>NC_088325.1:1423333-2135000 GCF_910592395.1 Lineus longissimus | reverse complement strand
GGTGGTTTTTAGCTGGTGAGGCTGAGAAATATTGAGCAGACGGCAACAGTTTGACATTGATGATTCGATGGATTGAGACAACTTAAAAGTGCCTTACGAACCAGCGATTTTTGTCAATGCAACCTGCGACAATTGTTGCTGTGATGTGCGATAAAAAAGTTGCTTGTCTGCTGATAAAACAGGTATCAACTTGATAATGACATCAGGTTGCAGCGATCAGCAATTCTTTGTTGCAGGTAACAGCACCAGCGCTATTCATGCGATAAAATTAAATTTGAGTGCTGTGTCACAATCTGGTGTCCTCGAAACTGCTATGATTTGTAAACAAGAACCT
The DNA here is from genome assembly GCF_910592395.1 of Lineus longissimus. Lineage (NCBI taxonomy): Eukaryota > Metazoa > Nemertea > Pilidiophora > Heteronemertea > Lineidae > Lineus > Lineus longissimus. The sequence goes on along the minus strand of NC_088325.1, from coordinate 2,134,666 downwards.
CTTCCTACCTCAAGTTTTCACTGGGCCGTTCAAATCTCCCGAAATAAACCTCTCCAGAATAAAAATTCTACCGGGCCGTTCAAAACTCCCCATTTCTATAAGCGATTCGCTGCATGTTTCCTTTAACTGCATCTACTATTGGTAAAACAAGAAACAGGACTGTTTCAAGCCAGGAGGCTCGATGAGGGAAATGTTTATCTTTTTTCGTATAAACTAATGCCAGCTTTTGTTCTATTTAACATCATCGCCCATAACCTGATCTCAAATAAGAATGGCGAATAACTGTGTTTTTAGCTAGAGGCTTGATCTTGCTAATTTACACAATAATATAAAACATGCTCTACAGGGTGGCCCAGAATTATTTACCTTCGCACAATAGAATTCTATTGTGTATCCATTGTGTGAGGGAAAATAATTCTGGGTCACCCTGTATTGTAACCGATGTCAGATATTACGATGCTTTTGTCCATTTCATTTTAAATCAAATAGTATAAAGTTGTGGTTTTCGCTTTCCCCGAACAAATCAACATCAACAATGCCATGGTTTTCGCGTTTTCCACAAGCAAGAACTGAATTTGAGTCTGTGCTTAGAAACAATTCATTATGCATGCAATCGGTAGGCCAGTGGCAAAGAGGTTGGAGCGCCAGGCTCATAATCAGGAGGTCATGGGTTCAAATCCTGGTAGAATCACTACAGTTGCCTGTCTGCAGCGACTTATGAGTGAGTTCATGGATTCTCATGTCGCATGCACTAAATATCAGATGTTGTTGAGATATAAAAATCGCCTGTCTGCACAGTGTGCTTCAGGAATGAATTCATTAATTTTTGAGATGAGCCCTGCAGACAGGAGAGTGGCTTTTGCTGCACATCACTGGGACAAAAATCGCCTGTCTCCAGCTTTAGGAGTGAAAGCATTATTTCCCTACACAGTAAATGCAGATTGCTGACAAACCAGTGAATCTGGCAGCCTGCAGGCTGAAAAGTGACTTTTGCTGCAAGTCACTGCAACAAAATTGCCTGTCTGCATCACGTTTTAGGAGTGAAATCATTGATTCTCTATGCAGCAGACACAGATGGCTGACGAAACAGCAAATCTGGCGTTTCCTATTTTTCTTGTCAACCTGTATCGTGAGACCCCTCGGGACGCAACCGCAGTCTGGCGTCATGTGAGCGAGGGGCAGACGGAGAAGCTTATTATCAGCGTTGCCATAGTAACGATCTATGAATGCCTTCAATTGTGCCGTCTTTGTACTGATGAAGTTTTTCATATTAAGAGAGATTTAACCCTTCGATGACTGTGGGCCATTTTTTTATGAAGACCCTTTACCTGGGTCGAAAGAAATTTCATAACCGCATCTCATCATACGTGTGATGTGTTTATTGTGTGTATCATATCATTGCCATTTCTCAAAAGTTTTCTCAAGGATTAACGTCAAAATCAAATCCAAACTCTCCCAAATGCCCGACACTAAAGAACCTCCTCAAAAACAACAATTGATAATAGCATTCCGCGATGATGAGGTCACTGCAGCTGCTGCCCTCTATTTCCCCATCGCTGAATTACAGGCAATGTCGGACAAACATGCGGTTTCGTAATGGATTCAGGCTTTCTAACTAGGGCAGTTAGATTCAATCTGGCACATGTCTGAGTGTTGGAAATGCTACATAATTGTTCTGAATATTTCTCTCTCTGACTCTATGGTATCATTCATGCTAAAAACAATGCAGGGTCAAAGATAATTGACTTTGAAATAAGCTCAAATGCGCAGAAATAAGTGTCGATGTCCGACTGTCACGTGACTAAAACGTCATCAATATCTTATGCAAATGACCTTGTGAGCTATAAATAGTAACTTTGCGGAATGCTATTACCTCAAGTTCATCATTCGCCCTATATCTGAAAAGAATACCGAAGCCTTGTCTCAAAATCGCCAAAGCATGGTCTTCCCAGGATTTATTGCCACAAGTGGACAGAGTCTTTAGTTTTAAACAACAAAATTACCTAAAGTCCACCAGCAAACTTTTATATAATGAACTATCGAAATATTACAGCCATAAACTGAAAATCGCCCTAAGCATTTTTATCAAGTACCCCAAGATCTTTCACTAATATGCCTAAAATCTCATATTCGACAACAAAAATCTCCACAAGTCCACCAGCAAACTTATTCACAATGAACAATGGAAGCACGAAGGCCAAAACCTGAAAACCTCCGCAAATATTGCCATCAACTACCCCAAGACCTGTCACAAATATGCCAAGAATATCATATTTCAACAACAGAAATCATCTCAAGTCCACCAGCAAACTTATCCATTAGTGTATACAACTTTGCCATTTCCTCTGCGACATTGTCTCGAATTCTAAACGCGAAAACGCATCCCGAAATACGCCCCCAGCGAAGACCAAATAATACCAGCGATGAAGCATCGTTCCTCATGACCCTTTGTTGACGTTCGACCAGGTTTTGTCCGTATTCACAGAAAGATGGCAATCAGAGGTAGTAACACTGCTGTGATGAAAAGATGCCAGATTTTAAGAAATGATTGTATCCGCGATGAGACCGGGTATGAATTCAGGATATCCATCAGTGGAACCTCCATTAGATGACACCTCTCTATCAAGCACAACCTCTCTATATTGGACACTAGTTTTGGCCCTAGATTTGTTGTTTCCATTCATTTTGACCTCTCTAATCAGGACACCTCTCTATCAAGGACAACACTTGTCAGCGTTGAGGGTGTCCTTAATAGAGAGGTTCTACAGTACATGATTTATGTTGAGTTGATAACACAGGGGGGACAGTCATGCATCATGTATTATGCATTCAGAGTTTCCTGGTGTCCAGCGCTGACAGGTAGAAGTTTTGATGTGTAAATTTGGACTAAGGGCAGTTTGGTATAACAAAAGATCACAGCTATAGACTGCACATAATATTTCTATGTGTACACTACATTAGAACCTCTCTTTAATATGAGGACATCCTTGGGACTGACTAATTCTGTCCACAAGAGAGAGTTGTCCTGAATACAGTGACCGAATTGTATAGAAACTACCCGAATCACTGTCCATAATAGAGAAGGTGTCCGGCTGACTGAAGTGTCAGATAAGCGAGGTTCCTCTGTAGAGAAGAACCTCTCTAATAGGGACACCCTTGAGACCGAGAAAGCTGTCCAGAATAGAGAGGTGTTCTGATAGGAGAGGTCAAATTGAATAGAAAGACCCAATTAGGGACCAAAACTAGTGTCCTTTATAGAGAGGGTGTCCTTAATAGAGAGGTGTCTGCAAAGTGAGGTCCTACATTACTGAGGCCAGTCCCAAAACCACACGTGGCCTACTACACAGTCTCCCCATGTCACTGAATTTTTCAGCATCTCGAAAGATGACAAAATTTAACACCTGCAGAAATCACTTCACAAAGCCAAAAAACGCATAGAAATTGCATCAACAGACAAAACCAATTTTATCAAATATCAAACTTTTTTTGCTAACAAAACCTCATTATCGCCTCTGCATTTGAGCTTTTGAAATTCAAGGGCTCTTATTAATTCAAAGAGTTTTTTGTCACGCAGAATGTGGGTCATACTCTGATAGGTAGTCACAAAAAAATATCAAATTCAAATCTCCTTTTTTTCTATATTAACCCTTTAGCCCTCCAAACGCCCGAGGACGCCCACAGCTTTTTCCTTCAAATGCCAGTGGACGCCCACAGCTTTTTCCTTCAAATGCCTGTGGACGCCCACAGCGTTTTCCTTCAAATGCCCGTGGATGCCCACAGCTTTTTCCTTCAAATGCCCGTTGACGCCCACAGCTTTTTCCTTCAAATGCCCGTGGATGCCCACCACTTTTTCTTTCAAATGCCTGTGGACGCCCACAGCTTTTTCCTTCAAATGCCCGTGGACGCCCACAGCTTTTTCCTTCAAATGCCAATGGACACCCACAGCTTTTTCCTTCAAATGCCTGTGGACGCCCACCACTTTTTCCTTCAAATGCCCGTCGACGCCAGCGATTTAGGTGACATCTAAATCAAAACATCGTTCTACTTGAGCCAAACGTCAGCTCAGTCATGTAGTTATACCTCTACTGACGAGAAATGCCTACAAAATTCATGTTAAAATTCCTCAATTTTACCAAAACTCTGGAGGAACAGATGGAAAACAATTATAACACTGGAGTGCTAAGGGGTTAAAAAGTCAAACTGATAACACCCTATAATTAGTCAGATTTGGGCCCACTGAACCATCTCGATCATGATTTATACATGTTCTTCCGGACATTTTTGAAAAGTCGACAATTTTGGAAAGTCGCAGGTGCAGGACAAAGGCTGCCGCCTCCTCCATCATGAGTAATAAATCGTCATTGTCACTGCACCCCCTTACGAAATTATCCTAAATTATCATAGTTTGACGAAGCAGGACAAAATTAACTTTGGGAATTGGTGGAATTTTTCTGTAGTTTCCCCTAGAGTGCTTCTGTCTATAAATAATGTCCACCTTGCCAAAAATAGTAAGAAATGTCTGAATCCTTAAAAGAATTTAATCAAAATTGTTTGATAATACAATGTAGTTGCGAGCTTGATATACTTATCCAAGATGAGGAGATTCGTAATGATTTAGTTGACCAGAGCTGGGGTCAACTGGAACATTACTAGTCCATTTCTCCTTTAAACTAAAAAGAAATATCAAGTTTAAATCCGAGCGTCAACCAGGACATTATAAGCTCTATAAACAATATTGGGTGATTGTAATACAAGTAGGAGGAAACCGGAGACCCCGGAGGAAACCTATGCTGTCGAAGTGAGTTGCCCTATATCACATGAGTGTACCGAGACTGGCGGGGAATTGAACCGGGGACCTCAGAGATGACATGCGGGGATGTTTCAACTCCACTACTCCAACTGCCCGTTTTTAAAACTGAATAGCATTGAAGGCCCAGACACCCCCTCCCACCTAACTCGCAATTTCTTCTACACCCTAGATTATCAGTCCCAGACAAATTCAATGAAACGGGACAGGAAAAAAACAACAGCGTCTACGGATCAGTTCAATCAAAGAAAACAGGAAATGAGAAATTGCAAAGTCAAATTGTAAAAAAACATTTCCTAATTAAAAAGTTACACCGACGTACTCCCCAGGGGTGAAGAGAATAAACCTATTTTTAAGAATGTAAAATATTTTTATGCGTTGGACAATGTCGTCGAGACCAACAGAAAGAATATCTGAAAAATCTAAATACTGGTATACTTTGGACATCCCTAGCAGACACCCTGTCTATTTAGGACACTTATTTAGGTCCAAAATGGGTCATTTCCTTACAATAAGACCTCAGTTATGAAGTGGAATCTTCCCTAGCAGACACCCTGTCTATTTAGGACACTTATTTTGATCTAAAATGTGTCACTTCTATACAATGTGACCTCAGTAATCAGGACACCTCTCTATAAAGGACAGCCAGCCCTAAAGGTGTCCTCAATTGAGAGGTTCTGCTGTATTTGATAACGGTAGCAGATTTGTTACCTTTAAACTAAACTTAACTTTTTTTGTGTAAAATTCTTCAAGAAGGTTGAAAAAATCTTGTGGCAGGCTGGCAGACGCGTTTATTCAACATCACTTTTAAGTTTATCTAATCATGGGGCGAGAAATCAAACTTTGGCGAAAAAAAATCTGATTTTTTTTCGGAACTGGAGATGTTTAGGACAAGATTTCAAGGAGTTCTCACACCTGTGGTGCCATTGTTCGAAATAGATCAGGGCCCAACAATGGTGAGACCCGAAACTCAAAACACGATACGAATTTGATACAAAAGCTATTATCCGGGGTGCTGCAGGAGTCGTTACGTGGACAAAATGCTGTAGGTCATGTGACCTAGTTACGTATTGTGTTGCCGAGTCTGTGCTGAGATTCGGCCGAGATATTTCAAGATTGATTGATGGCTTCCACGCCCGTGGACTTTTTGACGTTGAAAGGATGCAGTTTAGCTATTCTAATGGACGGTAGCAACCGTCAACAGTTTAGACAATTACGATAACCGGTGATGCAAAAACGCTTGACTCCGGATTGGTGAGGGTTTGGTGATGATGTCTTGAGAGAGAGGTCAGCTTTGTGAAGGGATGGAACAGGACGGGCTAGTTTTAGACAGGGTCCCTGTCCACGGATGGGATGATGCCATTGCGTTGTTGTGTTAATGCAATTGTCTGGATCGGGGACAGAGTGACCTAACGTCGCTCTGAAATGTGATGCAAGAGTGGACAAGACTGGCTAATAATTACTCTAAACTGGCCACCAATCTTGGCCTTGGTGTCGATTTTGTAGTATAAAAGGAAGAGGTCTTAGATCAGTGAAACTAGAGTACAGTGGAACCATTCTTAGCGGACATCTCTCTATTAAGGACACCCTCTCTATCAAGGACACTGGTTGTGGTCCCAATTTGGCTGTTGCCATTCAATTTGACCTCTTTATTCAGGACACCTCTCTATTAAGCACAGCACTTGTCAGTCCTGAGGGTGTCCTTAATAGAGAGGTCTACTGTAGTTAACGAAATGGTTTGATATCAGTCAAACTGAAGTACATTCATTCTATACCACAAATGTCAATCATCCTCATAAAGATATCACAAGTAACACGTCAATGACAACAGACAATTGGCCAATCCCCGGGAGTCGTTTTCCTGACATGCTTTAATAACCTCCCAGCCCGCCAGGGGGTAACCAAGCCAACATCTCCATCTTTCAAACCTCGAGATTTGTAAACAGGTCCATGGTCCCATTCAAATGTCCGCCAAACATATCGAGGAGCTAATAGACATGAGATGAGAAAGGCCCAGAAAGGATGATATAAACTGAATGAGTTTTGTGTTATGAATCAGATAGAATTTATCCTATAGAATTGACAAAAGGAAGACCACACAGGTCTTGAAATATTTGCTTGTATGGGATGAGAGAATGACTTTGTGTGATGTTAATCGAGAGATTTTGATAGAACTGTGATATTTATCACTGTAGATTTATACCCTTCGGGTTTTTTATTGGCACGGGTGGATTTGACCTGACCCCAAGATTTAGGGGGTGATTATCATTGGCATCAAACAACCATGTGTATAACATCTACAGGGTGGCCCAGAATTATTTTCCCTACGTCACACGATTTGGAAACAGAGTATTGTACACTTTACATGTTAGCTGTACAATAACCTGTTTCCAAATCATTGGACACAGGGAAATAATTCTGGGCCACCATGTAGCTTAATTTGAATATACCGAACACGTATCAGCAGTCTGGCCTAAAAAACCTTGGCAAGGAAACCAATGCCTAAAACCTACACCTACGAAACTTCAAACAAGAAAAGGATATTTACGAGCGATGTTTTTTGCTAGCGTGTCTGAAATAAACTTGCACATGTTACAGCCCGTCATGAAGTGATATTCATCCCCTTTATGAAAAAAATCCTAGAGAAATAAATAACGGAGCGAAACATGAGTTGATTATCTTCGACAAGCTCTTTAGAAATTGTGGTTGATGCTATTTTGGGTTTAGGTACTACGGGGTTTTGCCTCTTCTAGCCTTTGTGATTAGAAGGCCTCAAAATGTTTCTTTTATAGAATGGGATTCAAAAGAAAGACAGTGTGTTGTCAGTGCATTTGATAATTCTTTTAAAAACCTACGCATTTTCTTAAAATTCGAAATTTTTAATTGAATTTGAAAAGTTCCAACTGTGTCAGTACCAACTGAATATACATTTCAGTATTGCCGTTGAGTAGACAGTATACAAATACAGTAGAACCTCTATAGTACGGACACCCATGGACTGGCAAGTGTTGTCCTTAATAGAGAGGTGTCCTGATTAGAGAGGTCAAATTGAATGGCATCAACCAATTTGGGACTAAAACTAGTGTCCTTGATTGAGAGGTTGTCCTTAATAGAGAGGTGTCCTGATTAGAGGGGTCAAATTGAATGGAAACAACCAATTTGGGACTGAAACTAGTGTCCTTGATTGAGAGGTTATCCTTAATAGAGAGGTGACCGCTTTAGGAAGGTTCCACTGTAACATAAATACCAAATTTCAGCAGATTCGTATGCACAATAACTGCACTGCGGCATTGTGTATAACTGCATTTCTATTTTCCTGGACCACCAGTAATCACGAACGGTGTACCCCCTTTAATGGCCTACTCGAACTCGAATTTGAGAATGACCTGCCGAAGGATCAAAATGTAGAGAAGAAACTGTATGGAAATGGAGGAAGACTGCAACCCGACTGGCCACATCCACCGACCTAAATATTTGATGGACATCAAACACCAAGAAGTAGAATTCAGTCAGCAGAAAGCTGCAACATTTCATCATCACACAGTCCTGATCATTTCAACAAAAAAAACCCCAAATATTTTCCTATCAAACCGGCCATCTCTAATTGGCCCTACCTTCCCAGAACCTTTCACTACACACCGTACCTTCTGGGAAATAATTCGAAACCAACTGCCAGCGAAAATGGTGGAAAAATCTCAACCAATTAAATTAGCGGGCTTACAAAAACAACCGCTCTGATTCACGATTTTAGCACCAACTAATCCTGCGACGTCTCATTACGAAAGTTTCAAACCGCCTTAATTGAAATAATTTCAAACGAAGGCAAATTTACCTGTCTCTTATTAAACTTAATTGGTGTGACTGAGTATTTTTATGGATATGGATACCATATCATTTGCTTTGTCTGAGGGAGCACTTTGGGACTCATATTCGAAATGTAAGTGCTTAGTTCATTTGGAGCGCTTTTATACTGTACAACTGTAAGGTAAGTTTGTACAATTATAACCCTGGAACAGAACAGATGTTGGAAATCTTACGATCAGAACACATTGGAAGAAAACTCTGGCCTGTTTCGGTGGTATTAGATTGGGCCGTTTTGGGCCAGTTGAAGTACCGAGTGCCACTGACCAAGCATTAAATCCACGACCTTCTCATCACAAGTCAGAATGCTCTTCCATTGCACCATCTTTTATAACAGATTCCGAAAATCTTACGATCAGAAACACATTGGAAGAAAACTCGGGCCTGTTTCGGTGGAATAAGATTGGGCCGTTTTGGGCCAGTTGAAGTACCGAGTGCCACTGACCAAACATTAAATCCACGACCTTCTCATCACAAGTCAGAATGCTCTCCCATTGCACCATCTTTCATAACAGATTCCGAAAATCTTACGATCAGAAACCACATTGGAAGAAAAACTCGGGCCTGTTTCGGTTGTACTGGATTGGGCCATTTTGGGCCAGTTGAAGTAACGAGTGGCACTGGCCTCGACTCATAACCTTCCAATCACAAGTCACATAGTCTTCCATTGTGCCTTCTTTCAGAACAAATTTCAGAAATCTTACGATAACCAATTGGAGAATAGTCTGTTGGGAGAAAGTCGGGCCTGTCTCAGTTGTATTGGATTGGGCCATTTTGGGCCAGTTGAAGTAACGAGTGGTACTGACCTCGATTTATAACTTTGCAATCACAAATCACATACTCTTCCATTGTGCCTTCTTTCCAAACAAATTTCAGAAATCTTACGATAACCGATTGGAGAATAGCCTGTTGGGAGAAAGTCGGGCCTGTCTCAGTTGTATTGGATTACGCCCAGCATTCCACACAGGTACTAATTAGATACCACCACCCATCAGCTGCCTGAGAGTTTAAATCATCCAATTTCACTATTTTTCAAGGTGTTTCTTGCGGTTTGCAGGGTTTCCCATCTCACCACGTCATCATTGTTCGCGCTCCATCTGGCTGAGATAACGGTTTTTGAGAATTTACACCTGTTTCTTGAAAACTGTGTGCGATTGTTATTGAGGCTGAATCATTTAGTGGGAACACATGCACACATCCACATTCAAATTGGTTTAAGAACTTAATGGCCGTGAGCCAAGTCTCGGATCAATGAATATAGAGTAGTTTGCCAACATCTTCTTCCTAATATCAGCTCATGACAACCTCATGTCACTTTTTTCCCATTATATATATGGAAAGATTAATCATGACGCATTTTTTCCATTATGGAAAGATGAATTATGACATTTATGGTTTAGATATTCGAGATCCGCACCAAACAAGGGCGATTGTTTCCAATATCAATCTTATGAAATGTCAGCCATGTATCCCACAATGCATATGATTTACTTTGCAGTGGTGAATAGCGCCGCCGGGGGAAATGAGAGATTGTCTTCACGACTCTCTTTGATTTTAAAAGCCGCGGCTCTAGATAGACCACAGGCAACCTGAGAGTGCTACCCCCATCCTTGAGGTCAGATCTGTCAGCCATCTATCCGACAATGCATATGATTTACTTCGTGGTGGTGAATAGCACCGCTGGGAGAAACATGAGATTGTCTTAGCAACACTTTTTGATTTTGAAAGCCAAGGCTTTAGATTCACCACCGGCAAGCTCAGAAACTGAATCCAAAACTTAGCAACAGAATCCAAAATTTAGCAACAGAATCCAAAACTTAGCAACAGAATCCAAAACTTAGCATCAGAATCCAAAACTTAGCAACAGAATCCAAAACTTAGCATCAGAATCCAAAACTTAGCAACAGAATCCAAAACTTAGCAACAGAATCCAAAACTTAGCAACAGAATCCAAAACTTAGCAACAGAATCCAAAACTTAGCAACAGAATTCAAAACTTAGCAACAGAATCCAAAACTTAGCAACAGAATCCAAAACTTAGCATCAGAATCCAAAACTTAGCAACAGAATCCAAAACTTAGCAACAGAATCCAAAACTTAGCAACAGAATCCAAAACTTAGCAACAGAATCCAAAACTTAGCAACAGATATCACCATTCCGCCTTGGAGGGTTTAAGATGACATCTTCCAACCACTTTTTCTCATCAATAATACAGTGGGATTGATCACGACATTCAAAGATTTCCGATACAGCTCCTCGATTAGTCGAACCGATTGTTTCCAGCATCAATCTTATGAAATGTCAGACTTTCAGAGGATCCACTTTGCAGTGACCCTTTTCGGTGGCTGGCTATAAGACAAAGTAGGACTGGGTAAGGCTCTGCAGCGTCTAGACTGACCACAGAATCAAGAGATTGCTTCCAAACACCACTTAAGGTAATGGCCCTATTGATGACAGTGGGCCAAAGATTGCTTTCGGGTCTTCCAACACTTCATCTGATCACATTCATAGATCTACGTGGTCTATTGATTTGGGAAGCCCTGGCCTTTGAGAAGCTATCGCAAAAACTTATGTTGTGAAATCTCAAACAGATTTTGTTCCCTGTGAGTTTGAAGAGGCCGTTTCGATCCGGCTGTGAAAATGTTAAGGTAACTGAATTTCGTCAAACCAATCAAGGAAAGACATCTTTTTCTTGTTTGTTCCTACACCTCTGATCAATTGTCTCATTCAAAGCCAAGATTACGGGCACAGAACTCGATAAGTCAAATCAATTGATTCCTATATCAATCATGTGAAATTTCTGCCTGGAATATCCAACAAGGCAGATGATTTACTTTGCGGTGGCTGGCCGAATGCCCAGTGGGGTATCACAAGACAGAGTAGAGTGTCTCGGTACCAATATCAGCATCTGATCTGACGAGCCTGGCTGAGTGTGACCACAGATAACTTGCTGTTGTGCAGAATGGTATAATACAGCATAGACACTATTTAGCTGGTTGAAGGGAGCCTGTACAAAAGGCCTAGGATTGTTTTCCTGGATGAACTAGGGAGGCTTTCAGGGAACTGAAATTCCTGGCTCTTCACAGTCCTTCCAATGAGACGTTAAACCGAGGTTCCTTGTACCTGGTGTCTATGCCTAGCAAGCCAAAGGCCCCACCAAGTGAGAAACATGAGTAGCTTGCGTAGACTCTACTTCTGGTCATAAAAGATCCCACCAAGTGAGAAACAAGAGTAGCTTGCGTGGACTCTACCTCTGGTCAGAGAAGATCCCACCAAGTGAGAAACAAGAGTAGCTTGCGTGGGCTCTACCTCTGGTCAGAGAAGATCTCACCAAGTGAGAAACATGAGTAGCTTCCGTGGGCTCTTCCTCTGGCTGAAGACAGAGTCACTGTGTCAATAAACCAAATGGATGAATAACTGTAGTGGCACGTAAAAATGCTCATCCCGCCTTGGAGGAGGAATACTCCCTGGGGAATAACACCTCTGAGAGCAGAACGAACGCTGAAGAAGAAGAATTTAAGAAGAAGACGAAGGATAATCCAAAGGAAACCACATAGTTATCTACCATGTTTATTTTCAAGGTGAAGGGTTAACAATAAGATACATGTGTGTTGTTTTAATGTTGACGCATCCAGGTTGTTACCTTTCATCAAAGGCAGCTTCTAAGTGGGGGTTCCGCACGTCAAACTGCCCACAGTCGTGAAAAAAATCCTCGAAAATGAAGGTAATATTTGTCTTAGTCAAAGAAACCACCTAAGATACTTGAAAAAGCTGAGCGGGTAACAGTATTGCCATCCTGAGCTCACCTTCCTCATATCAATTTCAAACATGATCTTCATAGAACTGCCGTGTCAGAAAGCTGGCAGAGAAATATGCAAGAAGCTTTTTTCACGCAAAGTTGTACCCATGGTTATCTATCTTCATTTGCCAACAACTTTCAGAGAACTTAAAGCTAAAGCCTTCCCCCTAAGTGTGGTAGAGCGTCGAGACAATTATCTCCATTTGCCAACAACTTTCAGAGAACTTAAAGCTAAAGACTTCTCCCTAAGTGTGGTAGAGCGTCGAGACAATTATCTCCATTTGCCAACAACTTTCAGAGAACTTAAAGCTAAAGACTTCTCCCTAAGTGTGGTAGAGCGTCGAGACAATTATCTCCATTTGCCAACAACTTTCAGAGAACTTAAAGCTAAAGACTTCTCCCTAAGTGTGGTAGAGCGTCGAGACAATTATCTCCATTTGCCAACAACTTTCAGAGAACTTAAAGCTAAAGACTTCTCCCTAAGTGTGGTAGAGCGTCGAGACAATTATCTCCATTTGCCAACAACTTTCAGAGAACTTAAAGCTAAAGACTTCTCCCTAAGTGTGGTAGAGCGTCGAGACAATTTTCACAGAGACTACTACTAATTCGTGAGGATCATTTTTCAACATGGGGTGCTTTTTTCTCGTGGATTCTTAGCTCCGTTTACAAGAGGTCTTCAGAAGACTTGCAATGCTTTCTCCCCGAGTATCAAGGAGATCAAAGCTTTGCAACACTGCCAAAGATCATCAATGTCATCTTCTAGCCAAAGGCAACATCCCTAGGGCAATAAACCCAATTGGTGCCTAACTATAGTGGCATGTAAAAATGCTCATCCCGCCTTGGAAGAGGAATGCTCCCTGGAGAATAGCACCTCTAAGTTCAGAGCGAACACTGAAGAAAACTATGGTAGTTTCGAAAGCAGTAGGAGAGACGGGATGCTATTCTTGTAGCTTTGTGGCTTATATCATCTCCATATACCAGTAACCTTCATAAGACCAGTAAAACTTTCTCCCTGAATGTTATAGGAGTGAAACCGCATCTGCTCACTCAGTGATCCCACCTAGGGCAAAACCATTTTTGGACTGTCAGTTGACTTTCCTCTCCAAGATCTATAGCAGGAACCCCACTGGTCAGAAAACGTCAAACTTTTACAATTTCGAAAGATTTGTAGCTGGGTTTATCTTTAACCTTCAGAAGACTAGTAAAGCTTTCTCCCTTAGTGGTACAGCGGGTGAAACCATATCTGTCTCCTCGGTAATCCAAGCTAGGCCAAACTCATTCGTGGATCATCAGTCAATGTTCCTCTCCAAGATCTGTAGCAGGAACCCCACAAGAATTGTCAGTTTCTGGTCAGAAAACAGCAAACTTGCATGATTCTAAGTGCATCGTTTGAAAGACTAGCATAGCTTTCTCCCCAAGTTATGTGGTGAAGCCATTCCGTTAAGTCGTTATCCAAGCCAAGGCAAACTTGTGAGTGTATTGTCAAGTTCTCAGAATTCACTTTATAAAACTCTCCCACCTGACTTTCCCTGTCCATCTTAACACAAACTCTAGCTGAAAAGGTAAACTTTGGCAACAAACATATAGGCCTAACTTGGGAGTGCCGATGAGAAGAAGATTAAGTTTGCTTGGCCTAGCAATACTCAGCTTTTCCCCTACACAATTTTGACAACTTCTACCAACTGGGCAAAGAGTAACATCAGCTTCCCAGAAACATTTAGTTGAAGCAGAGGTGGAGTCTGACTCTAGGCGTGCTGTGTGTAGGCCCAACAGAAAAAGCATTTCACTGAAGTAGTGGAGAATTCTGTTTGACCCTTTCTGGGCCAAATGAGCATGAAAAACAATTTTCCCAAAACGATTTAGGGCACACCCTGTATTTCGCCCTCAACTCAATCTGGGCTCACCGTCTGACCAGAAGAAAATTGTGTTCAGAACACAGAGTTGGTACTCATTTATCATTGAATCAAATCAACCCTTTGAAGCCCGATCTCGACTTTTATAGTTGCCAAAGAAAACCTCTCCGTTTGCCCGATCTCGACTGTAAACCCCAAAACCTACATGGCGTGTCCTCACTTGAAACACTTATTACAGGTTTGCGTTACTGCGGTTTTCCGAATGACAACTTAGGTTACGTAGTGCGGTAGCTGAGCATGATTGTCATATAAGGTTTTCCACAGAGAAAATTTGTGTTCTGTGAGTATTTTGGCGTCAAAGGTGATGTAAACAACTTTTTGGGAAACTCAGGCTTTATTGAGTGGTATTTCTGTGGAAACTCGAGCTCCAAAGGGTTAACCCTGATTTTGATACATATCAAGCCAATGTGAGTACACAGTGTAGGCCTAGGTGTTTAAAAAAAACATACATATGAGTGTACACACAAACACACCATCCTCAGATAGGCCAGATGCCAAAACGCATTGCATTGTATTTAATTTCCGTTCTCGGAACTCAGACTCCATCTTGAAATTAAAATCAGAAAGGTTTGGAATGCGCAAGCAAGAACAGGGCATTCTTCATTCAAAACAGCTGGATTGGTAAATTAAACCGATAAGTCAGAGTACCAATTTTCTAAACTTGCTTTCCATTCTCCAGAGCAGACATAATGTTCAGCTTCCATGATGCATTCCACAATGCACATAAATAGAGATTGCGCAGTGCTTTCACACTGAAAATGGTCACAACCACAGATTTGTACAGACTTTGAGGATAAAATTACAAAGATTTATGTCATTTGAAATAAAATCAAGTCAACTTAGATCTTTATACATATCATTGTAACCATGTCACAAACTTCCGAGTGACTGGAGGGCCTAAAAGTTGTATACAAACAAAATGGCCAAGCCGAGGCCATTTAGGGGCAATGGCGGCCAATTCAGGCAGGGTCGGAACCACCACATCAAATATTGAATTCCGGTCCTAAGCAAGGAGAGTGCTTTTTTTCCTCTTGGTGTAGCAACGGGCAAGAAAAACAAAGAAAATGGAACTTACCGGCGAGAATGAAGTCGATCGCCGCTAGGATGAGGCACACGGCAAATGATGAACGTGTTGACGCCATGATTCGTTTCACGAGAGAAATTAATGCTATCTTTTCAGCACCATCATATGTGTAGTAATCGGGTTAATCCTTTAATGGTGATCGTTTTCTGTTACTGTGTCATCTGGAAAGATGGAAAGAATAAAAGTATGAATATATTTTTTCAACACTATCACATGTGTAGTATTAGACGGTTAATCCTTTAATGGTGATCGTTTTTGTTACTGTGTGTCATCTGAAAAGATAGACTAAAAGTATGAATATATTTTTTCAATACCAACAAATATGTAGTAATCAAGGTAATCCTTTAATGGCAATGTTTATGGGAAGATAAAAAACAACAAGTATGAATATACAGTCGAACCTCCCTTAGCGGACACCTCTCTATTAGGGACAGCCTTTCTATTAAGGACACTAGTTTTGCTCCCAAATTGGTCATTTTCATTCCTTATTTAGGACACTAGTTTTGCTCCCAAATTGGTCATTTCCATACAATTTCACCTCTCTAATAAGAACACCTCTCTATTAAGGAGAGCACAAGTCAGTCTTGAAGGTGTCCTTTATAGAGAGGTTCTATTGTAATATTTAGCTACATAACTTCATAACAAACTGCATTACGACAGCTGAAAGCCATAATCCAAACCAAAATCTATTACTTCCTGACTACAGATATTTGACACACCGCAACTTTCCCATAACACACCAAATAGGGTGTTAACCTAACAATAGTTCGAGTAAATTGACAATCCATGCAACCAATCTATCTGCTGAGTCAGCAATTACCACTGAAATTGACTAGAGACAAAGAACCAACTTCCTCTGTACAACACAATGTTTTTTCGTGTACAGCATCCTCATCACCTGGTAACTTGGAAGAAGAAGCAACCATATGCCTTTAACCCCTTCACAGCCAGCGACTGCTCGATATTGGCCCCAAAATGGCAAAAGAGTGCTTGTCAGACATTGTGCCATCGTTTGATAATACGAGCCCTCATGCAGCATCCTGGGGAAATCACCGGGCAATGGGGCACCGGCAGTGCAGTGGGAGAGAGTCGGCCTCATGACCAGCAGGTCGTGGGTTCGTCTCCCGGCCGAGTCAATGCTTGGTTCCCCTACTGGTCGAGTTCAAGTGAGCACCTTCTGGTTGCTCCTTGAAACCCCTGATTGATTTCTGTGGAGACAGGGTATAATACGGTATCCCAAAAGCGCTTTGAACACATCCCGACTCTCCGTGTACAGAAGTACAGTACAGTGAAAGAGACTCGGCCTCATGCTCAAGGGGTCGTGGGTTCGACTCCCGGCCGAGTCAATGCTTGGTTCCCCTACTGGTCTAGTTCAAGTGAGCACCTTCTGGTTGCTCCTTGAAACCCCTGATTGATTTCTGTGGAAACCGGGGTAATAATATGATATCCCAAAAGCGATCTGAACAGGGGAACATGGAAAAGCACTATATAAGAACTCAATATTAATACATGTATTAATATTATTGATATCAGAGGTTGATGTTAATATTTATGGCTTTGATAGTGCTGATGGTCCTTTAAAGGGACTTGCAATCTCAGAACCTCATGTTACCCTTACCCCATCTCGGCCTGAATACAACCAGACTTTAACCTAGGGTAGATTAGGGTAGAGAGGTTCTGAAGTAATCCTTGACAAATGACAAAGTGTTCAAAACACTTCCTCCAGAACAGAATACAGTAAAACCTTCCTTAGCAGACACCTCTCTAATAAGGACACCCTCTCTATTAAGGACACTAGTTTTGGTCCCAAATTAGTTGTTTCCATTCAATTTGACCTCTCTAATCAGGACACCTCTCTATTGAGGACAGCACTTGTCAGTCCCGAGGGTGTTCATAACAGAGAGGTTCTACTGTAATCACTTCAATTTGACCTCTAATCAGGACACCTCTCTAATCAGGACACCTCTCTAGGACGGCACTTGTCAGTCCCGAGGGTGTCCATAATAGAGAGGTTCTACTGTACAGGTTTGTCAAAACTCAGCTGCATTTCTAAAACTCAAACACCTTCCATCGAAGACTGAAGGGGTTAATTCCAGCAACATTTACCTGTGAATGCGATAGCAAGTTGTCTATCCCGTGTACAATCCTAATCATGTTCACATGACACGGAGTCATGAATCAGGGGGTCAGCAGTTCAAACACCGTTCAGAATTAGACATTTCTGTCTTCAGTTTCCACGAAGAATCCATCAAGCCAATCTCTACCTTATCTGTTACATTTCATCAGTGCTGTATGGACGGGAAGACTGCTGGCTATCGCCCAAGGGCCTGGGTTTAAAAATCCTAGGGAGAACCCAGGAGAAGGAACCTCCACTGGCTATCGTGAAATAGGGCCCAGGTTCAATCCCGGGAGCTATAAATTCAGATTGTATTTCTGGATGAACTGGTGAGGGTTTCTAGGAACTAAAATTCCTGGCTTTTCACAGCCCTTCGAATGAGACTTAAAACCGAAGTTCCTTGTACAGTAGAACCACCCTCAGTGGACACCTCTCTATCAAGGACACTAGTTTTGGTACCAAATAGGTAGTTTCCATTCGATTTGACCTAACTAATCAGGATACCTCTCTATTAAGGACAGCACTTGCCGGTCCCGAGGGTGTCCTTAAACCGAAGTTCCTTGTACAGTAGAACCTCCCTCAGTGGATACCTCCCTATTAAGGACACTAGTTTTGGTACCAAATAGGTAGTTTCCATTCGATTTGACCTCTCTAATCAGGACACCTCTCTATTAAGGACAGCACTTGCCAGTCCCAAGGGTGTCCTTAAAACCGAGGTATCTTGTGTAGTAGAACCTCCCTTAGCGGACACCTCTCTATTAAGGACACTAGTTTTGGTACCAAATAGGTAATTTCCATTCGATTTGACCTCTCTAATCAGGACCTCTCTCTATTGAGGACAGCACTTGCCAGTCCCGAGGGTGTCCTTAAAACAGAAGTTCCTTGTACAGTAGAACCTCCCTTAGCGGACACCTCTCTATTAAGGACACTAGTTTTGGTACCAAATAGGTAGTTTCCATTCGATTTGACCTCTCTAATCAGGACACCTCTCTATTTTAAGGACAGCACTTGCCAGTCCCGAGGGTGTCCTTAAAACCGAGGTTCCTTGTATTTGGTAACAATGTCAGGCTAAGCAATAAACAACACGAGAAGCCTGCCTGGACTCAATCTCTAACCAAAGACCCAATTTTTTGTATCACAAAATTTTGTAATTATATTTTGCAAATCACAATTATACCAAAATCGACCAAAATATACCGGTAACACCGATTAAATTTTGCAGTCGACAGTTTTCCAGGTCACAGTCCAAACTTTTTTACTAAACAGGAAACCTTAATGAGCATTCACAATTGCACAAGCCCGGTACTTATTAAATTCCCGACAAATTTGTAATTATCACAAAATTTGACAATTTATCACAGTCCTACATATTTCGACCACTGATATGTAGACCTTATCGACACACCCATTATTTCTTATGTGGATTCATTCAATTTCCAATTTGCAACCTGTCTGGGCAACCAATGAAATAGTTTTTTGACCTGCGCAACTTCTACTCAAGGTCTGCACACCCCTCCAACCCACATCACGACCTTCCCATCAGCAACTACTTAAAGGACACGTGTAGCAAAACGCTCCCAAAAATGCAGAGTTTTGAACAGCCCAGTAAAAACCTAAGGCGGGAAGACGTTCTCATTCATAAATCTGAGCAGTTTCGAGGACACCAGACGGTGGCACAGTAGGCCTACTCAACCTTACTTTTATCTCACGAATGTACCTTGAGGAGGATGCTGGAAATGTTAGATAGGGGAAGGCCAGGGTGTCATCCAGAGTCAATATTCTTCTGGCAGTAACTTAAAAGAGACTGAAACCGCCAAGCCAGTTCGTATGACCTCGTTTTCATTTCCCGCGTATCGGGTGATCAGAACGAGGCATGAATGAAACATGGCGCATAGCTGTCAATCATTGAGTGACGTCACTACTATGGAATTTACTACGAAAACTCATGAATGAAAGATCGCATGACTCACGTGATTCTCACATGATTCTCAATAATAACAAATTGAACTGCGCATGCTCGGGCACTGGGGGCGGAGCTACAAATCTGAACTCGAATAGGAAGTTGGAAGTTTGAGTTTCTCGGGCGGTGAAAGTCGAAAAGTTGAATAAATCGCTTGGCGGTTTCAGTTCCCTTTTTACATAACATCTCATTCACAGCGCTGGCTGTTTCGAGTGCATCATGCCCGGACCTCTTTAACCAATATCCAGTTTTAACAATTTCGCACAAAAATCTTCATCTCATGAAAATCATCTGCTCACAACGCAGCCCCACAATTCCCTCGATACGTGCCGGCGGTCCCGCCCTTCCAACGAACTGCATGATCACACATTCTAATTAAGAACGAGGTTATCCTCCGCGTATACGCCAGGGAAACCATGTATGCAAATACAGTAGAACCTCTCTATTAAGGACACCCTCGGGACTGACAGTTGCTGTCCTTAATAGAGAGGTGTCCTAATTAGAGAGGTCAAATTGAATGGAAATGACCAATTTGGGACCAAAACTAGTGTCCTTAATAGAGAGGCTGTCCTTAGTAGGGAGGTGTCTGCTAAGGGAGGTTCCAGTGTATGTGATTTATCTTCGCGATACTTGCAATAAAGTGGATTAGCTCTGCTAGCGGTATAGAGTGGAAACTCCCTTAACGGACACCTCTCTATTACGGACACCCTCTCTATCAAGGATACTAGTTTTGAACCCAAATGTGCTGTTCCCATTCATTTTCACCTCTCTTATATGGACACCTCTCTATTAAGGACAGCACTTGTCAGTCCCGAAGGTGTCCTTAGTAAAGAGGTTTTACTGAACGTGAGAGAATACATGCATTTCTACTCAACGGAACCAATGACCTTAATGTCATCATTTCCACCTGGACAGGTTTTGATATAGATTAAATGGCGACTTTCAAATGACCAAGCAAAGGTAAGATGTAATGGAATAATGGATTGCGCTCATCGAGAACTACAGTAAAACCTCCATTAGCGGACACCTCTCTAATAAGGACACCCTCTCTAAGGACACTAGTTTTGGTCCCAAATTGGTTGTTGCCATTCCATTTGACCTCTCTAATCAGAACACCTCTCCATTAAGGACAGCACTTGTCAGTCCCAAGGGTGTCCTTAATAGAGAGGTTCTACTGTATATGTAGAATAAGCTCTGTCAAATTTGCACCACCCTGAGGAAATCGGGGGTAAAATGTTCGCTTCTCAGGCCCTGCACAAAACCCTTGAGACATGCCATCATTTGGTGAAGTACAGACATACATCTCCTTTAAATCAGCACTGAGATATAACTGTCAAGCTCAGTTCCACCAAAACGCCAACGACACAAGAAATTACACAGCGCCACCTGGCAACAAACATCAACACTAAATCCAAAGGAATTCCGAAACCTAAGACATCTGAGAGAGCAATGGATGAAAGGCTACATAAACATCGATGCATTCCGCTAAAACATTATTCCCCTTCCTGAATCAACCGATCCTTTACCAAGCATTTCATAAATATTGTGTTTGTACCTTTCGATACTGCTAGCTTCTCCTACTGTTAGCGCAACTGACATTGCCGGAAAGAGCTTGTACATTTCTAATGTGGAAGTGTAAATGAATCGAGAGATGGTCACGGTAAAGTTAGGGAGAAACGGAATTTCTTCAACAGTTTCTAGTTAGGAAGGCCTATGGCTTTGCAATGAAAATCTACAATGACTTTTAAAGGGGTAGACCATTCGTATTTACTGGTGGTCCAGGTAAATAGAAATGCAGTTATACACAATGCCGCAGTGCATTTATCATGCATATGAATTTGCTGAAACTTTTTAAAATTTAGAGTGATCTTATATCAATCTACACAACAGCAATGCTGAAATTTATATCAAGTGCGTATTTACGGAATAGGACATATTTCAATTCAATTACAAATTTCAAATATTTAACAAACGGCGTTGGCCTTTAAACAGTTTAGGAAGTCATTTCTGCTCGCAAATCATTGTATGATACAACATGTGCGATGAAAGCAGTAAATAATGACTCCGCATCAAAGATCAATGTACGATGACGGGGGAAGCTCGCATCGGCACCTGTGGCCCTTGATCGATACCCAGGAGGGCGCTGCGCCTGCTACAGTGCCGGAGCCTTAATTAGCTGGTAGCGTACTGTGCAATCGACAACACTGGTGATACCATATCAGACTGTGCAATCGACAACACTGGTTATACGATATCAGACTGTGCAATCGACAACACTGGTTATACCATATCAGACTGTGCAATCGACAACACTGGTTATACCATATCAGACTGTGCAATCGACAACACTGGTTATACCATATCAGACTGTGCAATCGACAACACTGGTTATACGATATCAGACTGTGCAATCGACAACACTGGTTATACCATATCAGACTGTGCAATCGACAACACTGGTTATACCATATCAGACTGTGCAATCGACAACACTGGTTATACCATATCAGACTGTGCAATCGACAACACTGGTTATACCATATCAGACTGTGCAATCGACAACACTGATTATACCATATCAGACTGTGCAATCGACAACACTTGTGATACCATATCAGACTGTGCAATCGACAACACTGGTTATACCATATCAGACTGTGCAATCGACAACACTGGTGATAGCATATCAGACTGTGCAATTGACAACACTGGTGATACCATATCAGACTGTGCAATTGACAACACTGGTTATACCATATCAGACTGTGCAATCGACAACACTGGTGATACCATATCAGACTGTGCAATCCACAACACTGGTGATAAAATATCAGACTGCAATCGACAACACTGGTTATACAATATCAGACTGTAAGAAATTATGGGATGACTTGATAGAATTAGATGTGGGTTGGCCAGATGGAGAGATTCATTTGCTGATATCTTAAAACAGTATATAACCTCTCTATTAAGGACACTATCGGTATCAACTGTCAACAGGAGATGGCGCTTGCCAAATAATGGTTGCCACAGTGAAAGGGTTAAGTACGAGATATGTATCGAATGCAAATCTCAACACAGAAAGAACATCATCAAAGATAAATTCCTCATTTTTTCTATACATCATCCAAGTCCACCTATTCACACTAAAAGCCGATGCTCGAAGACATTTCACACAAAAAAGAACTCTGATCTATTAGAACCAATCAATCGCCATTCATTCAAATCGCGACTCATATAGATCAAATATCTTCGAATGTCACGCCAGATCGAACCGGCTAAAAATGGCTAGCAATTCCACTCCGGCAGGCGCGGCCCACAGTTTCACCTTCCGTTACCATAGCAACCTGTTAGAAACATTATCAAGTTATTTCGATCGCCGCAGGTCCTCGACGGATCTCTTTTTGAAATTCTGCGCGCAAGGTTGCGCGGAAATTGCATGTTATTGAACAAAGTGACGTGATTATGCTAACTTATTGTCATATCAAAAATCCTGCTTTTTTTTAGCATTTATAGCTTTTAGCATATTTGTGACTCGCTCTACCAAAACAAGGCGCTTGTCGCATCTGAACTCGACAGGTTGATACGGACTTGTTGTTCATTTCCCTATTGTAGACCTTTTGTGAAATCTATTACAAACTGATTTGGTCACATTTCACAAAAGGTCTACAATAGGGAAATGAACAACAAGTCCGTATCAACCTGTCAAGTTCAGATGCGACAAGCGCCTAGTTTTGGTAGAGCGGGTCACATTTAGCCTAATCTGTGTTATTCAATACGGTTTCGTATTTTCTTAGCGCTTTCCGCTTTCCATTTTTAACGTGGTTTTGTTCTCAATGGATGAATGAAAGTGGTAGGGATTCATTCATGACTAAGATAGAAATGTTCTGCTTTGTTTATTTTTACAAGGTTCCTTGAGGCGCAGCATCCCTTTCCACACTATGAACCCTTTTTCTGTCCGATTTTAGAAAGAAAGTCTGGACAACATCTTTTGTTTCCAGTTCTATCATCTTTACAGCAAAACCTTGCTAATAGCAGCAACAGATTCATGTGACATCATCCATATGTTATCTTGACTAATTTCTCTCATATCAACAGAGACATTTTTCATCTACATGTATGGTTGTTTATCTGATAACGTTTGACGCATCATTTTGTATCACTTCCAAGCTTGGTCTTCATTTCTAAGTGATTGTTTTTGAGAAATTTCTTCACAATCACAACCACTTACAACGTTTTCGCACAACAGTCATTTGACCACGATTTTCAAGGTGATTTGCTTCCCCAAACTTTTCAGCAGTTTCCTACGTTGAACAAAAAAACTCACGTTACATTTGTTTTATTTTTTGTGAGCTTGTTAGGAATCATTTTTACCAAATGACTTAATATTTCTCTCTGTCAGGTTGTCCATTAGGACGACATGAAAATAAACAAAGAAATTGACAAAGAAATGAAATCTCCGTAATGTCATTTTCTCCAAAAGTAGAAAGAAACAAAAAATAACTCAATTCTGCCCGCTTCCAAATCGCATGTTGATAGATCTGCAATAAGCAAATATCCGCAAATATGATTTTGTCATCTCCAGACGGAACGCATTACCCATAATCCACTAGCGAAAGTGACATTCATGCAAGGCCAACGCAATGAGAAGATACGTTTCTCAGCAACCATTTTCAAGAACATTCAGGAATTTTTGTCAAATCTCATCACCACTTTTTTTCACAAGAAGTGACTCAGAACTCAAGAAGTGAAGAACTCCCGCCAGAAGGCTTGTTTTTAGTTTTTCTCATCTCGAGTCTGAGTTGGTGTGACATTTTCTATGTTCCCCAGGATTCAGTGTCCCATACAATACTAGTCAAAGAGGCCATGACTTTTCAATTCGGTGCCACAAAGAGAAACGTGTCAATCCGTATTTTAGCATTCCCCAAACAATGAGAGTAATTATGGAAACACTCAGTATCATTACACCATTACTGACAACAACCGAATAATCAAATTTCACTGGCCTTACCATTGAAAACATGCAATTTACATTGGTTTAGAATAAGTCATCAAAGCTATAATGAATGAAGACTTGTCAGGTTAGGTATTGGCAATGTTAGGTTGGCACGCAATAGCAGAAAATATTTGTTAGTCAAAGAAGGCAATTAGAACTTTTCAAATTCAATTACAAACTTTCAACACACGGCATACAGTAGGCCTTTAAAACTTCACCTTCAAGATGTATCACCCGCTATGTTATATAGTAGCTCGTTACCCACATCTTGCATGTTCTGAATCAGAAATATTACCCTGACATCATTATCCTGTCAGCATCAGCTGTTTTCTTCCAACTGCGCCGATGAATATAATATTTTGTGGCCGTATCTATATATCCTGAACTTCGGCGATAGACGTCTGTTCATTTCATTCAAACTAATAGAATAGACTAATGAGAGGAAAAATGCCAGGATGATTTACGCTCTAAAACTCATATCATCCCCCTACCACAGAATTTATCATTTTGATCTACACTCAAAAACAAAACTATTTGAGCGTTTTAATGGGTTTCTCAGCCATCATTTAGATGTACCCCTCTTAAAGGGGTACGCCGGTCGTAATTAATGGTGGTCCAGGAAAATAGAAATGCAGTTATACACAATGCCATAGTGTAGTTATTGTGCATACAAATTTGTTGAAATTTGGCATTCACAGTATTTGTTTATATGTCCACACAACAGCAATGGTGAAATTTATATTTAGCGCGTATTTACGCATTTGAAAATTTTCATATTCAATTACGAATTTCTAACCAATGGCCTAGGCCTTTAAGGAAAATGAAAAGTCCTTTAGGGTTTTTGACCCTGTGAAAAACCCTTTTATTTCCCTGAGAAGCCGACCAGGGATGTGCATATATGTGTTGACTGGAAGATGTCCGCGAGCTCAAAAACCTTTATTTTTATTTTAAGAATGAACGCAGAAAAATTGAAGAAAAAAGGCAACTCTTCCTTGTTTTACTCACCAAAATATGAAATAACCACCAAAAGGGATATAAATCCAGAGAATAAATATCCACAAGTGAGCACCGCTTTAGTACTCCAAACCTCAAATGATTGATAATCCAAAGATCAACACCAACCACACTCGATTTCTTTGTCAGAATCTGATATCAAGGACACCAACACTGTCTAAATCTGAGATCAAGAGAACCAACACTGTCTACACCTATTGATAATCCATCGTGCAAGTTAGCAGAGTTACTCCAATCCTCTAGGATGTTTCTCCACACAATGAATAGACCTAGTATCCTTGGAGATTTGGCACCTGGACGTTGAACTCTGAGCAGGCAGTTCAGAGGTCAAAATATCACACCAAGGTTGAAGAATATCACAAGATATCTCTCAGATTTCAACAATTCTTGCTAGGATTTGGTGACAAAGATTAATTTTTGGTCACCTGGAGACTGAAAGGTCAAATAGATCTGTAGGTTTAGAAGTAAATCGGAACTGACGTACAAAGCTCACCCGATTCAGCAGAAATCCTTATTATGTTATGATCATCCCCATTGAACACAAAGTCACAATTTTTGGTCAGATGACGAAATCAAAGTTGAAAAGATCGGCAACTATTTGAAGTCGGAGGTGTAAAGGTTTAATCCTTTGAAAATTCAAATTCAAAGTTCAAAACTTTGATGAAAATTCTGAAGTGGGATTGATGAAAGGGATTTGTAAAATCAGCTGCTATTCCACAAAGCACATCACCTTGTTGAATATCCGATGCGCTAGGTTATAGTCCACAGGGCAAATAGGTCAAAACTTCAACCGAAATCCGAGAAAGGAGTCAAAACTCGCAAATGAAATCCGCTTTTACACTGAAGATCATCACCTTGTTAAATATCCGATGTGAATAGGTTTATAGTTCACAGAAAACAGGTGAAAACTTCAACCGGAAATCCAGGAAAGGGGTGCGAAATCGCATAAGAAATCCGCTAAGCACCCTATTACGAAGGAGAGACTGGCAGCTCTAGCTGTCTATGAAACTCGGCACCTTTCACTGAGGAACTCCAGTGTGTACTGCCATCTCCTTGTTCATGGGTCACCCTATATCCTGCTCAAAGTGATACACGGGACAAATAGCTCAAAACTTGACTGAAAATCCCGGAAAGGGGTGAAAAATTGCTTAAGAAATCCACTCTGCTTACACTGAAGAGATCAGCACCTCATCAGCACCTCTCAGGAAGGAACTCCAGTGTGCACTGCCACCTCACTGTTCGTGGGTCAGCGTATATCCTGATCAAAGTGATACACGGGCAAATAGGTAAAACTTGACTGAAAATCTCTGAAAGGGGTGCAAAATTGCTTAAGAAATCCGCTCTTCTTACACTGAAGAGATCAGCACCTCATCAGCACCTCTCAGGAAGGAACTCCAGTGTGTACTGCCAACTCACTGTTCGTGGGTCAGCATATATCCTGCTCAAAGTGATCCACGGGACAAATAGCTCAAAACTTGACTAAAAATCCTGGAAAGGGGTGCAAAATTGCTTAAGAAATCCGCTTTGCTTACACTGAAGAGATCAGCACCTCATCAGCACCTCTCACGAAGGAACTCCAGTGTGTACTGCCAACTCACTGTTCGTGGGTCAGCGTATATCCTGCTCAAAACGATACACTGAATAGCAAACTGAGTACAAAAGCAGCGTATTTGATGACTAAAGGCTGTGATGTCAGAGAAAATGGGCTAAAAATGGGACGAAATTACCCTTGGGTATTCATAGAATTCTCGAGAGAGTTTTCGCAAGGCTGTGCACCATTGTTAACCCCGTGAATGCCTAATTACCAGGTTTTGGAGTCCCGTTTCTATCAAATCAGTTAAGTATACTGCGGGCTAGAGCACAAAAGGGGATAATTATGGCGACTTTCGGGGATTTTTTTGAAGATCGGATAATAGGGGTAAAGAATTGACAAAAATGTTTTCAAGAAGTTCTAAAGCGGAATGGGAATTTAAGGAGTGATGTTAAGGATTTTGTGGCCAATTTATGGCTTAGATTTGAAAGAGAGCACTGCAATACAGGAGGAATATAGGAGGAAACATTTGAATGGATTTTTTAAGATCATGAGAAAGTTTCACAGGTTATTTCAGGACATGTTTATTTGAGGTGCAAAATTCGGGGTTACGGTGCCGGCTCTGTGTATATTTTGCAGCCAACTCAGTATAGGCCTACCTTACTGTTAAACGCACAGCAAACAAGCGATTTTTATTGCAGCGACATATGGTATCGTCAATTTTTCAGTCTTCGGATAAAATCATCACTTCAATCAATTTGTTGTTTTACTGATGATGACAGATGAAAGTTGAAAGAAAACCTTCATCCATTTCTTAAAGGTGGCTGACATGAATCATGAATTTTTTTTATCTGGGGAAACGTGCAGTCTCCCTGTGGATGGTATCATCTGCTATATTTGAGGTGTATTATTACCACTGGCATAATACCCGTGGCGCGGGTTGTTTTAGGGGGTTGGCTTACTGTGGGGTTGGAGCAATTTGGGTAAAATGAAATGATTATGCCCATATATAGAAAGAACAAAATATGCTATTTCTCCGAGATAGCTGCAAATTTTACCAATTTAACCCGGCGAGGTGCATCTCCATATCAACCACGACTTTCAGGAAAAGTTTTGAGGTCATCCGATCTGATCTGACGGAGGAGATGTGTGACAAACTATTTCGATTACGGGGCAACTCGGCCTATTACCAACTCGGCCCACCAACTCGGCCCACCAACTCGGCCTGGGTTATAAATCATCGGTTTATTGGCATAGTTTTCCTTATATTGTTTTATTTTGTTGCTATATATATAGGCCTACTATTTATTCATTCCTGTTGGAAATTTGAAGAGAATTCATCAAGATTTGGAGAAGAAATCCATGAAATCACAGTCATGAATGTGCATTTCGAGTGCTAACCGCGACTTTTCCACACTCGCCGCCGTTATTTCATGGATTTCTCCTTCAAATCCCAATGAATTTTCTTCAAATTTCCAACGGGAATGAATACATAGTAGGCCTATATATACCAACAAAAAACAAAAAAATATAAGAAAAACTTATGCCAATAAACCAATGATTTATAACCTAGGCCGAGTTGGTAGGCCGAGTTGGTGATGGGCCGAGTTGGTCATACACCACTATTTCAGCTCTACGTCCATTATAGTTGTGATGGCGAACACTTGACGGTCAATATGATACGGAAATGAATGACAATATAGGGAATGAGTTAACAATCCTGATCACGGCACAAAAAGAGGTAAGAGATTGATGATTGATGAAATATGTGTGTTATTCCGTGGACTTATAGTCGGATGCAAACAAACTACAGTAGAACCTCTCTTAGCGGACACCTCTCTAATAAGGACAACCTCTGTATTAAGGACACTAGTTTTGATCCCAAAATTGGATATTTCCATTCAATTTGACCTCTCTAATCAGGACACGTTTCTATTGCGGACAGCACTTGTCAGTCCCGAGGGTGTCCTTAATAGAGAGGTTCTACTGTATATCCTCTCTGCTAGGGGGATGTGAATTTTAACCCAATAACTTTACCTTCAATACAACCTTTCACTACACACGGGAACAAATCCCCAACTGGCTCTTACGAAAGCTTATCACACACTTGTCACCTCCCACCAACAAACCATCACCAATTACCAAACATAACAAGTTGCCAGGGGAGCTGATCATTGCTATTTCCAAGTATCCAACTCAAAGGTGTGAAAATTTGAGTAAGGCCCTTATTTCCCCTTAATTAGCAACCTAATTAGCACAATTCTCCTAATTAGGCCTGATATAGAAACTTAAGGACTTCTGCCCTAATTAGATGCACCTTAGTCAAACATCAGCTTGGGTCAGAGAAGGGTACTAACAAATGACTAAAGACACCCTAACGAGGGTTTTGGACATCTGTAAAAACACGGGAGATAATACCTCCCTTATTTCTTTGTGCTCAAGTGCCACATGGACGAAATCCCAAAATATGCAATGCTTATACAGCCCTTATTTGGCTTTTGGTAGTTGAACCCAGATGAGGATGGCCATATGTAATAATGAAGGAGGTAATTTTGGGAAATTGTTGGTTCCTGAATCCTTGTAGGAACATAATCAGCTATGGGTAGGATGTTGTTAAGGCATGAGATGAGGGCCACTAGATGCAAATGAGTGTTTTACGACACAAATTTTGACCAAAAGGTAAAACTGAGGTTCCTTGTATCTGGTGCTTATGTCAGGGCAAGCACAAGACCTCATGAAGTTAGAAACAAGAAGAGCTCGTGATGAACTCTTAACCTGGCCTCTGGTTCATGCGAAGACGGAGTTGCCAACCCCAATTTGCTGCGGCTTTCCCTGGTCCTCCTTCCTTAGGACCCTTCGTGCCCTAGGTGGCACATTGGGGCGTTCCCCATGCAGGGTCCTCCACTCAACTCTGTTGGCTGCTCGCTGTCTGGCTGCCTCCCACGTTAGGCCCTTCTCTTGAAGTTCCTTTGCCATGGAACGCTTTCCCTGGTAGGCCCTGAGATGTCTCTGCTGACGGGCATGTTGTCCATATGGTAGGAGACAGGCTCCCCAAGAAGCTGCTGAACGGGCGACCGGGACAAGATGGTGGCAAGAGAAGAAGGGGTAGGACATGCGTCAGATGGCTTGACCCAGTGACGCGAGATGTGCGGTAGCTGGTCTTGGTGAAGACTTGTTGGAAGCTGTTAGTGACAGAAACCATGGCGAAGGTCCCTTGCACTTGTGATGGCTTGAACCATCACGTTGCATAAAAGAAGAAGAATGTAAGCCCTAGGGAGGCAGAGCCTTGGTTTTTTCATCTAAGTCATAGGATGAAGCAATCGAGGGTTAAGAGTCTTGCTCAAGGACACACAGATGAAAGCAGTGAAAATTTCAAGGTTAACAGTATGCAAATTAAGAAGACGAAGAGGAAGACCACACCTTTGAAACCGAGTGCCTCGGGCAAAACACTTAAGAACAAAAGAATCCACGCTAATGGGCAAGATGGCATAATTATCGATACATTTTATCCAGTACTTTTAAATAGCATCAGATGCTATGTAAGTGTTTTTGAAAAAAATTTTTCAACATTCGAAATCACAAGAAACACAGACGCACACACACAGACAATCACTTGAAGCTATATCCACAAACATCTCCTATGCAGATATCACTGTATCCATTTCAAAAAGATTGGCTCGATACTACCTTAAAGGGGGACTATAGGCAGGTGCAGGGGGCTTAAATTTGCCATCTTCAAGTGACTAATATACGCAGTGAGGGCACTCGATCATGTTAGATTCAGCACTAGATATATTCCTCGTACAAGCGGTAACAGTTCTGACGTTTTGCGAGATGTGAGAGACCCCTATTGGCGACTTTGTTAAACTTTATCTTGCCTACTTAGCTGCTTCCTATAGAACCCCTTTAAGAACTTGATACAAACCCGCCTCAAGCCGGAAGGTTTCGAAAATAGTCGATAATCTCAAATATTTCTTCTTTTATTCACATACAGTTTGGATTTTAGAAAATTGCATTGCCCATATATGTATGCAGAACGATGTTGTTATTTTTTTTAACGACAGTCACCGGATTCAGTCACAAGGTTTCAAGGTTTTGAAACGGTTCTGACATTTTCACGGTGAAAAAGCAAACAAAATGTTAGTGGATGATGATAACATCGTCGTTCTGTTCATTGATTTCAAATGCAAGTTTGGAATCAATGAAATTAAATGAAAATCACAAAGCAGATATGTTTCTATGAAAGGTGGGCCCAGTTAACGACCAGTAATTATTTTTATTTCTATGATGTCTAGATTATATATTTCAAATGATAGTTGATAGTATGAGATCAAAATATTCAGCATCAGACTTTTACATCGCCAATTTTCCCCGATATTGATTAATGACAATCTTGAAGCAAAATAAGAAAAATATCTAGTCATTTTCGTAAAGAAAGGTCAGGGAGTATTCGAAACAACTTTTTTGATGAGGGCTGGCGTAAACTTGGTTGTAACTCTGAGGGCTTAAGTCGAAGGATTAACAACACCACATTAACTAACGCCAAAGTTAGTAAATTTTTTTTTAACAACCAGGCTTTGATCTTCTTTCTGAAATGTTGTTTGTAGCAAACCCTTTCAACTTATGAGAACCGTCTCACCGAAAGTTGTGTAATAGATTTTATATCCTTATATAGACAGTCACGTTAATGCAGTTCCCTCACAAAAGTAACACCCTAACAATACAGACCATTTACAAAACATTGAAAGCAGTAATTTCATCGTGGCCAAGTTTAACTTAACCATTATATCAAGACTTGCAATATAAATTTTTCAACCATTTTCTGACCTATACAACATCTAATGGTCTCAGTAGGGAAGAATACCATCCATTATGATATTTTTTTATATAATCCTCACACCTCCATTAATACATTGGATTTTCACTTACAGAATTGAAGAAGATGGATATGAATAGACGCAAGAAATGATAAAGACTACTCTTTCTTACTTCTTGGTAGAAGTTCTACCATTCTGAGGTTATATTTAAACACAATTCTCACATAATATTCTCTTTTTCTTTCCTGTTGTGAACTTTTAGGTGTACATGTATGCCACTACAGTTAGGCATCAATTTGCCTTATGTCAGCCAATTTGACGAAAATGTCCTGCTAACCAGCAATTTTAATTGCTACGACCTGCTATTTGCTACGACCTGCTATTTGCTATGACCTGCTTTTTGCTGTGACCTGTGATTTGCTATGACCTGCTATTTGCTGCGACCTGCTTTTTGCTGCGACCTGCTATTTGCTGCGGCCTGCTATTTGCTGCGGCCTGCTATTTGCTGCGGCCTGCTATTTGCTGCGGCCTGCTATTTGCTGCGGCCTGCTATTTGCTGCGGCCTGCTATTTGCTGCGGCCTGCTATTTGCTGCGACCTGTTATTTGCTGCGACCTGCTATTTGCTACAACCTGCTATTTTGTGCGACCTGCTATTTGCTGTGACCTGCTTTTTGCTGCGACCTGCTATTTGCTGCGACCTGCTACTTGCTACGACCTGCTACTTGCTGTGACCTGCTATTTGCTACGACCTGCTATTTGCTATGATCTGCTATTTGCTACGACCTGTAATTTACTGTGACCTGCTATTTACTGCGACCTATGTTTTGACAAACAATGCTCCCGCCAGAACTAAAGTAAGATTCATTGTACTGAATAGTAGGAAATCCTATCGTACTAAATAATAAACATTTTCTGCGAAAAAGTGTCCAAAATTGCAACGAACTACACAGCATGACTAACAAAAGAGTTTGTGTTAAATTAGCCTCCATTAATTTGTTGCTGGCACAACTTAGAGTTCAGCGGAGCATTTTTGTTTGTTTCAAATTACTAACTTTTCTCATTATCCAAGACTTGGTAATTACTGGTGCAAATTTCCGGCTCGCATTCAGAATTAATTGTCCTAATTAATCAATTTGTTTGGCGACTGCATTTTGGAAAAGTAGGCCAATGCTGTCAACTTTTTAGTAGTAAACTATCGAGGCAGAGAAGGAAATGGCAATTTTGATGCGAGGCCAATTTTCAAAACTCCAAACTCCTTCCTTTTTCGAAAATTTTCCTGCAATGATGTCACGTGACGTTGACGTGCGGCTCATTTTCAAAATTCAAAACTCTTTCCTTTTTCGAAATGAGGTTCGCATGATGCCATGTGACGCTAATGCAAGGCTTATTTTCAAACCTCCAAATAACCACTTCACGGGGTGCTCAAGTGGAAACTTTGAAACATTGCCATCAAAACATATTTCAAAACTAGATTCAGATCACATTTGACATCGAAAAGAAATCGACATGACAGAACCATTTGCTACTTTGGCAAAAACCCGTGGCTTCCAGCGACGAAGTCGGCATTAGTTTGGCGTCGAAACGGGATAAGAAATTCCCCACAGTGTGATTTCGATATTATCTGCAAGAAGGGTTGTTTATTATAGCTGATGTGCTTGTACTAGGATGATCCTGGCAGCTTTTGAGAGCGGATCTTCGTAATGTCTGGGATATTTGTGATATCCCGGGATTTGGGAATTCGCATTGAAGCCTAACCGAGATATGTCGGCGACTCTGATCGGTTAGTGGTGAATCAATGAATTGAAAATGCCTTTATCTGGTGATACTTTAGACTAAGAGGTAAAGTCATATTTCCTCATTGAGGCTATTGTAATACACAACAACACACCAAAGCATGTCGAAACACAGAAGCATTTTAACGCACCACAGCACTTCAACACACCTCAGCACTTCAACACACCACAGCATTTCGACACACCACAGCACTTTGACACACCACAACACTTTGACACATCAAAGCACTTTGACAAAATACAGCACTTTGACATACAACAGCACTTCAACACACAAAAGCATTTCGATACAGCACAGCACTTTGACACCATCACATCACTTTGACACCATCACATCACTTTGACACCATCACAGCACTTTGACACCATCACAGCACTTTGACACCATCACAGCACTTTGACACCATCACAGCACTTTGACACCATCACAGCACTTTGACACCATCACAGCACTTTGACACCATCACAGCACTTTGATACCACCACGGCACTTCAACACACCACATCATTTTGACACATCACACCACAGCACTTAGACACATCACAGCACTTGACACACCTCAGCACTTTGACACACCACACAGCATTTCGACACACCACAGCACTTCAACACACCACAACACTTCCTCTATTGGTGAACCAGTCAGTGCATCATTGGGTATGTGAGAAACAGGAAATGTCCAAATTAAACCAATTTGAAGGCATGGCTGCTCTCTGATATTGTATGATTCATACAATAATGCAACCTGACCCGCAGGGTCGACCCAGGTGTGACAACTGCACACGGAATGAGTTACAACATCAGGTAATGACTTCCCCTTCCTCTCGTGAATCACGGTGGGTAATTACAATCAGGCCGGCAACTACGCAATACAACTAGACAAAGGTAGAGTGCTTTGTATTGGTTGCAAGATGATAGCAAGATGGAGAGATGGGGCAATGTAAAGGTTTTCCCCACTTTGTTCCCATCTGCCCGCCCAGACACCCAACACATCGCCAATATGAACATCGCCACCCCTGACCCTCGAGTTAATAACAAGGATGTCAGAGCTAATAATCAGCTTCGCCCCTTTGTACCCTCAGATCTGATCGTTACCATGGATATCCCTCAATTTTCGAACAAACCTTGCTCATCAAATATCACTCCAGCGAAATTGACGCCGCCGAACACTGGCAATAAATGTGTACATGTCCAGTATATTGCATGAACACACTTTGATAACAAGACAGGGTGGAATGACTTTTGGTTTCATTCCAAGTAGCCGAAATTCCTCTTACACTGACATAGTTGACTCGCCACAGCAAAACTAGGGTGCTAAGAGCAACATGGTCCCGATTTTGCCGTGAGGGTCACAAAATGGCCATGCAAGGACACCAAACTCACTAATGCTATCGTGTTTCTACACAAGTCTTCCACATATCACAACTTTTCTCACTGTTTCAACCAGTTGTAAAACCAATTTGCAAGGTCCACCATTTTCAAAGCCAACTGGCATGAATCTGTTCCCACACAGGAGACCAGAGGCATGGACACCAAACTCAATTATGTGTTTACCTTTCTATGAACGTTTCTCACATATCACAACAATGCTCACTGTTTCAACCAGATTCAAAATAAATTTGCAAGTTCCACAATTGCATTGACACCCAACTCACTTATGAGTTTGGGCTGTCAGACTGGCACAGTGAAAACATCCGTCCTGTCACCTCTGAGGTCCCAGGTTCGATTCCCGGTCAGTCTCAGCAAACTCATGTGACAGAGAGGGCGACACTCTTCAACAGCACAGCTTTCCTCCGGGGTCTCCAGTTTCCTCCTACTTATATTACAATCCCCAATGTTGTTTATAGAGCTACTATGTCCTAATTGATGCTCAGCTCTCAACTCAATATTTCAACTTATGATTTTTCGTTTCTACGCAAGTTTTTCACATATCACACTGACTTGATAAACTGATTAGAACACACTTCCCAGGCAACTTGCAAGGTCCCTGAGGGATGCAATGCGATGACTGGACCACCATCCTGATACCATCATGACCATGAACGCGACTCAGAGACAGAAACATGATTCCCGCCCACTTTCATGGCTCATGAACCTCAGAAAAGAGCATCATGAATGCTTTATTAGAAGGACCAGGCCACCCTGAAAATCTGGCAAACATTGGACAACTCTGACCTTGGACAGCTGCAGCAACTATCCATGATTTGATGGGATCATAAGGGGATCATCTTGCAAATTATATGGTACCTAATCATCAATGTCCACCCCTTCTTATCTCCTTATTCAAGCCATAAAATGGCAGTCCCATGGCCACCCTGATAAGTCCAGAAGACACCAGGCCAGCCAAGCATCCGACAATTATTTCCTAAAATCAAATTGGGGGACTTTTCATTATACCCACCACAACGGCTCATTATAAATCTCCACACACTGGGTTCTCAAACCGGTACATACCTACAAGGGGTACGCCATTTGTCATAACTGGTGGTCCAGGAAAATAGAAATGCAGTTATACACAATGCCGTAGTGCAGTTATTATGCATGCAAATTTGCTGAAACTTGGTATTTATAGTATTTGTGCATCTGTCTACAGAAGAGCACTGTTGAAATTTATATGCGGTATGTATCAACCGAATTTGAAAACTTCAAATTCAATCACAAATTTCAAATATTTAACAAACGGCATGGGCCTTTAAACATACAGGATGCTCCATACGCACCAGTCACCTCTGATGCACCCAGCTACCTTGACCTCCGCCCCTGACCAGCGACCCCAACGATCTCACGAGAAAGAGCCACAAGACACTTGTCCGAGATCATCTCTCAATTGTGATAACAATCTCAATCGTTGAAGCAACTCGGCCATTGTCCAAACAACACCAAGAGATCATAGAAAATCCCCAGAGATTTATCACGACAATGTCCCAATCTCGGGGCCTTGAATGGGTTCCAATTCTTCATCAGTGGTCTGGACCCAAATCCATCTTTTCAGTACCAGCCCAACTTGGCCTGAGCAAACTATAAACTGATGCGCAGATGTACACATCAGGTGTACACAAGTAGTCGTCTACCTTCGCTTCAAGCGCTAGACCATCCCTTTGCAAATTCTAGGTTTTCGATATAAACTAATCCAAGACACTTTCCTTCTCATAGAAAGGATGCAATCATAATTGGCCCATCTTGTCTCTCGGACCTCCAGGGGTTCAATCTTTGCCTCACTGCCCCTCCCTCTCAGCATCGGGCCCAGGTGCTATGATTTCAAACTGACCCAACCAATGACCCTTGTCAAGTTAATCCACGCCATTTCATGCCATCATACAACCTCGAAGAGACATTTAACGGTTGACCAAAGGCACCACCTTTTTGGCTGTAACTAGAAATCCTAAAGCAATGAGAGCTCTTCCAAAACGAAGTGAATGCCAATTTCAAGGTCGGGAGTCAGTTCCTTGTTTTCCAGACAACAGCTTCCCACCCTTGAAACTGATATGCTCTTCATTTAAAAGGAGTTGTCATTGCTTTAAGATTTCAAGCTCTAGCCAAAATTATGGTGCCTATGGTCAACCCTTAAGTTATAAAAGAAGCCTAATCATCAACAGGCAAAAAGTAACAACCATAAACCCATTGATGACGATTGGCGGCTGGGGCATTTCCACTTTGTTAGGACACCCAAGGGGTAGCGCCAACCCCATTTAAATACACTGTTAAAGTGGCAACTCTCAAATCATAATCCCAGCCATTTCCCGCCAGCAATTATAACTCCAGCAACTGTTTTCAAAGACATCTGCACATCCAAGGGACGATGGATTAGAGACCACAGTCGCAAGCTCGAGCTGTAATTTTTAATTCGACCCCCTCAGTGACCCCAATCACTATAATCCCTGGCTATCCATGCTGGCCAAATGAGTCGGCAAATTGCCATTTTTGAGAGATCTTGGAATTCGGCAAGAATCTAAAGACCATCAGCAGGCGATCAGAAGACAAAGATGCAAACAGACTGTGATACAAATTTTGGCTTGATTGCAGAATCCCCGACAAATGCCTCAAGAGCTTTTGGTAGGGTTAGACAAAGAACTTCTCCTTCAGCATTCGCTCTGCACTTGGAGGTGATTTCTCCAGGAACAAGGCACACTCATGGGGCCTTGAACAAAACTGGCAACTTCGTCATCAAGAGAACTTTGGCCATCAATTTGAAAGAGCCACATGATAAGAGTCAGTCAATGTGAGTGCTTAATGGTCCAATACATCTCCTAACCACACAAAGTCCATTGATTTTTCACTTGTAAGACTTTCCTCCTAGCCATGAGCAAGAGAAGTGGACTCGAAGATGCTCTCCATCAATACATGTGCCAAAGTGCATTTAGCCTCTGTTGACAAAATATTGGGGTACTTCCAAACGTTATTGGATTTAACACCAAACTTGAGCTAATACGTCGAGATGCTTTATTACAAGCTTTCATCGAGTTATTCCTCGCACAGAGAGGCTCATCCTGAGGAAATCAGGGGTTATCAATCAATCAATCAATCAATACATATTATTTATATAGCGCCCCAATTACTCCGCAGGAGAGTATTCTGGGGCGCTATCCCTCCCGTAGGCAGCTGCAAATAGGTGGGCCTTCAGGAGGGACTTGAAACCTTCAATGGAATCGGCATGGTGGACGCTCGTCGGCAGCTGATTCCACAGTCTTGGAGCAGCTGCCGAGAATGAGCTTCTCCAGCCCTGCACACAACCCCGGAGATATTCGCCCTCATTTGGTGAAGTAGTCAGCGCAGCAGTAAGCACGCCCAATCAGAGCGTCGCTTACATTTGAGTCTAGGAATTTCGAAAACGATATCCAAACTCGCGTTCATTCTCCAGCGCAGTGGACAGTAGTGATAGTAGTCCTACACTATGCTTGAATGTTGTCGCTGCTTTGGAGAATGATCCGCATTGTGTATTCCTCCCCCAAAATGACATTTTTACATGCCACTATGGTTCGGACCCAATTGATTTTAATGGCCTAGCGAATCCGACTTTGGCCAGAGGTAAAGTCCACGCAAGCTACTCATGTTTCTCACTTAGTGGGGTCTTTAACCTGCCCTGGCATAGACACCAGAAACAAGGAACCTCGATTTTAAGTCTCATTCGAAGGACTGTGAAGAGTCAGGAATATTTGTTCCTTGAAAGCCACGCCGGTTCATCCAGAAATACAATCCTGGGTTCTCCCGGGAATCGAACCCGGGCCCTATTGCTCAGTAGCCAGCAGCGTCAAAAACTAGGCTATGAGGCTCCTATGACCACATATATCACGAAGACTGGAAAATGTATTGCTGCACTGAGACTGAATACTGTAGAATGACACAAAATTGAGAACATCATAGAAAACGCTGACATCTCCACCCATACCAGCAGCAGTCTTCCTTTTGGTCGGAGATCTAATAGCGTGATCTAGATACCCTACTGGGGGCCACAAAAAATCCAGTCAATCCGATAGTCTTGTCTGGTTAGTTCCCATTTATTAGGAGCTGGTGATAGATGTACCACTGGGACATGTACGTTTTGCGAAAGGAATGATTAGAGCAGATTTACGGTTGGACCAGGGAGTTTGATTGATGCAGTTCGCACTGATGTGCAGTATTTAACCCGCTCGCTGCCGCAGCCATTTTCGGCCAGAGCGCCACCCGGCGCTCTTCACGTCACCTGCACGACATGGGACCATGTACAAGACGTGGTGTACACGTCACCCGCAGCGAGAGGGTTAAAGGGACTACTCGGATGTGGTATTTACCTTGCCAGTAGGATAATACTAAATGTATTCCTTATAAAAGCGTGAATCATTTCAATGTACTGTGAGATGTGAGAGACCCCTATTGGCGACTTTGTGTAACTTTATCTTGCCTGCCTAGCTGCTGCCTACATTGTCCCTTTAAATCAGCTAGTCCTCATTCAAGGCCAAAAGCCTTTTGCTCCAGATAAAAGAGTAATGTGAGAGACCCCTATTGGCGACTTCGAGTAACTTTATCCTGCCTGCCTAGCTGCTGCCTATATTGTCCCTTTAAATCAGCTAGTCCTCATTCAAGGCCAAAAGCCTTTTGCTCCAGATAAAAGAGATACAGCCATATTGGTTATGACGAGACATGCAATAATCCCACTCGGATATCAAAAGTCTGACTTCGCCGCGAAAAGGTCAGATTGCTAAGACCAGTGGCATATCGGAAAGTTTAGACATGACTCTGGGGCTAGGCG
The DNA here is from genome assembly GCF_910592395.1 of Lineus longissimus. Classification (NCBI taxonomy): domain Eukaryota; kingdom Metazoa; phylum Nemertea; class Pilidiophora; order Heteronemertea; family Lineidae; genus Lineus; species Lineus longissimus. Next base: position 2,094,746 of record NC_088325.1, on the reverse strand, counting down.
TACTCGAGTTCTAACATTTCCTTGGATGATATTCACTAATTGCCTCACGTTATCATCATGAAATGTATCATAATGGAATCGACAACAATATTAAACATCACAACAAAATTTCCTTAACCCTTTTGCTGCGGCGGCTATTTTTCAGCCAGCGCCATCTTGTGCTGACATTGGATACCAATACTGAACAGTACAGCTTATTATTATCTGAATGGTGGAAACTATCCAAAATAGTTGCCATCTGTATTATCAGGATGAAACTAATGCTCCTCCCCAAGTGTTTTTGGCAGCTACAGAGTGTGTCCAAGTGCTGGTGAATCAAAATTCTAGTGGGGCACGAGCATGTCTTTTGCAAGTCATGGGGCTGTGTACATGACTTGCTATCCACGTCACTCGCAGCAAGAGGGTTAATATTTGCCTTCACTTCACCGGTTGCAGTTGGCACAAGGTGAAACAAGGCCTTGTTCCATCGTAGACACAGTTGACAGTCACACTCACGGACTCCTAAAACTTGACATTTCTGTCTCAACTGTGTGACCACATCCCTTAGGCAATACAGTCCTGAGCCATCTCTGTTATCCCCTCTCTTGCAACTCAATCGCTCTCTGCAACACGGGCTACAGCAGTTGGCAGTGAAACGGTTAAATCGGCAGTAAACACACAGCCAACGATGTAGCCAAGTCATATGACCAAAATGACCGGGGTCACAGTTGGCACAAGTTGAAACAAGACCGTGTTCCACCACAGTAGCAGTTGGCAGCGAAACATCTGGCCGAACGGACTTCACCCGCAAACCTTCAAATCAACGTAAGGAACAAACTTGAAAACACGCATAACTTCAACTTTTACAAAACGCTCAAACCTCCGAGCAATTCAGCAAAACCTACCTTTCTGTCAGTATCCTGCGTTGTTAATAGATCCAACAGAACAGACCACATCCCGTAAATTTTCAAATCAATAAATGGAACGAAACTGGAAACACGCCGAATTTAAAACATCCACAAATGCCCACCTTCCCTTCTTCAATCAGAATCATGTGCTACCAGTAAATATTCCGTCTTCGAAGTTGATCAAACACCCAGGTAAACTCAGCAGACGCGAATCCTACATAAACGCACAGGAAATTGAAAACGAAAACCATCTTCCCATGCGCCAGGGATGCGCTTTCGCGTTACCTTGGTAACTGCTGAGTAAGACGGATTATTTAACGCTGCCATGTGTGTATTCGCGGGGAATCTTTTCTGAGTAGATTCTGGGTGCTGGCGATGGGCTTATCAGCCGCAATTACAGGTGGAGAGGCAAGGACATAGTCAGGGCACGTCTCAAGACAACTCATCTTAGAGCAATGACGGCAGTTTCTGAGAACGCAGCTATTTGTCGATGTTTTGAATGCTGCTGGAGCAGTAGGGAGGTTGAGATCATTGACCTCATTGGTCCTCATACGTAAACTCTTGTCCTCTTTCTACAGAGTCTTATCGATATATGTATTAGTATTCGTGATAGGTTGTGGTTCTCAACCACCTCATTCAGTCAACATACATACACTTTATTACAGGTGGTCCATCAATGGTCAAGGTAGAGGTGGGAAGTCATTCTACCTTATTCTGAGGACTGAGTCTTGGCACGTCTGGAGATGACTAATCTTCAAAAGATGATGGCAGTTTCAGGGAACGTAGCTATTCATCGATGATTTGATTGCTGCTGTAGCTATCAGTCAACATGGTAACATGGTAACATACACATTATTACAGGTGGTCCATCAATGGTCAAGGTAGAGGTGGGAAGTCATTCTAGCTTATGCCGAGGACCGAGTCTTGGCATGTCTGGAGACGACTAATCTTCAAAAGATGATGGGTTTCAGGGAACATAGCTATTCATCGATGATTTGATGGCTGCTGTAGCTATCAGTCAACATGGTAACATACACATTATTACAGGTGGTCCATCAATGGTCAAGGTAGAGGTGGGAAGTCATTCTAGCTTATGCCGAGGACAGAGTCTGGGCACGTCTGGTGACAACTAATCTTCAAAAGATGATGGGTTTCAGAGGAACAAGCCATTCCTTGATGATTTGAATGCTGGTGTACATGTGGCAATATGTCAACAGGGTCTCATACACACCATTATAGGAGGTGCAACAATGGTCGAGGTAGAGGTGGGCATGGTCTTTCTCTCTTAGTCTGAGAACAGAGTCTGATCAAATCTCGAGACGACTCATCTTCCAATAATGTGGTTTCTGAGACCACGAACGCGTTGGCCATGTTTTGAATATGACGGGAAAGACAACGGTCCTTACAATTTACCATCGCATCTATAGCATGTCTTCGCTGAGACATTCATAAGCTGGTCAGATGAAACCAGATGTAACAAGGTGGTGCTGCATCTGGAACACGCTAAAAGCACAGTTGTGGACAGTACAGTTGCGTGCACAATGTGGCATTTCTTCTGAACAGTACTGCAGAAAGTAATATCATAATCATCTATTTTCGCATTGCCAAATAAGATAAATACAACGTAATTTCATCTCCGACGGATGAATCACACATTACTGTTCAATCTTGATTTAGTATGGCAGGACTCCGTGACAGGTCCTCATTAATCCATCCATTCATGGGAAAAGAAACGTCTCTTCTATTACAGGGTGTTTCAAAAATCTTATGAAGTATAGAGTGTTTTCACGGTCAGCCATGTTGGGGGGCCGAACAATGATCTGTCGTGCCTGACTGAACTGAATCAAATGCTGTCATGGTCATTTGGACTTGCTTTCTTTTGTCTGTCTATCCAACATGGCCAGTGATGACATCAAGTGAAACCACTCTATGAACTTTTTGAAATTCAACTCTGGAGGACTGAATGTATAAACCAGAACCAAAAGCAGAGTGTTTCAGTTTGATGCGACGCCATTTTCAATGAAGTTTCTTTTGACCAGCACTACCTCAACCACAGTGATGGAATGGGTTCTTAAGCGCTGCACAAACAAGTGACTTTCATCGCTGCGACCTGCGATTACAATTGCTGCAATGTCCAACAAAAAGATCTCTCATCTGCAGGTAAATCAAATAATCGCAAGGTTTATTTTTGTTCAGAGATCGCTGCGATCAGCGATTTTTGTCGCAAGCATCTGCGATAACCAATGCTAACAAGCAGTCTTTATCACATACTTGAATTATCTCAGGCTACAGCGATTTAAATCACATGTTTGCTGGGCGCTTTAGCGCAATAACAAAATGGATAGATTGATTGGTGCTGCACTCTGACACAACAATGAGAACTAGGTATTAGCTTTTATATTTCAGTTCCCTTTTTTCAAACACCCTGTGTATAATCCAGAAAAAAAAAATCTCCCTATGATCCGTTTAAGCACATTGATGAATGTCAGTAAAACGATTCCGCACACTTTGAAGAAACGGTGATTCACGCGTTTCCTATTGTTCATGTCGCGTAATCCCGCAGACAAAGCATCGGAGAGTAGAATAGCACTGATATGACTTCCTGTGTCAAAGGGGTACAGTGTTGTATTTACTGGTGGTCCAGGGAAATAGAAATGCAGTTATACACAATGCCGTAGTGCAGTCATTATGCAGGCAAATTTGCTGAAACTTGATATCTATTGTATGTGTATATCTGTCCACACAATGGCGATGTTGAAATTTATATTCAGTGAAAAACATTTTTTATACAGTATGCAACTAATAAGACTTTGGTGAGCTTTATCAACAAATCTATCTGGCCAATAACCTCAAACAGAACAAAATATTTCACGCTGATTGAAGAAACTAGCCCAGCGCCAATGCATTATGATATGCACACAACTTCCCTGTACATACAACTCGTTACAAGAAACTACACAATACAACAAACACTTAACGACAATGAGACTGATATGTTACACTTACCCCCTACAGTTGCAAGTGTGTACACTCCCTATGAGTCAAAATTGAGAAGTATTCCGTTTAGCTGAGAACCCGTTGACACTGCAAATGAAAAACACGCCAAATTAGCTGTGGGTATTCGCGGAGATGTTTTCAACATGTCGGAATGGGGTCGGGGAGAGTTTGATGTGGTGCGGAGTCGGTCGAGAACACATGCAAGTACTCCATAGGTGTTGAACAATGTATTGCCATTATTGGCTGTTCGGAGACTGGAAAATTGAGGGGTACTTTGGTCTTCATTGGAAGGGAGATGGGCAGGATTTTAATGTGCAACTGGGAAAGGGTTAGGGTGCAGATAAACATAGAAACATATCTGTGTTCCCATAAATACTGAAACACATCTGTGATACAACAAACATTGAAACTTATCTGTTTCAATGTAACATATCTGTTTCAACATATCTGTTTTAATAAACAATGAACCATCTGCGTTCCCATTAACACTGAAAAATATCTGTGTTCCCATAATTATTGAAACATATCTGTGTTCCCATAAACATTTGGACATATCTGTTCCAATGTAACCTATTTGTTTCAATATAACATATCTGTTTCAATAAACAATGAACCATCTGTGTTCTCATTAACACTGAAAAATATCTGTGTTCCCATAATTATTGAAACATATCTGTGTTCCCATAAAAATTGGGACATATCTGTTCCAATGTAACCTATTTGTTTCAATGTAACATATCTGTTTCAATAAACATTGAAATATATCCATTTTCCCGTAAACACTGAAACATATCTATGTTCCCATAAACACTGAAACATATCTGTGTTCCCATAAACACTGAAACATATCTGTGTTCCCATAAACATTGAAACATATCTGTTCCAATGTAACCTATTTGTTTCAATGTAACATATCTGTTTCAATAAACACTGAAACATATCTGTGTTCCAATAAACATTGAAATATATCGGTGTTCCCATTAACATTGAAACATATCTGCATTCCATCTTAAAAACTGAAACATTTCTGTTGTAGATGTCCCCGAAGCCACTGTAGTTCACCTCAAGATTTAGGCCAGTATCCCTCAAAATTAACATCCATGAATTAGTAGGCAATGCCAGTATCATAGCCAATATCGCCAACAGCCACAGCCAGTAATCAGCTCTCTCGGCAGGTCGTTTGAACTAAATTGGTTGTCAAAACAAGATAACCCAAGTCAAACACCGACTATCTTGCCAAATATTGTGACATCTCTTTCTCATCCACATCATGTCAGCCAACCACCTAACGGCAAACAATGGGCCCTCTCGACATGACACCATGTCAGGTACAGCAAGTTAGCTATCAACATGGCAAATAAAACCCTCTCCTAACTAAGTTATTTCCTAAACATCATAACACCAAACATCATAAAACCGCTGTCCAATAATTTCCGAACTTATTCCTCATCCACATCATGTCGGCCAACAACCTAACGGCAAACAATCGGCCCTCTTGACACGACACCAAGTCGAGTACAGCAAGTTAGCTATCAACATGGCAAATAAAACCCTCTCCTAACTAAGTTATTTCCTAAACATCATAAAACCACAGTTAAACATCATGAAACCGCTGTCCAATAATTTCCGAACTTATTCCTCATCCACATCATGTCGGCCAATAGCCACGGCAAACAATCGGCCCTCTCGACATGACACCACGTGGAGTACAGCAAGTTAGCTATCAACATGGCAAATAAAACCCTCTCCTAACTAAGTCATTTCCTAAACATCATAAAACCACAGTTTAACATAATAAAACCGCTGTCCAATAATTTCCGAACCTATTCCTCATCCTCATCATGTTGGCCAACAGCCACGGCAAACAATCGGCCCTCTCGACATGACACCACATCGAATACAGCAAACTAGCTGTCAACATGGCAAGCTCTCTCCTAACTAAGTTATTTCCTAAACATCATAAAACCGCTGTCCAATAATTTCCGAACTTATTCCTCATCCACATTATGTCGGCCAACAACCTTATGGCAAACAATCGGCCCTCTTGACACGACACCACATCGAATGCAGCAAGCTAGCTGTCAACATGGCAAATAAAACCCTCTCCTAACTAAGTTATTTCCTAAACATCATAAAACCAAACATCATAAAACCGCTGTCCAATAATTTCTGAACTTATTCCTCATCCACATCATGTCGGCCAACAGCCACGGCGAACAATCGGCCCTCTCGACATGACACCACGTGGAATGCAGCAAGCTAGCTATCAACACGGCAAATAAAACCCTCTCCTAACTAAGTTATTTCCTAAACATCATAAAACCAAACATCATAAAACCGCTGTCCAATAATTTCCGAACTTATTCCTCATCCACATCATGTCGGCCAACAGCCACGGCAAACAATCGGCCCTCTCGACACTCATACGAAACAGGGCAGTTGTCGGAGCCCGATACTTGACCACACTCAACAACGTCCGTGGACAATCCGGCCTGTCATCTCCGACAATGTAGTCTATCAAAACATTTCTTTGCGCTCGCAGAAGGGCTACTCAAAATTCCGAAAGCTGTATAATACACTTTTATGGAATATTCAAATCGATGTTTCACCCCACTTTTCCATTGTGTGGGCGATGTTTTCACATATGAGTTGTGGACCTTGGTCAGCTTTAGTGGCTGGGAGTAAATATATCGGTGATACCATGAGCCCATCTTAGCGGACACCTCTCTATGAAGGACACTAGTTTTAATCCCAAATTGGTCGTTTCCATCAAATGTCACATCTCTATCAAGGACAGCATACGTCAGTCCCAAAAGTGTCCTTAATAGAGAGATTCGACAGTACAGTGGAACCTCTGTTAGCGGACACCACTCTATTAAGGACAACCTCTCAATTAAGGACACTAGGTTTGGTCCCAAAGTGGTTGTTTCCATTCAATTTGACCTCTCTAATCAGGACACCTCTCTATTAAGGGCAGCACCTGTCAGTCCCAAAAGTGTCCTTAATAGAGAGGTTCGACAGTATATACTAGCACCATTTTTGCAGATCAACCTAAATTTTGTTGAGATTGAGAGTAGCTTTCGACACTGCAGTGTTTCCTTCAAGGTCAAAAGAACATGCTGTTAAAATTATGGTGTCTATCACAAAAATATCCAATTCCCGCTCCTCAATGTACCGGTATATTACTGTGAATGGTCAACAACCTCCAGTTGGCAACAACTTCAAGCCATGCCTGTTTCTCGAAGATAACACAGAGATAAACCAGAAACTCATCATGAATGTCTGATGGTCCATCATTACGGCGGCCAGAATTGCGAGATTAAGTCATCTCCGATGGATAGTGTCATCAGTACGATGATAGCATCAGCCCAGCCTCCGCCGGCCTTGTCTTTGGGGTTCAGACCAAGTTCAAACAACCTTCCTAAGACTGCTAATCACTTGTTGGGCCTGCAATGTCAAGATTTATCTTGTTCGAGACGGAATTCTTTGGCGGTGTTGAGATCTTTCCGGTCCTTCTGTTGATGGAAGTGTGAAAGTCATTGTCACATTGGCCGCTTTGTGGCTGTGAGGTAATTGTCTGGTTGAAACCCTGTTTGACGTTGAGGGGTTTAAACTTGTAGTTGGAGTCATTTGAATTTGACATCAAGTCTCAGTGCCCGAACTGATGCTTGTGATGCCTCATCATCTGGCTTTGAGGCTGTGAGGTCATTGTCAGGTGGAGATCCTGTCACGTTGGCTGCTTTGAGGCTGTGAGGTCATTATCAGGTGGAGATCCTGTTTAATGTTGAGGAGTATGAACTTGTAGTTAAGAGTCATTTGAATTTGACATCAAGTCTCAGTGCCCGAACTGTTGCATGTGATGCCTCATCACCTAGTCAAACCATGGTATGCCCTTCCAACACACTGAGCCAGTGTGAATCTTGGACAACTGGGCCCAGATGTTCAGAAGCACGAGATCGGATCTCTTGCAATGAGGATACACCCCTTTTAAAACACCTTCCCCAAATTTGAAAATGAAACTGTTTGTAGTATCAGACCTGAAACCAATTGCATGTAGCGGGACCCAATGGCTAAACAGCAATGGAGCAAGTTGGGGGTTTTTTCAGAGAGGAATACAACAAGGGCAACCTTCAACAACTCCAAAAAGACCTGGAAACAAAATTCCCAAGGGAGCACACCACAAATATATACTCACATACTTAACCTCCTTTTCAAGACTCATCACCACACAATATGCTCCAACTAACCCCAACTGAGTTTCAGCAGCAGAAAAGGGACAAAAAGGGCTCAGGGTCAAATTTAACAATATGTTAGCAGGGTCAACGATTGTTCGGATTAGCAGATTAGCGCAGAGAGCCAAGGATAATCTGTCTTAGTATTTAGTTGATTGTGATGAGAGCAGTTGACCACAAAGTAGGCGCCTTGGTTTTTTATGCGAAAAGATGTTGATCAGGTCCTTGAAAGATTAGCTGCTTTCTGGTGAGGGATTTGTGGGCAAACAGCACATTCCCATCAAAACAACCGTTTTTTAAGGACAAAAGGGCCGGAAGGGACTAAACAGCTCAGAGGCAAAGTAGGGCTGAAAGGGTGGATGTCGTCCTGGGTGCCGACAAATGGTACCCAGGTTCGAGATCGACTGGACAATAAGCACCCTGGGTGCCATTACACTAGACAAACAGCACCCAGCTTCTTTTTGCCTGGCTTACGGATCTTAGGGACGAGGACGTTTCTTGCAATCTCGTTTCAGCTCGCGCCGTGGTACTTGCGGCATTAGCAGTGACACGTTTTTTTCTGTTTATCTGTTCTTTTTATTTCGCGCACTGCTAATGCCGCAAGTACCACGGCGCGAGATAAAACGAGATTGCAAGAAACGTCCTCGTCCCTAAGATCCGTAAGCCAGGCAAAAAGAACCTGGGTGCTGTTTGTCTAGTGTAATGGCACCCAGGGTGCTTATTGTCCAGTCGATCTCGAACCTGGGTACCATTTGTCGGCACCCAGGACGACATCCACCCTTTCAGCCAAAGTAGGTAAAAGGTGTTCAGATACTGCAGGGTTACTAACAAAATTTGTCAGGACAGTTCTTGTGATCAGAAACAAGTAACTTGTGTGAATTGTGGAAGAATTGATTTTCAGCTCTATGAGTTTGAAGGGTCAGTCCTGGCCTGCAGATTCTCTGCGAATAACATCGCCAATGTCGAAAAAAAAAGGGAGCCAACTTTTTCTTTTTAAAGCGCTGCACAAACCAACAACTTTTGTTCCTGCAACCTGCGATGGGACCATGATGCCAATGCCAACCCCGTTTAGTTAATTGCAATCGCTTGTTATGTTGCCATGACTCAGTTGCAGGTCCTAGCAACTAAAATCACATGTTGCGCAACCCTTCAGCTGCAAAGATGGGATATTCCTGACCTGTTTAATACTGTATCTCACCAAGTGACAAATGCAAAGGACTGATTGCAGCTGTGGGATGTCATAAGGACTGATTGTGGCTGTGGGATGTCATTTAATTACCGTAGCTACAGCACACAATTTATTATCATTATTATTATTAAGAGATTGCTTCAACCTAAACCTATTTTCAGTAATGAAAGTCCTTTCCAACTTTGAGAGACTTCCCCATACATTTCATACGCAAAGCACTGCATCCTCTACACATTATCAAGGCTTTTTTAGACTGGAACCAATTGAGAAATAGTTGCTCCATTTCCCTCCTTTATATTAACAATATCACATCGAAACTAATTAATTATGCAGACATCCTGTGATCTACGCGACGAATTCTCGTTAAGCCGAGTCCTAATTAGGCTTAACGAGTTTTAAATCGCTCTGCTGGAGTCGAAAACGTCATCCAGGAATGCTTGGAGAAGGAATAATGCTGCGTATTAAGAATCTGCACCAATGAAAACCACCTGTGCCTTGAGTAGAAATCTTTAAACATGTTAAAGGGGAATGCCGTTCGTGCTCATTGTTTTTACTAGTGGCTCAGGAAAATAGCATACACAATGCTATGCAGTTATTATGCATGCAAATTTGCTGAAACTTGGTATTTATAGTATTTGTATATCTATCTACACATTGTTGAGATTTATATTTAGTGTGTATTTACACAGTTAGAAAATTTTCAAATTCGAGTTAAATTTTCAAATATTTGAAAAAATGGGGTGGATCTTTAAAACCTTGGTTCACCATTTCTTGTCTGATAAGAGTAGGTTTTATGCGTTTTGTGGAAAAGTTTAATAACAGTTTATGATGTTTTATCACAGTCAGCAGAGACACATAATTATGTGTACTTGAGTCCAACTTAACCTTGACCTGAAACAGTGTACATCATGGACTGCTGTATGTGCACAAACTCAGCTGAAGTTAGCAAGGATGAGAATGGGTTGAAAATCCAACTAAACTTTGACCAGAAACAGTGTACATCATGGACTGCTGTATGTGCACAAACTCAGCTGAAGTTAGCAAGGATCAGAATGGGTTGAAAATCCAACTAAACTTTGACCAGAAACAGTGTACATCATGGACTGCTGTATGAGCACAAACTCAGCTCAAGTTAGCATGGATCAGACTGGGTTGTAAATCCAACTTAACTTTGACCAGAAACAGTGTACATCATGGACTGCTGTATGTGCACAAACTCAGCTCAAGTTAGCATGGATCAGACTGGGTTGTAAATCCAACTTAACTTTGACCAGAAACAGTGTACATCATGGACTGCTGTATGTGCACAAACTCAGCTCAAGTTAGCATGGATCAGACTGGGTTGAAAATCAAACTTAACTTTGACCAGAAACAGTGTACACCATGGACTGCTGTATGTGCGCAAACTCAGTTCAAGTTAGCATGGATCAGACTGGGTTGAAAATCCAACATAACTTTGACCTGAAACAGTGTACATCATGCACTGCAGTATGTGCGCAAACTCAGCTCAAGTCAGCATGGATCAGACTGGGTTGAAAATCCAACTTAATTTTGATATGAGTACAGCGTGCACTAGCATGTACAGAAAGTGAGCTCAAGTTAGCTTGAACCAGACTATTGTAAATTTAACCTAACTTTGACTAGAAATGATTTAAGCCTACATCGTGGATTACACCATGTACACAAAGCAAGCTCAAGTTAGCTTGAAACAGACTTCAGAAATTCAACTTAAGTGTACATCATAGACTATAGCATGTACACAAAATCAGCCCAAGTTACTATGAATTGGACTAAACACCCTACCTTTCAATAAGGTAACACAAAATCAAAATCCATAAAAACTTTGAGCAAATCGCTTATTTTCTTTTCGAGCTCACATCGCAGCCGTGTTGAAACATACTCTACCTTTCGTTGTTATAAACACCATGACAACCACATTATCTCCAAGATGCCTCCGCGATTTTTATTGGCGTGTACCGTATCTTAGTTTAGAGGGGCTGGTACGTTCATATTCTCAGTGTCGAGTGTGGTACCTGCTGATCGATTACATTCTAATCGACTCATTACTGATAATTGTCTTTCACAGCATTATAGGGGTATGCCATTCGTAATCATTGCTGCACGAAGGAATTCTGAGCCTTCTGCAACCATCCCCCTGAACAGTATCCACGTGTACCGTATCTTAGTAAAGAGGGGCTGGTACGTTTATATTCTCAGTGTCGAGTGTGGTACCTGCTGATCGATTACATTCTAATCGCCTCATTACTGATAATTGTCTTTCACAGCATTAAAGGGGTATGCCATTGGTAATCATTGCTGCAGGAAGGAATTCTGAACCCTCTGCAACCATCCCCCTGAACAGCATCCACGTGTACCGTATCTTAGTAAAGAGGGGCTGGTACGTTTATATTCTCAGTGTCGAGTGTGGTACCTGCTGATCGATTACATTCTAATCGACTCATTACTAATACTTGTCTTTCACAGCATTAAAGGGGTACGCCGTTGGTAATCATCGCTGCAGGATGGAATTCTGAGCCCTCAGCAAGCATCCCCCTGAACAGCATCCACTGATTGCTGATGCTAAGTATTCCAGGATTCCATCCTGATCCTCCGCGGATCGCCAGCTATCCCAGTTGAGTGGCACAGAGGCGAACTCCCCGCTGATTCAGACAAGGCACCAGGTGATAATCTTACCAAGGCCTCGATCCGCCAATCGGGTGGAAAATCCGCCATTGATATCCAGTGAGTGTATGCCCGATTGAGTAATACCTTGATCTGGAGATCTGGACAAGTTCTCGGAACCTGTTAGTATCTCCTACAAGGTTCTCCATGATTAGAGCCAAGGTTTTCCATGATAAGAACTTGGTTAATCACAATCAATATACCGTTCACCTCACATTCTATCGATTTGTTTGCACCATCTGGGCCAGGCATCCAAATTATTTCCTGATTGGGGTTGTTTAGGTACGAAATTAAGAGTAGGGTTGGATCTCGTAATTAGCACGTATGCAGTTACCCTATTTCTGTGAACATTTTTTCTTCGTCTGCGAGCGATGATTGTATTTTACTGGGACCCAAGTTTTGTTCACTGGCTGAGTAAATTGGTCTTTCATAAAAATATACTTCCCACTGGATGCCGTCTCTTGTTTAACCGGAAGTGCCAAGCAAACTAGCAATTTTTGTCACTGCCACCTGTGACAATTATCACCAAAATGAGCAAGGAAAAGATCCGTTGTCTGCGAGTAAAACTAGTTACCACTAAGTTTGTTGCAAGTGATTATTATCACAGGTTGTTGTTCATCTTCAGGGTGCTTAGGTGCAACAAACTTTATTTTCATCTCAATCAACCAATGCAGCAATTAAGGTTAAGTGACTTTTCCATGGCAAAAATCAGATACAATATCATCAGATTGCAGCAGAGCCTTCCGAAGAAAAACATGCTAACGTCGGAAACATTTAAAAGCAATCGAGAATCCCCCAATCAACTGCCGATCAAACAACGGAACAACGCCATAAAAAATATCACATCCTGTCGATATAAGCCAAGTACTTGCATCTGTGATAACCATTCCGCACCGGAAACACAATTCGCATTAAACCAACAAAGCGGTCTGAAGGGCCCTTATGACTCTTTGATTTTGGTCGAGAAAAGTATATTCTGAGCCACTTCTCCGAGCGTTCCTCGGCAGGAATTGCGGAGGTGTCGATCCCAAGACTCTTTGCGACACCTTAATGGTGCTTGCCCATTATCCGTGGTGTTAAACTAATTGTGAGATTTCGCCTTTGCTGATGGAAGGTATTTAGGTTGCCTTAAGATGGCTACTTGGCGTTGAAGGATGAAGGAAATATTTCGGGAAGGTTGTATAGGTCGTGACAAGGAATGTGACACGATGGCGACACGTCTGACGTGATATATGAATCACTTTGTCCACAAAGATGTACGGAGCATGTGTTTTGACTTTTTTAAAGATGATCATGAGTACTTGGTTGGAAATGACAACACCACAGTTTACAGAGGGTTTTTTCTGGTCACCAGTCCCAAAATCCAATTTGTGCATCGAGTCATACCAAGTCTAGCCTGGTGTCAGTCTTTCGTTCAGTTGGTGAAATATTCCACGGAGATCGACCAGAATCACCTCATTCCTGGGGTGGTACAAGTGCACTAGCGGGGGTCTCTAAACGATAGAGATCCCACTTGTGGATGATTTTGATGTACGCTGTCCCTCGAACCCGATTCAGTGATTCCAGGAATTCGAGGTAGGCCACTTCGGTGGATGGTTTGAAACAGAGTTTGAAATGGAGTTTAAGGTTACACCAAGTCACTCAGTAATTAAAAATTTCACAGGGCCTACAGAGGCTGTGCAAAGACGTCATGTTGACGTTAATTTTGGAAGTCAGGAGTATGAATACACACTACTGAAGTCAATTCGTATTCTTGACCCTGCTGTTGGTGTCGGCGAAGTTCCCCGCATCAGGGCTGACAGCGCCATACTCTGCTACTGCTACTGTTGCACTGACAACAAAGTCAGATGGGTCCATGAAGTAACTTCAGTTCAACCTATCGACCTTTCAACTTCAATGATGTTAACTTCTGTGAAGACGTCATCCTAACAGCCTCTATGTTGGCTATACAAAAGGTCAATACGAAAATCATCGATTCTACGAACAGTTTATTATTCCCCAATAACGTCATAGCACCCAACGCCCGCAAAAAATGAGCCATCTTCTGGATCTCATCTCAGCCATGGCCAATTAGACATCACGTTACATAATACCTGATCTCCTCAAATCCTTCGGCAGGTATTGATGAGGCAGGTACTGAAGGGGCATACCTCTGGATGGAAGCCATTAGTGATTGATCTACGAGGGTACACCTGGCTATGCCATTGATTCTATGGTTCTTGCTTCAAGCAGGCTGGGCAGTATAAATATTCGGTAGGAATCGTTGAGGCTGGGATTAGTACGGCTTGGATAAGATTGCGACTCTGAGCATCTCCGAACAGCAGGGAAACATTTATCGGTGTGTTCGTTTATTAATTTAGCAGCATGAATATAGAAATATTCAACAATCAAATAATGTTTTTTATTTTTGGTAAGAAAACACTCAAATGTTTATGACCCGAGCATGCTTAAACTTCATCAATGCCTATGATAAACCAACTCAACCCCTTTTTGGTCACAATAGTGCTTGACAGACAAGCAATCTTTGTCACCACGACTTGCGATTGTTATTGCATGAGATAAAAATCTCCTGTTTGCAGTGATCATGGCAGTTGTCTGTGACAAGAGTCACTGGTCAAGAAAATGCCCATTCTAAAGCAACAAAACAACCTCCCTTAGCGGACACCTCTCTATCAAGGACACACACTCTCTCTTAAGGACACTCGGTTAGGTCCGAAACTGGTTGTTACCACTCAATTCTACCTCTCTAATCAGTACACCTCTCTACTAAGGACAGCACCTGTCAGTCCCAAGGATGTTATTAATAGAGCGGTATGGTTTGAACTCCAAGTTCCCACTTAAGTCCAAATCTGATAATTGGCTGAAATTGACAACCTCTATCGCCTTCACATGGAGTGCTATTGTCCCTAGACAATGCCACTTGAAAACCAATCACGAATTCACAACAATGTCCTTGTTGTCAAGAGGGTGTAGAACAAATATAAAGCTAAACTCGTTTATTGTTCTCAATTAATATTGGATCGGAACTATTCAGAATACCTCTGTTAATTAGCCAATGTGGCGACAGAAATTATCACATATTTTTCCATGAGAAGTGTATGGAAGGTGACTGGGCTTCAAACAGCGCAGTCACACTGCCAGTGATAATACCACTGGTCCTTTAACAGCACATTTTTCCACACGCAAAAACCTTGCTAAAACTGGCTCGACTCTCAAAGGGTTAAGATGAACTCCGTGACAAAACATCGTCATTTCTCACAGCAAGAAACAAGATCCACAAAGAAGGACCGATGTCCCGACTCTAAATACCAGCCTTCAAACTTGTTGGAGTGACAGGCCATAATAAACGCGGGGCCAATTTGAAGGGCAGGGAATCTAACCCTGCCATTAGATGGCCATTAGTTGGATAAACCAGTCGGTTATGCAAGAAAAAGGGCACCGTGGTGAGAAAGGGACTCAAATGGATAAAATTAAATCAAATTATCTTTCCTTTCTATTTTTAATTGAATGCAATTAGAGGTCAGGCGTTTTCTATATTTGTTTGTGTTGATCCTGGGTGAGACTGCACCACCATTCAATTTTTAAGACATTTTCTCTTCGACTCAAATCGTACTTCTCGAATATAAGATCTTAGATGGGGTCAGAATTTTTTATATGTTATGGGAATTCAACGCTTTGAAAATGATGCACAAGGAGTGGAAGGACGTTGTATTGCTCATGTAAAACTCACCTTAAAGGGGGACTATAGGCAGGAGCAGAGGGGCTAATTTGGCCATCTTCAGGTGACTAATATACAGAGTAAGGGCCCTGGGTCATGTCAGATTCAGCACTAAATATATTCCTCGTACAAGCGTGAATCATTTCGACATACTGTGAGATGTGAGAGACACCTATTGGCGACTTTCTGTACCTTTATCTTGCCTGCCTAGCTGCTGCCTATACAGTCCCTTTAACAGAAGTCTGCTGCAGCTGAGAAGTCCATTTTGATCCGCTCTTGTTTATAGCCCCATTAAGCCGCTATGTTTATCAATCAACAAGCGAAAAACTACACTTGTGAAGATCATGCCTTACATAACCACCCAGCTAATAGATTCTAAACATGAATCTGTAGGAGGGATTTGATGTGCCACTGGATGGGTCTTTGAGAATCATAGACAACTTTGACTTGGGCTGGGGACTTCTGCCCAAGTGTTCGGCTTTGAATTTGTCAGCTGAGTGCAAGGCCCAGAGGCCTCTTTGTTGGTACATTCATCATCAATGAGCTAAGAGATACTTTCTTTTGAAGACCATGCCGTACATAACCAACCAGCCAACTGATTACAAACATGAATCTGGATGAGTCTTTGAGAATCATAGACAACTTTGACTTGGGCTGGGGACTTCTGCCCAAGTGTTCGGCTTTGAATTTGTCAGCTGAGTGCAAGGCCAGAGGCCTCTTTGTTGGTACATTCATCATCAATGAGCTAAGAGCTACTTTCTTCTGAAGATCATGCCTTACATAACCACCCAGCTAATAGATTCTAAACATGAATCTGTAGGAGGGATTTGGTGTGCCACTGGATGGGTCTTTGAGAATCATACACAACTTTGACTTGGGCCAGGGATTTTGGCCCAAGTGTTCGGGGTTGAATTTGTCAGCTGAGTGCAAGGCCCAGAGGCCTCTTTGTTGGTACATTCATCATCAATGAGCTAAGAGCTACTTTCTTCTGAAGATCATGCCTTACATAACCACCCAGCTAATAGATTCTAAACATGAATCTGTAGGAGGGATTTGGTGTGCCACTGGATGGGTCTTTGAGAATCATAGACAACTTTGACTTCGGCTGGGGATTTTGGCCCAAGTGTTCGACGTTGAATTTGTCATCTGAATGGAAAGTCCACAGGCCTCTTTGTTGGTACATTCATCATCAATGAGCTAAGAGCTACTTTCTTTTGAAGACCATGCCTTACATAACCACCCAGCTAATAAGATTCTAAACATGAACCTGTAGGAGGGATTTGGTGCACTGGATGAGTCTTTGAGAATCATAGACAACTTTGACTTGGGCCCGATATTTTGGTCCAAGTGTTCGGCGTTGAATTTGTCAGCTGAGTGCAAGGCCCAGAGGCCTCTTTGTTGGTACATTCATCATCAATGAGCTAAGAGCTACTCTTTTGAAGACCATGCCTTACATAACCAATCAGCTAATAGATTACAAACATGAATCTGTAGGAGGGATTTGGTGCACTGGATGACTCAAGACCAAGACAATTTTGATTTGTGCCATGGACCTGTCTTCGGCCTTGAATTTGTAAGCTGAGCACCAGGCCCATGGGCCTCTTGTTGATGGCCTCATCAAGCTGGTATGTTTATCATCAACAAGCTATGAGCTTTACTTGTAAAGATCAAGTCTTATGTAACCAACCAGCTAATTGATTACAAACAGGTATGTTGGGGGGAATTGGGTGCATGGATAAATCTCGATTCAGAAATAGCCCTTGACTGGTATCAATATAAAGACTATTTTGTCTGGGAACAGGTTCTTCAAAGAGCACCGATACAAAAAACTCGATTAGGATATACAGTGGAACCTCCCTTAGCGGACACCTCTCTATAAAGGACACTAGGTTTGGTCCAAAATTGGCTTTTCCATTCAATTTGATCTCTCTAATCAGGACACCTCTCTATTAACGACAACACTTGTCAGTCCCGAGGGTGTCCTTAATAGAGAGGTTAAATCGTAAAACATCAAATTATGAAGTGAAAGGACTTGAAATGCATTTTTATTTTGGACGAGGAGTCGAGCAAAGATACAAGAGCAGATCAGAACAGATGATTCTGTAATGGAGGTCACCTCAAAGGGAGTGCAAATGCCCCACAGCAGAGCCACCATTTTTGGCAAACAGCCCTGGATCCGCAGAATGGCGACATGTTTTGAAAAGTATCAAAAGTGATGCTGCATGGCCGTAACAGACGATGAATGGGCCGAGCAGGGGGCCATATGGCGAAATCACGCGCATTATCTCGTTTTTAGCTTCGGGAAGACTTGCCCATTGTCCGTGATGCGCTCCGATCTGAATAGGTAAAAATCAGACAATAAGTCCGAGAAAAATGCGGACAATTTGTGCGCTCTGCGCTTTAAAAATCGTTTGTTGGGATTTTTCGTAAATTACACACGGACATTCAACCAGCCATTATCATGTTATCATTATTTTCACAATCATATTTTAACCCGGTTCCACTTTAAGACTACCTGAATTAACTGTACATCACATAATACTAAATGTACATGCAATTCATCCATACTTAGATTGAAACGAACCCCATTGAAGATTCACTGCTGACAAAAGTTTACTGAAGCTGAATGCAGCGCGTTTGAAAATTCAACAGTATGCTATTTTGTTGGTGTCTAAACCCTAAAATATGGGGTAGGGGGCGGATCCAAGAACTTCCTGTCCTGAATAGATGAAACATGCTCAAAATATGCAACACAGAAGGTAATTTTTATTAACTTTTTATGATAGTTTTTCCCCCAAAAGGCTGCCTTACTAACTGGTGGCAAAAACTGCATAAATTTCCATTTCGTTTTGTAGAATAAGAAATTTTTGTCTGGATTTTTTCTGATCTTTACCCAAAAGTTAAAAAACAAATTTCCATCTGTTCTCATGCAGCGTTATTCAAGACTGCTCGCTTCAGACTACCAAGATCCCAAATCTGTGTGTGTCCTTGGGCAGGGGATGTGGAATGAACCCCAATATGGCATCTACAAGGCCTACTCCATTTCATCCTGGTGATTGTAACTGACTATAACATAGATGAACGTAGATTCCCCGCTCAGCTAGTAGTATATGACTACTGAAAAAGACTGCCATATTACTGAGCAATATTTTATACCAAAAAATAAACATCTTAGGCCAACATGGATGAGCACACTACATGGAAAGTTTATAAACTTAGCAAGGTAAATAAAACAGCTGATGGATTAATTTCAAACTCAAGGTACATATCTTCAGATGTTGGATGCCATGCTCCAGGCATGATGCTTCCATGTGATGCATGTGTGGAGAGTTATGGATAAACCACTCTCCACGCATATGACTGCAAATGGTGCATGTATTGGAAGTGATGTATAAATCACTCACCAGGTATGTTATGTGTGGAGAGTGAAGGACAAACCAATCTCCAGGCATATTGTTTGCAAATGGTGCATGTGTGGAGAGTGATGGATAAACCACTCTCCACCCATATGACTGCAAATGGTGCATGTGTGGAGAGTGAGTGATAAAAACACCCTCCAGGCATATGGTCACCCGTCTCAATTTGCATAAGGAATAATTTATTCCGATTTTAAAATGGAGTAAGTAAAGAAAATCTTTAAATTAATTTCACAAATCCCACACCACCTGTGTGGTCAGCCTCCTATTCTGGGCTGTTTTCCATCAATCCTCAACAGCACAGCTAAGGAGATATGCTTCCCCAGGTTAACTCAGCCTCCAAAGCCCACCCATCGAACTTTCTGAAATCCATCAAACTACTTGTGGAATGATCTCACTAATAATTTCCAAGACGTACTAAGGAGGAGGTTGGGTGGCACACAGGGTGCAACATAGAGGAGTCAGTCAAAATTCCAGCTTGAATTACCACATACAAGACCAATTCAATCAATCAATCAAAAAAATAATCAATGTTGGCATTTATAAATTTATCAATTCATCTGCGCCTGTTCCATGCAGAAGAACCTCTCTATAAGGACACCTTTGCAAATGACAATACTGTCCTTAATTGAGAGGTGTCCAGATTACAGAGGTCAAACTACAGTGGAACCTCCCATAGCAGACACCTCTCTATTAAGGACAACCTCTCTATCAAGGACACTCGTTTTGGTCCCAAATTGGTCATTTCCATTCAATTTGACCTCTCTAATCAGGACACCTCTCTATTAAGGACAGCGCTAGTCAGTCCCAAGGGTGTCCTTAATAGAGAGGTTCTACTGTATATAGAACTAACCCATTCAAGACCAAAATCTCTGTCCCTAATAGAAAGGGTGTCCTGTAAACAGTGGTGTCCACTTAGAAAACTTCCACTGTATGTTACACCACCACAGCTAAGTAAATCATTCACCACAATCACAAAACATTGATTGTAATAGATTTGATTTTATGTTCAGCTTACAACAATGGCAGTATTTTCTGAAAGAACCTCTGTTCGAAAGTTCAATCATATTCATGAATCATGTCAATTGCCTTTGGGCAACGCTAACATTTTCAGACAAAAACGCAATGTTCATAACACCATGCGAGTACATTGTGTCACAGTGACTAAGAAAATTCAAAAGCTTACATTCTGAAATAACTTCCGGTACATAATTACTTTGTTTTTTCAGATTAAACCATTTGATTTGATAACAATACTAATTCTTTTTTGGCCTTAATGGAGAACAACTGAATCAGACCATTCTCGCAACAGAAACGTTTTCTTCTTTTTTTGGCCTTATTCATTAACAATTGAATCTCAGACAGATTAGAGTCAGCCGTGATTAACTAATACTCCTTTGACTCGTCTCCTAGGTGATGTGCGCATGATGACTCACCCGTCCAAACGCAACGCATCCATGGCAGTGCATCCAAGTAAATGAAATAATCATCGAGACGTAACGTATTGTAACGTATCGCTGCGTAACGACATAGTGGATGTAACGGAGTGCATTTAAGGGGTACGCCGTTCATAATTACTGGTGGTCCAGGAAAATAGAAATGCAGTTATACACAATGCCGTAGTGCAGTTATTATGCATCCAAATTTGCTGAAACTTGGTATTTATAGTACATGTATTTGTATATCTGTTTACACTACGGCAATGTTGAGCTTTGTTTTAAATGAAGCCTCAGGTTCTATGAATACAGTAGAACCTCTCTAATAAGGGCACCCTCGGGACTGACAAGTGCTGTCCTTAATAGTGAGGTGTCCTGAGTAGAGAGGTCAGGTTGAATGGAAACAACCTTTACATCCAAGGCCTGAATGGAAACGACCTAACTGCATTCAAGGCCCTCCTGAAGACTCATCTGTTTGGGAGGGTCTTTCATCTTTGATCTTTGATCAGTTTCTCTATTATTGTAAAGCGCTTTGAGCGGAGATTGCATCGCTGGATACAGCGTTATATAAATTTCATTATGTATGTATGTATGTAACCAATTTGGGAGCAAAACTAGTGTCCTTGATTGAGAAGTTGTCCCTAATAGAGAGGTGTCCGCTAAGGGAGGTTCTACTATACTTGTATTATACAGTGCAATGCTCAAACAATGCATCGCCTCAGGCCATATCAAACACTGACGTGCATTACTTTTTGCAATATTTCTAAACTATTCATTTCTAAACAAATAGCTTGTGGCAATGTTGCTTGGAATATCGAAGACAAAGAAGGTAACATTACAAGCCAATATCACATGAATCAGATGATATTCTAGAAGAAACCAGTACCTTGTATAGTTTCACGCTGTTGGTCTGCCATGAAGGCAAAAGTTTAGGTCATAGAATCTATGATGGATTTTATCATCATAGATTCTGAATCTATGATGGATTTTATCATCATAGAATCAGTGATGGAAAACACATGGTCATATGTACTCTTGGCCATGGGCCGTGATAGAATCTATGATGGATAGTAATCATCATAGATTCTACCATGTGCCATCACTGATCCTATAATGGAGAATCTCCATCATAGAATCAGTGATGGAAAACACATGGTCATATGTACTATGGGCTATGGACCATGATAGAATCTATGATGGATA
This sequence comes from Lineus longissimus, assembly GCF_910592395.1. NCBI lineage: Eukaryota > Metazoa > Nemertea > Pilidiophora > Heteronemertea > Lineidae > Lineus > Lineus longissimus. Next base: position 2,072,986 of record NC_088325.1, on the reverse strand, counting down.
GTAATCATCATAGATTCTACCATGTGCCATCAATGATCCTATAATGGAGAATCTCCATCATAGAATCAGTGATGGAAAACACATGGTCATATGTACTATGGGCCATGGGCCATGATAGAATCTATGATGGATAGTAATCATCATAGATTCTACTGTGGGCATGTATCATTGACTCTATGATGAACTTCGTCATAGAACTTTTGACTGGCCATCGAAGAATTTACATTAGAATTGAAGATTCTTATTTTTCAGAAATCTGAAGATTGTCACTCAGACTAGGTTTGTACTTTGCTGCTTTTGCGTATTAAAATGGGACGCACCATCATTGGATATATGATGGGGGACCCACCAGTTTTGGTCCCAAATTGGTTGTTTCCATTCAACTTGACCTCTCTAATCAGGACACCTCTCTATTAAGGACAGCAATTGTCCCAAGGGTGTCCTTAATAAAGAGGTTCTACCGTATTTGATATGACATTCTCTTTTCGCTTCTCAAGAAAGATAGATGAGACAACAAGCTGAATATTCCTTTGTCGTACACATTACAGCTTAACAGAATGTGAGAGTATGACTTAACTTTCAAAAGACGTCAAGCAGGGTTTAAGAAAGGATATCTCTCGCTAATGAATTGTCTCTCTGAGGATGATGACGATGACAATAGGGCATCCATTAGAGGATTATCGCATATTCTATCATGGAATACGATTCAATTAACACAGCGGAGATGCATGGCGGGTGAATCAACAACGCACATATGGCACTTTTCCGAGATGGCGGACAAAGAGAGCGGAGAAATGGAGAGGAAGCAGAATAAAGACAGTGTTTTCCTGTTTTATCAAGTCCATATATTCCACTTTTCCTGTTTTATCAAGTCAAGAAAATCCACTTTTCCTGTTTTATCAAGTTAGGAAATTTCACTTTTCCTGTTTTATCAAGTCTAGAAATTCCACTTTTCCTGTTTTATCAAGTCAAGTAATTCCACTTTCCTTGCTTTATAAAGTCCAAAAACTCCATTTTTTCTGTTTTATCAAGTCAAGTAATTCCACTTTTTCTGTTTTATCAAGTCCAGAAATTCCACTTTTCCTGTTTTATCAAGTCAAGAAATACCATTTTTCCGGTTTTATCAAGTTCAGAAATTCCTCTTCACAGGCAGCAAGGAGATTGCAGAGAGGAGAAATCAAGAGGAAGCTGAAGGCAGCCTGTACTATAAAGACAGTGCTTTATCGAGTCCAGATATTCAACTTTACTGGTAGCAAGGGGTCAGAATTTTAATAATTTTACAGTTTGAAGCAATCTGTGAAGTCAGTATACTGGACAATGCAGATCATTGGGACATTTTCCCACCCAAATTCCAGACTTTGCTCCCATCAAGTCGAATCAGGGGTCACCCAAATGAAGCAAAAACAAGAGGCCTAAGGACCTGGCCCTTGGCTGTCATTGTCATACCACTGTTGAAGGTGGTGATGATATGCTCAAACATAAAACTATGTCAATGCCACCTCTCTAAACAGAGCCTGGTTTGCCAGGCGTCATCTAAAATATATTCAAGGCAAGCACGCTTGTATATTTTTGTTATCATGCATGTATTCAGTGCTTTATCGTCTTCATGATACTGAAGGGTTAAATTATGAACATGAATCATGGAATAACCCATATTCCATGACATTTTGATCAACAGAAAAGGTTAATTGATGGTTTATTTACTCATACAATGTTCTTTTGCGTTGATTAAGTGTCACAGTGTATCAACACACAAACCTATCTTATGTAGTCACTACAGTGTGTTGAAAAATACTCTGGTTAGTTTTAAAGTTAAGTAACAAAAATTCCAAAGATAATATTGACGAGAGTTGAAATTTGACAGTTATCAATCGGTAAAATCTGCCTGAAGACGGACTCTCTAGGCCCATAAACCCAAATGGTGCCTAACCATAGTTGCACGGAAAATCGCTCATCCTGCCTTGGAGGGGAACACTCCCTGTCAAATAACACCTCCAAGAGCAGAGCGATTGCTCAAGAAAAGAAAGAAACTGTAAATTTGGGAGAAAGAATAGCACCCCCTTCAGAATTTCAGATGACGTGACACTGTGCACTTTCTATAGGTTGTTCCGTCAACCTTGGGTGAAATCAACATATTGGCCAATCAGGTAGCCGATCTGATTAAAAAATCCGAGGCCAGGGGTCGTGTATGATAGACTTGATACCGATTCAATATTGTAGGCGAGATGTGGGTCAGTGTGGAGACTGTAATAAACAATAAAAGATACATTGCCGGCCTTATACACAAGGATGCATACACAAGAATGCAGTCATGAAATGCATGTGCACAACTTGTACAGTAGTTACACTGCAGCGCTTTTTATGCACTGGCACAGCAGTGTTTTTGTGTACTTGCAGTGTTGAGATGTTTTTAATGTACTTGCACTGCCCTGCTTTTTATGTCAGGAAGTTTGTTTCAAAGATGGACTGATATGTCATATTTTTGATTAGGAAATAAATATCTTTACGCACAAAGAATGCGTTGAAGTGGAAGACACATAAGTTTCATGAATGTAAACTTCTAAATGACACTGCCACACTTCCACATGAATACATCTTTTTTAGAGACAAGAGCACATTGTATGGAATTTTTGTTAAAGGTCTACGTTAGAATTTGTAATTGAATTGGAAAATTTCAAATTGTGTAAATATGCACTAAATATAAATTCAGCATTGCCGTTGTGTAGACTGATATACTAATACTATGAATACCAAGTTTCAACAAATTTGCCTGCATGATAACTGCACTACAGCATTGTGTATAACTGCATTTCTATTTTCATGGACCACCAGGAATTACAAATGTCTTACCCCTTAAACAACAAGCAGTAAGACAGACATTTTGATCCCCGAGCCTAGTGTGTCAAGATACCCAGAATTATGGTACTGCCGACTTGGCTATCCTTCCCACTCCTGCTGCTCCGCCCCTCGTAATTTCTCCAACTTTGAGAGATTTGTGAGAAAAACACATTTTCAGGGTCATTTAGTACGAATTTGCCCAAAATAAGCTGTTTTTATGCCCCCAACTTGCCCTCTATGCAAATCCTGTGGTTCCTGATCCATAATCTCAAAATAGAATTTTAAGGCAAACATTTGAGAAGTAAATTTAGTGAGTGGTTGTTGGTGACTGGATAGTTTTGATAATAAAAGCCAGAATTTGCAGAAGTTTCCCTCGGAAAACAGCTTATGTAAATTAGCAAATATCGGCATGGTGTGGTGCAGCATTGTGGATAACGTGTCTGGGGCTGACCTCAGGGTGAATGGGAAATACAGTAAAACCTCTGTATTAAGGACACACTTGTGACAGACAATTGCTGTCCAAAATCTAAGTTGAGAGGTGCCAAGATTACAGAGTTTGACTGGTTAGTATACAGTGGAACTTCCATTAGTGAACACCTCTCTATTAAGGACAACCACTCTATTAAGACACTAGGTTTGGTCAAAATAGATTGTTTCCATTCAATTTGACCTATATAATCAGGACACTCAATTAAGGACAGCAGTTTTCAGTCCCGAGGGTATCCATAATAGAGAGGTTCTACTGTAATTCAGTTCTCAGAATGTTAACAAATTCGAAACAGACTTTGAAACGAAATGGTAGGATTTCCAGCGTTGTGCTTATTTAGGCCAAGAAAATACCCCCAGGTTCTCAGTGCTGGCCACAATGCAGGCAGAATCTGTCACTACCCATGATGTGTGGGGGCTAAGTATAGATGCCCACTAGCTCATAGTTCAACGCAAAGGTTATTGAAATTGAAGAAAGATCTGGTCACTCAAGCAAAACCACAAAATGGCAGCCAGTGTTTTGATGAGAATTTTGGACCAAGGGAAGCAAGATGACCAACAAACTTTTCTTCAAACACGATAAATTTCCAAGAAATAACACCAAATTCTGAAACAGGTTAAGATGGCTGGGTTGGGCTTGGACTGAAGGCCGAGTGTAACCCTTCTGCACATAGATGTAAAGTCGAACTTGCTTAAAGTTCACCAGAAAGGTTACGGAATTAAGGAAAGATCTTGCCCACTCAACCAAAATCTGGAACAGATCACTTTCCAGTGCAGATGAATGCTTTGTACAGTTTGAAGGAATTTTCTTCCAAGGTTGTGGGTAATTTGTAGGTCATTCTGCAATTCTACACTAAAACAACTGATTGTTGAATGAAACTTTTGCAGACGTCCATAGGCCTTGTGTAGGAAAGTTTACAATGCTTTGAATTGACAAAAACATAGTCAGTGTCAGAATCACGTGCAAAATGCACAAAGAAAGCACTATGTCGATTCCTTGAGGGCTGATTTAGGAGGACCTCTTGCATTTTACCCCTTGAACATGTTGATTAAAGTATTTACCAGGGCTGTTTAGGAGGCCTTCTTGCAACTTCACCCATTGAACATGTTGATAAAACTTTTACCAGGGCTGACTTAGGAGGCTTTCTTGCAACTTCACCCTTCGAACAAGTTAATTAAAGTATTTAACAGGGCTGATTTAGGAGGCCTTCTTGCAACTTCACCCATTGAACATGTTGATAACACTTTTACCAGGGCTGACTTTGGGGGCTTTCTTGCAACTTTACCCTTCGAACAAGTTAATTAAATATTTAACAGGGCTGATTTAGGAGGCCTTCTTGCAACTTCACCCATTGAACATGTTGATTACATTATTTACCAGGGCTGATTTAGGAGGCTTTCTTGCAACTAAACCCATTGAACGTGTTGATAAAAGTACTAACCTTGGGTGTGGCACATAGAATGTTACATGTACGTCGTTATTGAGGTAGTCCAAGGCAGTTGATCCTAAAAAAGACATGAGATAGTTTTACATTCGACTCTATAGGTGGCGCTAGCTTTTTGATTGATGGTAATCAAGCAAACACCCTCCCATGTCCGGCAGGGCTGCCTACCTTACAAGTTGCGTGATAAGCTACTACACAAGCTATGGGAATTTCGACTTTTTGAGCTAAGGAGCCCATAATATTGGTTCCGTATCAGAATATTCCATCCAAATACATAGGTATCTTGACTGGCCGCATAACATACCATTACACCACCAGTGAGGTTGGGTTGGAAAAAGCCAAATTTCGACTTTTTGAACTAAGGAGCCCATAATATTGGTTCTGTATCAGAATATTCTATCCAACTTCATAACGGCCTTGACTGGCAGCATAACATACCATTACAACACCAGTGAGGTTGGGTTGGAAAAAGCCAAATTTCGATTTTTTGAACTAAGGGGCCCATAATATTGGTTCCGTATCAGAATATTCTATAAAAGTAAAGTTTGTTTATTATAGTGTCACCCCTCATGAAAGGGCCAGCCAGCCTTTTGGCTTATGAGACACTCTTTACTTCCAAACTCCTATCTCTGATGCCAGGCGCCTGGCGAGAAGGCAGTTTGTACCCTATATTCAACAGGCGGCTAACCAACCGGCCGCATCAGAAAGAGGTTACCAGCGGGCCTCGAACCTTCGACCTTCCGTTCACGAGGCGGGCGCCTTAACCACTAGGCCATTGAGATCGGTATATAACTTCATAGCAACCTTGACTGGCAGCATCTCACATCACACACCACCAATGACGTTGGGTTGGAAAAAGCCAAATTTCGACTTTATGAACTAAGGAGACCATAATATTGGTTCTGTATCAGAATATTCTATCCAACTTCATAACAACCTTGACTGGCAGCATCTCACATCACACACCACCAATGGAGCAAAAACCGACCAAGCGGTTTATCTCACCTCACCTAACACACCGACAATAATGTTTTCTCGACCCAAGGTATATTTTTGAACAGCGATGGTTCGGTATAAAAATCGCTGGATGATATTGTATCAAAACTATTGTGATAGCGTGAGTTCTACGCAGGTATTTCTTGGCGATGTTTATGAGTAAACATCACGAGCTTTCAACGGCGAAGTTAGGAGAGATTGGTGCGAGGTCTTCATAACAATTTGTAGTATCTTAATGCCACTTTACGTCATATTTCCCATGGAGGAAACTAGGCCTAATAAAAGGTCCAGTTAAATCACTTTAGAGTAAGAATTGCACTACACTATGATAAAGAGGCTTTACTAAGCCCTACTAACATGTCTTATAAAAGAAATTCCACACCTTAAGTATTGACCAATAGCATAACCATTTTGGCTAGAACTTGAAATCCCAGAGCAATCAGAACTCCTTCAGGAAAGACTTTAGAATTCCCGATCGGAAGTATAGGTCCAAGGCGCGAATGAATACCGAATAATGAATAAGTAAGTCAACATGCAACATGTTACGCGCAACCATCTCTTTTAAACCGATTCACAACTTATATAGTGCGGAGGAACATCCGATCGGTAATTCTAAAGTTTAGCCCTCCTTCAAAATGAAAGGAGTGCCAATTTCATGAGTGGGGATCCATTCTATGTTTTCCAGAGCACAGCCTCCCTAGTTCAAAATGGGCATTCAACCCATTTTGAAAAAGTTCTGATTGCTTTAGGATTTCAAGTTTGAGCCAAAATGGTGGTCCCTATGATCAACCCTTAATTGGTATTTCACAAATACATGTACAACAAACTTTCAGTGACAACATTTCTTCTTTGAAGGCATAAAAGGCCTACTTGAAGGAAACAATTATTTTCATGAAACAATAGGCCTATACTGTTATCAGTAGGCCTATTTATCATTCTATTTCAATATTTTGTAACAAAATGTTGGTTTCTTGTTTCAAGGCAACATCATTGTTGTAAAATGGCCCAATCTTTCGCTTTCCTTATGACTTCAGTATTGTTTTTGCTAAAAGCCATTTCTTGCATGATCTGACCTAAAATAGCATATCATGGGTTTCCTTTTTTTCACCAATGCATTCAACAAGTTCAACGACTTTTAAGGGTTGACCATAGGCAACACGAATTTAGCTAGAATTTTAGATCCTAAAGCAATTAGAACTTCTTCAAAAGGACGCGAATGTCAACATAAAACTAAGAGGCTGTTCTCTGTAAAACAAAGAACAGACTCCAAACCTTTGAAATTGGCATTCACTTTGATTCAAAAGAGTTCTAATTGCTCTTGAGATGTCAAGTTCTGGCCAAAAAGGTGGTACCTTAGAGCATATAGAACTCTGAGATGTCAAGTTCTAGCCAAAAAGGTGGTGCCTTAGAGCAATTAGAACTCTGAGATGTCAAGTTCTAGCCAAAAAGGTGGTACCTTAGAGCAATTAGAACTCTGAGATGTCAAGTTCTAGCCAAAAAGGTGGTACCTTAGAGCAATTAGAACTCTGAGATGTCAAGTTCTAGCCAAGAAGGTGGTGCCTTAGAGCAATTAGAACTCTGAGATGTCAAGTTCTAGCCAAAAAGGTGGTGCCTTATTAGAACTCTTTCAAAAGTTACATTTCGTTCTATTTTTTGACAAATATGAGTACAGTGGAACCTCCCTTAGCGGACACCTCTCTATTAGGGACAACCTCTCTATCAAGGACACTAGTTTTAGTCCCAAATTGGTTGTTTACATTCAATTTGACCTCTCTAATCAGGACACCTCTCTATTAAGGACAGCACTTGTCAGTCCTGAGGGTGTCCTTAATAGAGAGGTTCTACTGTAATCCATATGTATGAGCATGGGACCATAAACCAGATGATATGCGTAGACTGTCCCTGTAGTTCGTGTAGTCATTTCATTTGTAGCAAAAGTCCGTGAAAGTGACCTTTGGCAAATAATGAGTTATCCGTATGTGTGAGTGTGCAGCAATAAACCTGATGATATGCAAAGAGTGTCCCTCTAGTATCTGAATCACCATCTGTAATGGTTATTGCCCGGCTAATCAATGTCTGACTCCGCTCAGCCTGATTTGGGCGACTCTGTCATAGTTCCATGGAAGGCTACCGTCAAGTACAGGAATACAGGGTGTATCAATAGAGATGGCTTTCCAATGAAGGTTTGGAGATACAGTAGAACCTCCCTTAGCAGACACCTCTCTATTGAGGACAACTTCTCTATGAAGGACACTAGTCTTGGTCCCAAATTGGTTGTTTCCAATTTTACCTCTCTAATCAGGACACCTCTTTATTAAGGACAGCACTTGTCTGTTCCAAGGGTGTCCGTAATAGAGAGGTTTTACTGTACTTTGTACGACGAATTAACTGAGGGTTTGAACTAGGGAGCTCTAGGCTGATGGCGGAGGGCTCTAGCCACTAGTCCACAGCCTCTCTGCAAGAGAAATGCAACACTTGGTGTTTACTTCAGCCATGTCCGACTTTGCTAGCCTTGAACTAAAATACTTCACAAAAATATGAAGGAAAAATACTTAACTCTTGTTAATATCTCATTAATTATGGACATATACATCACTTCTGAGTCAAGGAACCAAAGAAAATGTCTAAACTTCATACAATTTCTCCCAATAAATCAAAATAAATTGGATCAAATCACTAAACTAATAGATGTACTAAATAGCTTCAGGAGCCAAGTTCTTCGCCTCATTTGTCAAATTTATTTCCCAAAGGGATCAAATTATATTCATATGTATCTCGCAATCATATCATAATCTGACCTTCATGACAATTTTTGTGTCAATTTTTCCAACGAGGGGCAACAGTTTTGAGACACACAGAATTCAGAGAAACTCTGATTTATATCACTTTCAGGAAATAAAGCTATGCACGGAGCAAGGTCAACAACTGGTCACACCATAATGCCATAACCTTGACCCCAAGGAAGCTACTGCTCTGATTGATGTCGAGCTGGGGGGGGGGCAGAGTTGTGTCAGTTCAATTTGCTTGGTTGAATTTCATTCTCTAAAATGGGTAACCAGAATCTCCCACTTTCAAAAGAGAAGTTTTAACACTTTACTTACTGTCCTGGTCAGCAGTAACATCCCAGATCCTTGTTTTGCCGAGCATGAAAGCAATGTTACTTCTGACCACAACTGTAGTCCATATTTCAATTTTCATGCATTAGACATCTGATGGAATGATCAGGAAGGGATCATAGACCGCTTACTTGTTAGCAAGTTAGCGTACGAGGTAGGCCTAACATCATGAGTCAGCAACATTGAGGGGCTATATAGCCAGGTTTATAGCACATCTATCTTCATCCCAAATTGAATGGACTGGAGTGTTATACTGAAGCAACACATATTGAATTGAATATCGAACTCTAAAATGGATTAAACTGTCAGCATAGCAAGTTTTTACAAGAATATCAACTGTTTGAGAGTGAGTCATCAGTTGAATAATGAATTCTGTAATGCAGTTCCACTTCAGAACACAATTAACATCTAGCTGAACTGGTAAAGCAAACAATGAACAAAGATGTCTGTTATTTCATCAAATTCAGCATGTTTAAAGGGAATATAGACACAAGACTGTGTATCGCATTTTCAAGAAAACTCCTTTTAAATTGCCTGCTTTCTCCCTTCAAACATCAAACATTCTCTCTTTAAATTGCCTACATTATCCCTTTGAATTACGTAAATTCTCCCTTTAACACTATATTCTCCTTTTAATTGCCTGTATTCTCCCTTTTAATTACCCATACTCTCCCTTTTAATTACCCATACTCTCCCTTTTAATTACCCATATTCTCCCTTTTAATAACATCGATTCTCCCTTTTAAACTGCCTCCATTCTTCCTTTTAATTACCCAGATTCTCCTTTCTTGCCTACATTCCCCTTATAATTGCCAACATTCCCCTAATAATTGCCTACATTCTCCCTTTAAATTGCCTACAGAGAGTACATGGAGTAGGCCTATCAGACTAAATCTCAATCACCACTCAACTGACGGTGATAAACTGAAGTTCACTGATAGGCCTACAGGTTCTACGACCGACAAGGTTTTACAATGTAGCAGGATAGTTGGGGTATGTAGAGGCATCGTTCCGTCTGGATCCGTTGACTTTATACCTTCATAGAAGTCATTTCAACAAAACATAGAAGAAAATGTTGCTAAAGGGAAGGATTTGGAGACTAAAATCTTAAATTTCAATAACTTGAATAAGGCGTACAAACAAACCTTATGACGGAGAGGTAGACATGAAATCCTCACACAATATATGACCTTGCTATCCCAAGTTGCAGAATTCCACTCAACGAAAATCCAACTGAACTACAAGTTTGGATTCACGATTATAAACCAAAGGCTTGAGAATATCCACACTCAGATACAGAAATCCGGTTGCAGAATCCAGCTTCTTATGCACAGGTCAGCTCCATGCATCTGAAAGCACACTCGGCTCGTAATTTCTCCTTGGATGCTGTGTTACTCCTCTGTATATCCCAAACAACACTGAGCACCTATACACCACTAACACAGCCCCGGAGTGCTTACACTTCAGATAAAGTACACTAAACCCAAACGGTGTCCGTCATAATATACTCCGAAGGTTACAGGTATGCGGATAAAATACGCTAGTCAAAATTGCTTGAGTACGATTCTGAAGAGGAGATCTCGATGAAATTCACACCCAACAGAGTCAGGGTATTGTTCAGTCCGCAACAATGACAATGTCAGCCAGTATTTTTTATCATCAACAGTATCTATCTAACTCTGTTTCATCTCAAATCAGAAATCGGAGAGTTGCAAAGAATCCAAGGTTGCTGATAAGGAAATGGGATGCAGAGGTCACCGCAAAAAAATTCGAGAATATCAACAACTTTTGGAGCGTTTTATCCAAAATTTAGCAGATTCTGCACCATTGTTTGTCGAGATGCCCACAGTCTGTGATGCTTTCCTCTTCAACTTGGTCCTATTCTTATCCCACTGAATCACATCCGAACAAAGGGTCCACAAATTCTTATCCCACTGCGGCCCACGGAACAGTACTCCAGGACCGAGTATGCGAGGTCCTTGCACTCGGAATTCCTCAAACAAATTCTCCAATCTCACAAAGGTAGCCCAACGTTTGCTACACTGAGCTCTGACTGTGAATGCTACCGGCAGTGTTGTGCACCGCTAAGCCATTCACCAAGAACTATAGGCTGTTTGGAATTCCACTAACGATATCTCGGACTCTTGTTTACTTGCCTGCAGGTTGAGTCCTGAGCAGTGGAAATGAAGTTGTTACATGGTGTCTGAATTTATCATGCCGGCAAATTGCTTAAAACTTAGCATTTATAGTTGCCTGCAGGTTGAGTCCTGAGTCGTGGAAATGAAGTCGTTACATGGTGTCTGAATTTATCATGCCGGCAAATTGCTTAAAACTTAGCATTTATAGTTCGTGTATTTGTACATGAGTCAACACAATGGCACCGTTAAAATTTATATTCAGCCCTTCTTTACAAAATCTGAAACTTGAAATTCAAAATGTTCAAATTTTTGAACGATCAGAATAAGCCTTTAAAGGAATATTGTTCAGAAATTCATTAGAATCTTGAATCCCATCCGATTAGAAATTATTCGCCCATCAGGGTAAATGCATTTGAATGGGTATAGAACTCAGGTTCATTTTATTTCACAGTTAAAACCAAAAAGCTTAACAAATATTGTTACAAGTACCTTCTACTTTTGAGAACGGTAATTCCAATGGTGCCACTGGCTGTTCCTTAATCCTTCCGTTCCTTAATCCATTTGTTTGGATTAGCATACAAACGATATATATCTCATTTGAGAATAATGCAATCATTGAACTGTGCACAAGATTACAATATCAATAGCACTTAACCCCTTAACTTGTAGCAAGAGGTTATTAGATAAATTCTTCGATCAACAGTACAGAAGAATGGGAATTTCGAAATTTCAAAATCAAATAATTCCAAAAAATGTTGAAATTTCTAGTGTTGGACTTGAAACGTTTTATAAGCCAGGAATATCTGAAGCTAACTGCTCCATCAATCTTGATTGGTTGGACCAACGGCACAATGCATCGTCAATACATCGATACACACAAATATGATAGCTGCACGGTGGGCTAACTTGAGTCCAGCGGGATAGCATGATAATTCCCTCAGATTTTTAATGTTTTCCATTTTATTTGGAATTGGATGATGGGAATTATTACTTTACAGTGGAAGGTGACTGGGCAGCCGACAGCTTGGTGATACATGGCCTTAATAATACCACTGGTCCTTTAACATCTGCATACATCTTAGCAGAATTTCTGGGAACACTATAAAAACATTTTTATTGGACTGTGCAGAAGCTGTTCCTAAAACCATTATAATTTTAGCTTCCTAGCCTAGCACGCGAATATCCAATCGTTAGTATTGATCTCAACCAATCCTTTGAAACTAACAGCATATTCTGAGGCTACATGCAGTGAATGCAACGCTAATAACGCCTTATCATTTAACCCCCTATGGACCATGTGAGCCATTTCAATTTGGTACACTTTGATGAATAAATCGTACACTTAAAAATTAACAAGATCAGAATCTTCTTCTTAGCGTTTGATTTTCTATTTATGGCTATACTACACAACCAGGCCTATGTCCCAGGCCTATGTCTCTAATAAACCAGGCTGTCTTCTCTAAGATTTGGATAATTTCTCAATTGTCATCTTACCCAAGTAAGTCCAATTACAGTAGAACCTCCCTATTAAGGACACCCACGGGACTGAATACAAGTGCTGTCCTTAATAGAGAGGTGTCCTGATCAGAGAGGTCAAGTTGAATGGATAGACCCAATTTGGGACCAAAACTAGTGTCCCTAATAGAGAGGTGTTTGCTAAGGGAGGTTTTACTGTACTAACTTTATAACAGGCAGTCTAGGTCTGCTGTAACCCTCAACTCATAACAGTGTGGTGATCTAAATTAAAGGGGATTTCGCACAACGAACGTTTCACCCTACTTTTTACATTTTCTCGGGCGGTGAAAATGAACCTTCTCATTTCCTGTTTAAAAGTCCGGCACAGATCAGTCAGCGAGATACGGTCAGTGGACATAGGGCCTAAAAAAGGGTTCGATTCAGAAACTCATGTGCATCAGTTGCTTTGATACAGACTGTGGCGTGAGAAGGCATTGTGTCCCTCGTACAAAGTTTGCTTTGATATATCGGTTTATACGGGCTGCTGGAAACTGAGAGTAGACTTGCTGGAATCCATTGTGGACTGGTGAAACTGTTTCAATTCTGGTTCCGATCCGATTCTGTGTACATTATGTACACAAATACACAGGAATTCGCAACCAAGTTGGGATGAGGCAAGGTGACACCCTTGATCCTATTCTCTTCACACTTGTGCCAGATGGGCCCCAACACTAAAGACAAAGGACATTAATACAATCTGTTGCAGTATTTGCTCTAATGATTGTCAGAAAATAAATGAGCTTTGTGTTTTTCCGGTCCGAATTGTTAAAGGACCATTCTAACGAAGCTGTCCTCTGCCCAGTCACCTTCCACTGTACACTGTACAGTAGTACAGAACCTCTCTATTAAGGGCACCCTCGGGACTGACAAGTACTAGCCTTAATGAAGAGGTGTTCTGATTAGAGAGGTAAAATTGAATGGATCCCTGAAACAACTAATCTGGGGCCAAAACTAGCGTCCTCAAAAGAGAGGTTGTCCTTAATAGTGAGGTGTCCACTGAGGGAGGTTCCACTGTACTAAATTTATAACAGGCAGTCTTGGCCTAACCCTCAACTCGGAACAGAGCGGTGATCTAAATTAAAGGGAATTTCGCACGATGAACGTTTCACCCTACTTTTTACATTTTCTCAGGAGGTGAAAATGAACCACTAAATTGCAAACAAGTCTGTTTGTAAAAACCACCAACCTCAATATTTAGTCCAAACACCGTTTAGATAGTTCATATTTTAGTCCATTTCTTTATGGTAAAGTGCCTTATTTAAAACCAATACACAATACAGGCCCATTAAATCTCTTCAAATCTCTCTGGTGAACATCATACTCAAGCACATAATGACAAACCCATTAGCCACCCAATTATTGAATAATTTATTGCTGTTTATTTCGAGAAGAGAGGGGGAAGAATGTAGAACTGAATAGATAAACATGTATCACAATCATCACACAATATCACATGTAGCATGCTTTATTTCGTTTTATCACTGGCGATTTTCTTAGGGGTCGGTGTAAATCAAGAGATGATGTACTGTACCTAGGCTTAGTGGTTGGCACCTTGGCCTCAGAGCTGGAATTTAAGCAGTGTTGAGCCTGGTCATGAACTGAATGGGTGACCTGTGCATATAATATACCAACACGAGCCACCAGATGACAATATCTTCTCTTCATTTTGTCAAAATATCAGGCGAATCTAGTACACATCTTTGAGACGCTCCCTTACAATGGTTTTAATCTGTTTTGATGCTTTTTCCTTCACATCACAAGGCTCAGATCTTTGAACTTTCACAGCAACAAGTTTTAAGCAAACATTCTCTTCTCTTTGTCAAAATTTCAGCGGAAATTGAACACCCGTGAGATGCTCCCCAACACCAATGTTTATTCCTTAACATTCCTTTTTACTCCAAGCTTCAGAACTCAAACCAACAACTTTCCTAGCATCAGGTTTGGAGAGGTCAAATTCAATGGAAACAACCCTTTAGGACCAAAACTAGTGTCCTTAAAAGAGAGGGTGTCCCCAATAGAGAGGTGTCCGCTGATGGCTGTTCCACTGAACAGCAAAGCGTATTACATCTTTGAGATGCTCCCTGGTACCAATCTTTATTGTGTTATTGCTTTTTCCGCTGTGCTGTGACTCACCCCCTGTCTTTGATCTACGCTAGAACCCAAACAAGAAACCTCGTAACAAAATTACACTTTTTACCATTGTTAAGTTTTTATCAACGCATGACTCGAGGATTAAAGGGTTTCTCAACAGTGGAGAAGATAGTGGTGTACAGCAATACCAGGATGATGTCTAAATGCCAGTGTAATGTTTTCAGTGATCCCCATATTTCACTGTTTCCATACAATAGCTAGAGAGACCACATCTTGACTGACAAGGCTTTATTACAAAAGCTTTAAAGAGGTATGCTGTCTGCAAGGGAAGAAATTTACTGTACTCAAATTTCACAAAGAGCAGACAACATTGAAATTAACAACCAGTCCGTCTCAATCTGCCAAGCTCCGCGCATCGTGTGTCGGTTTTGCCTTGACGGGTCACAAATGACATTATATTACAGAAGAGTTGAACACCATCTTGACCCCAAAGTATTCTGAGATGCCCCCTTCCTAGAACATGCCGCAATTCCATTATTGCCGATATTCCCAAGACAAGGAACTATTCAATCTAACGCATGCATTATAGATGACTTCGCAACATAATTCACTAAGATATAGATTAATTCACCATCGTAAAGGACAGCTTTTTTTGTGCTCATTTGCTGATGTTGACGTTTATCACATACACAAGAAGATCTGGCTAAACTTTAGAATTACCGATCGGATGTTCCTCTGCACTATAAGTTGTGAATCGGTTTAAAGGGTTAGGGTTAGGGTTAGGGTTACTTATTCATTATTCGGTATTCATTCGCGCCTTAGACCTATACTTTCGATCGGGAATTCTAAAGTCGTTCCGAAGATCTTACAATTCATTTGTTGGGTTTCTTTCCTTCGTTTCCTTTTTTAGATATTCATTAGGTACCATACAAGGAAATATGTTCACGGTCTAATTTGTTGCGAAAATTGTGAAACACCTTTGTATACTGCGAAAAAAATCCTTCATGAAACAAAAATTTGTTTGGGTAATATTGTTGCTAGACAGGAATTGGTCAGAAAATTTGACATGTAGCGACATTGATGAAAGAAAAGATAGCGGAAAAAACAAATCAATCGATTTCCATCAGGAATTTGTCTGGTATATAGATTTTCTTAGACCTTTTCTCAAAAATTGTCATTTTATTTTATTCTCCTAAGGTGGTGGTCATGAGCATTCTTCCCTGGGAAAACATACATACTTCGTGGTCTCATGAGCGAAATTATTTAGTAACCAACACATCTTCTTGTACCACATATTAGAAGCCGAAATTCTGAGTTATAGGGAAAATGCAGAACTATTAATCTTACATCTTACAATTTTTTGCATCTTTGCTTATATTCTACACTTATAAGATATTGCATCATATACCAAGCTTTGCTGTCATAATCAGCATATCGGGAGAATGCACAACACTTAATCTTACATCACACAATTTTTTTCCCCTCAGCTAATATTATATACGTTTATAGTTATATATCACATGATATACAGAGCTTTGGTGATGTCACATTCAGGATATCGGGAAAATGCGCAACAATAAATCTTACATCATACATTTATCATTTTGCGACATTTAATGGGTAGTTTGGGATTAGAACACATCTCGCTGTCACTAGAGATTGTATAGGCTTCAACGAGATGAGCCATGCATCTATCCTACCAATAACTCTCGCTGAATCCTCTTTAGATCCGGCGCCAGATAAGTCAAGACTGATAACGCATCCCGACTGTTGAGCATGCAGATAGCACATCGAGATATCGCATGCGTACCACACAAGGACACATGCACATACCACGCATGTATTAACATGCGCCACATGCACGAGAACCGAATGCTTTCATCGCTATGGTGAATGAGGTCGTCATGGCAACATCTATGACAACACAAGCAACTTAATTTCATGTAATTTCTCTGAGTATCCATTACCAAATTAGATGACTTATCGGCGGAGACGTTTATAGAATTTTGAAGTAGATTTGATGATTCAAATATCGCCAGAATGCGAGATGATGAGCTGTAATTGCGGTGTGGAAATCAAGATATTCGGTTATGAAATAATAAAGAACGTCAATACGAAATGCACGATTAGTAAGATGAATCAGATGTTCCTTGTGGCCTTGAGTCAAGCACTTTACTTCAACTGCTCAGCTCCCCTTGGCAATATTGACCAATGTGGAAGGAAACCTGAATACTTGGAGGAAACCTCAGCGTCAGAGAGAGTCGCCCTTCTCTATCACATGGGTGTATTGAGATTGACTGGGAATTGAACCAGGGACCTCTGAGGTGACAGCCATTGATGATTCCACTGCGCCAAACTGATAGCCTAGCGCATTGCCCCATATGTGCCAGCAGCTGGGGTTACGATACACCTAACAGTAAAACCAGTCCATCATTGCAAGATGGTTAAGGGTTGACCACAGGTACCACCAATTTGGCTAGAACTTGAAATCCGAGAGCAATCAGAACTCTTTCCAAATGAAGCTAATGGCAATTCCAAGGGTGAGAGTCTGTTCTTTGTGTTCCAGGGAACAGCCTCCCATATTTTAAATGGGAATTGACTTCATTTTGAAGAAATTCTAATTGCTTTAGGATTTCAAGTTCTAGCCAAAATGGTAGAACCCATGGTCAACCCTAATCCATTTCACTTGAAACAACATCAACCCAAGCATGGACCTAATTACTTTCTCAACACCTCATCCCTGAGCCCTCCCCGCCCCATCCCCTTCCAACTTGACAGTTCACTGACAGTTTTGTCATCACTTTAAAAGTCTCTCAGCAAGAGCCCATTATCCACAATTAAAAGAAAGAACAACTTCAAAGGAACTTGGTTACATATATTTTTCCTGCCAGATGTGATGAGCAACTCGAGGTATTTGCTGTCTCCAAATAGGTAGAATACCTGGTGAGGCACCCTTGTTAAAAACAAATATTTTGTTTTCAACCAATTTTGAGGTGTTTTTTCTCTCAATGATTTCTGTCACCTCGCAGGTAGGTGAACAAAATGATGCATCGCTGTTAAAAACAAAAGTTTTCTCTGAAAATATTCTAAAACCAATGACAGATTTTGCTTTGATGTTGAAATCTATCTGGTAGGTCAACAAAATGACGGTTCCCCGTTGAAAAGAAGAGTTTCCTCTGAAAATATTCTAAAACCAATGACAGATTTTGCTTTGATGTCGAAATCTATCTGGTGGGTCAACAAATGACGCTTCCCAGTTGAAAAGAAGAGTTTCCTCTGAAAATATTCTAAAATCAATGACAGATTTTTCTTCGATGTTAAAGTCTGACTGTCTATCTGTTGGAAAACTATCTTGGTGTCAATGCAGCCAAGTCCCAAAGAGGGAATAAGAACCTCTGCATTTTTATTTTGGCTCACGATGATAGTCAGTAACTCATCAGGTTTTTTGTCATCTTGTAGGTAAATTGGCCGAATGATGCCTCCCCGTTGAAAAGAAAAGTTTTCTCTGAAAATATTTTTAAGTTTAAACCAAAGATGTTTTATTGGCAATGACAGACTTTACCTTCGACGTCTCAGGTAGAACTGCCTTGTCTTGTTTTGAAACGCTCGGGGTCTCAATGCCCTGAATCCCAGAGGGAGAATAGTTTCACAAACTCTCAGGCAGAAGCAGACATTTCTTGCTATAAATGACAGGGTGTGATATTATTGAGAGACAGACAAACACTAACAGATGCCAATTTTTCCTATTCAAAACCAAAACTTTTCAAATATTTAGGTTATTTTTTGGCTTCCTGTCCCCTTTCCACCCCCTGGCCATAATTTTTCGGCAAATCCTCATCTCCTCTTCCGTTCCCCCAGCCATAGTTTTTGAGGCAAATCCTGTCCTCTCACAAAAAATTCGCAATTTTGACACTGGTATTTCCCAACCAGAATTCAGCGGAAAGCTCTCAATTTCCTTTAGCTCTGCCAGCTCATTTCCTCCGTAAGAATTTTATGGCTTTACATATGCCTCTCCATAACGTCTCGATGAGGTGAGCTAAGTTCTGAGATGTCAGACTCAAGAAGAAAATGAATGGATTGTGTGAACGTTTGCGGTGAAAGCGTAGAGTTATCTTAGCCAGATACGCCACAATGCTCATGTATATTCTACTGTTTGAGTAAGTCGATTACAGCTTCACTACTCCTCATTACTGTCACCACAGAGAGCATCTGAAATGACCAAAAAACTTCTGAACGGATATCTGATCTGAAATACTGTTTACCAGTTGGAGACCATCCAGATAAATCACCAACTGACCAAGTTAGTGTGTCGAAATATTGCCACATGAAATGCATCGGGTATATAAATCAGCCGTTCGAGGGGCAAATGTCTTGGCGCCAAAAACATTTGTTGACCATAGGTCAGTTTCATGCAATTTTCAATTGTGAAGTATGTAAGAATCATCCACCTTAGAGGATAGAAAGGAACAGTGAATACTGCAGCCAGAGGGGGAGCCTCATAGCCCAGTGGTTCACACTGCTGGCTGCCACGCATTGGGGCCCGGGTTTGATCCCGGGGAGATACCCGGGATTGTGTAGGAGCCTCATAGCTGCCGGCTGCCACGCAAAAGGGCCCAGGTTCGATCCCGGGGAGAACCCGGGATTGTTTTTCTGGATGAACCTGCGTGGCTTACAAGGACCTAAAATTCCTGGCCCTTCACAGTCCTTCAAATGAGACTTGAAACCGCGGTTCCTTGTATCTTGTGTCCATGCCAGGGCAGGTTAAAGACCCCACCAAGTGAGAAACATGAGTAGTTTGTGTGGACTCACCCTCTTGCCGAAGTCGGATTCTCTGGGCTAATAAACCCAATTGGCGCATAACCGTAGTGTCATGCATAAACGCTCATCACGCCTTGGAGGAGGAATACTCCCAGGAGAAAATCACCTCCAAGTGCAGAGCGAACGCTGAAGAAGAAGGAGAAGAATAGCTTGCGTGGACTCAACCTTTGGCCAATGTCGGAGAAACTAGGCCAATAAACCCAATTGGTGCCTAAACCGTAGTGGCACACAAAAACACTCATCCCGCCTTGGAGGAGGAATACTCCCTGGAGAAAATCACCTCCAAGTGCAGAGTTAACGCTGTTGAAGAAGAATTGCAGCCTGAAAATCGCTGGATTACAGGAAATGTTTGAAGAGAACGAATGGTGTTATCTGAGTAGCAAAGAGAGCAAGCTAGGAGCAATCACAAGATATAAGTACCTCAATGAAGATACACTTTAACAAGGTGGAAGAGAAGAGAGAGGACTCGAGTTACCTGCTGAGGTGAAGGAGGGGGTTGTCTAACGGTGAAGTATCTCAGAGATTTGACTTCACTGAATAGTATGGGAAGTTGTATAAAGGGTACAGTCCAAATCACAATTGACATTTCAGTGAACAATACTACAGGGGAGAACCTGCATGAAGTGGCTGGGTTATCATAGTTCAGCACTTAGACAGTTCCAAGTGCTGAATCTTGTAGTTCAGAGCGTTTTGGATAACACTTACAAAGTGGTTGAAATAAAAAACCATACAGTTTTTGTCGGCGGTTTGTTGGTGTTGTGAAGGTAACATAGTATTTGCTTGCTTTGTTTACAAAATGCCCAAGTGGTGCTAAAGCCGTCCCATTCTTCACCGAGGTTGGTCGTAAGCAAGAAACTTGGCAAAATAGAGTATTTTGTACCATTTTGTTCATCAGACTGGGACATGATAGCTCAAAAATAAAATGTGGCAATCGTAATGTTTGTAGGAAGACACCTACCATAAGAGAGTTGCCCTCTCTATCACAAGAGTGTACAGGGTCTGATGGGGAATCGAACCAAGGACCTCAGAGGTAACAGTTGCTTAAGTTTGTCCTTAATAGAGAGGTTCTACTCCATTCAATTCGCACATATAAGTCGAATTATTTCTATAAGCAATGAACTTCAGCCTCAAGCGTCCAACAATCTGCTCATTTCTTCATTTTGATTCTTATAAATTAGGAAAAAGTCCATTGAATGTATCTAACAGCAGCTTCCAGGCATGCCTCTCGACAACACTGAACACTTTTCAATGTTATTCAACACAGCATGTTTCACACAACTTCAACAATTCCCCGCACAGCGCCCGCAGATAATTTGCGTTTAAACGCAGCACAACTTAACGAGTATCGGCTTCGGATGAAAACCACCTTCTAAATTGTTCAGTGGAGTGAAAATGACATTTTGCAAACTTTCGACATGGAGAGAATGGCAGCAAATGGATTCGCTAAAAATAACTGCCTTTTTTAATTGACGGAAAGCTTGCTGAAAGGTTGACAGGAAAATCTTGAATGAATGAATTGGTAATGCGAATTTCATGAGAAATGCCATGGAATAAGTAAGGATTACGATGTTTTCCAATTATCTACGACAGAACCTCTCTTTGAAAACACTCTGAAAAGCTTTTGAAGGTTTATATATCTAACTTTACTTCCGTACAAAAAATTTTTTCATGGCAATCGCAAATACCATTTCTATCAACGACTGCACCTCACTTTCAACCAATGAAAAACCTCGAAGTTGCAAATATAAGCGACAAGACGAATTACTTAGCGGAAGTGAAAATGAGCATCTGATTATCCAAAATTATTCATCTTGGATTAAAGGGAATTACGCACGACCAGCAATTCAGCCTACTTTTTACATTTTCTCGGGCGGTGAAAAATGTACCTTATCATTTCCTGTTTAAAAGTCCGGTGCAGATCAGTTGGCTAGACCAGGCCTGATGAACATGTGGACAATAGGTCCAGACCCCGCAATAAGGTTCTATTCAGACTCTCATGTCCGACTTGATGATGAGTCCATTGCTTTGACACTGACTGAGGCCTGTGAAGGGCACTGTATTGCTCCTGCGAAATTCACTTTAAGACAGAATATCTGAAAAGGTGCAATATTCCATCTAATTGGTTCTGATGATGCAGATTCGTTGTATCAACGGTGAATCTTTGAGGAGCTTGATTGCCTACTGATTGAATGAATCCAGTAATGAGCAAATGTGTAGGCAATGGGAATGTCTTTAACACCTTGGGGGACCAGCTTTCAAGCGATCTTACCACAATGCCACTTATCCACCTCATTGAAAGGAGTCCCCTAGTTGGCCACTATCAAAAAGGGGACAGGCCTAGGAAGCGGACCGGGGGGCGGGTTACTCACAGTACAGAGATTTCAGTGGCTTGGCACCCAAGGTGTTAAAAGTATGCGGCAGGCACGGACTATCAGAAGGGCCAAAATAATTGCTAGACAAGTTGTACCTTGTCAAAGCCCTACCCCAGGCAGACTTTGGCAAGATCTACAC
Organism: Lineus longissimus; assembly: GCF_910592395.1. Taxonomy (NCBI): domain Eukaryota; kingdom Metazoa; phylum Nemertea; class Pilidiophora; order Heteronemertea; family Lineidae; genus Lineus; species Lineus longissimus. The sequence continues at coordinate 2,051,032 of NC_088325.1, read as the reverse complement.
TGACCACTTAACAACGAACAAAAACAACAACGCACAACGCTTTCCAAACGACAATCGGAAAAGATCACAATTAAGGGACAAATTTAGCCAATACCTGGGGTGTCTTTCTCCCAAAATCTGTTCCAGAACAGTTTGGATAAGTTTTGATGTGCATCTAGTGTAGTTTTCCATACTTAATACACACAGGACTCAACTCTCCTTAAAATGAAATGAAGTTTGACAACACAAGTCTGCTCCAATGTAACTTGACTTAGGTTCCTCTACATCAATGTACAATTTACTAGTTGAATGCACAGTGAGCTTCTTCCAAAATAATTCGACTTAGATTCCTATACATCAATGTACGATGTACTGCACGAATGCACACTCAATTCTTCAGAGTGAGGGTTGGGACCAGACCCTTCTTTGTAAAGGAAACCCTTCAAAACTTCAAAGACGAGATAAGAGAAGGGTATGATACCCTGTAGCAGTGAGACTTAAGCCCGCTAGTCTGTTCCAACGTGACTTGACTTAGATTCCTGTACATCAATGCACAGTTTACCAGAAAATAGTTACAGTCAAGCTTGCATGGAACCAAATATAGGGGCACAAGACCCTTCATTTGAAAAGGAAACCTTTGCAAAACCACAAAGTGTCGGCAAGAGAAGGGCCACATACCCATGTACCATGCCTGCGGTGAGATCATGCTCCCCGAGTGTTTACATAATGTTTCAGAATGTCTGCTCCAATGATTGCTGCCACAGGCCATCATTGATTCTACAATGGGCCATCATAGATTTGATGACAGAAACTTCTGCCCGTGCATCAAGTGGGTTAAATCTGTCAAAACTTTAAGAGGGATTTGTTGACAATACACTATAGAAGCACACTGTATCACCATAACAACACAAACAGGATCCACTCCAAGCTAAAGATGTCATTATGTTCAATTAGCAAGAAAGTGCTTTGTTATCGAATGAAATTTATCGGCTAGTTACACAATCATGGCTAGTTAGCCTCAATCATGCTATCTGGTAACAGCAAGATAATTCACAATAGCAGAGGCAGAGACAGGGAACATTACAGAGAGGAGACTGAGGTTCTTAACCCCTCGTGATGGTCCTGAATGGCTAGGAAACCAGGTCACATGGATATGTTTGATATGTTTCTATTCAACTTGACCTCTCTAATCAGGACACCTCTCTATTAAGGACAGCACTTGTCAGTCCTGAGGGTGTCCCTAATAGAGAGGTTCCACTGTACTTACTCACTTAAGCCTGTTGCTCCTCCGAGAGCATAGGCAGCCAACAACTTTCCTTCAAGTGTCCTGATTACTGAGGAGAAATTGAACAGAAATGACATTTAGGTTCAAAAACAGTGCCCTTAATAGAGAGGGTGTCCTGAGGTGTCTGCTCAGGGTAGTTCAACTGTTCTTGATACAGTCTAGCCCAATAAACCCAAAGAGAACTTCATCTTTCTAACTTTGGACCTCGGGCATCATTGGAAGTTGGAGGTCGGGCCCCCTGAGGACATGCAGAACACTGTATTACAACCATCCGACTTTCCACAATAACTACTCTATCCATCGACAATGATGCACATTCACCACAATAAGCATACACAGCCACGAAATCAACAGAGACTCAATTCGATTTTACAATTCGTCCATTGTTTGAGTATTGGCTGACACTGGGGGGTAACGGCCACTCATGCGCCAGTCAGTCTGGTATCGATTCTGCCTGTCGCATCGATGTGCCCGGGGCGTCCATCTCTCGGGCCGGGAAGATTGATTGGACACTTTCACGACATTGAAATATTATTGGTAAATAGCCAATGCCGCGGATACACTACACATCATTTTTTAAAGCGCTCTGCAGAGACAAATGCTTTTTGATGCCCTCAGTTATTTAGAGTTTTAAGGTTAAGGGCTGACCATATGCGACCTGTCACAGCAATACCAGGCACATGTCGCACAGAAGATGAGCCTTAATGACACCAGGAGATAATGGAAGAAATTGATGTGCTTATATTTCACAAAAGGCAGACAACAGAGAAATGAACAGACAGTCCGTCTCAACCTGCCAAGCTCAGAGCGATATGCGCCTGGTTTTGCTGTGATGGGTCACATATGCACCACCATTTTGGCGAGAACTTGAATGCCAATAAGTGAATGTCACTTTCAAGGGTTGGAGCCAATCCTTTGTTTTCCAGAGAACTGACTCCCACCCTTGAAATTGGCATTCACTTCATTTGGGAAGAGTTCTTATTGCTTCAGGATTTCAAGTTTGAGCCAAAATGGTGAGGGAATCTTTGCACCCAGAGTTTCAGTTCATCCAAGTACACAAGGAAACACAGATACGAAGAAACAGAAATAGTTCAAATTAATCTACTAATGAATCTATTTCGCGGTTATTTCATTCAAAATCCCATGTTGAAATGAAAGCTTTTACTCAGATCACTTTTTTACCACATACACTGAATAAACTACCACGTGTGTTAAGACGCTACATGCTTTTTTTGGGGCAGAAATATACACGTCACATCAAGGCGTAGTCCTAAGGGATTTGCTATGAAAGGAAAGGCACATGCTTCCTTCAAATGCAAAACATCCCTCATCTAAGTGATTCACCAAAACCATTAGCGCAAATAAGGGCTGTCTACCCCAGTTGCTATGGCAACACGTAGATGCTGAGTGATGAGTCAACGGTTGCTATGTATCTCCGGGGTGATTGGGATTCTGGTCAAATCCTGCTATTCCAGTTTGGATGATTCTCCCATTTGTTTGATGTTGGCTCATTACGATTTGATGCGTTGGTGAGTTGCTGATCCAGGACATGTTCCACAGTAATAGTATTTGCATAGGTGGGTACTTGTGGATTCAGGCTGGGTGAGAACACTAAAAGGGGATCAATGTAGCGTGTTGCTTTATCACTCGCAACTTCGAATCGATTCTTGAAGAGAATCGACTCAAACTCCAGTGCAAATCCGCCATTGGTGACGTCCCTGGTGCCAAAAACGATTTCTCTTGAACTCGAATCAAAAAGTCTGTTAGCTGAGAGGTCGTGATGAGGCCATTCCCTTCACCAGCTCTTTGCAATGTGGTTACGATGTTTTCCTGGCCTTGAAAATGTACACGATATGCTGTGCCATTCATAGAGACTAATCACACATCAACTTCTGCATTGGAGTGACACCCTTGTCTACCCATTCTGGTATGACTGCCAAAACCATCAAATTGAAACCAGTGACACAAAACGCATTAAAATTGAAACACGCTCATCAATGATACAGATTGTATTGGCTTCACAAATTGCACCAATCAAACATGGAGAACAAACCCACCTTCAACACAGGAGGAGGGAATGGGTGATGCTACACAGCGATATTTCAACGATTTTTTTCCGGAAATAAGGGTACCAACTTTATGCCTTGGGCAACCCTCCCTTGGATCCGCACCTGGTTACCCCCTAAGACAGACTGACACCACTGTTTTCTCTTCCTGGTACGAGCATACTCATCAGGTCCAAACCAGTAACGCAAAACTCAGGCTCAAATTCGGAAACCGAAACACTCCACGTACAGAAACCTAATCAATGATGTAGATTTTATTGGCTTCACGCGTTGCACCAAATAAACTTGGTGAACGAACCATCCTCAACTGATTTCAATTACAATTCCAGCTCTTTTGTTTACACAGAGGTATCTTCTGTCAGCATGGGCAATCACTTATTAGCTGTATCCTTATATTAGATCTAGCGGGATTTCAAATTCTCTGAAATCTTCTTCTTAAATTCTTCTTCTTCTTCAGCGTTCGCTATGCACCTGGAGGAGTTATTCTCCAGGAAGTATTCCTCCTCCAAGGCAAGACGAGCATCTTCACATGACAGTAGGGTTAGGCACCAATTGGTTTTATAGGTCTAGTGATCCTGTCTTGGGCCAGAGGTAGAGTCCACGCAAGCTACTCATGCTTCTCACTTGGTGGGGTCTTAGCGTGGCACTATGGGTAGGCACCAATTGGTTTTATCGGTCTAGTGATCCTGTCTTGGGCCAGAGGTAGAGTCCACGCAAGCTACTCATGCTTCTCACTTGGTGGGGTCTTAGCATGCCACTATGGGTAGGCACCAATTGGTTTTATCGGTCTAGTGATCCTGTCTTGGGCCTGAGGTAGAGTCCACGCAAGCTACTCATGCTTCTCACTTGGTGGGGTCTTAGCATGCCACTATGGGTAGGCACCAATTGGTTTTATCGGTCTTGTGATCCTGTCTTGGGCCAGAGGTAGAGTCCACGCAAGCTACTCATGCTTCTCACTTGGTGGGGTCTTAGCGTGGCACTATGGGTAGGCACCAGTTGGGTTTATTGGCCTAGTGACATTGTCTTGGGCCAGAGGTAGAGTCCACACAAGCTAATCATGCTTCTCACTAGGTGGGGTCTTCACATGACACTACAGTTAGGCACCAATTGGGTTTATCAGTCTAGTGATCCTGTCCTGATCCACAATGCAGCTCCTCACCCTTTAGTAACCACAGCAAACCATCACAACAAACTGAACCCATCAGCTATAAAACATTCCAGCAAAACCAATGACTTCTGTCTGGTCGATTATGTGCCTCACATGTTATAGCTTGCCACATTTACCAACAACCAGCTGTGAAATTCACCAAAAAACTTGCAGAGAATTTTCAAAACGTTGTAGCGGAAGTGCGCTGACAAGTTTGTCATCTGTTCAGGTAAGTCTCGGCTACAAGACACAGCAGGAAATCACAGGGAAAACACATCTCTTGCTTTTAAAAGACATGATTTTGTGCTACATGCTGTGCACTCAAGTGACAAATGCAACGTTATTGAATTGATAAGTCAACCTTCCTCACCCTAGATTATATGCTAGGCTCTCAAAACAGCATCGAGAATGACATGACTCGTCAAGAAGGTTTGAACCCTTTGTAATGATCCGATAACACAAGGTATCATAATCTACTGTCCCTTTATTAGGCTCACTCGCCCTTAATTAACCTCAGTTAATAAGGCTGATCATACCTCCGAGGGCAGAAACCCTAACGAGGGTCATACGGGAAGGACCCATGTGGCTTTAAGACAAAGGGTTTCCACTTTAAGTCATGAAGTTGACAGAGTCATAATGAGAAGTTAGTCACTGACACCAACCCTTGGGAGGAGGGCGATTAAATTGATGGAAACCGGCTTAACCCTTTGAGTATATCTTATAGGAGAGGATTAAACACATTTCCAGCATCCAGAATCTAGAATCCGATAATCATCCTGTAGTGTTTCTTGATCACCTAACCACAGACTAACTGTCTAGGCCTAGCTTAACTTTTCTGAAGGGGTTGCCACGTCGAACACTTGTCTATAAAGAAAATTCCTCCGCAGACTAGGTATTTGGAAATGTCTTCCCAAGAGCAATACAATGCCTCTCCATTTCCACACCTCAGTCAGTATCAAAGCGATTGATGCATCGAGTCATTTCTATGGAATTCCTATCTGCAAGTTTCGAAAGCAATCCCATTGTACACATGTTCAGGAGGCCAAATCTAGTTTACTGATACATGAGGGGGTTGTGAACAGGATATGAGAAGGAAAATTTTCGTAGGGGTAAAAATAGGCCAAAAGGCTTATTGTGCAAATTCCTTAAACGTCAACAAACTTCTGTCAGTAGGGCTTCACCAATGATATCAACTCTCAAATGAGACATTTGAATACGAAAATGGCCCGAATATTCTAAATGTCAATATATCCCCACGCACCAACCAGTGAGAATTTGAAATATTCAAACCAAGACGGCGAAACCATTAGATTATTCGGAGAAAATTCCCACCACCTGTTCTGATACGTACAGGTGTTAAACACAATTTGAAGAATTTAAATCCGCGTCTGAACTAGGTGAAATTTGGTACGGAGCGGAATTGTGGGGATTGGAATCCCCCCGGAGTTGAGTTTAGGTAGGTGTGATATCACTCATTTGGCCAAGAAAGTTTGCTGTTTTATCCGTAAGGTGTTGGACTTGCTATCAAAGGGTTAACCAATACAGTCGGGAAAGGGTTGACTCTTTGGTCTGGGACAAATCATTACTGTGTTAAAGGGCGACTATAGGCAGGCTCAGAGTGGTTAAAATGACCATATTCAGGTGACTTGTAAGCACAGTAACGGCACGAGGTCATGTTTGATTCAGCACGAATATATTCCTCGTTCAAGCGTGAATAGTTTTGACGCGGTGTGACTTCGTGTAACTTTAGCTGCGCGTACACCACGAAATATTGGTGGACCAATTGCACGTACACCACCACATTGCCACGACAAATTGGTTCGGCAATCCATTGCCGATACAAATTGCCGGGCGAATTTGTCCCACCAAGCTTGATGGTCCAAATTCGCCCGGCTTGTTAAAAGCTCGGCTTTGTCGTGGTGTACGCGCTAATGGATCGGCAATTAGCTAGTTAGATGGTTCGGCGACAGGCGGCGCTTTCGAAATGGCGCTTTCTGCTTATTGTTTGCGCGCCATCTGTTGCCGGATTTTATAACTAGCTGCAGCGCTGGTGTACGCGCTTGGTGGATTTTCTATGGTGCAGCATTGGTTCGCGAACCAAGATTGGTGGTCCATTTTCAGGTGGTGTACATGCGGCTTTTATCTGGACTACCTAGCTGCTGCCTAAAGAGCCCCTTCATGTGTATTTTGACTTGTGCTTTTATTACCCAGAGGTGTGGGGACTAAACATACAACAGTCTATATTTTGAATTCCAAGCCGACTCATCCAGAAACTATCCATTTTATAGGGCGCACAAAATCTTCGCTTTGTTTTCATTTTTAACCAGAAAACCCTCAGGGTAAGGTGACAACTTCCTATCGAAAGAATGACAATCCGTCCTTCTCAGAAATTCCTGAATGGGCTTAACATTAGCGGGCCTACTCATTTGAGTCAGAATTTACATTACAAATTGTTTGTTGTTTCTGTCCTGACCATATTTTTTTAGATTGTTTCTATTCAATTAGCTGGATTATTTTGACCTAGGGGTGCTGCTGATTATTCCGTGATCGTATGTTAATTTTGTAAGTGTCATCCGACCGGAAGGTCAATATTTGTTTTTAAGAAAGTCACACTAAAACCATTGTCAACCATTCATTCACGAAACTGAGTAACTTTACATAAAATGCACTTTTGGAAGCCATTGCTAAACTTTAAAACAACAGAAAGTTTGTTCGAACTCTTCAGAAGACTGACAGTGCCACCTCTTGCCAAATATGGAACACTGAAATCAGAAAAGTTCAGAATTGTCAAATGGACTAATACGAACAAATCAGCAGCCTGACATTTCCCATGTTATTCAAGAATGCATTCCCTAACCAGGCCTTTCAATTACATGGAGACCTCTACACCCTGTATTTTTTTAGCCTATTTTGGGGACATGTTTTTTTTGCTTTTAGCCTAATTTGGGGACATTTTGTCGTGACAATTTGCCTGAACATCGACATCCTTACTGACTGACATTGTCACATGCACCTGAAAACTCATAATTTTAGGATGAAAAGTATCAAAAATAGGCCATTCAGGATGAGATTTGGTCATTTAAGGTGTCAAAAAACGCTTCAGGGGGTCAAATTACCCCTAAAAAAAATTTTTTTTAAATTTATTTTATTTTTTTTCTATTTTGGGGACTTTTTTTCAGGGCCTAATTTGGGGACATGCCAAATTTCCAACACCGTATAGCGGTGTGAAAATGATGTATTCGAAAGGCCTGCTAACCATAAACCGGGACCATAAAAGACAGAAATTTCAATGTTTTAAGAGCTAACAACACTTCAAAGTCTTTAACGACTCATTCACCAAATTTCCAATTACTCAAATAGGCCTAAATGGGGCAATTTTCGAATCTTATCTGATTGAAGCGAAAGCTTTTACACGAACTCGTTGCCCTAAATTGCCGGATTTTAGGAATTTTATCCACGCCGCCAAAAATCTGTCGTTATTCTTTTCAAGCTGTGACGTTATTCAATTTTGCTAATGTTGTTCGATCTAATTTTGTTGATAGGTTTGGCAGTTCTTGTGACTTCAAAGAATGTTGTCCTTTACAAAGAGCTGAACTGATTTCCAGCCAGTTCCACCCAGAACAAACCTCAGAAACACCTATAGGCAAAAGCATCCATCCACAGATCTAAAATTGGGATTAAGCATCACAGTTACATCCATGGGCCACCAATGCATCGATGATGAAGAATCTCCATCCTAGACCCATCCATGTGGTCACATCCATGGATCAGTGATGGAGAATATCTATCATAGACCCATCCATGTGGTCACATCCATGGATCAGTGATGGAGAATATTTATCATAGATCCATCCTTGTGGTTCCATCCACGGATATATGATAGTGAATCCCCATCATAGATCTATGGATGGAACCCGTGGTCATATCTGGCATTGGCCCATCATAGATCCATGGATGGAATCCATTATAAATTTTTGGACGGGCCTTCAAAGAATTTATATTAGAATTGGTGAACTATTTTCATTTTCTAGAATTCTGAAAACTGTCACTCCAATGGGTTGGTACTGCTGCTCACCATCAAGTTTATGGGACCTATCGTCATTGGATCCATGATGGTATTCCCATCATCGTCCTGGGACATCAGTGAATCTACCATGGGCCATCATAGAATCTATGATGGGATCTGTGTGGCTTGTGATGATCATCATAGATCCATCCATCAGTGATCCATGGATTGTGACTTTTGCAAATGATTCCGGAATGATTCATGGCCATTCAATTTCCAAGTATTACAAAATTGCTTTTGCATACATTGATTTAGCTTTTTGACAACCAGTAACAGTACTTCCAATTACAACAACATCCCAAACAACCAGGGTCATTTGAACAGTGGATGTACCGAGCAAGGCAAAAAAAAACTACCACACAACAATTTTTTAAATCGTTGTCCTCTCATAACCTTTGGTAACAGGCAAACCTCTCGAGGCCCCAGACATTCCTCTACAACGAGATTACACTCATTCAATAATGTCTGAATGGGATGGAAAACACAAATATCTACTTTTTTCCCTAACCTCCACGTTTCAATTGTGTAGGGTTACAGAGAAAATTGATGCAATTATGCAATTATCAGTCACCGAGTGGATACGCTGGTCGAATGCCATTTCTGGTTTGGCACGTTTCAGGTGCATTTTGAGGAAACATTTTCCAACAATAGCAGCCAATGCTTCTAAAGTTGTTGAGGTACTCTGGATTCACTGATCTAAGACACTTCTAAATATTCTAGAATGCCTAGAATGTTAAGTTTTGATACAGTGGAACCTCCCTTGGTAGACACCTCTCTATCAATGACAGCCTCTCTATTAAGGACATTAGATTTGGTCTTGGGTTTTTCAATTAAATTCAACCCCTCTAATGAGGACACCTCTCTATTAAGTACAGCACTTATCAGTCCCTAGGGTGTCCTTTGTAGAGACGTTCTAATGTACAATGGGTTGGTCACACAAAATTGTCAGATGCTCATGATGTCATGTTCTGGCTTGGCCTGAGATTCAATTCCATAGTAATCAATCAACCGGCCTTACATCGGTGAAACTAGAGTCATATCAAAAATAAGCAAGGTTCGCTCGCCTTATATTTGTGGTCATATTGACTTCCGTGACATCAGCCAAATTCACCGTTAAAAGACAATATTTCTTGGCACAACTGAAGCGTGACAGACATGCATTATTACGTCGTTGATCACCAGACGGGAAAGATAATTATCCTGCCACATGGTCTCAAAGCCTTATCCGGCCATTTATCTAAATTTTCATTCCAAAATTAAAGAAGATTATGCTATTAGTCAAACACATGGGATAAGGTCAGACAGGCACTGTCAATTATAAGCAATTTTAATGGAAGTGTTGGTTTGAAATTAGCAAAATGCCAGCAAACGCATTGGGTTAGATCCAGGGTGACATCCCCGCAAACATGCAATTTTTGTCACTATGATCTGTTAGCATGAGTGGGCCATCTAGCCTAGCGATTGCTGTTCAACCAGTTCTTAAGTCCCCGCAAACTAACAAAATTTGTCAGTATGACCTGTTAGCTCGAGTGTGCCATCTAGCCAGGAGTCACCAAGTGGATGAGACTTGCCAAGAGCCAAGAGATTGTGGTTCAACCGGTGCTTAAGTTCCCGCAAACTAGCGATCTTTGTCACAGCGACCTGTGATAATAATCACTGTGACAAAAATCTCTCTTCTAAAGCAATGGAAGGAAAGTGACGTGCCCAAGGTCACAATGTTGCAACATACCCAACACTTAATTCACTTCAATGGATTCAATATCATAGCCCCACCTATAGGCTAACAAAAGAACTAAAACCTATACGCCAATAAAAAACAAAGGCTGCTGAATGTTTATTTCTTGCGGTGAAAAAACAGCCCACTTCTGTCTTGTTTATAAAACAGCACAACTTCTCAAATAAGCATCAACACCACCTGCAGGCTGTCGAAAGAATTAAATCTACCTGAGGGAATAGAAGGTCATTCCTTGGTGTTTATTTCCAACAGCTTAAAGTGCCAACAATGCGACGATACGTTGAAAATACGCGCAACCTTTTCTCCCGACTACCTGCGTGATTTATATCGACGGAACGCTGCGGTGAAGTTTCTGCGGTGCGGTACGGAGAAACGCAAGAATGGAGCAAAGATTATAAATAAATAAATGACGTTTTGAAAAAGATATGTTTGCATCGCTATATTTATGATAGATGAACACAGTTTATCAGATATTAGATTTGTTGACGTTCTCCTTGCCATGGCCTGATTCCGATGGTCTACTGGTTAAGGCATCGTAAACGAAAGGCCCCAGTTTGGAGGCCCAAGGTTGGAGGCCAAAGGTTGGAGGCTCAAGGTTAGAGGCTCAAGGTTAGAGGCCCAAGGTTGGAGGCCCAAGGTTGGAGGCTCAAGGTTGGAGGCTCAAGGTTGGAGGCTCAAGGTTGGAGGCCCAAGTTTGGAGGGCTCAAGGTTGGAGGCCAAAGGTTGGAGGCTCAAGGTTGGAGGCTCAAGGTTGGAGGCCGAAGGTTGGAGGCCCAAGGTTTGAGGCCCAAGGTTTGAGACCCAAGGTTGGAGGACAAGGTTGGAGGCTCAAGGTTGGAGGCTCAAGGTTGGAGGCCCAAGGTTGGAGGCTCAAGGTTGGAGGCCCAAGGTTGGGGCCGGTTGGTTAGGCGCCAGCTAGATAGAGGGTACAAACTGCCCTCTCGCCAGGCACCTGGCATCAGAGATAGGAGTTTGAGAGTAAAGAGTGTCCCATAAGCCAAAAGCTGGCTGACCCTTTCATTAGGGGTGACACTATAATAAACAAACTTTATACTAAACAAGACCCCCTCTTCCAAATGGTCTCTTTTTAGCTGCCTGCATGTATGAGCCCCAAATGCTAAATAAAAGTGACAGAGAGGGACAAAAATTATAGGGTACTTTTCCAAACACTGGCCAAGTGGGTCCGGTCTCACCCAACCGTGGCCAAGCTCAGCTCCTTGGGCATTCCTTGGACAGGTACCAAACGATCGCCTGTCAGAAACGTTCCAAGATTAGATCTTAACAAGATTCAGGAATGTAGCCAGACAAGGCAGATGGCTATCACGGTGCCTCGTTACATAACCCAGTCATCAGCTATGATGGTAAGGACACTTGACTCTGATCAGCAAAGGTACACAGTGCACCATAGACATTAACCCTTTCTGGTGCCATCGCGTTCCATCTCGAAGCTGATAGTTATCAGGGTGACATGTTACATAACATGGTCATTATAACAGTGACTTGTTACATAACCTGATCATCTGGAATGATCGAAAGGCCACTTGACTCTGATTAGCAAAGGTACACATAAGCCGCACGTACACCACCTGAAAATGGACCACCAATCTTGGTTCGCGAACCAATGCCGCACCATAGAAAATCCACCAAGCGCGTACACCAGCGCTGCAGCTAGTTATAAAATCCGGCTACAGATGGCGCGCAAACAATAAGCAGAAAGCGCCATTTCGAAAGCGCCGCCTGTCGCCGAACCATCTAACTAGCTAATTGCCGATCCATTAGCGCGTACACCACGACAAAGCCGAGCTTTTAACAAGCCGGGCGAATTTGGACCATCAAGCTTGGTGGGACAAATTCGCCCGGCAATTTGTATCGGCAATGGATTGCCGAACCAATTTGTCGCGGCAATGTGGTGGTGTACGTGCAATTGGTCCACCAATACTTCGTGGTGTAAGCGCAGCTATAGCACCATTAACATTAACCCTTTCTGGCGTCACCATGACTGTCATCAAAGCCTGTGTTGATCACGGTGACATGTTACATAACAGTCATCAGTCAATCACCGCTCAATGGGAAAGGCCACTTGACTCTGATAAGCTGAGGCAGGTAAAGCACCTTTAATTTTAACCATTTCCGATTCCATCACCACTATCTTCAAGGCTCGCAGCCTGCTTTCTTTTGGGATTTCTGACTCTGTCAAAAGTGTGAAATATTAAAGCTTTTTTTAATTTTAAAAATAAACTAAAAGTAGCTCTTACTACGTAACGGTTTAGAGTACTCATATTGTACAGGTGGTATGTCTTGATATCAATAATAATTTCATGCCCAGCCAAAGGCCAATCTCAGCAACAACGATTCCCGATACTGCTACAAATCACTGGTATGTATCCTTGAAATTAATATCTCAAAATATCCTGACAACTTATGAATAATTTAATAATTCTTACGAAGACTTACAATGGAACCTCCCTTAGCAGACACCACTCTACTGAAGACACCTCTCTACTAGAGACACCCTCTCAATTAAGGACACTAGTTTTCAACCCAAATTGGTTGTTACCATTCACTTTGACCTCTCTTATCTGGACACCTCTCTATAAGGGACATCACTTGTCAGACCCGAGGGTGTCCTTAATAGAGAGGTTTGACTACAATTTCAAACTATCAGAAATATTTGTAAATTGCTCAAGAAATTAATATGACATTTATTGAAATTCTGTATCGTCTGCTCAAAATCAAATTGCTTCGAAATTCTTTTTGCGACGTTTGACACATTCCAGATACCAATTGATCAAAAGTAACAAAGGCAGCCTAGGGAGACTTCAATGGACAGATGGATTATTGCAGTTCTCGAAAATTAAATACGAGTTATTGGCAACATGAGGGAGCATCTCAAAAGTAGAACCTCTCTCTTATGGACACCCTTAGTAAGTTGGTACTGACAAATACTGTCAAACCTCTCTATTAAGGACACCCTCTGGACTGACAAGTGCTGTCCTTAATAGAGAGGTGTCCTGATTAGAGAGGTCAAACTGAATGGAAACAAACCAGTTGGGGACTGAACTAGTGTCCTTAATATAGAGGTTGTCCTTAATAGAGAGGTGTCTGCTGAGGGAGGTTCCACTGTCCTGTCTTTTATTGAGAGGTGTCCTGATTACAGAGGTCAAATTCAATGGAATAGATCAATCTGGGACCAGGTGTACTGTCTGTAACTGTAACATACAGGTTGTCCTAAATAGAGAGGTGTCTGCTTAGGGAGGTTCAAGACAAAGAATTTTAGTGCCTCTTTGATCCATCCCCTATGAGCCTCATAGCCTAGTGGTTAACACTGCTGGCCACCACGCAATAGGGCCCGGGTTCGATCCCGGGAGAACCCATGATCCTATGTCTGGATGAACCGGCGTGGCTTTCAAGGAACTAAAATTCCTGGCTCTTCACAGTCCTTCGAATGAGACTCAAAACCGAGGTTCCTTGTACCTGGTGTCTATGCCAGGGCAAGCTAAGACCCCACCAAGTGAGAAACATGAGTAGCTTGCGTGGACTCTATCTCTCTCGACAAAGTCGGACCACTAGGCCAATAGACCCAATTGGCGCCTAACCGTAGTGGCACGCAGGATACGCTCATCCCGCCTTGGAGGAGGATTACCCCTAGGAGAATGAGCCCTCCAAGTGCAGAGCGAACGCTGAAGAAGAAGAAGAAGATCCATCCCCATCTAAAAAGAGCCAGAGCTTCCTTTATTTAGCTGTCCAGAAACTGCATTGGGATAGCCAAGTTTAGTGCTTTACACTTCAACAGACTTGCCTTTAAAAACGTTGCAAAAACTGCTTTGACTGACTCCAGACAACTAATTAGAACTTCCCCACCAGAGCAGAGGTTTTTCCTGGTTGCCTAGCAACCCAAGACATCAAACATCTGCCCCGAGCAGTTGTGCGTTTACCATCTTCATCTAATTAGCCAAAGCCAATTAACGACCTGGGTCTGCTCGTCTGAAACTGGGCACCGATGGGATGCAGTCTGTGATGTTCGATAATTAAATCCAAAGGCACTAATATGATATGGTGGTATTTGGGAGGATGGATGCACTACCAGTAGACAAGCAGTCACGAGTACCAGGCCTCTCAATTACATGATTTCTACAGGATGTCCCCAAATTAGGTCTTTTTTTTTTTTCTTTTTTTTTTTTATAGTATAACCCCTGAAGCGTTTTTTGACCCCTAACATAACCAAATCTCATCCAAATGGCCTAATTTTATAGTTTTACCCTAAAATTATGATTTTTCAGGTGTATGTGGTGATATCAGTATCAGTCACTAATTTTGATTTATGACGTCGCTGTTCAGGCAAATTGGCGTGATGAAACGTCCCCAAATTAAGCTAAAAAGCAAAAAAACATGTCCCCAAAATAGGCTAAAAAATACAGGGTGTAGAGGTCTCCATGTAACTGAAAGGCTTGAGTACAGATGAGACTTGCTCACCTGTCCCTCGCCTGCCCGCCTAAACACCAACCCCCTCACTCCTGCAACCGAGTAATGAACTTAAAAAACTAAACACCACTCTTTGAACTAAATGACCAGTACTGTAATCAACTGTTGGCCAAATGTTGGTCAAACAGCACGCAATGCCAAGAGCCTACTAAACTCAATGAGTGGAAGTAATTGACAGCCTACAGATTGCTTCAGATATTCAAACTAGATTAACATTAATTTTGACCAGTACAGTAATCAAACGTTTGCCTACGAAGCACCACAATACGCAAACAGCCCATAGAGACTGCGCTTCTCAAAACTCAAGGTGAGCAACTAAAGTGATAACTTCTGAACAGTACTGTAATCTTGATTTTACAAAACTAAACACCATTCCTTATCCAAGAAGATTGATTCTGCGGTGAGACAGAGCCACCCAAAATTAGTGGAACTTAACGACTTACACACATCAGATTGTTTCAAAGAAAGTTACCCCTCAGAAAACAGAAGAGATAACTTCTGAACAGTACTGTCATCACTTGTTTACAAAACTGAACAACATGCTGCGTCAAAACAAGATGGAGTCTGCTGCGTGATCGTGCTACCCAACATGCAACAGGGTCGAGCTAAACGATATCTCACAGAAAGCTTCAGAAATTGAAAACAGAAAACTTTCCCCAACGAAAATTACGGCAAGGCAGCTAATCATGTTTTTGATGTTGAGGGTCAGGTGCGACTATTGTAACTTGTAGACAGGCTTGTACATTTCACCGGTGGAAGAATTCAAATGTATCGTGTGGTGCGTACCTGCGGAGATTTCAACACCCGCTGGTGAAGATGCATGGTCCTTGCCTTAAGGAAATTTTTCCAAGAGAATGGTCTATTTCAGTACCAAGAAAGTGGTCTAACTTCAGTACCAAGAATATCGTCTATCTTCAAAAGAAGGGAATGGTCCAACTTCAGCACCAAGGGGATGGTCTAACTTCAGCACCAAGACGATGGTCTAACTTCAGCACCAAGAGGATGGTCTAACTTCAGTACCGAGAAGATGGTCTAACTTCAGCACCAAGGGGATGGTCTAACTTCAGCACCAAGATGATGGTCAAACTTCAGTTCCAGGGGGATGGTCTAACTTCAGCACCAAGAGGATGGTCCAACTTCAGCACCAAGAGGATGGTCTAACTTCAGCACCAAGAGGATGGTCTAACTTCAGCACCAAGAGGATGGTCTAACTTCAGCACCAAGAGGATGGTCTAACTTCAGCACCAAGAGGATGGTCTAACTTCAGCACCAAGAGGATGGTCTAACTTCAGCACCAAGAGGATGGTCTAACTTCAGCACCAAGAGGATGGTCTAACTTCAGTACCAAGAGGATGGCCTAACTTCAGCACGAAGATGATGGTCTAACTTCAGCACCAAGAGGATGGTCTAACTTCAGCACCAAGAGGATGGCCTAACTTCAGCACCAAGAGGATGGTCTAACTTCAGTACCAAGATGATGGTCTAACTTCAGCACCAAGATGATGGTCTAACTTCAGCACCAAGAGGATGGTGTAACTTCAGCACCAAGAGGATGGCCTAACTTCAGCACCAAGAGGATGGTCTAACTTCAGTACCAAGATGATGGCTTAACTTCAGCACCAAGATGATGGTCTAACTTCAGCGCCAAGATGATGGTCTAACTTCAGCACCAAGAGGATGGCCTAACTTCAGCACCAAGAGGATGGTCTAACTTCAGTACCAAGAGGATGGCCTAACTTCAGCACCAAGAGGATGGTCTAACTTCAGCACCAAGAGGATGGTGTAACTTCAGCACCAAGCCGATGGTCTAACTTCAGTACCAAGAGGATGGTGTAACCACAGCACCAAGAGGATGGTCTAACTTCAGCACCAAGCCGATGGTCTAACTTCAGCACCAAGAGGATGGTCTAACTTCAGTACCAAGAGGATGGCCTAACTTCAGCACCAAGAGGATGGTCTAACTTCAGTACCAAGAGGATGGCCTAACTTCAGCACCAGGAGGATGGTCTAACTTCAGCACCAAGAGGATGGTCTAACTTCAGCACCAAGACGATGGTCTTAACTTCAGCACCAAGAGGATGGTCTAACTTCAGCACCAAGAGGATGGTCTAACTTCAGTACCAAGAGGATGGTGTAACTTCAGCACCAAGCCGATGGTCTAACTTCAGCACCAAGAGGATGGTCTAACTTCAGCACCAAGAGGATGGTCTAACTTCAGCACCAAGAGGATGGTCTAACTTCAGTACCAAGAGGATGGTCTAACTTCAGCACCAAGAGGATGGTCTAACTTCAGTACCAGGAGGATGGCCTAACTTCAGCACCAGGAGGATGGTCTAACTTCAGTACCAAGAGGATGGCCTAACTTCAGCACCAAGAGGATGGTCTAACTTCAGCACCAAGAGGATGGTCTAACTTCAGCACCAAGCCGATGGCCTAACTTCAGCACCAAGAGGATGGTCTAACTTCAGCACCAAGAGGATGGTCTAACTTCAGTACCAAGAGGATGGTCTAACTTCAGCACCAAGAGGATGGTCTAACTTCAGCACCAAGAGGATGGTCTAACTTCAGCACCAAGAGGATGGTGTAACTTCAGCACCAAGCCGATGGTCTAACTTCAGCACCAAGAGGATGGTCTAACTTCAGCACCAAGAGGATGGTCTAACTTCAGCACCAGGAGGATGGTCTAACTTCAGCACCAAGAGGATGGCCTAACTTCAGCACCAGGAGGATGGTCTAACTTCAGCACCAAGAGGATGGCCTAACTTCAGCACCAGGAGGATGGTCTAACTTCAGCACCAAGAGGATGGCCTAACTTCAGCACCAAGATGATGGTGTAACTTCAGCACCAAGAGGATGGCCTAACTTCAGCACCAAGAGCATGGCCTAACTTCAGCACCAGGAGGATGGTGTAACTTCAGCACCAAGAGGATGGCCTAACTTCAGCACCAAGAGGATGGCCTAACTTCAGCACCAGGAGGATGGTCTAACTTCAGCACCAAGAGGATGGCCTAACTTCAGCACCAAGAGGATGGCCTAACTTCAGCACCAAGAGGATGGTGTAACTTCAGCACCAAGCCGATGGTCTAACTTCAGCACCAAGAGGATGGTCTAACTTCAGCACCAAGAGGATGGTCTAACTTACAATTACATCACTGTACAAGTCACAAAGAATTAACAAAGACTAGTCTTTATCAATTCTTGATGTCGCCAAGCTTTACATGCAGAACAGTACACAGTAACTTCAACCAGCAAAACAAACCAATCAAAAAAGTATTTGCTTCCAGTAATGTGTAACTTATCGTATTATTTACTCGCCAATTATGGTTATTTTCGCACGATATTTCACAAGATCACGCTGCGATTGCCGTCAATTATGTGATTTTGCTAATCATTATGCTGGCGTTAATATTCTACTGAATAAATATTCTGATTGCGGTAGCATATTTGATTATCGAGGAGTTGATGTATGTGGGGACGGAATACGCTCTTTCATCTGTTGCTGCATGGTAGAAAACTTGTTGATCAATTGCTGGCTATTTCCTGGGATAATGGTGCTTTGTTTTTCTGGGGTGATTCGTTCATGGGTTGATTCACTGCGAGCGGATCATACTGTCACTATGGCCCATACAGCATATAGCGGAAACTCTCTCAGCAGACACCTCTCTATAAAGGACAACCTCTTTATCAAGGACACTGATTTTGGTTCAGAACAGGTCATTTGCATTCAAGTTGACCTCTCTAATCTGGACACCTCTCCATTAAGGAGAGCACTTGTCAGTCCAAAGGGTGTCCGTAATAGGGAGGTTCTAATGTATGTGGGGACGGAATATGCTTTTCATCCGTTGCCACTGTTTTTGAAACAGGATACAGATGACGACGGACGAGGACGACGACGGACACTGCGGTGACAATGAACACTGCGGTGTTGCATAGACTCCCCTACTGAGAGCCGAAAATTATCAAGGACAAGTTATCTGTTTGCGACAAAGGACGTCGACGAGGACGGACACTGTGGTGATGTATAGACTCCCCAACGATGAGCCAAAAAAGCCAAAAATTACCAAGGACAAGTTATTTGTTTGTGACGAAGGATGACGATGAGGACGGACACTGTGGTGATGTATAGACTCCCCAACGATGAGCCAAAAAAGCCAAAAACTATCAAGGACAATTTATTTGTTTGCGACGAAGGACGACGACGAGGATGGACACTGTGGTGATGTATAGACTCCCCAACGATGAGTCAAAAAGCCAAAAATTACCAAGGACAAGTTATTTGTTTGTGACGAAGGACGACGATGAGGACGGACACTGTGGTGATGTATAGACTCCCCAACGATGAGCCAAAAAAGCCAAAAATTACCAAGGACAAGTTATTTGTTTGCGACGACAGACGACGACGACGACAACGGACACTGCGATGAGGGCGGACACTGTGGTGTTGTATAGACTCCCCTACGCTGAGCCTGAAGACACTCATTTTTACACACACTTCAGCCCAGTGCAATGCATGGACTGACCCCCAAAACTGTTGGGAGCAAATTGCTCAATTAAGTGTCAGAGTCAAGTGACCCAACCTCCTCACCTCATTTTGACACACTATAATCAGAGTCTTTCAATTTTACATTGCAAAGATATCAGGATACCCATTTGAAAAGTGCCATAGCTGCACTCAAACAGCCAATTGACAGTAATTTGGGTTCCCTTAATTTGGTACACCCTGTACCTGATAATTTGGAATACACTCTTTTACAGCGAAGGTTTGACACAACTGAATGCTCGGGCTGGTTTTTTCTCGTCTTTTAGAAGAAGAAAAAAACACTTTCTATACAAAAACAGAATCTTTTCACTGAAGGAGCATCTCTACACAATCTCACTTCCTTTCACCTGAAAAATCATCGAAAGTTAACGACCCATCGGACAATGAAGGAAATGTCATCGTTCTTTTACAAAGACCATGTGACCTAATTCAACCAATCAGAACTCAGCAGAATCATCTTGGCCTTCCTGTTTTTCGTGTAAGTTCACTGAAGCAGATGAAAGGATGATTTCAGGAGCAATCATTGTTTTTTAACTTTCAGATTTAGAGAAATGTTTTGTGAGACATCTGGTGTGCTGACCTAGTGACGGGGGTGTCGTGTCCCCGCAAACAAGACATTTCTCTTGCAGTGACCTGGGACAAATATCATATAAGTGTGATAAAAAAATTAAACTGGATATCACATGGGTTAGATATGAATGCTGGTTGCAGCAATGGCCGCTTCTAGTCGCAGTTACCTGCAACGACCCAGCAAACAAGAGATTTTTGTCTTGTGCGATAATTATTGTAGGTTGCTGCAACGAAACTCTCTCGTTTTAGAGTCAGATACAGTCGAACACTCTAATCATTTCATGGTTTGTGATAGCATAGAGTGCCATGTCACTTATGCAATTGTGCTGCTTTTTTTCCGGAAAAATAATATTTGGGTAAAAACCAAGGGCAAACCCTGCATAAAACAAACAACAGAAATACTTTTGCGAGAAAAATCTGCACGAACCCTGGATAAACTTGGTCTTACCTTAAGGCATCTGTCTTACTCTCTGTCAGTTTTGGCACCTGAAATGATAGGTAAAGGTTTTTGAGTTACAAATGTTAGTGTAAGAGATCTTTAACCCATTGCTTACTGGGGCTGTCAAATGTGATACCAATGATTCTACCAGAAAGTGCAGGTCCTGAGCTTTCCAATGAATGGTAATGTCAATAGGTTGTGGCAATTCTCAATATCCCCCCCCCCCCACCACCACCACCACCACCCCCCCCCCCCACTTAAACACTTGGTATCACTTTGTCAGTTCTTGCACCCAAAATTGACAGGTAAAGGTTTTTGAGTTACAAATGTTAGTGTAAGATATCTTTAACCCGTTGCTTACTGGGGCTGTCAAATGTGAAGCCAAGGACACTACCACTAGAGGCAAGCTTTCAACAACTGAGCAAAGCCTGTCGAGGTCATCAGCCAAGAAAAAGATATTGACAATGAAATTCTACAAATGTTATCACCAGAAATGCAGTTTAGAGTTTAATTTCTACATGAATAGAAATTTTAGCATGATTCTTTTTGTTTCGCTGCCAACCCCTGTCCTTGAGCTAAAACGTGGTCTCCAGTAAAGCACAGTGTAGGTGTAGCTGAGATCTTTCAGCTAATGGATAAAGCCTGTCAAGGTCATTAGCCTGAAAATGATTCTACAAATGAGAACAACTAACAGATGCAGCTAGGAGGTATTTTTTCGTTCAAAGAATCTCGCTTAAGAAACTCAACACCAACCTTTGCCACACTGTAAAATAAACTTGGAACGTATCTTAAAAACAACTGCAGTGATACCTAACATTTTTTTACAAATTTTCTATATTTTTAATTTATGTGCAGCTACAACGCTCATACCTTTCAGAATAGCAGGACTAGTGCTTCCCCCTACCAAGCAGGTAAAGAACTAAACAAAATAGGAATGTTATGGAATCGGCTCAAATAAATAAACTGGCAGCATTCCTAACAACGACTGCACCTCGTAATTTTTCTAGAATTGTTTTCATTCGGGCCGGCGCCTTTGAGAGTAAGGGAATACTAGTATCTCCCTCTTTGAATACTGTAGTAAACTGAATCTATTCAGGAGAAGGACAAGACAAGTGCTATCAGTCCGGGAAACTGTGGAATTCCAAAACGTTGCAGAAATCCATTGTCTAAGAAAGACAAAGTATTCATAATAATCAACCAATAAGCCAACCATCTTGATTCATATCAGATATCATGGAAATTCTGACTTTAATCGGAAAAAATGCGATCGAAAAAGATTTTCCATGAGCAGATGGCCCAATTGGCTGATCTAGCTATCAGACTATAAATCGCGACCTATAACATATTCCCTTGTTTACGAAGACTCCATTATAGATTGTCTGAAACTAAGCCACCTCTGTTTTTTCAAGACAAAACATCTCCCTTGATCCCCTGAAATAATTGATCGACTTTCATGCCCTTGAGTATAAAACCACCGATCGATTTTCAAGATTTTTTCGCTAACTTTAATGGCTGTTCAGTTTAAGTGGCATGTACATTAGGAAGAGTGGATTGTGCGTTGAAAAATTTAGCCTTTGGTCTTTTAACATCGAGGGTAGCGCAATTTAACCCTTATTTATTGGACTCTCCAGCTAGCAGTTTGTCACATGCAATAATCATCAAGAAAATCTCCTGTTTCACAGCTACAATTCGGTACTGTGCTAACAAGAGATTTTTGTTGCTATGACTTGTGACTATAGTTACCACGATGTGCAACAAAAATATCTCATGTCTGCGGGTTGCTATGACTTGTGACTATAGTTACCACGATGTGCAACAAAAATATCTCATGTGTGCGGGTAAAACTGACAATCGCTGTATATGATATTGATTTCAGGTCGCGGTTTTAATGAGACAACCAATAGCAACAGTGAGGTATCAATTTCTCAAGCCAAAATGATGGTGCCGATGGTCAACTCTTAAGTTTTGGAACAAATTTCCACCCCTGACTCCCTAATCCTGATCACAGTACAATACAATAAACTGTTGAGTTCCCTCCAAAACATCATCTAACTGCCAAAAGTGGGCAACGAACTCAATCTGCATCCTAAGACATGGCAGTAACAATATGACCATTGTTGGGCCATTTTGGCCACTTTTATTGAAAATCTGACGGCCATTGTCGCAAAGTTACATAACGTGGCAATGCATCACAATTCTCGTTACCTGGCCCGACATCCACTTATTAAAATCACGTTAACCAATCAGAAATCACTTTAAGCAATCACGAATCCATCGCCCAAACGCGCCGAGACTATGACAATTAAACAAATGTCATCGTGATTTACCATTGGACGATTAAATCTTTTGTTCTCAGGCAAATCCGCTTACTTGGCCGCCGAAATCAGTCGCGCGGCACATTAATGACGTTTCCCATTTAGTAACTATGACGACTCGATATTACTCTGTGACTTTCCACCATAAATTTCATCTCACCTGGAAGCAGTCCATTGTGCGGTACACTGGACTAATTACAAGTTACAGCGGCAGATTTTGCCAGTTTCCTTACGGTCGTTTCTATTCATGTGACATTTTTCTGGTTAACCCTTTCTAACCACGTGTCAATAGCATTCCGCAAAGATGACATCACTGCAGCTGCTGCCCTCTATTTCCCCATCGCTGAATTACAGGCAATGTCGGACAAACATGCGGTTTCGTAATGGATTCAGGCTTTCTAACTAGGGCAGTTAAGATTCAATCTGGCACATGTCCGAGTGTTGGAAATACTACATAATTGTTCTGAATATTTCTCTCTCTGACTCTAGGTATCATTCATGCTAAAAACAATGCAGGGTCAAAGATAATTGACTTTGAAATAAACTCAAATGTGCAGAAATAAGTGTCGATGTCCGACTGTCACGTGACTAAAACGTCATCAATATCTTATTTAAATGACCTTGTGAGCTATAAATAGTAGTGTCGCAGAATGCTATTTTGATAAAATCCAAGTAGACAACATATTATTCAATCAGTTACATGTACTGACCCAGAACTGCCGTCACTCAAAATAAATCCTAGTGCTATAATCAAACTCATTTGAAATTGACACAGTGCTATCACAGAGAGAACAGAAGGGGTTAAAACAGCCTAACGATTTAAAAACGATCACAACCCAATAACAGTACCCATGCGCCCGCCATTATGCGGTTACATACCTATTCGCCTCCTGGAGAGCGGTAATTAAGACAATTAATCCAGATATGCGGTATTCCGAGCAGTACCAGAATAGACGGTGTGAATTCTATCCAGATTCGGCGCAAATTCCTCTAGGGGCAGGGTAGGGTTCATCCAAAGAACTTGAAAGTTTTTTCTGATTTTTCTACGCTTTCGGAATACCATTTTAAAAGTTCTAACGTCTGACAACATATTGCCATGGCATCGTCATCGAAACGGAACGTTTTGCATAATATCGCCAATTTCTTATTGGAATTAACGTCCTGGCAATAAGACCCACGACTTAGTGATATTATATTGTCTGACATTAAGTCCAGAAGTGGTTCTGACCCCCCCCCAAAGAATTGACTATACTCTGCACAAGTAGGGGGGTACACAAGTAGGGGAGGGGGGGGCTGGACCCCTAGACTCAAAATGCCATTGAAGGCAGCTATAGTTGGAGAGAATGTTCATACATCAAGGGAAGTTACAGTAGACCCTCTCTATTAAGGATACCGTCAGGACTTGCAAGCAGTGTCCTTAATAGAGAGGTGTCCTGATTATAGAGGTGTCCGCTAATGGGGGTTCCAATACACTTCCAACCAGACCTGTAGAGCATAAACAAATACCAAAACCCAAATGCGAACGACAAAACCAGTAATATCAGAAGTGAAACGCCCATATCATATTGCCATCATCGGAAGTGATAATTTGCTTAATTAGTACAGAATAACTTGTTAATTAGTGCAGAAAAACTTAACGATCCCATAGAGAAGAATTCGTCATCTGTCCCAGAAGCCTTTGTAAATATTATTAGCAGTTCCTCCTCTCTCACGCACCAGCCACTGTTTCGGGAGGCAAACACAACATTATTTCAGATGACTTTCTTTCAACATTCACGCCATTCTTGATGTTATTTCTGGCAAGTTGATACAGTAGAACCTCTCTATTAAGGACACCCACGGGACTGACAAGTGCTGTCCTTAATACAGAGGTGTCCTGATCAGAGAGGTCAAATTGAATGGAAACAACCAATTTGGGACCAAACCTAGTGTCCTTAATTGAGAGGTTGTCCTTAATAGAGAGGTATCCGCTAAGGGAGATTCCACTGTAATTAGCTATCAATATCAGTCTCTGAAGGAGTCTTTGCCCGATTTTGTGCACACGGGTTGCTGCTGCACCCTCGATTTTTAAAATGATACTATGATGTGATTTACAACTTTTTAATTGTTGATCACAAATGTAAAGCTCAAATTTTCCATTTTTGATTAGATTTATTATAAAATCGCTGAATGTAAACCACCGCGACCGCGAAAATGTTCATGTTGTGACGTCATCACCGAAAACGTCGTCGGCGTAGCGCAATTTCAACGGCATCGAGGCGGGATTAAACCATCAATTTTCTTGAAAATGTGCATATCGATTCGAAAACCTTACCGATTTATGAGAAAGTGACGTAGTCATTTGTCAAAAACAGCTAAAACATTATATGGTGAAATTTGACACGAGTTACCCTTTAAAGGCCTACACCATATTACTTGTGCCACTGGTTAATCAACATTACCACTGTACCACCAGCCATGTCAACCTGATGAAAGTTATGAAGTTTATGTGTAAGGTAAAGTGATATAATTGTAGTTTATGTGTAAGGTAAAGTGATACAATTGTAGTTTATGTGTAAGGTAAAGTGACACAATTGTAGTTGATGTGTAAGGTAAAGTGATACAATTGTAGTTCATGTGTAAGGTAAAGTGATACAATTATAGTTTATGTGTAAGGTATAGTGACACAATTGTAGTTTATGTGTAAGGTAAAGTGACACAATTGTAGTTTATGTGTAAGGTAAAGTGATACAATTGTAGTTTATGTGTAAGGTAAAGTGATACAATTCTAGTTTATGTGTAAGGTAAAGTGATACAATTGTAGTTTATGTGTAAGGTAAAGTGATACAATTCTAGCTTATGTGTAAGGTAAGGTGATACAATTGTAGCCCCAGCACAATTATAGCCCCTGGGGGTATAGAGGTATATCCAAGTTGTATGATAAGGTGGTACAATTATACCCTCAACAGTGTAGAAAACCGCTGGCAGTACATATCAATGCACACAGAGGCTTGAACTGCACCAGGGCTATAATTTCATCACCTTACCTTACATTTACAGAACTAAAAATTTCTCAAATTCAATTTTAAAATTTTGAACGAACACATAGGCCTTTAACAAGACAATCACCTGACTCCCAAAGATTTCACATCATTTCAGGTTTGTAAATACGGAGGGAAGAAATGGCCAGCAGCAACTCGTGTGAGTTTCGAAAGATATCAAGGACTTCACCACAGCAAAAAAGAACAACAGCCAAGACTGAGGCGAGAATAACCCACAGAGCCACCTATAAAATAACCACCAAACTAACCCAGCTGTAGCAGAGATGAATCTGCTCACCCACTTCGATTGAGACTTCCTTTCTTTCCAAAGATGGGAAAGAGAAAGTACAGTAGAACCTCTCTATTAAGGACATCCTCTGGATGGAAACGTGCCTGGACAAATTTCCTACCCATTTTAGACTCGTTTTGCATGCAGTGTATTTTTTTCGTGAAGTTGAGTAGAGACATCTTTTTCCCAGCTATGAAACATAAGTAAAATAAGCTCCCAATATCATATTGAGTTTGACAATATTTCATTAAAATCTATTGAGACTAGAGCGCTTAGTCAACTCTCCTTCACGCCAAGGGCAGCGATTAATTTTGTAAAATCTCTTAATTGTCTTTGTTTGAGTTAAATTGACAGGAATTACAGAATCAGTTGGGAATTCGTGAAATCCACAGGGACTTTTTGTCAATTACAACAATGATATCGGGAAACATGATCAGTGATGGGTCATTTAACTTCATGAACTTGTTCATTTCACGGTCTAAATGTTAACCCTTCATGATAGGACAGATTGCCAAGAATCCTATTGAAATTTTTGCGGGAATATTTTAGCGAAATATTTTCGCACAAGAAACCATAAAGTATCTTTTCCCAGGGAACAATGTTCGCAACTACCACCTCAGGAGGGAAAAAATAAAATTTATATTTTTAAGAGAAATTGTGACCCACCACCACATAATGAGTCGCATGTCGCACAGAAGATGAGCCTAAAATGACACCAGGACATAATAGAAGAAATTGATATACTCAGATTTCATAAAAGGCAGAGAATAGTGAAATGAACAACCAGTCCATCTCAACCTGTCAAGCTCGGAGCGACATGCGACTCATTTGGCATGGCGGGTCACAATTGGTAAATTTGTTATTTTCGCTGTGAATTCTTTGTTATTGTCGTTCCATGTCAACTTTTCTGACCCAATATCTCTATGGCCAGGACATTACCCAAACAGATTTTCGTTTCGCGAAGCCTTATTTTCACGGCAAGCCACGGCCACAATTCACTTCAAGCGCTCAGCTCCACGATAATCAATCTGTCAGAAAGTTTGAGTCATTCTTTAAAGTATGGTCCCATGATCATGATACGTCATCCCGCACTGCATCGAACACAATGTACATATCACAAAATAACAGCCGACTCAGTATGGTGAAATTGATTTTGCCAATCTATCAAGAGTTGGCGGCAAACAATTAGAGTTCTCTGACATCGAGCTTTTTACCTTGAAACAATCTTGCATGAAGTGAAGGCAAGATCCAAGTGTTTTCTTCTTCTTCTTCTGCTTTCGCCATAGACAGGCCACTCCTTCTGTCAGCTGTCCTAGAGAGTTCCACCACAGAGCCCCTGAGCTTTTTGCTTTGAAATGATCTTGCAAGAAGTAAAGGCAAGTTCGTAGTGCTTCTTCTTCTGCTACGTTGGAACTTTTGAGATGCGTTAGACAGTCAGTCCACTTCTGATATGCAGTCAGCTGTCCTAGAGACTTCCACCACAGAGCCCCTGAGCTTTGGAACTTTTGAGATGCGTAAGACAGTCAGTCCATTTCTGATACGCAGTCAGCTGTCCTAGAGACTTCCACCACAGAGCCCGAGAGCTTTGGAACTTTTGAGATGCGTTAGACAGTCAGTCCATTTCTGATATGCAGTCAGCTGTCCTAGAGACTTCCACCACAGAGCCTGAGAGCTTTGGAACTTTTAAGATGCGTAAGACAGTCAGTCCATTTCTGACACGCAGTCAGCTGTCCTAGAGACTTCCACCACAGAGCCTGAGAGCTTTGGAACTTTTGAGATGCGTAAGACAGGCAGTCCATTTCTGATACGCAGTCAGCTGTCCTAGAGACTTCCACCACAGAGCCTGAGAGCTTTGGAACTTTTGAGATGCGTTAGACAGTCAGTCCATTTCTGATATGCAGTCAGCTGTCCTAGAGACTTCCACCACAGAGCCTGAGAGCTTTGGAACTTTTGAGATGCGTAAGACAGTCAGTCCATTTCTGATACGCAGTCAGCTGTCCTAGAGACTTCCACCACAGAGCCTGAGAGCTTTGGAACTTTTGAGATGCGTAAGACAGGCAGTCGACTTCTGATACGCAGTCAGCTGTCCTAGAGACTTCCACCACAGAGCCTGAGAGGTTTGGCACTTTTGAGATGCGTAAGACAGGCAGTCGACTTCTGATACGCAGTCAGCTGTCCTAGAGACTTCCACCACAGAGCCTGAGAGCTTTGGAACTTTTGAGATGCGTTAGACAGTCAGTCCATTTCTGATATGCAGTCAGCTGTCCTAGAGACTTCCACCACAGAGCCTGAGAGCTTTGGAACTTTTGAGATGCGTAAGACAGTCAGTCCATTTCTGATACGCAGTCAGCTGTCCTAGAGACTTCCACCACAGAGCCTGAGAGCTTTGGAACTTTTGAGATGCGTAAGACAGGCAGTCGACTTCTGATACGCAGTCAGCTGTCCTAGAGACTTCCACCACAGAGCCTGAGAGGTTTGGCACTTTTGAGATGCGTAAGACAGGCAGTCGACTTCTGATACGCAGTCAGCTGTCCTAGAGACTTCCACCACAGAGCCCGAGAGCTTTGGAACTTTTGAGATGTGTTACACAGGCAGTCCATTTCTGATACGCAGTCAGCTGTCCTAGAGACTTCCACCACAGAGCCTGAGAGCTTTGGAACTTTTGAGATGTGTTACACAGGCAGTCCATTTCTGATACGCAGTCAGCTGTCCTAGAGACTTCCACCACAGAGCCTGAGAGGTCTGTAACTTTTTAGATGCGTAAGACAGACAGTCCATTTCTGATACGCAGTCAGCTGTCCTAGAGACTTCCACCACAGAGCCTGAGAGGTCTGGAACTTTTTAGATGCGTAAGACAGACAGTCCATTTCTGATACGCAGTCAGCTGTCCTAGAGACTTCCACCACAGAGCCCCTGAGCTTTGGAACTTTTGAGATGCGTAAGACAGGCAGTCCATTTCTGATATGCAGTCAGCTGTCCTAGAGACTTCCACCACAGAGCCCCTGAGCTTTGGAACTTTTGAGATGCGTAAGACAGGCAGTCGACTTCTGATACGCAGTCAGCTGTCCTAGAGACTTCCACCACAGAGCCTGAGAGGTTTGGAACTTTTGAGATGCGTAAGACAGGCAGTCGACTTCTGATACGCAGTCAGCTGTCCTAGAGACTTCCACCACAGAGCCCGAGAGCTTTGGAACTTTTGAGATGCGTTACACAGGCAGTCCATTTCTGATACGCAGTCAGCTGTCCTAGAGACTTCCACCACAGAGCCTGAGAAGTCTGGAACTTTTTAGATGCGTAAGACAGACAGTCCATTTCTGATACGCAGTCAGCTGTCCTAGAGACTTCCACCACAGAGCCCCTGAGCTTTGGAACTTTTGAGATGCGTAAGACAGGCAGTCCATTTCTGATATGCAGTCAGCTGTCCTAGAGACTTCCACCACAGAGCCCCTGAGCTTTGGAACTTTTGAGATGCATTAGACAGGCAGTCCATTTCTGATACACAGTCAGCTGTCCTAGAGACTTCCACCACAGAGCCTGAGAGGTTTGGAACTTTTGAGATGCGTAAGAGTCAGTCCATTTCTGATATGCAGTCAGCTGTCCTAGAGACTTCCTACACAGAACCTGAGAGCTTTGGAACTTCTGAGATGCGTTAGACAGGCAGTCCATTTCTGATACGCAGTCAGCTGTCCTAGAGACTTCCATCACAGAGCCCGAGAGCTTTGGAACTTCTGAGATGCGTTAGACAGGCAGTCCATTTCTGATACGCAGTCAGCTGTCCTAGAGACTTCCACCACAGAACCTGAGAGGTTTGGAACTTTTGAGATGCGTTACACAGTCAGTCCATTTCTGATACGCAGTCAGCTCTCCTAGAGACTTCCACCACAGAGCCTGAGAGCTTTGGAACTTCTGAGATGCGTAAGACAGGCAGTCGACTTCTGATATGCAGTCAGCTGTCCTAGTGACTTCCACCACAGAGCCCGAGAGGTTTGGAACTTTTGAGATGCGTAAGACAGGCAGTCGACTTCTGATACGCAGTCAGCTGTCCTAGAGACTTCCACCACAGAGCCCGAGAGCTTTGGAACTTTTGAGACGCATTAGACAGGCAGTCCATTTCTGATACGCAGTTAGCTGTCCTAGAGACTTCCACCACAGAGCCTGAGAGCTTTGGAACTTTTGAGATGCGTAAGACAGGCAGTCCACTTCTGATACGCAGTCAGCTCTCCTAGAGACTTCCACCACGGATCCCCAGAGCTTTGTGGTCAGGGTGGTGTCCCTAGGCGAGTATTCCTTTCTGATTTCCATTTCACAGCTGTGACATTCTTTTCGATTCTCAGAATAACTGATAACTGTAAGCCCGTGTTATTTTTATTCATGGCAGCTAGATCAACGCGTAAATCATGGATGAACACGTGCCTGTGTCTAAAAATATCCTTGCGCATAGAAGCACATCGTCATTCAGTCAGGGTCTCTGGCAGAGACCCTAGGGTATGTTTTATGTACCCTCAAGGAAGTTTAAGATTCGGATGTACCCCCAAAAAGTGGCAAAAATGATACTTCTTTCTAAAAACGTGCCTGTGGTCGTGCAATTATATGCAACACTGCATCAACGCTGCGAAAATCTGATAAAAATTCTTCAATTTTTCTGACTCAGGCCAAATTCTATTGCCTCCATTAGAACCGCATTCCTTTTAGAAAAACCAGAAATGACTTTGTCATCTGAGAATGGCAGATTTATTGGAAAAACGCGATTCATGTCCCGCATCCAATCTTGTGGAATCGTTGCTTATTGATCGAGAATATTGATAGGGAACGTCTTATTGGGTTTGGTTGGCTGGGATATCTGGCTTGCCTTTAAGAATCATGCTCTTTTCAACACTGTAGAGGCTACATGTATAATTGTACTGTGGCTATGATTGTACCACCTTACCTTACAACTCGAATCATGACATACTATTCGAAACCAGAATATTCGAAACCAGAATTTCGTCTTGCCATATCACCATATACATGTATCGCCAATCAATAGCCCACAATTGAAGAACATGAAAAGCCAATCAGAATCTGATCAAAGTATGGTCGGGGCAATAACGACGTTAACAAAGGACATGAGATTAGCTCGGATTTATGTTCAACAACATAAGGTTCTCGTGTTTTTGGCCACTTTGTGATGGAGATATTCGACAAGCTATTCAACCTATTGAAGGCAGAACTTGGTAAAGTTAAAAAGTAGTTGAGTTTGTTTCCTTTTTTGGGCTGACAACTTTGGAGCCTCATAGCTGCTGGCTACCACGCAATAGGGCCTGGGAGCCTCAATCAAGGACACTAGTTTTTTTGTCCCAAATTGGTTTTTTTCTTTCAATTTGACCTCTCTAATCAGGACACCTCTCTATCAAGGACAGCACTTACCAGTTCTGAGGGTGTCCTTAATAGAGAGGTTTTAATGTAAAACAAATGCAAACAGGCGTAGCTTAGTCTAACGTAATACTTGTAACTGTCCATCAACCATCTTTGTAACTTTCTAACTCATGTTAACTGCAATCAACTCGTATGCTACATAACTTGACTATAGCGCTGGAATACAACCCAAAATACCAAATTAGCCTATCTGCAAGCCAATGCTATCTCTTCCTACTCAATTAGCCTGTAGCAGCTAGCAGCTAAATGTATTATCCGCCTAGAAAGAAAAGGCGTCTTGCTCATTTGTCAAAATCTTTTTGTAGGGAATAGATCACTAGATCTCGAGTTTCTCGTAAAAGTTGACGCAAATGACTCGTATATAATGTAGCGTTCTCCACACCATCACAAAACTGGGAGGGGCACCAATATTAACCCCTTCAATGTCGAGTATTTTCCATATTGACACCTTGCGTTGGTTTTTTTGGAAAAAAGTGTTCTTCTCGATGGTGTGCAAAGTTCAAGCTAAAATCAGGACTCACAGGAGCCCCACAGCAGAACAAAGGTAACGGAAATATACATTATAAGCATAGGTCTTAATATCCCCTGGATACCAGGTGCATGCTGTATAAAAGCCATTAAAACCTCACAAACAGGGTTTGAATGGGGATATAATTTGCCTGCTTATATGCAAGACAGATATTCAAATATTAAATGTACCAAGTTTCACCAAATTCGTAGGGACAATATCTGCACTACGACATTGTGTAAAATTGCATTTCTATTTTCCTGGACCACCAGTAATTACGAAAAGCATATCCCTTTACCTTCTTATTTTCAATGAAAAATCTGTCTTTGCCAACCCTTTTAGAAAAACTTTCATGAAGAGCACTGCAATGCTACAGAAAAACGACTTCCCATTGTCATTAATTCAGTAGACACGCTGGTTCTTTCTTCTGCCTTTCAGATGGAGCATCGTTTAATTAGTTTACAGCTGATGCAAGCTACTGAATTATGCATCATATGCCTAACATCAAGAGACAAATGAAATAAGTAACTTTTGACAAAATTAATTTATTTATTTGAGAGCAAAGCATTAGGGAGGACAATATTTTAAATTTTCCTCCGGGGTCTCCGGTTTCCTCCTACAGTATAAATCACCCAAATATTGTCCAAAGAGCCAATAATGATCTCATAGTCATAGCTCACATGCTCTTAATGCAATATTTCAAAATTTGCACAAGTTTGCCCACAGGGCTTATGTATGCATGAGCAACACAAATCAGCACCACTGGGGGTGATCATATCAGGTCAGGACTTATGACACATTTGTGTTTTCAAGCTTGGCCCCCTGGTGGCTAACAAACAAGTGATTTTCAAAGACCAAGTAAAGTGATACTATCACCATCAGAAGCGATCCACTTGCTGTCATCCCGAGAAAGAAAATATCGATATACCATGAATCATAACGAGTAGAAGGATCATCCATCATCACGATGTGTCCAATGTCACTAAACAAGACACTTGGAGACTGTCAACACAGCATTTCTAGTGCTTTTTATCATCAAGATATATGATCTGATTCTCAACTTAGCCACCAGGGGGCCAAAATTGAAAACGTAAAAAGTACCATGAATCATAACGTGTTGAAGGATCATCCATCAACACGATGTGTCCAATGTCACCAAACGAGACCCTTGCAGACTGTCATCACAGCATCCCTAGTGCTTTTTATCATCATGAAATATGATCTGATTCTCAACTTAGCCACCAGGGGGCCAAAATTGAAAACGCAAAAAGTGTCATTAGTCATCATGGTGTGTCCAATGTCACCAAACAAGACACTTGGAGACTGTCATCACAACACCCCCAGAGCTTTTTGTCATCATGAAATATGACCTGATTCTCAACTAAGCCACCAGGGGGCCAAAATTGAAAACGCAAAAAGTGCCATGAGTCCTGATCACCCCCATTGGCGCTGATTCGTGTTGCTCATGCGTATATCAGTCTGAGCATACAGCCATTTAAAAAAATTCAGGGCTTGGGCTCTCACGATAACACAAGAGGATAGCGGGAATGTTGAACTTCCGACAGGAATTTTGCGCCATGACAGAGTCTCATAACGTCAAAAACTGTGTGACATTTCAAGAACATGGAATATATCGATGCAACAGCAAAAGATGGTCCTTCAGCCAGGGAAGGGAGTTCATCATGTTGATGTACATCATATTGTCATTTAGTGGTTGACACATGAAGGCACATGACATATGAAGATTATGTGAAATTAGCATTAGGTTAACCAAATCGACATCCCCCTCTTATTGAAGGGATGAATCATGCCCTGTCGTTGACAATCCTCAAGTTGCTGTCTACAGTCATTTGCATATTGTCATTTGATGACTTGTCCACTTTTTCTGTCAGTTATGAAATGAAATATTAGCAGGGTGACACAAGTCATCTGCATATTGTCATTTGAAGACTGGGCCACTTTTTCCGTCAGTTATGAAATGAAATATTAGCAGCGTGACACCATCTGGTGGTGAATCATACACTGAGGAGACACTAAGCTACAGTTCTTAAATAAAGTTAAGAAAAATTTCCAATAACTTGAGCATGTCAGGAATGCTGTGACAAACTCGCTGCGTCTCTGGCTTTGGGAATGCTGCAGCAGGTGGCGACCATCGGCCAGAACACGTTTTTACTTGGAGCTGTCACCTGAGACCTGTGACTGTCTCCAACCCTGAGAGCTCTTGGCACCTGAGATGTGCATTTCAGTTATAGCTCAAACTGGTTTTTCAACTAGATTGTCCAGAGAAATACTGGGCTTGGAATCATCATTCTAAAGGCTGGTCACACCATCTTGTTTATGCAGCACCAGTACAGATGATTCCCAGGACTCAATGAAGGAATGACATAGCTTCAAACACACATGGGAATCCCAGGTGGGGACTAATTCCATGATGTCAAACAGGGGAGACCTTACATCGAAATTAGCCTCCCAAAATCACTGTCCCAACGAAACATGGTAATCGGCCTGGGAATCTTCTATAGCCACCCTCCTCCCTTGATAGAGCTAATAATGATGTAAGTTTTCATACAAAGCACTTTTCAATGTACCATCTATTGTCTCAAAGCACTTAACAATTGCACAATTACCCAGCCTATACAGAAACCTTTCTGGAGAACCAAGGGCAGTCACAATCTAGTGCACCAGGGACATTTCAGGCCGGTAGAGAGTTACAAAGTGGCACCACCTGGGAAATCTCGATCACAAGGCTGATTTGCAGCCATTGTGTCACCCTCCCATAGCCCTATGACTGTGGACACTTGCAGCACATGCTTTCGATGCGTCCCAAATGTCCTTGCAATCTCTCACGGCCATCTCATCTCTGGCACATCCATGATGTGATTTGTTAGAAGACACTTGATGTCAGACAAGTTGTCATCCCCAGTCTTCAAGATGTGATGAATCATGCCCCGACCAACATCACCATGTTGCCGTCACATGGACTCTTGATCAACGCGACACTTGCATGTTTTCTCCTCCAAGGGTGCCACGCCACGCAAGATTTGCTCAATATGAAATACGACCGCGTCCACCAATGGGAATTGTGATGATCTAAAGGGGGCATTTGCGATGTGTCGATTGAGTGCAAAGTCTTTCTGATGATTTACCGGTCATCTTAACCAGATTATCATCTTAGTTGCAAATGGTGTTAAGGAAGCTTGAAGTTGCTCCACAGATAAGAAGAGCCACTCCTTGGGATAGTGTCATCGGTGATGCAATTGGTTGCTGTGGTTGATACTTCTTCTGTACAATAGCTAGTTTCCGCATCGCTTACGATTACGATTACGATTTGTGTTTGACGTCATCAATTTTTGGTGTTACGTCATCCCCAGCGAAATCATCGATGGTACTTTCGTCTCGTTCTTACAAGGATTCCGGCTGATCTTCGTAAGTCGAAAAACGATTACATGGATTAGCGAAAAGCCTATTATCCACGCTACATATCAAATTCAAGGTGAAATATTCATTGAAGAATACTTTAGAACATATCTGTCAAACATAGGAACTGCATTTAATGTGATCAACGGCGATTTTGATCATGTTTTAGCACCGAGAAAAGTGCACCCAGTGCATGAGAGCAGAGTATAGGGCCTATACTACAGTACACCAAGTCGTTGGTGTGAATGCGGAAACAAAATTTCTGGTTCATGCCGGTTTTGAGAGTATTACGATTACGACTTTGAAATCGTAATCGTAAGCGATGCGGAAACTCCCTAATATCTGGTTGATGGCTATTTTGCCAGATCTTCAGCCCCGTGAACTGGGATATCTTCATCATGATACTGCTAACCAACACAAGGATTAACAAAGGACAACACAAACAAATGCACCCAATAGACCAACAAAGACAATAACTTGCTCATAAATATATCAATATAGGTCCGCCTATGTAATTATCCTCGCCAATGAAATATACATTTGTTGGCATTGTGGACATCCTGGTGAAGGAAAACATTTATTTGGCAGTATTGTGAAAGGCACAATGGTGGTCACTATTAGCGGATATGAGCCAGGTTCCAGATAAGCTGTATTGTCACACCTGCACAGGTATATTGTACCAATGCACAAGCTGTTGTATCATATCCAGTTTATGACCTGCAGCTCGTGCCAGCCCACCAACCATTAGGCCATGAACGAATTCCTCCATGGCCAGTTTCCATGGCCAGCGGGTTAAGCCTGCCATATAACAGGGGGTACAGTTCAGCTGTAACTAGTGAAGTACAGTAGAACCTCTGTATCAAGGACACCCTCTGGACAGACAAGTGATCTCCTTACTTGAGAGGTGTCGTGATTAGAGAGGTCAAACTGAGCTGCGTTATCGTTGCGAAAGCCTGACCCGACGGCCCGTGCTGTGTAACTGGGGGTACAGTTCAGCTGTAACCAGTGATGTACAGTAGAACCTCTCTATCAAGGACACCCTCTGGACAGACAAGTGTTCTCCTTACTTGAGAGGCATCCCGTTTAGAGAGGTCAAACTGGGCTGCATCATCGTTGCGAAAGCCTGACCCGTCGGCCCGTGCTGTGTAACTGGGGGTACAGTTCAGCTGTTACTAGTGATGTACAGTAGAACCTCTGTATCAAGGACACCCTCTGGACAGACAAGTGTTCTCCTTACTTGAGACGCATCCCGTTTAGAGAGGTCAAACTGAGCTGCGTCATCATTGCGAAAGCCTGACCCGTCGGCGAAACGTGGACGTCTCTCTTGGATTTGACATCGTTGACCTCATTTTCACCAACATGGTCGACGTCAATTTCTGGCGCCAAGACATTTGCCCCCTGAACAGCCGATTTTAATGCCCAATGTGGCAACCTGTTGGCACAGAAATTTGGTCAGTGTTTTGACTTGTTTTTTTTTTTTTTGTAATATATATTTTATTTCCCTTGTTCCTTTTTTTTTACATTTTACATTTTACATTTTTCTTTTTTTTTCTATATTTACATTTCATGATTTCATGAGAAAAAACCTTTTTGTGGAGGCGGAGTATGGAAAGGGTAAAAGGA
Organism: Lineus longissimus; assembly: GCF_910592395.1. Lineage (NCBI taxonomy): Eukaryota > Metazoa > Nemertea > Pilidiophora > Heteronemertea > Lineidae > Lineus > Lineus longissimus. Next base: position 2,014,136 of record NC_088325.1, on the reverse strand, counting down.
TTATTAGTATTCTTTAAAGTCCTTAATTATACATAGGGAAAGTTTTGAAATATAAAAGTGCACTATTGGTGCATGTGCAGAGGTGCAGGTGCATGGAACATGTTTGTTTGTTGTTTTTTTAATCGATTGTAAGGGGTTGGGCTCTATTTGTTTAAACGATATTTTGACTTGTTTCATTGGTGTGAAACAGGTAAGCTGTACTTCAAACGAGTTTAAATTCTTTCTCTTGACTACCTACATGTAAGATGATGACATTAAAACATGTTACGCTATGCTAATTCCATCTAAACACAGAATTCTACCAACCTCTTAGTAACAACCTTAAACCAATATTTCATAACAAAATGAATAAGTTCCATTTTGAATTTGTGCTATATTACTCCACGAACGAAAACATGTTTCCTTAATGTATTATTATGCCAGCTTTGATACCATTATAGGCAATTAATAACAAATTTATTAATTAGTGCTGCTGTACTAATCAATATCCTAATATGATTGCACACATGGTATGCAACATGAGGCAACTCAAAACAATACCGTCGGGGTGACTCTGGCCCAAAGTGGGGTGAAAGCGTCCCATACAATTCCCACCCTATGATTTGAACCATACATCGTAAATCTCTATTTCAACAGAATCATTGTACAAAGAGATGCTTAAAGATAACTTTGTAGGTTAACATATCCTAGTCCAGCCCAAATTAGAGTTTTGGTGGTGAAGCTATTTCAACCCCAGGGCCCATTTCCCCCACATAACGGTACCGTAGGAAGGGGTGACTCTGACCCAAAGTGGGGTGAAAGTGTCCCATACAATTCCCACCCTACAGCTCAAGCCATACATGTTAAATCTTCTATTTCTGCTTAACCAGATCACTGTATTCAAAAGATGTTGAAGCATAACTCATAACTTATCCTAGTTTAGCCCAAATGAAGATTTTAGAGTTGGGGTATTTCACCCCCGGGGCCAAATTCACCTCGCTTAATAGTACATCATACTTTATTACAGAGAACACATGACTAAGCAGAGAAAATAATTGATAGCCTAAATTACTCAAGCGGCAAATGAAAAATTTGTTTTATGCTCAAAGAGCTTATTTTAATGTTGATGTTGTGTTTGTTACACTTTTTCAGGTTTTATTTATAGCCTGAGTCGCTTGAAGATTGGGATTAATTTCGAATTTCCACGCATTTCTTTGCAAATCTCTCTCAAAGCGCCCCCTCATGCCAAGAGTACCGTAAAAACAGGTCGACATTGGCCAACAGTGGGGTGAATTTGTCACATACATTTTCCACCCAAGTTTTAAAACCTTGCATGGTAAACAAGCACAGTAAACATGCATGGTAACCACGCATGGTAAACATGCACGGTAACCATGCACGGTAAACATGCACTGTAAACATGCACGGTAAACATGCACTGTAAACATGCATGGTAAACATGCATTGTAAACATGCACGGTAACTACGCACGGTAAACATGCATTGTAAACATGCATTGTAAACATGCACGGTAAACATGCACGGTAACCACGCATGGTAAACATGCATTGTAAACATGCACGGTAACCACGCACGGTAAACATGCATTGTAAACATGCACTGTAACTACGCACGGTAAACATGCACGGTAACCACGCACGGTAAACATTCACGATAAACATGCATGGTAACCACGCACGGTAACCAAGCATAGTACCTAGCGTTGCCTGAAGAAAAAATCTTGGGCCGTCTTATCAGGTATTGACCAACCAGAAGACCCTTTGCATGCTTGTTGGGCTCAGAAATCATGGGCCATGGACCTTTCACTGCTACTGATTAGTCAACATTTGAGTGGAGGTCTCAGTTTACTGAACTTGAACCAGTACACCACACAGAGCATGGAACTAGCGTCCAATTCTGAAGGCGATTCTCTGACAGGGATCAACAACAAATGAATGACCGTATATGATGCAAATCAATTGATCATTCCTATACCGATTCAGACTAAGCAGGATTATGAGATTTACCGCAAAAAGTGCACCATGTTGCTCATCACGCTTGGCAAATGATGACTCAGCAAAATTTACGACTTGATTGGCGTCGCAGCAGTTGTTGAACACGTATCAACTGTAACAGGAGGGAGGGGGGTTGAGGAGGGGGTTGAGGAAGGGGGTTGAGGAGGGGGTTGAAGGGGAGGGGTGTTGAGGAGGGGGTTGAAGGGGGTTGAGGAGGAGGGGTTGAGGAGGGGGGGTTGAGGAGGGGGGTTGAGAGGGGTTGAGGAGGGGGTTGAAGGGGGTTGAGGAGGGGGGGTTGATCTCTCTCGAGGCCACTGCACCACCACTGTGCTGCGCTCTGCACAAACTCCTTAACTGAAATACTACATCATTCACGAGGCAAGGGATATGTGACACGCCAAAGATCTTAGCTCTCTGCTGATTTTTTTATTCAAAATGTTTTTTCCAATGACTGTAGCTTGAAACAGGAAGAGTTAGATTCCTCGAAGCCGCCATGGAAGAGATCTACTACCTGCACCCCATCTATTGGTATGCGAGAAAACCGCAGCGCAGACAATCTTCAATAAATAATGCATAGGCGCTGATCGCAATTCTATCGGTGACGGTGGCAGTTAAAGGGTTAAGCAAGGTAATCCATCATGAGGGGAATCAAAGAACTCCAGAGCACAGGTCCGACACCTAAAAAACCCACTGCCCCTCATAGACTGGGGGGTTAAAAGACATTAGAAACTACGCATCAACATCAGTCGTGTCACAGACATGACATTTGTCATCCGCAAATCCTCAGGTGGCAAATAAAATAGGAGGGCTCATGACTCATGAAGGATCACCATTTTCTAACATAATCTCGTTACGTGGCAAGTGAAAGCGTGATATAGGCACCACTTTGATGAGTCCACAAGGGTAGTGGAGTACAGTGGAACCTTCCTTAGCAGGCCCCTCTCTATAAGGACAACCTCTCTATTAATGACAACCTCTCTATTAAGGACGACCTCTCTATTAAGGACAACCTCTCTATTAAGGACAACCTCTCTATTAAGGACACTAGTTTTGGTCCCAAATTGGTTGTTTCCATTAATTTCGACCTCTCTAATCAGGACACCTCTCTATCATGGACAGCACTTGTCAGTCCGAAGGGTGTCCTTAATAGGGAGGTTCTATTGTAATTAGGGAGCCGAGCGCGATGGTGCAATGGTTGAACATCAGGCTTCAGATTGGAGGTCCAGGGTTCGACACCTGGCAGGTGCGACTTTGTTACTCACAACTGGCCTAAAATGTCCTCGTGGCCGCGTGAGCTAGGTCATTGGGAGGTGGGGAGTCCTTGGTCAGCCAGAAAGGTTCGTGGATAGGCTTGGTAATATTGTTTGCAATTGTCAACAGTAAAGCACTTTGGGACAGTAGATCACCTGACCGAAGATGGAGTACAACAGCCAATAACAGGCTAAACACAGAAGAAGAAGAAGAAGAAGGAGAAGCCATCGCGATCCTCAGGTGGTACGTTGAAATGGAGAGGCCATGACTCACAGAAGGATCACAATTTTCTTTCGTAACGTCTCCGCATGCATCAAGTTGTACAATAAGCTATATTTTGTGTTACATTTTTACGCTAACAGCATATGAGTCATAGGCACTTTGACTTTTGATACACCGCGACCTGTAATGTTATTATTGCATGTCGTGGCAAAAAAGCAACGAAGATATTTTTCATTTGCGGGTTAAACTGGGAATCAATGTTTTTGATATTGATTGCAGGTCGTAACAATGAAGGATTCTTGTTACATGCACCTGCGATGATCACCGCAGACATGAGATTTTTGTCAATTATGATCGCAGGTTGCAGTGACAAAGATTGTTCGTTGTGGGATGCTTAAGGCATACAGGGTCAACACGTCCAAGTACATGCAGCAGAGTCTAGTGTTATCTCGATGACATGATCAAATGAACTATTGCTTTGACATCTTTCTACCAAATAATCGGATAATCGGATGAGTCACAGGGTTCTGTACAGAACGCCCCCTCCCTGGACACACACAAACTAGCCCTACTTCTGAGGCCCTAAAGGGTCAACAGCTACAAGTAGCCAACTCCAGTGTTCTGTCAATGCCATGATCAAATGAACCATTGCTTTGACAACTTTCGATGCAGATATTTCTGCATATAATCAGATTATCAGATGAGTCACAGGCTTCTATACACGACCCCCCCCCCCACACGCGCAATCTAGCCCTACGTCTAAGGCCCTAAAGGGTCAACAGCTACAAGTATCCTGCTGTAGCGTTCTGTCGATGCCATGATCAAATGAACTATTGCTTTGACAACTTTCGATGCAGATATTTCTGCCTGATTATCTCGGCATCCACTCAGATGAGTCACACACCACCTGAGGATCAAATTCACAAACGACGCGGTGCGTGAACTGACTATACCAATTTTTGTGATGCGCTATCTAATGCTTGGCATGACCTTGAAAGGCTGTGCAATGCGGCCAGGGGACTGGGATTGGAGGTGGGGAAGGAGCAGGGGTGAGTTAAAGTTTGGATTTATACACAGGTAAAACTTTCCACCACAGGTCCATTGATAGGCCCATAAATAGATCTTTGATAATTATCACAAACCATCACTCAGATCCCATCATAGATTCTATCCCATCATATATTCTATCCCGTCATAGATTCTATGATGGCCCATGGTGGATCTATCATAAATCCAATGACGGTGGGTCCCACACACAGGCAAAAGTCTCCATGCCTGGATCATTGATGGGCCTGTAGATGGATCTATGATGATAATCACAAACAACGTTTATACTCAGATCCCATCATAGATTCTATGATGGCCCATGGTGGATCTATCATAAATCCAATGATGGTGGGTCCCACACACAGGCAAAAGTCTGAATGCCTGGATCATTGATGGGCCAGTGGATGGATCTATGATGATAATCACAAACCATGTTTATACTCAGATTCCATCATAGATTCTATGATGGCCCATGATGGATCTATCATAAATCCAATGACGGTGGGTCCCACACACAGGCAAAAGTCTCCCTGCCTGGATCATTGATGGGCCTGTAGATGGATCTATGATGATAATCACAAACCACGTTTATACTCAGATCCCATCATAGATTCTATGATGGCCCATGGTGGATCTATCATAAATCCAATGACGGTGGGTCCCACACACAGGCAAAAGTCTCCCTGCCTGGATCATTGATGGGCCTGTGGATAGATCTATGATGATAATCACAAACCACGTTTATACTCAGATCCCATCATAGATTCTATGATGGACCATCTTAGATTCTATGATGGGCTATCATAGATCCATTGATGGGGATTCTATGATGATAATCACAAACCATGTTTATACTCAGATCCCATCATAGATTCTATGATGAACCGTCTTAGATTCTATGATGGGCTATGGTAGATCCATTGATGGAGATTCCATAAGTCTTTGAACCAGGGACCTTTGGACCGCTGGATGAGAGCCTGTCACAGCGGTTCCGGTAAAGAAAATTTAAGTAAGCTTATATCCTTAAATTTTTATATGTCACTTAAATTTTAATGAAATTAATAAAATCGTAATTAGACATGACAAATACAATGTAGTACTATTTGTTTCTGAACCTGCAAATAAACACATTGGAAAAGAAAACTACAGTAGAACCTCTCTTAGCGGACAACTCTCTATTAAGGACACTCGTTTTGGGCCCAAATTGGTTGTTTCCATTCAAATTCACCTCTTTAATCAGGACACCTCTCTATTACGGACAGCACTTGTCAGTCCCATGGGTGTCCTTAAAAGAGAGGTTCTACTGTACACACAAGCGAAAAGTCTAATCTTTAAAGGGGTATGGTGTTCGTAATTACCTGTGGTCCAGGAAAATAGAAATGCATTTAATACACAATGCCGTAGTGTAGTAATTATGCATACAAATTTGCTAAAACTTGGTTTGTATAGTATTTTTAAAACTGTCAACATAACAGCAATGTTGAAATTCATATTTCGTACATATACAGTGGAACCTCCCTTAATGGACACCTCTCTATTAAGGACACTAGTTTTGGTCTCAAAGTGGTCGTTTTCATTAAATTTGACCTCTCTAATCAGGACACCTCTCTATTCAAGACAGCTTTGTCAGTCCTGAGGGTGTCCCTAATAGAGGTTCCACTGTATGCGAAAGGAAATGTTCAGGTTCAATTATCAATTTTAATTTAATTTTTTTAAGGAACAGCGTAGGTAGGCTCTGCAAATATTAAGATAAAAAACATTTTGAAACAAATCGAGTGCATAAAGAGAGAAAACTTACCATTTCATCCTTTCCTGACTTAACTGAAATCAACAAAGTCGGCGTCCGATATCGATAATTTCCAGTCTTTTCTTGAATGAGATGTAACACTCTTGTCAGCTACGCAATGAACCTGCATCAGAGAAATTAAAAAGTCCGTATGAGTCACTGCTTGGGTTCAAACAAATTGTTTCCGCAGCATTGACAGATATATTGACAAGACCACTATTGCCCCCTGGGAACTTTTGAAGGAAGCAAAGTGTTTGGAAAATATATTGAAATCTGGTACTTCTAAAGTGCTCATAGGTCAGAGAAAAGAGTGGTCTCAAAAATCTGAAATTATCTGGCAAAATTGATTTCTGTGTGCACTACAAAGGTACTTTTTGTTGGATTTGATAAGCTCTTAAACGAAAGTGCTCTCCAAAATATTTGTCACAAGGTAATAACCTAACTATAATTATATCAATAAGATAATATTTTTTAATCACAATATAATCAAAATTTCTTATTGTATTCCAATCTAAAGTAATTGCACTGATTGAATTGATCCCAATGATCCCAGAGCAAAGTAATTCAATTCAATTGATATGACACTAATTGCTGGCAATACACTAATTGGAATGATTGACAGCTTGCACTGGCATGACTGGACAATGATTAGAAAGGGTATTGAGTGACATAAGACCTCACTGGCAGTTAGAACTGGTTCACAGAGCTTCTTATGCATTAGACCAGGAGAGTCACCAGGCTTAGTTCTCGGCCCTTCCTTCATTTCAACTTACGCTGCAAGTTTTGAAGAATTTTTCTGCTGATACAGTATCACTGATTTATAAAGGTTTGTATTGCTGGCCACTGTATGTTTTCAGATTAAGGGTTGACCAAAGCTACCACCATTTTGGCTAGCTTATCAGTTAAAATGGCCCCTACTCAAAACGGCCCCAGGTCGAAACGGCCCCACTTTATTTTCATGAAATCACTCCTGAGAGTCTTATTTGCAGTTTCTCTTAAAATCTAATCATCCTTGTTAGTTATAATAAGTGAAATTGGTTGAATTCAGGAAGTTTTTAAGAATGGTTGACTCCTTTTAAGCCAGTTTGGGAGACTTTGAAAAAAATCCATCTCCAAATTTGAACTTTCTTCATTTTGACCCTGAAAAGTGCATCTAAAACACTAAATAAGGCATAACACCCAATGGGGATTGATCAGTTAAACTCTATTTCAATTTCAAACTTTAAATTAAGTGACAAAATATTCAAATTAAAAGTCATGATGCCCTCAGAAGTTTAAAATGTAAAATAGGCGCCGTTTTGAGTAGGGGCCATTTAGACTGGATACCTTTGGCTAGACCTCCAAATCCTAAAGCAATTAAAACTCTTTCCAAATGAATTGAATGCTCATTTCAAGGGCTGGAGGCGGAACGAATTTAGAATTCCCGATCACACCCCAAAAAAAGGTCATCGGTTGACTAACCAAGCACCACTGTTCAATGGATTTATAGTTGAATGCGATCAAACTACGTCATTTCCAATCGGGGATTCTAAAGTTTAGCCCTGGAGGCTGTTCTCTTGAAAACAAAGAACAGACTCCTGCCTTTGAAATAAGCATTCACGACGTTTTGAAGGCGTTCTTATTACTTTAGGATTTCAAGTTCTAGCCAAAATGGTGGTACCTATGGTCAACTCTTCAAGGGACAACTTTGGCGTGAGATTTACCTGTCCACTACTAGTAGTATCACACCAATACTGATCTTTGATAATAATTTTCGCCATCGTTGCGAGCCAGTTTTGGGCTTTGTCCCACCCAGTATCTCTTTTGAAATCCCTTTTACGTACAGTAGAACCTCTCTATTAAGGACACCCTCGGGACTGACAAGTGCTGTCCTTATTAGAGAGGTCAGGTGTCCTGAGTAGAGAGGTCAAATTGAATGAAAATAACCAATTTGGGACCAAACCTAGTGTCTTTAATAGAGAGGTTGTCCTTAATAGAGAGGTGTCCAGTAAAGGAGGTTCTATTGTATATACTTTTCTGACATTTCATTATCAATATCAGATCAAAGTGCGAGAAATTGTCAAATTTTCACAGGACAAAGAACTTCCCAGCCCACAGGCAACAAAATGGAACACCAATACGTTATGATGGTGAAATAACATTGTCACTTTTCTTCCAGTCACTAAACAACTAAGTTATACATGGCCGAAGAAAGCCTATGCAAGGGGAAATCCTGTGTGGTTGAATCAGGAAGTTGAGAGGCTACTGTTCTTCCAATGGCAATGAATGACTCTAGACATGGATCTAAGCACAACCTTGCAGTTTCTTATTCGTATCGTAAATAGAGCCAATAAATGATGTCACAATGCAAGCAGAACGATGAAATGGATCTTGCAAAATGATGTTTTTCTGAAATAGCGATTCCATATAGGCCCTGGCCTGGAAAGATATGTGACCGACTGTGCTGTGACTGTGCTTCCAAAGGGATTCATTTATCATTCGATATGACACTTAAGAAGTTGGCCCAGGAGTGGCGATGGTACAGTTAAGACAATGGGAGACTGCATGCTCTTATGTAGAGTCTGCCAACTGGCAAACGAATATGCAATCATTCCGATTCCATATTTTTAGCAGTCTCCGATTGTCTAAACCGTAATGTCACCAGTTTCTAAAGTGTCGTATTTAAAGTCATTGTGTTGCTCTGTTGACCATGAACATCTATTGTTCAGAGGATCATAGTGGTCTTGTGGAAGAGGGGCTTTGTTGAATGGGCCTGGCGCTTCATGCATGAATGAAGTGCATACATTGTATGTGCATACTGCATGATGATTGATGGGCACAAATCCAAAACTTTTGTCTTCCAAGTTCGAGTCATCAAGTTTCAACAACTGCAAAACGAGATAAAAACTCCATCAATCGTTTTGAAAGTTGTACCAAAGGTTTTGTCTTTATCAAAGGTTACAGAAAATCTACTGTATATTGTAAAAGAAGGCAGACCCGAGGAGCTTACGGTAAATTATCATCATCAACAAACCCAAAATCTCACTCTTTCAGACCAGGCGCCATCTTTGTTTCTCAAGATAAATATTCAAATTTCTTCAACTTCGGACAGACTTTACTCCACTTTGGCACATAGTTTTACAACCTTATTGCGTTTTGTTACTAACCTGGAATGTATTGTAACAGAATATAAACCCGTATTTAGAATAAATGCAGCCGATTTAGAGAAAACAGTAACTTTATACGGAGTTTCTTTCACCCCATGCTTTTGGGATCAAGATATGCAAATTATGATGGACCTTTAAAAACCTTTGACCCCAAAACATAAACAATCACACGTGGTTGCTCTTTCTGTTGTTGTTGTTGTTGTTGTTATGCAATTCTTTAGGGAAGAAGAGGTAGCATCTTGACCACCAAGGTTTTTACATTTCCTCTATTCAAAATCTCAAGAAAATCTTACACTTGTTGGTCAGGATGAAGGGGAAGTGGTCCTCTTACGAAGGACAAAGTCACAACCAGGGAACGATCGATCACATCGAATGTGATTGGGATTGAAGACGACAACCTTACTGTAGACTCCCTGGGCAGCCCATCGCGTTATCCTGTTAGGATGAGGAACGAGGCCGGTCCACTGCCTCTGGAGTGTACCTCAATGCAGCAGTTAACATCAGGCATCCATCAGACAAATGTCACAACCAGACTTATCTGGTCCTTGCTCCATCCCCACCTATAACCATGGACAATGTCGTAACAATTTGACCAGTATTGTCCATTCTAAAGCAGCTAGGTGAGCTCCCATCGAATAATATGTCACAACCTGAACCTAATAGTCCATGTACTCCTGTCAAATATTGGCTGTGACTACAAACTGACAGCTGGGATCTATGCTAAAAGATGAAACTTCGCTCAGACGATGTCACAACCTCACAAGCCAAGTACACCTGCAGCCTCAACTGGCCTGGGACAGCATCCAGACCACCAGGGTTCACAATACAGTGGAACCTCCCTTAGCGGACACCTCCCTATTAAGGACAACCTCTCTATAAAGGACACTAGTTCTGGTCCAAAATGGATTGTTTCCATAACATTTTACCTCTCTAATCAGGACACCTCTCTAATAAGGACAGCAGTTATCAGTCCCGTTGGTGTCCTTATTAGAGAGGTTCCACAATACTGTCCAAAACATCACAACAGGGCATCTGGCAGTACCAAGAGCGCACTAGCTTTTTGTCACAACAGCCTGTCAGTAGTCCACACTCCAACCCTACTTGGCATTGGACAATAGGTTGGTTTCGCAGGCGCACGGATAGAGTAACGTGAACAATTAGCAGCGGTGACGTCATCACTACTTGCGGTGCCGTGACGTCGTACGCAACGTCCCTACGCGTAAACGGAGGGAAAAGACGGATAGCGGGCTCGATACACGTAAACACAAACGGACAGCAAATTTGACGAGTTTTCACTGACACAGAAGTCGTACATCCCGAGCAGCACCTGTAGTAGTTATTAGGAATATTGTGCTGTAAATAACTGGCTTTTGTCGTCGATATCGCCTATCCATGCAGGCAAAAACAGATAATGAAGTCGGGTTGCCACCTAGACTTAAATGTAACCGTTTTCTTGTGCGCAGCGAAACCGCAGAAATGACGCAGCAGTAAATAAAACGGTTACGTCTAGCTAAACGTTCACGTCTCGCTATCCGTGCGCCTGCGAAACCACCCTAATGTCACAACAAGCTGTTGAAGGGGGTACACAGGATAGGTTGTACTGCCACAGCTTGGACAACATCACAAGCTGACTCTAGGCCATTGCACAATGCAACCAGAAATAGAAAAACTCTCCACTGGGAAGCCTGCTGCAGACTGAACTTCCAGAGGACAATGTCACAACCTTTCAATCTTGTCCTTACCAGAATGTCCTATTGGGCAAGTAGTGGAAAGTAGCTTAGTTAGTCAGTAGCCAATCCAGTCACGTGGATTTGTGTCTGGTGATGTCAATGGTCTCATGTCTGGTCTCAGATGTCTCAGGGATAGACCAGCTGGAAGAGGGAAACGGTGTCTCGAGATAACCAGCTGGAAGAGTGAAAACACACTCACAAAAATCACAAGTTTCTTGTAAGTTTTACCCCTATTTATTACGAAATAAATAAAACATCTGTACATATTACCATGATATTTACAAAAATGAAACAATTATCTATTATAAACATTTCTCTCTTTACAACTTTCACTCATTTGTTTTATTTGTGCATTATTTTGCCTGAGAGTTGGTTTGGAAAACCTAGACTGTACTGTTAACCCCTTTATTTTTCCAGCCCTGAATTTTAGTGAAAGTATCCTTTACATGTATCGCTTCTATTTAATTCCGCAAATGGATAAGTATTCCAATGACTATATCATTACATCAGAAAACTATTAGGCTTGAGAAAATAAATGGATTAACAGTGCTTTCTTTCTCAGTTTCTGAGCTGCTGACTTTTTTTTTTTTTTTTCAGTATTTTGCACCAAATTGTTGATTTATCTCAGCTTCATATACTAGAAGGCAGATTGTGCAGAAAAATAACAAGTGATTTCCCCCCAAAAACAACAAGTCTACGAGAAAAGTGAAGATGATACCAGAAGTACATGTATGTTATCGTGAAACCAAATGCTGATGAATCAACATGTTTGTAGGGCATGACGTGCAGTCATAGGGCTGTCTACATGATGTGCTATGCACGTAACCCGCAGCAAAAGGGTTAAGTAAAGATATACAGGATAATCTCAATTCTCAATTTATCAAAGCTGACCATTTTGTCGCTTTATGGACGGAGATATAGGCCTTGTCAGCCAAAGTTTAACCTGAGCAATAACTGACAGTAGTCGTAGTTCCACCCTCATAAAACCCCCGTGTTTTTTCAAGACCCGTGTCTTGGCCGTGTGTCAAAAAACCCGGGGCGCACTTACACCTATCAGTGGTGTAAGATAATGGTAAATAGCCCCGGCGACAGGTGCGCTGTAGGTAGGGAGCTCTCCTGTGTTTCTTTCCCGTCGGAGGGGGATTTCGCATGCGCAATACCGAGGCAACTACACCACGCCATCTGTCGCCGGATCTTAGAACTTGCAATTGCCGGGGCTATTCAGATTCCACCTATCAAAAAACCCGTGTTGAACACGGGTCTAAATTAGCCCCCGATTAGCCCCATCGAGCTCGATGGGGCTAATAGACACAGGGATTTGACACACGGGTCTATTTAGACACGGCAATTCATAGGTGTAAGCGCAAAAGACACGGGGATTTGATAGGTGGATGTACGACTATAAACTTACCAAATATAGAAATCTAGTAAACAGTTTCAAAAGCAGCAATTTTACAAAATAAACCATGTAAACATCTACAATAAGAACAGTTTACCATCCAAAATAACGAAATCTAGAAGTAAACAAGACAGTTAAACGCAGGAAATTATGCTATATTACAATCATAATTTTGCAAAGAGGAATCATAGCAAAACACCAGCCTCATCAGATTCAGAAACAAGCACACTTTATTGATATAATCAGTTCCACAAGAGCCCCAAAGGTGGTGCTTATTCTTCCTCAGCCAGCGCCACCCCCTCTGGCTCTTCCGGAACTGTATCAACCCCGTCCCCGAGAACTTTTTCCGTTTCATTTGCGTCCGATTCCAATTTCGTTTGACTGTCTGTTGCGACCTCGCTTGATATTGACGTCCGTTTCATTTGCTTGGGTTTTTCTTCATTTGCTAGTTTTTTCTTCCGCGGCATTTGCCAGGCATTCCAGATTCGAATCGTCTGGTCCCAAGATGCCGAGACGTACTGGTTTCGTTCCGGGATGTGTATAATGCTGCGGACGGCATCCGTGTGGCCCACGTTTGTCTGAACGAGGCGGAATTGCTCCGGGTCGTACACCCTGCAGAGAGAAACGAGAGGATAAAAATGTTAGGAAACCATGTAACTGTAACAGTTTTAGGCTACGAATTGGTGGCTAAAGACCATCAGTGCCACCTGGAGGAACCAACCGGAACCACGTTAACGAATACAGATGGACAGACAGACGAGACCCAGGATCCAAGCCGGTAACACCTAGGTTTGTCATCTCAAAGCTGATAGACATCGCAAAGAAGTACAGTAAAGAGTTAATCCTATTATAATCTTATTACCATAAAAAATAACTGCCATTAAAAGCTGATACATGCTTCCTTGGAAATCGGTTCAAAAGATCCATTTTAAGTAGGCCTATCACACTTTTCCATGGAAAGTATCCGGGATAAAAATGCTCTTCACTAATCTAGAGTGTGTGGGGGGTGAGGGGGGTGTTGCCCGTCTGAAACGTACCTGATGACCTCCTGGACTCCTGCCACAATGCTGCCATTGATGAGGTCAATACACATCGAGCAGACCTGGCCCTGGGTGGCAAGGATCTGCTCACACTCGTTCATTCCACTGCCGGCCTGAAATCAAAATTCGTGAGTTTCAGTTTGAATTTTTGCGGTTATGAAGACTGCAGGTTTTCATCATTTCACCCTGCGGGGTCAATGAACATACTGAAGAGTCACTGAACACGCTGTGGAGTCACTGAATACACTGTAGGACCACTGAACACGCTTTAGAGTCACTAAACACACTTTAGAGTCACTGAACACACTTTAGAGTCACTGAACACACTGAAGAGTCACTGAACACACTTTAGAGTCACTGAACACATTGAAGAGTCATTGAACATGCTGTAGGGCCACTGAACACACTTTAGAGTCACTGAACACACTGTGGAGTCACTGAACATGATGTGGAGTCACTGAACACACTGTAGGACCACTGAACACACTTTAGAGTCATTGAACACACTGTAGGGCAACTTTTTGTCTCGACTTACCCAAATTCTGATTGTGCCATCCTCTGAACCAGTCACCCATTTCCCCTTGACCCTGTTCCACCGCACGCACGTGATCTCCCCCTCGTGTCCCTGGAGCGTGTTAATCATCACCATGTCCGGACCTCGCAGGGAGAACTTCCTGATGTACACCATCTTATCACTGGAGGAATACGCAAACTCTTTCCTGGAAAGATGAAAGGACACATATCATATTTCCCTCCTTTCTTCTTAAAGTGCTTATGCTCGACATGACAAAAACCAACGTTTGGATCCAACTTTCTGAAGACCTGTCTGGGATAGATGGACCTTCCAGGAGCCAGCGTAGCCCTAAGGGTCACAGGGACACAAATACCGTATCATTTGGGATTGATGTCTTACCTGTCTGGGTTAAATGCCATGTCAACAATGACGCCGTCACTGGCGAGCTCGCGGTGTTCCAAGTGCGTGGAGTTGGAAGAGTTTCGGAATATGTCATGGAGTCTGAAAGAGTAAAGGAATACAATTCGTCATACTTAGGTATGGCCTTCTGGGGGGGAGGGGGAGACTGGTCTCCTTAGCCTTGGTAGGCAACCAGTCTAGTAGAAGGAAAACTCTTGATATAAACCCTGGAGAAGATTGGCACCCGAACTGTGCAGTGTGCAGACCGACCTACATTATATGTGGAAACTTTCTGACCCTCACTAATCCAATCCTCATCCATGGGCAAATAGCACACCAAAGTCGGAAGCATTTTGCCAATTTGGTGCATAACTGGGGTTGCTACGCATAGGCCTACTAACTTTTACGATGGACAACTGTTGAAACTTACCAGACCAGAAAACAGAAATCAGCCTCAAAATAGATCCTAATGTGTGGAATGAGGTCTGGGGACGAAAACAGACCTAAAAGCTGATTCGAGGTGAACTACAATATGTACTCACTTTCCTTTCTCTAAATCCCAAATGCATATTCTTCGGTCCCAGCCCGCCGAGAGGACGTATGTCCTGTCATAGCCGTGTTCGCGACCTATGACCTCCAGACACGTGACGCAGTTCACGTGTTCGTTGAGGACGTGTTTACAGATGAAGCCAGCGACGCGATTAGTGACGGAGTCTTCGTCCTGTGGAATGAAAGATAGAAGATTGAACAACATGCATAAAAACTCTACTCTTCTCAACACTTTGATTTGTCATAGCTTGGGGATCTTGCGTGATGAACGTTTCTGAGCTAGTTTTGGGAAGGAACGCCTAAATACTTACGCCATGTTTTAGATTGCGGGGCAGTAGCTCCGAATCGTGGTCAAGAAGGATGGAATATTTCTGTATGAGCTGCTCTGTTCCTGCCGGCCGCATGTTCTTCAGGACCTGCACAGCCGTTTCGTCAAAACCCCAAACATCTGAAAAATAACCAAAGAAAATTAGCTGAAAGAAACAGATACTTGAGGATCAACTGAAAATCTTTGTCATGCAATCACACCCTTTAGAACTACTTAGACAATTTTCTGAAATATCAGACTAAGATACTCAATCGTGTTGAACTCGAACAATGAGTCAGAAAATTTGAATTTAATCTTGATTTCCTGAGCCAAAATATACAAATATTTCTGATGCATTAGCAAGTAAATTTCATTCTTAAACCAAGCCCTTTTCAAGACAGCTTAATGGATTCATTGCAAATGAAAATAGGCTCTTCATAATCATATGTTCTTGTCATCTTTCATGCGGAGAACCTCCCTTATTCAAATGAAGATGGGCGAACGCCCACTTTCACACCACCGCTGTCTGACTAACTTACATATATTTCCATCCTCTGAGGCCGCCAGGATGTAATCCAAATCTTCGACGAACTTGATCTTCAAGATGGTGGTATTTGGGTGATTGTGGGTAGACACCTAAAATAGATCGCGACAACAATTATTGAATGAGCTGGTACGGCAGCAGGATTTCTTCCAATCTATTATTCTACCCCTGTATTGAATATTCTGGGTGACTTTTTTCTCTCATCAGGTGAAAAATATATCAAAGCATTGTCAGAATGGGCAACTTCCTTCAAATTCCAACCAAAATCTTATCGTTTGAGCAAACGTTTCCAGGTGACGTTGTAAGCTCAGGTCTTGGCTGAGTGATTTTATAGTTTGTATCAACAGTTGCTTATACCCATGCTTAAAATTTATCTTCCTTAGACAGCTTAGAAGATCTGGTCAACAGAATACAAATTTTGAACTAAATCTCTCATCCAGAAGTGTAGTCACCGGAATTCAGTGGTAACCATACCCACCACCATTTTCCCAGAAACTGAAATCCTAAAGCAATTAGAACTCTTTCTGAATAAAGTGAATTCCAATTTCAAGTTCTTAAATGATCATTTCCTGCACCTTCATGACCTCTCAGGCACACATGGTTGCTTCATACCATCAGTGCACGGTGCCTAGTAGCCAAAATCCTTCATTTTGGTCCTCTCTTGTTGCCATGAGCAACAGAGCATGCAGGCTCAGGCTACGATGTCACTGATGACGTCACAAGGATACCATGACGTCATCGTGATGTCATGACGTCGGGTCAACAATCACAGCTCTCAGACAGTCCCTGAATGAGCTCTTCATTCAGTTGCGGTCATGCAGGCGCAATTGCCACGTCAACATCATTTTTTTTCCAATTTCGAGTTCTAGCCAAAATTGTGATACCTATGGTCAACTGAAGGTGATATTGCCAAGTTCACCCCAGCGTCAGTGACAACTGCTTTGAACACCCAGGGCCTGAAGGAAAAGGTGCGGATAGTCCATGATGATTCGATAAGCATTGTGGACTGTTAATGCAAGTATCAATTCGTGTCTTGTACCCCCCCTCCTCAAGGGTACGACACCTTATCACCCTATAACGACATCTTTAGGTTCAAGCATCACCCTTTTTTCACCAAGGCTACTTTTTCTTTCGTCAAGACATCACCATCAACAATATATCAGTTGTCACCATCATATAAAGTAACCGGACTAATTTTACTGGGTAAGACTGTATGTTCGACAAGACATCGACACATTAGCATCCTTATTCTTTCCAGCTTCGCCAAATTTTCACTGAAGGAAATATATAAACACTACTCAAGCATTGGCAAAGATTAGTGGTGATAGCTCAACTACCCTTGAGGAGGGGGGGGGGGTACAAGAAACGAATTGATACTTGCATAAGTGGTTCCAGGAAGTGGGGGAAGGCTATATTTATCTACATGCGGGTGGTACAAATTAGGGGGCGTTGCGTCTGAATATGATGCCACGTGACATGGGAGGGGATCAATTAGAATTGCGGAAATGGGTATTGATATTTTACATGAATGCATAATGTAAATGTACACAATTACCAGGAAATTGATAAATACTAGTCTTTTATAGCTATTACTAACAGTTATCCTAAGTGCTGGGTGTAAAAAAAAACATGGTCCACTTTTAAAATTGAATAGCATATTGAACGTTATCAAACCCTAGTAATAGTATTACAATACATTGCTGAGACGAGCCATTTTATGTGATATCACCCTGTGTAGATTTTGATAGTTTTGATGCTATTCAAATCTAAAAGTGCATCATGTTTTCTTACACCTAGTATATGTATTAGTTACGAAGGTCATGAAATAAGCTTCTTCCACAGTCAAGGTTTTACCCCCCTGTACATTTTCTGACTAAGTCCAGGTCTAACGTTTTGATGGGTATCTTTGTGTACAAAATGACCTCATGGAGTCATTTTGACATCACGCATAACTTATGCCTATGACCAGTGACCCCCAAAATTAACAGCAAAGCTGCACAAAACCAAGCCTTTAGTCAGAACATGTCATCTCCATGGGTTTCTACATACAGCAGGAGATGAGGAGTTTATTTAAAGGGACAACTTGGCCAGGAGGATAATACCCTTGTTGGCCAACATGCGCCGCCACCTGTAGTAACACACTAATGCTGATCTCTATTAATGATTTTCGCTGGTGTTGCAAGCCATTTTTGGACATGGCTACTGTAAACCGTGAAATTTTCGCGAGCGTTTTATTTTCGCGAATGCCAGTTGAAACGCGCAAATTAATCTCGCGAAAATCACGAAAATTCATCTCGCGAAAATCCGCATGTTAAAACGGCAATTACAACAGCCCTAAACATCGTCAAACTGACTCATGAAAACATCGTCAAACTGACTCATGATCTCAATAATTGAATATAATAATAATAAATAAGTCTGTCATTTATATAGCGCTTCCCAGAACGTTTCAGCTGTTAAAGCGCTTACAGCTGATTTTCACCGATAATGTCCATTGAACAGCCAAGTCTTCAAATGCATTCGAAAAGTGTCTTGATCCTCAATCGCCTTTATGTCATTGGGAAGTTTATTCCATAATCGCGCAGAGGACACTGAAAAACTTCGATCACCAAAGATTGTTCTTGTTCTGTTTACGGCCAGGTTTCTTGAACTTACATCCATAGAACGTGTGTGACGAGTAATATCCTGATGTTTCACAAGCTGTTCGAGGTAAACGGGTGCCCTTCCATGCAAGATCTTGTGTGTCAGATTGATAATTTTATACTCGATGCGCAAGGCCACTGGCAACCAATGAAGGTTTTTCAACACTGGTGTAATGTGATCCCATTTCAGCGTTCGACTAATAAGCCTGGCTGCTGAATTTTGCACTCTTTGCATTTGTGCGATGACTTTCTTAGGAAGACCATGCAAGAGAGCATTGTTGTAGTCTAACCGGGAATTAACCAAGGCATGTACCAACTTTTTGGTGCTAGCCACATCGAGGTATTTACGGATGCGCCCAATGGAATGCAAGCATGCGAATGCGGCTTGGCAGACCTTTCTAACATGGACAGTCATGTCCATATGACTGGCCAGCCAACCACCAAGATCCCTAAGGAAATCAGAGCACTGCGTAACCAGTTAGCACTGATAAACATTATGCAGTTTAACAAGTGGCTACCGTAAGTACTTTTTACACTCAACATTGATTTTTGAGCAGTGTCAATCGTGAAATTTATTCGTTGCGAATTTCTGGGTGGTCCTATTTGCGAAAATTTAGCGTCGCGAAAATTTCACGGTTTACAGTATTGCATGGTGACGTATTGACGGATCTATCGAGACCTATGACTTCCAGAGGTGCATTTTTTATGCAGCTCAATGACTTCCAATTATCCTGTTTTGAGAAGTCAAGGCCCTGATGAAAGGCATTTTTGTATGAAAAACCCACATATCTCATGCCGCAGTTGTCCCTTTAAGCCACCTTGCCAGAAAATAGTGTCTGTATCAATGTTCAAGAAACATATAATACTGAAAATAATGCATCTATGTCTATGAGAATATTCCTAACAACAGGTAAAGCTTTTTTCATAAATATTCGTCACTTTTGAAAAATTCATCAGGAAAACATTGATGCGACAGGGACAACTAATGCGATGAGGAACATCGATAGCTTCGGACGAATCCTTGAACCTCGGACCTAAACACGATCGCAGCCGAGGTATACAACCTGGGCCCGTGATTGTGTTACATGACGGGCCTTTGGCCACACACCCCTCTGTTACAAGACATAGAGAAGCCCTCGTGGTGTAGTGGCTCGGGTCTTTGACTAGCAATCATAAAGTCCCTGGTTCAATCCCACAGTCTGCTACACCCCCATTTCCCTATATAGACTTGTCCAGTTAATGCAATAGACAAGTCCATTCCAGAAACTGGGGGTGTCAAGGTTAAGGATTTGTGTCAAAGCTATCCTGCTCCTCATGACAGATACAAGTATTCTCGACCCTAACATTCTATAAATAGATTCCAGCAAGTGGTGCCACCTATAGGACATGGATAAACTACAATATAAGCTCGCGGCTACAAACCTCTTTTCTTCCGTACTGCTTAAAAAGATGCGTAAAATCAAATTATTTAAAAGTTTTGAAAAATTTTAAAGTGTAGATTCAAAAATAAGGAGCAAAGATGAACTCATATGAACTGAAAATAAAGTTGTCGTAATGCTATCTATCAGCAGACTCCCCTGCTGGGAACAAAAGCTTAATGTTATGCTTCCTAAATCAAATTTGCAGTGTTCAAAAAGTTGATAATTCTCATCTATACGACACTGCCTGCATCATAGATGAATCTTCATCAAACGAAAATAAACAAATGCTTGAATAACTTATCATGCAGAGAAAGATCAAATCAATTAACCTTCATTGAAAAAACCCTCATTTCACTCCCATACCCTTATCAGAAACAACTTCTTAAAGGGTAACTCATGTCAAATTTCACCATATAATGTTTTAGCTGTTTTTGACAAATGACTACGTCACTTTCTCACAAAGGTTTTCGAATCGAAATGCACATTTTCTAGAAATTGATGGTTTAATCCCGCCCGGATGGCTCGCTTCGATGCCGTTTTCGTTGATGACGTCACAACATGAACGGTGGTTTACATTCGGCGATTTTATAATAAATCCAATCAAAAATGGAAAATTTGAGCTTTACATTTGTGATCAACAATTAAAAACGGACGTATTTCCGCAAAGTTGTAAATCACATCATAGTATCACTTTAACACTTACCGGAGGTATAGAAGGTTTATTGAAGGCATAATGACTAGTAGGAGATTTCGTCGAAGCCAGACTATAGTGGGTCTCCTGCTCCTCGCTTTGCCCACTCACATTTGCACCATCTCCCTGGTCGACTGACTTTTTCTTCTTTTTGGTGTCGTGGTACACCAATGTTTCTTTACTGAAAAAAAGGGAAGTCAAAGGGTTAAACTTTGGGGACAACAAGATCTGGTTCATCTGTTCTTCTTGAAAAACAACTAAGACAAACTTTGAGGACCACAGCTTTGCTGCCTGTGAGCCCCAGTTGTTGAAAGAGTTCTCAACGCTCGCACAGTATTTTAAAAACATTGACACTTTCAGAACGCTGCTGAAAACTCGCTTATTCAAACAATCTTATGCTACTGGAGAAAGGCCCCTTTGAGTTTGAGTGTGGACTAAGTATCATAGCTTAGCGAATAAATCTGCCGGTCAATCTCGGACCAATTGGAAAAAAACCAAATATGTATCACTGGAGAATGAAGAACGTTAAATTGATACTACGATGTGATTTACAACTTTGCGGAAATACGTCCGTTTTAAATTGTTGATCACAAATGTAAAGCTCAAATTTTCCATTTTTGATTAGATTTATTATAAAATTCCTGAATGTAAACCACCGCAACCGCGAAAATGTTCATGTTGTGACGTCATCAACGAAAACGGCATCGAAGCGAGCCGTCCGGGCCGGATTAAACCATCAATTTCTAGAAAATGTGCATTTCGATTCGAAAACCTTACCGATTTATGAAGAAGTGACGTAGTCATTTGTCAAAAACAGCTAAAACATTATATGGTGAAATTTGACATGAGTTACCCTTTAACAATATAAACGACCATCTTCAAAGTCCTGATGCCTCACTGTTCAAAAAGAGTTTCCCCAGAGCACAGCACCCCAAGCAGGCCCTTTTCTCACTATCCTCTCACTGCCCTGCCAGTTTTTACAAGTGGCTAATACATTTCCACTTAATAACTGAAGTCTTAATGTCCTTGAAGACAAATCAGGGTTTCCGCCAGGATTAAATTTGAGGGGAGCAAAAAAAATTTTTTTTTTAAATTTTTTTTTTCTTAAAAAGGGTGTATGACCCCTCCTGAGACGTTTTTTGGCCCTAAAACCGCTACAATTGGCTCCCAAATGCTCTTATTTTACATATCAAATCATGAAAATTACTCGCCAGTAAAACAAACTTTCGTGCTCAAAATTAAGGGGGATATCCCCCCTTGAAATATTTTAGGGGGGGATGAATCCCCCCATCCCCCTCTCTGGCGGAAACCCTGCACGTCTACAGACCAAGCTTCCACAGAGTTCAAGCTTCAGTTGTGAAAATGGCAACTTAGTGGTCAATAGAACATGATAGGCTGTGACTCCCTCTCCACTCCATGAAAGAGTGTGTCCTTTTCTGCCCTGCCTTTTCAGATTTCTAGCTGAAGCACCATCAAACCTATGACAAAGTCACCCACCTGTACATGAAATGATTCGACTGCATTCTCTCCCACTTGGTGATCACGCCATCATGGTCGCCGCTGAAGATCAGCAGGGGAACTTTCGTCGCTGAAAAAGTGGAAAAGATTGAATGATTATAAAATCATAGCATCGGAGGTGTGTGTGTACACTTCCTCCAGCAAATCCCAGTGGTATTGAGCACTGATGGCTAGACTCCAAAGTAGAGTCTGCCCCTAAATCCAAAAGAGTAATGTCCGAAAGCCCAAAATATGTCATGAAATTCCAAATAACTTTACAACTTGCCCTGACAGGTTCACTTCGTACAGACATTTGATTGGAAACTCCAGTAATGCAGACATTTTATCGAGGATACTAACTATAGCAGAGACTTTCAATGTTTGATCGGCACTTGAGAGCAGTACCGCAGTCAGACGACTGGTATTTCCAAACAAGGAGATGCCGTCTGCTCGTCAACCCGACCACCAGGTTCACCTCTGGCAGCAGATATTCAATTGGAAATTACAGTGATACACACCACTGCATTGAGGATACTTACTATAGCAGAGACTTTCAATGTTTGATTGGCATTTGAGAGCAGTACCGCAGTCAGACGACTGGTATTTCCAAACAAGGAGATGATGTCTGCTCGAAGACCTGACCACCATGTTCACCTCTGGCAGCAGATATTCAATTGGAAATGACAGTGATACACACCACTGAATTGAGGATACTTACTATAGCAGAGACTTTCAATGTTTGATCGGCACTTGAGAGCAGTACCGCAGCCAGACGACTGGTATTTCCAAACAAGGAGATGACGTCTGCTCGTAGACCCGACCACCAGGTTCACCTCTGGCAGATATTTGAGCACCTGAAGATGATATTTCTCTTCTTCTTGAATTTGGAATGTCCCAATGAAATCAGAGACCTGAAAAAATTGAGTAGGATGAAACATATTTATACCATTTATTGGGAAGATTCCTTTTTGGGGCAAGGGGGGTGAAATTAATATCACCTCTCTCAGAAAAAGTTCCACTCAGTTCTGCCTGGACACCTCTCTAATCAGGACACCCCTCTATACAGTGAAACCTCTCTTAGTGGACACCTATCTATTAGGGACAACCTCTCGATTAAGGACACTAGTTTTTGGCCCAAAGTGATTGTTTCCATTCAATTTGACCTCTCTAATCAGGACACCTCTTTATTAAGGACAGCACTTAGCACAGAAGAGTACAAACAAACGTAGAAATAAACTCACATTGTCGCCCGACTTTGGATCAAATAGTTGTGCATACGACGTCCCACCGACAGCCCAGATAGTCTTATTCCTTGGGACGAAGCAGACGCCGGTGACTGTCGTCAGGAATCCCTCTAAACGGTGCACGAGTTTGCCATCCATCGACCAAATCTTTACGCACTTGTCAAAGGAACCTGTGACTACCCTGCGAAAAAGATGGAGGAAGTTGGAGCCAGTTTAGGTACATATAATGTACAGTTGAACCTCCCTTAGCGGACACCTCTCTATTAAGGACAACCTATCTATTCAGGACACCCTCTCTATTAAGGACACTAGTTTTGGTCCCAAATTGGTTGTTTCCATTCAATTTGACCTTTCTAATCAGGACACCTCTCTATTAAGGACAGCACTTGTCAGTCCAAACTCTATTTTGGACCATTTTTGACCCGTGAATCAACTTTTCGGGCGTGACAGGTTAATTTGGTGCATCAGCCTAAGACAGTTCACTCGTGACAAGTGAAACATAACTAGTGACAACGTGAATCATATGTAACCCCTCTTATACCTACCACGTGTTATTTTCATTGTCTTTGGCAAGAATGAGGCAAGATATACCAGCATCATGGGCTTGGTGGTTGACGTATAACGGGTTGATACTCCGGTCACCAGTGTACGAGGAATCATAGATGATAAGTTTTTGGTCATAGCTGGAAGAAAAAGAATGACATTATTAACCTTGAATGGGTAACTCATGTCAAATTTCACCTTATAATGTTTTAGCTGTTTTTGACAAATGACTACGTCACTTTCTCATAAATCGGTAAGGTTTTCGAATCGAAATGCACATTTTCTAGAAATTGATGGTTTAATCCCGCCCGGACGGCTCGCTTCGATGCTGTTTTCGTTGATGACGCCACAACATGAACATTTTCGCGGTCGTGGTGGTTTACATTCAGCGATTTTATAATAAATCTAATCAAAAATGGAAAATTTGAGCTTTACATTTGTGATCAACAACTAAAAACGGACGTATTTCCGCAAAGTTGTAAATCACATCATAGTATCACTTTAACTTTAATATATTGATGTTTGGCCTGCGGGGAAGGGGTATGCACATCTGTGTCCATGGAGATTTTTCAAAGCCCCTTACGACAGGCTTGGCATTGAGTGAGAAGCTTCAATCAACATCCATTTCAAAACAGGGTGAGAATCGGATTTTAGAAGGGAACTTACCCGCCTGAGATAACCCGCGACTCGTGGCAGACTAGACACCTGACGATATCTGTGTGTTCTTTAGCGACATAGACTTTTTGTAAGTCGACAACATGGCCACAGTCTCTTTCTGAATAACAAGGAATTTAAGGTTACTTTTGTAATAGATAAGATTTTTCACCTTAAAAGTGAAATGAAGTAAGCAGGGGTGTATTTTAAAGCGTGGAGGGCATGGAGGCATCTGTCCCTCCAAATGTCTTTTTTTTTTTTGGCGTTTTGCCTCCCCCCCGACACCCTACTGCTCCCCTGCCTAAACGAAGGAGTTATATACGGCCCTGATAAGCTTTGGTTGTAATGGTACGATACCTAGTACTAGTAGGATGGTAGGGATATTATTTTGATAGTCAACTTATGATCATGTTTTCTCACATTCTAGTTCTAGAACATAGCCGGAGTTCAGATGTGGCCAATTCAATGCACGACTGCCAGATCAGACACCCGAGCAGGTGCTCCAGAACCGCCCACTCTGGGACACTGAGAGACTGGCCACATGGCCATACAGTGCATCAGTGGAGACAAAGCTCTGGGGATCAGGGAAGGAACAAGAGATGACAGGTTTATTAGAGACATGGGCCTGGTTCTTACAGTGCGATCCTCTTGCGATGCTCCAGAACTGCCCACTCTGGGACACTGAGAGACTGGCCACATGGCCATACAGAGCATCAATGGAGACAAAGCTCTGGGGATCAAGGCAGGAACAAGAGATGACAGGTTTATTAGAGACATGGGCCTGGTTCTTACAGTGTGATCCTCTTGCGATGCTCCAGAACTGCCCACTCTGGGACACCAAGAGACTGGCCACATGGCCATACGGTGCATCAATGGCGACAAAGCTCTGGGGATCAAGGGAGGAACAAGAGATGACAGGTTTATTAGAGACATAGGCCTGGTTCTTACAGTGCGATTCTCTTGCGATGCTCCAGAACTGCCCACTCTGGGACACTGAGAGACTGACCACATGGCCATACGGTGCATCACTGGAGAGTAAGCTCTGGGGATCAAGGCAGGAACAAGAGATGATAGGTTTATTAGAGACATGGGCCTGGTTCTTACAGCGCGATCCTCTTGCGATGCTCCAGAACTGCCCACTCTGGGACACTGAGAGACTGGCCACATGGCCATACGGTGCATCACTGGAGAGTAAGCTCTGGGGATCAGGGCAGGAACAAGAGATGACAGGTTTATTAGAGACATAGGCCTGGTCCTTACAGTGCGATCCTCTTGCGATGCTCCAGAACTGCCCACTCTGGGACACTGAGAGACTGGCCACATGGCCAGACCGAGCATCAGTGGAGACAAAGCTCTGGGGATCAAGGCAGGAACAAGAGATGACAGGTTTATTAGAGACATTGGCCTGGTTCTTACAGTGCGATCCTCTTGCGATGCTCCAGAACTGCCCACTCTGGGACACCAAGAGACTGGCCACATGGCCATACGGTGCATCAGTGGAGACAAAGCTCTGGGGATCAAGGCAGGAACAAGAGATGACAGGTTTATTAGAGACATTGGCCTGGTTCTTACAGTGCAATCCTCTTGCGATGCTCCAGAACTGCTCTCTCTGGGACACCAAGAGACTGGCCACATGGTCATACAGTGCATCAGTGGAGACAAAGCTCTGGGGATCAGGGGAGGAACAAGAGATGACAGGTTTATTAGAGACATGGGCCTGGTTCTTACAGTGCGATCCTCTTGCGATGCTCCAGAAACTGCCCACTCTGGGACACCGAGAGACTGGCCACATGGCCATATGGTGCATCAATGGAGGCAAAGCTCTGGGGATCAGGGGAGGAACAAGAGATGACAGGTTTATTAGAGACATGGGCCTGGTTCTTACAGTGTGATCCTCTTGCGATGCTCCAGAACTGCCCACTCTGGGACACCGAGAGACTGGCCACATGGCCATATGGTGCATCAATGGAGACAAAGCTCTGGGGATCAGGGAAGGAACAAGAGATGACAGATTTATTAGAGACATTGGCCTGGTTCTTACAGTGTGATCCTCTTGCGATGCTCCAGAACTGCTCTCTCTGGGACACTGAGAGACTGGTCACATGGCCATACAGAGCATCAGTGGAGACAAAGCTCTGGGGATCAGGGAGGAACAAGAGATGACAGGTTTATTAGAGACATGGGCCTGGTTCTTACAGTGCGATCCTCTTGCGATGCTCCAGAACTGCCCACTCTGGGACACTGAGAGACTGGCCACATGGCCATATGGTGCATCAATGGAGACAAAGCTCTGGATCAAGGCAGGAACAACAGATGACAGGTTTATTAGAGACATAGGCCTGGTTCTTACAGTGCGATCCTCTAGCGATGCTCCAGAACTGCTCTCTCTGGGACACTGAGAGACTGGCCACATGACCAGAGTCGACAGCCAGGTTTATTAGAGACATAGGCCTGGTTCTTACAGTGCGATCCTCTTGCGATGCTCCAGAAACTGCCCACTCTGGGACACTGAGAGACTGGCCACATGGCCATATGGTGCATCAATGGAGACAAAGCTCTGGATCAAGGCAGGAACAACAGATGACAGGTTTATTAGAGACATAGGCCTGGTTCTTACAGTGCGATCCTCTAGCGATGCTCCAGAACTGCTCTCTCTGGGACACTGAGAGACTGGCCACATGACCAGAGTCGACAGCCAGGTTTATTAGAGACATAGGCCTGGTTCTTACAATGTGATCCTCTTGCGATGCTCCAGAACTGCCCACTCTGGGACACTGAGAGACTGGCCACATGGCCATATGGTGCATCAGTGGAGACAAAGCTCTGGGGATCAAGGCAGGGACAAGAGTAGACAGCCAGGTTTATTAGAGACATGGGCCTGGTTCTTACAGTGTGATCCTCTTGCGATGCTCCAGAACTGCCCACTCTGGGACACCAAGAGACTGGCCACATGGCCATACGGTGCATCAATGGAGACAAAGCTCTGGGGATCAAGGGAGGAACAAGAGATCACAGGTTTATTAGAGACATGGGCCTGGTTCTGACAGTGCGATCCTCCAGAACTGCTCTCTCTGGGACACTGAGAGACTGGCCACATGGCCATACGGTGCATCAGTGGAGACAAAGCTCTGGGGATCAAGGGAGGAACAAGAGATGACAGGTTTATTAGAGACATAGGCCTGGTTCTTACAGTGCGATCCTCTTGCGATGCTCCAGAACTGCCCACTCTGGGACACCAAGAGACTGGCCACATGGCCATATGGTGCATCAGTGGAGACAAAGCTCTGGGGATCAAGGCAGGAACAAGAGATGACAGGTTTATTAGAGACATTGGCCTGGTTCTTACAGTGCGATCCTCTTGCGATGCTCCAGAACTGCCCACTCTGGGACACCAAGAGACTGGCCACGTGGCCATACGGTGCATCAGTGGAGACAAAGCTCTGGGGATCAGTGCAGGAACAAGAGATGACAGGTTGAGACATTGGCCTGGTTCTTACAGTGCGATCCTCTTGCGATGCTCCAGAACTGCTCTCTCTGGGACACTGAGAGACTGGCCACATGACCAGAGCCGACAGCCAGGTTTATTAGAGACATAGGCCTGATTCTGTAGCATAGTCATAAGAGAGAATCTATTTCTACGATGAGAAGAAGAGGGTGAAGAAGAAGACAATTACCAGCATCCAAGTCAAATACCATGATGCCTCCATTCACACCACAGACCAGTTGCTGCCTTCTTGGGTTGATTGCCATGCAGTAGACAGGCTGCTTGACCTGAAACAAATCGGGACTGCGATGAGATGCAATTGGGCCGAAACCAGTCGAAGTCTGCCAGTTTCTATGCGACAAGAAGCTTCAAAGCTTTATAGAGGAGTCCAAAGAGATGAAAACAGGGAGAAACCAGTTGAATTGAAGGCTTATACAGTTTCAGAGGTCAAAAAATTTGCTAGCCAGACACCTTGGACTAGTAAATTCTTTTATTAGCTAGGGCTAGCAGGGATGTTAGCAGCTAGCCCAAAGGCCTAGCTCAGCTTGGCAGCTTGACTAGCTCCAGATCTCTTTTTCTTCTTGACAGTATTGCCCTTATGTTACTCACTAATTTTTATCCGACAATTATCACTTACATGTATTCTATCCAAAACTGTGTTGCCTGCCGAATTCCATGCTACAATTATCCCATCATTTGCTGCAGAGAGAAAGATTTTTGTATCCGACCTAAAAAGAAAATTATTTAATAGAGAAATTGACAAGGGATACAAACCACGATGACTAAAAATCTTCACTGAACAGACACAGTACCCAATCTTGTTGGATCTTTCTTCCTTTTGCTTCATCCAAGTTCTTCTACTTTCACTTTTTCTTCAGCTTTGTATTCTACCATTCTTATTTTCCTTAAAGGGGGATTATAGGCAAATTTGCCCATCTTTGGGTGTCTTATATACACAGTAAGGGCCTCGGTCATGTCATATTCAGCACTAAATATATTCCTCATACAAGCGTGAATCATTTCGACGTACTGTGAGAGACCCCTATTGGTGGCTTCATGTAACTTTATCCTGCCTGCCTAGCTGCTGCCTATATAGTCCCTTTAAAAGGCATTCCTCTCTTCACCTTTCGTTCTGCACTTGGAGCTGTTGTTCTCCAGGGAGTATAAATTATTCCCCCTAAAAAGGTAGAGTAGGGGTATTCCTCCTCTAAGACAGGATCAGCCTTATTGCTTACCAAAACAAAAAGTCGGTTATCCAGCCTCTGTGTTCGTGAGGCAGTCGCTCCAGTTTCCCACCGTCGCATTCTTGAGTTTTGATAGCGCCGTCTGAGGAGGTAAAGATCAATATCATCAGCAGTTCATTAGACGCAGTATCCAACTATGCTATCGCCCCATACACGATAGATCATGAGCTAAAAGGATAGTACAGTAGAACCTCTCTATTAAAAACACCCTCGGGTCTGACAAGTGCTGTCCTTAATAGAGAGGTGTCCTGATTAGAGAGGTCAAATTAAATGGAGAAAACCAATTTAGGACAAAACCTAATGTCCTTAATAGAGAGGTGTCCGCTAAGGGAGGTTTTCCCCAGGTTCGATATAAAAGATAAACCTAGGTCGGATCTAACACCATGACTATTCTGTTCACTGGGTCTTAGCATAGGCCCCTGAATGCTAATACTTGACTTGCCAAACTCAGAAATGCAGCGCCACTCGCGGACAAAGAAAGAACAACTCGACATTTTTTTCACCAGTTTTCGCTGCGCATGCGTACCAGCCGTCATCTTTCGCGGCGACGGACGAGAAAAACAACTGTTCTACACGCAGTGAAAGCAAATTCACACAGGTAAACTGGTTATAACTGTGGTACGTCTGTTTCTTAACACGTAATAGTTATCAGATTGCTAAATTATCTTAAATCATGAGCCTTAAAGAACTTTTTGAACTCTCAAAAACTTACACAAAACAAGTTCAGATTGCCGCCATTATTAGTTTCCAGATGGCTTGTACGCATGCATGCGCAGCGAAAACCGGTGAAAAAAATGTCGAGTTGTTCTATCTTTGTCCGCGAGTGGCGCTGCATTTCTGAGTTTGGCAAGTCAAGTATTAGCGGGATTATCGGGCTAAACAATGGGATTAGCTAGGAAATAATGTATTGTAGGGCCTAGCCTAGGGATGCACACATTTTCCCTAGGCCTGCGAGATGAACTTGAGTCTATATGACACTTACAGAGTTGGCCCAGAAGTGGCGACAGTACACTTTAGACAATGGGAGACTGCTAAAATGTTGAATCTGTCAACAAGTGATTATCGTCAATATTCACCTTCAAAACCTATCAGAATTTCTCTTTTGATTGGATTGTAGCCAAGCGCTGTGATTCCCCGAGTGTGCGTTTCCCTCACAACAAAATGCTTTACCATCGCCATTTTGAAATTTCCTTGTCAATACCAAACTTTAGAAACACAAAATGACAACTTGTTTCGCAGATCAGCTTATTTTGCATTCCATTCCATCGCGCGTTTAGGCGCAAACATAGGTTTTTTGGTGCCCAAAAACTGCAGAAATTGACAGGAAGTTGACAGGACGTTATGGCAACAACAGTGCCAATGCGCATGCGTAGAATTGCAGTCGTTTCGCTCCATGATCTTCTCGCCCCCAGTCGTTTCGCTCCAAATCGTAGTCGTTTTGGTCTTTCGGACTTGGGGGTGGTTTTTTTCGGATATCCGTACGGACGAGGGACCATCTCCAAGATTTACCGCGATGACTGATGTGATTGATGTGAACGCTCATCACCTTACGCAGAGATTTTTCCTCACAGCAATTTTCATTCTTTGGCTTCCTATGATATTCATCAGTTCAAATGACGAATTTCGCCTCGCTGTCTATGTGCAGGGGTGCTGATAGTCCAGCAGGTGGTGAAGATTTACGGGTGTTGTGACAGTATTGAGGTGAACCTCCAGAATATCTTTCGAGGTGTCTGTCAAAGGCCATAGTTTGAAACTTGCCTGAAGTCGATGAAGATGAAACCGTACTCAGACTAAACAATGTACCCTCTGAATTTATGAGTTATGCACTCTTAAAATTAAGTGGTAAATTTTTAACTAATTTGATTAGTAAAGCCAAAATAACCATTTAAGTAGTGAACATAACTATTAATTAGTTGTACTGAGGGAAAAGTAGTAAATAAAGTTAGTTGAAATAATAAGTTAACAAGCCTTACCAATCAGATGTGCGCAATCTATTAATTAGTAAAACCGTCCACCAATCAGGACCGCGTAATTTGGCAGACGATAAAAGTGATCAGCGGCCATTTTATCCTCGCTTCAATTAGAAGCTTGATTCCGGGCAAAATGGAAAACTTCACCGAGGTGATTCTGAAGGAGTGGGGTATGGAGGAATTAATATCAGTCTTCAACGGTAAGTCACATAGCACCACTAGATTACCATTTTTTTACGTTTCGTAGTTTAAAATGTTATTTAAGGCCGTTTTCTGGTAGGCGCACTCTGAACGCCCGCCGTCCGCGCCGCGCACCACACATGTCACAGCCACAGGCCGTCCGAATCACGTACACTTTTTTCTCATCAAGATATGTAGGCCTATGCACATTCTTAGAGTGAAACTAATATAAATCTTTAGTCCGCAATGCATTAGACTATTGAATTATATCACTTTCGGCCTCAAATACATGAAATATAGGCTAGGCCGACGTTTATAAATCTGTTCGAAGTTGCGCTTTCTCTCAGTTTTTCCGCAGACGCAGCTATAATCTGTGTCCGTTTTTTCGGGGGGAAGATAACTTAGTTGCTGGGGTTTTTTTTGCATGGAATGACTGCGAAACATGTTGCATCAAAGCGTAGGCCTGAAGCTGTGTTTCTTACGACTGGGTAGAAGGCGCACATTTAGTCCACGTGCATGCCAGTTTATCTTCTTATTTTGAATATTCGCGCCATGTTACTTGAAAATTATACAAAGGTGGCGCATCGTTCGTTATTGATTTTGTTGATCCATCATGGCGACTGCCATCATCTGGCTCAACGAGTGAACCGATTTTGCTTCCTGACTAAGTCACTGCTGCTGTTTTTCCACATCTCTACTGCATAAAAGTGGATTAAGAACATTACTCAGTCTACGGTGCTATGAAGCACTAGAAAGTTTCCTTTTTGACTGACTCCTTGGTAGTTTAGTGGTAGTAACCTATCTGAACTAGATAACTTTTTTTACTGCGTGCGTGTAACCAGTGGTAACGAGATAAGAAAGCAGATGTTATGCACTTTTAAAACTTAGAAGTTGCGTTATCTGGTTTTTGGCCTGTTCGCCCATATTATTGTTATTATTATTAATCTTCTCTACATTATTCTCTATATGTAGGGCTAATGTAGGTCTACACCATCGAACTTTATTCAGGTCCGTGATCACACAGAAAAATATAAGATCATTAATTAAGCAAGGGGAATTAATCAAGGCTACTTTTCGTGATATTTGCTGAGGTTCCTTTTACCTTTAACTTCTAGACATCTATTTTGTTCAATAATTTTACATCTGACCAAATACATATAGAGTGGAGAGGGGTCGCACTGTCTCTTTAATCTTGTGACTGAGCTCATTGTGAACAGTGATCACATGCCAAAGGTGATGCGAATTCACTGTCTCTTTGATATTGCGGCTAATTAGAGCTAATTGCGAACACTAATCACATGCCAAAGGTGATGCGAATTCACTGTCTCTTTGATATTGCGGCTAATTAGAGCTAATTGCGAACACTAATCACATGCCAAAGGTGATGCGAATTCACTGTCTCTTTGATCTTGCGGCTAATTAGAGTTGATTGCGAACACTAATCACATGCCAAAGGTGATGCGAATTCACTGTCTCTTTGATATTTCGATTAACAATAAAGGAACGATTACTAATTACAGACGGAACCTAATTCAAGAATGAGTACTGTTCATTTTATCATCTCGTCACGATGACTATATAAACCCCCAGAATTCTCAAGATCTTCATCAGTTTATTCCAAGACTTCATTGCTGCTACAACTCGACGCTACTTTCATCAACACCTTACTATGACAGAAGAGGATCCCTGCATCTCCTGCCGCAAGCAAGTGAAGAGACGACAACATGGCCTCCAGTGCGAAGGATGTGACCAGTGCCTTACCTCCCCCACGAACACATTCGCCCACTCTTTGAAAAGCTGGCAAAACGTGCAACAACAGAAACCCTGGCGACGCTCGTGGACTACATTCGTAGAAACTGGATTGAGACGACACAATGGACCCCTAAAACGTGGAGTGTCTTCAACCAACCCGTTCGCACTAACAACGACTGCGAGGGTTGGCACGGTGCCCTGAATCGACACGCACGTCGGGGAAATATCACGTTCTACGTTTTGGTTAAGCTTCTCCACGAACAAGCAAGTCTCGTCGGGATCCAAGTCCGTCTTGTGCGTGCCGCCAAACTGAAACGTAGGCAACGAGCCCAATACCGCCAAATCGAGGGAAAACTCTTCGCAGTTTGGGAGGATTACATTAAAGGAAAGAAGAACGCCCGACAGCTGCTCCGTACGTGTTCACATCTCGTTGCCCCAAGTACGTAAAACGGTCAAATGGAATGTGCTTTGAACTTTTTCATGCGCTTGCTCTAGACTCTGTCGTCTAAGTCATGGAATGATGGTTACATTTTGGTAATAAAAACATATTGTTTTAAGATAACAAGTGCATATCAACAAGTGTGATATGGTTTTATTCTCTGGCTGTATTTTATATGTTTTGATTTGATTTGATGAACTGTAACAGTGACGACTGTATGTAAATGTTATCATTACCGGTATAATTGATAATAAACTACTAAGTATGAGTTAAAACGAAACAGGTATTCCGTATTGATTTGTCTTCAATTTGACTATGAATGATGATGCAATTCATGACTGCATGCCGACTAACCGGCGGTTCATATAGATCCTAAAGTCTTCTCATTTCTTTCTCATTTAGAAGTATGGATATACGACGGTTGATCGGCATGCATGACTGTGGCCCAGACAAATTAAAAGCCCCTCGATCTACTAAGTACTTCTGAATAAACATTGCCAAGCATGCAAACAGTACTAAGAATGAATAAAGACTACAAATTCTTGAGGTCTAGATCACAGGATCGAAGTTCCCACCCCTAAAAATACTTATCCCTAAACCGCCTCAACTATACACTCAACTATACCCGCCCACTTCACACGATACCCTACACTCCGCCGCTATAGGTGCCCATTTGACCCAGGGCCGTTTCGACCCGGGGCCGTTTTGACTCGGGGCCGTTTTGACTCTATTAAAGCGGGGGCCGTTTTGACCAGGGGCCGTTCTGACTGGTAAGCGTTGAAACTGGATGACCGTATTCGAATTCGACGAATGCGTGTATATTTGCATGTATTCGATTATCAATATCAATGACATTGTCATTGGAGATTGATCATTCTCATTCTGCTGATTAGTGATTGATTGTCATACACATGATACTAGTATGTCTCTTTGGTCTACATGTGGCTGTCGGTGTCTGGTCACTATGAGAAATGTGTACATTGTGTGTACGAAGCATAAAACCCAACTCTTGTCGTTCATTGGGTTTGTGCTCGACAGCAATGTAAATGTTCCAGCATGTTTTTTATAGTCTAAAGAGGTCATTTTTACAGTCATACATGTCTTGTTGTATGATTTGTAGAAGTTGGTCTGCAGCACCATCAGTGGCAACTAATTTCGTGACCTTGCTAGAAAACTAGTGACTTTATGTTGACTATCAAGGAAAGCAGATAAATATTTCATGTTTTAATGACGACTGAGGTGGTATTCATGTATTTCGATTCGATGTCAATCATGTAGATAAAGGCTTGGCTGGTAATGTATTTGTTCACTGAACAGAAGGTCCTTGGCCTGTTTTTTAGGCCTGGCAACAGGAATTTGAATGTAACTACATGCATGACAATCAGCTGACTTGCTGAATAGTTATGAAACTTGAAGCATGTATACCGGTAACGTTTTTTTGTACTTTAGGCACTCATACAAAGAGAATCTTGTCTTTTAGAAATGAAGATATGCTCACTTTTTAGAGCATCTAAATACCAGTACCAGTAGATTTCTCAAGCCGCTCAAACCATAAGTGATTTACAATTGGATTTGAAATAATGATAAATGTTAAAAGGGCCAATTTTGTTAGCTCTGCAATCAAAATAAAATTTGGTGTAAAATTGGGATTTGACTGCAACAGTCATGACAGTCTGTAGAACTGTCAGTGTCACAGTGAACCTTTGACTTGTTGCTGCCTGTCCTTCCTACATTCACGACATATGAATAATGCTACTGTAACTGTACTCGAGTGATTGTCCTATTTTCTTGCCTTGCCCTGCCAAAATCAACTTTATCTTTGAATTGAGTGTACAACTCACACTATTGACTTTATTTTTTAATTGTGTTTTTCCATTCTCCAGACATGTGCAGGTAAGTGAATGGTAATGAATTATACCCGCAGGCATCCATGTACTACATGTACTAAAGAGCCATTGGTTATTTTTTTAATTGTTTTGAAAAAAAAATTAGGCCTAAAAAAGTATCCAAAAAATGAAGATTTCACCATATGGTCACATGTTGGTATAATGGGTGCTGGATGACTATTTTTGAGATGAGCTGTCACGCTAAGTCTAATGAAAGGTGTTTTTACATAGGCGTATCAGTGTTTTTGTAATATACATGTATAATAAAATATTTTTCTAGACACAATCAGTAAAAGCTTCTCTGCTCCTTTTTTTCCTTCAGAACATGGCATTGACGAGGAATGTTTTCATCTCTTGGACGAGGATACTTTGAAGGAGTTAATTCCAAGGATTGGAACACGACTTCGATTCAAACAGAAGCTGTCATTGAACAGGAATGCTGTATCGGTAAGATGTGAGATTCATCTTAATTCTGCAAGAGTTTAAAGGAAAGGTCAAGGATAATTCAGTAGTAATGGAGCAGTCCAGGCAGTTCATGTGTTTTGTTTGTTCCAAAAACATTAAAGGGGACTTCCACTCCTTGTTCTTTCATTTGAGGACCATTCATGCAATAACCTATGCTGGAAATTATTTTGTTTGTGCACAGAATGGATGCCAACGGACCTTTCAGTCTGTTTGGCCTTACAAAAGGCATTTGATAAAACATGTTCTTGAACAAGACAGCAACAATGATACATTTATAAATGATGTGCCCGGAGAGGTGTTTGATTATAATAGTGAAAATGAAGACATGATGCATTCTGGAGATGATGTTGAAATTGATGGTGTAAATGATTTTACAGGACAAAGTCGTCATGCTGAGCTTGATGTTATGTCAATAGCTTCATCGTTCATTAGTAAACTGAAGGCCAAGGCAAACCTGCCTCTCTCTACGTTGAACACTGTCATTGAATGCACTTCCGAAATGTTTTCTGAAATTATTGAAGCATTGAAAGAGAAAACGAAGAAGGTAGTGGAAGACCTCGGGAATGGGATGAGGAATGATGATGATTTGGCAGACCTAATGAATGATTTTGAAGAGAGTCGGAGACCTTTTACCGGTTTAGAAACTGGATGGCTTCAAAACAAATATTTTTTAAACCTCGGCACT
Source organism: Lineus longissimus (assembly GCF_910592395.1). Lineage (NCBI taxonomy): Eukaryota > Metazoa > Nemertea > Pilidiophora > Heteronemertea > Lineidae > Lineus > Lineus longissimus. The sequence continues at coordinate 1,977,411 of NC_088325.1, read as the reverse complement.
TTCATTCCTCCAGTTTCTGTTCCGCTTGGAGTTGCCTTTAATCCCCAGCCAGACCCTCATTCTGGTGTTGTCCTCCAACACCAAAAGCGTGACACATTTGAGTATGTGCCTATCAGAGACCTGTTGCTAGAAGTCCTTGATGCTGATTTGCTGGATGCTATCCGACAGTACAAGACCAGGGAACATGAGCCTGGGATTCTTGAAGATTTTAAAGATGGCAGTTACTACAAATCCAACCCAGCCCTGTGCGATCCTGAGACCATAAATATTTTACTGTATTTTGATGAGTTAGAAACTACAAACCCTTTTTCTCCCAAAGCTGGCACCCATAAACTGGGTTTGTTCTACTTCACACTGAAAGATGTTCACTCAGTACACCAGTCCAGTTTAAAGAATATGTTCTTGCTTGCTGTTGCCCTCTCAAAAGACATAAAGCATTATGGTTTTAATGCAATATTGAATCCAATTGTAGATGATCTGAAAGTGCTAGAATCTGAGGGTTTGTTGTGTGATGATGGAACAAAAGTGCGTGTGGTTTTAGGCCAGACAACAGGTGATAACTTGGGGCTGCATGGCATGCTAGGTTTTGCTGAGGGATTTACAGCTAACTTTCCTTGCCGCAGATGTTCGATGCCGAGAGATGATGCTCACACTGCAACTGCTGAAGACGACTCCCTGATTAGGACAGTTGAGACATATGATAGAGACATAGCCGTTGATGATGTTAGTAGAACCGGAGTAAAGAGGATGTGTCCGCTGAATGACTTAGTAGGATATCATGTCACTGATAACCATGTCTTTGACATTATGCATGACATTCTTGAGGGGGTTGGCCTAATAGAGGTAAAACTGGTCTTGAAGGCGATCATCACTGAAGGTGTGCTCACTCTCGATGTGATCAACGACCGAATAGTGTCATTTGATTATGGATTTCCTGAGTCGTCAAACCCTCTGTGATAACTGAGCAAAGCCTGAATCGTTCAACTTCTGCAACTGGTCAAAAAGCAGAGCAGGCCTATTTTCTAATCAGGCATCTCCTGATTCTCATTGGCGACCTTGTTCCTGAAGATACATGTAATGATCACCTGCAAGTCATACGTCTCCTGCTTTCCTGCATGGACATCATCTTTGCCCCAAAAGTGAGTGAAGAAGAGACCTACTACCTCCAGCGACTAATTCAAGAACACCATGACCATTTCCTCACAACCTTCCCAGACAATCACATCCTTCCAAAGCACCATCATAAGTACATTACCCTGCAGTAATCCGAGCCATTGGACCTCTTAAACACTTTTCATCATTGCGATTTGAGGGAAAACATGCATTCTTCAAGCAAGTTGCCCAAGTTACCTGCAACTTTAAAAATATTTGTAAAACCATGGCCAGACGCCATCAGATGACGTTGTCTGATGCCCTCATGAGGAAGGAGCTTTTCGAGTTCAAGCCATTGGAAAGTGGGAAGGGTTTGCTCCAGCCCCTGGATCACTTTGAGCCCCATCACAGTCTAATAGCAGAGGCAATTGGCTGTCCTGTTGACTCTGAAGTCTTTTCTGCTAAATTCGCTAGGTACCACGGCATAGAGTACAGAGCCAACGAGATGGTTTCTGTGGACTGTGATAAGGAATCAGGAAATCCTCTCTATGGAAAAATAGAGCAGGTATTCATTGATGACCAGACTCTAGTATATTTGTTGATTCAAGTCTGGGAAACCCTGTGGTTTGAAGACAGATATCATGCCTATGCTGTTCGGGAAGGAGACGAATTTCTGTGCATCACAGTCAATGAATTGCTTGACCATCACCCCTTTCACCTCATCAAGTCGTTTGATGAACATGACAGTTTGCGTTACATTGTTCCGAGGCATAGATAAGTTGGTATGTTCAGAGATTTTAGTCATTAGTGTGTACTTGCGAGAAAAAAAATTCGAAAATACAAGAACAATTTATCACATTGAAGGTGTGAAGTATTGAAGTGAAATGCAAAGTTTTCTGAAGTTATTGTATGTTATTGTACCTTTAAATTTATTTTCAGGATGCATCTCCACCAACCGATATGACTGGCACCAGCGATGACACAGAAAATGATAACATACACGTCCCAATAGAATCTAGCTCAACTTCAGTTCCCAGTGGCAGTAAAATATGTGCACATCCAGTATCAACTAAGGTGAATATTTTTATTTCAATTCAATCATGGAGGTATAATGTACTGCTTCAAGGTTCATTCTTCAATTGATACACATAATTTGCCATGAGAAGTTGCGTATGGGTAACATTATAAATTGAACAGGTCAGCATTTCCAACTGTCCAATCAACAAATTATGTCAGTTTTGTTTAAATGACTTATGTATTTATTACAGACAAATTTCATCATCATTATAAGATGTATATTTTCAATTAAGAAGAGCTTTGCCATCTTTATTGCAGTTTCATGATTTTAAGACTTTCCTATGTAGCCAGAATGGTGGTAGATCTTTGTTAGCGGATGTACAGAAGCTTGGGTTCGCCCCAACAGTGTTGAGGAAAAGACTTGTGAAAATAGCAACTGGTTTTTTATTTGAAAAATGCGGAAAATTGTAAGTATCCTTAAAAAAATGTGTATGTGTATGTGTTTGCTTGATTTGGCTAGGCCAGCAGCCGCAGCACTTGTTATTTCGAAACTTTGTTATTTCGAAAACTGATATTAGGGGGGGGGTTCTTAAAGTGATTTTAGAGAACATACTACCAAGGATGTATACATCCTTGATACTACATTTATTTTTTAGTGTATCAGTGTGAATCATCTCCTTACTAATAAGTATAAGTAGTGTGTTGGTGTATTGCATTTACATGTAAGGAGTGAAATTCGTGTGCTTAATTTCCAGTCCCAAAACAGAGGACAAGGAGGAACTTGCCATTGCGATTATCACAGTCATACCGTGTCTGAGGAATCTGAAGGGACAGGGCTTTGTAAGTATGACGGAGAGGCACAACCAAACAATTCCTTGATCACAAGGTGTCATGGTTTCTATGTAAAACTAAGTTTGCTAGTTTTCTTCGCAGCACCAGCGGTTCTTGATATCACAGCCGAGGAGCGCCTGGGGAGGAGAAAAAATGTGTCCGCAGAAGTATCAGCATGAAGCCATTTTTTTTCTTCATCATCTTTCAGGAAGCATTTTACCAAAGGGCTCGAGGTGGTCGACCTGCAAAGGGCTTTATCAATGACCGTATATACAATGTTCACAAAGAGGAGGCAAAACTGAAGATGGTTAAGAAAAGGGTCCAATTACCTGAAACAGTCCCTGCTGAAGAGGTGTTGTCTGTTGCAGGTAATCACAATAATATTGCCCAAGGCTTTGATATTTGAGACGTGTTTGTGGGTTAATGTAGAAAAGTTGTTTTAGATCACCATCACACCTCGTTCGGTTGGTGGTGCTAGTCACTGAGATCTACATGTACCTAAGGTGTACATGAGGGATACATGTCCTGATTTAATCAAGTCAATATGGGGTGATTAGGAGCCTCACAATCAGTGGTTAACATTGCTAGTAAAAGTGCAGTTAGGCCATAGTTTCATCCAGGGTGATATCTGCTAGCCACTACACCAGAACAAATTTTTCTCAAACAATTATATTTGTGTTTTTTTATTAGCTCAGCTGAAAAGCTGAGCTATTCATATGAGTAAATGGTAGAATGAGTGTCCGTCTGTCTGTCTGTCTGTCTGTCTGTCTGTCTGTCTGTCTGTCTGTCTGTCTGTCCGTTAAACAGGCACGTTTCAAAACTATGGCGGATAGGCGATAGATTTTCCCTCTGAGGCGTTGAGACCCTTCAGGACTCCTGAATAGACCAAATGTGGGTCCGGCAGGATGAGCGGTTTGGCCACTAGGTGGCACCAAGCGAAATTTTCCAAAAACTTTTCCAGCAGCTGATTTCTCAGTTGGGGATCATGAATCAAATCTAATTTTATAGAGCAAAGCTTTCTCTTTCATTATCAATAGGCGTAGTTCATGAATTTCTCACCAGGTGGTGTTACTGGCGCAATTTAGTGAGCACCCCCCAAGAAGAGCATTTTAAATTTCGCGCGAGTTATCCCACGTCCAATCACACATGCAGCGAACGTCACGTCTCGAGTCTGCGCAGTTCAGACGTAAGGAGACCATGCTATGGAATAGATCGCGTTCTGTCAATTCAGAGGTAAGTTCTCATTAAATTCACAATTTCATAGGCGATAATATTTGGCTGCTTGTGTTATTGCATGTTGATGACATTAGGGAAGGCTTGGATTGTTTCATTGGATGTGATTAATTTGAAATAGTTCGTCGATGATCGTTGAAAAACGATCTGCGAAATGCAGCTTGGTTGGTTGGTCTGAGAAACGATGTCAAAGTATGGCTTTAAATCATGGATTTCTCAACAAATAACTCTTGTCACATAGCAGAACTAATGTGAATAAACAAGACAATAATAAACATCGTTCTGATATCATCGGGTAAGGTTGCCAATGTACATAAACAGTGTAATTGAGGATCGACGCCAGCGATTTGAAATGTCAACAAACAGTTAATGCGATATGATACACACTGACACTTGCACACTGTACATAGCACAATGCTTCAAACGGGGCCGATTCATCACTCTTATCACAATGTATTCCCAATCATATCAATGAACTTCCTTGATCATTCGGCCCTAGCGCCTTATCAGTTGTTGTTGGCCTTGTATTTGATATAAAACTTGGCTAGCTTACCTATTCTATCAAAATTAAAATGTTATCTCCTCATCATGTTTTGCAGGACAGGAATGATCTGCAGCTGCATTTGAACATATTTGGTGACTACATCTCAAAGATGACCAAGAGAGAGGATCGAGCTATGACTTTGCACATCCCATCGACTTCGGTGTTCACCAGTGCAATCATCAGAAGAGCCAGGCAATTCTAGTATTCAAGTATTTCATTCTGTAATACTTACCTCAAAATTTACTAAATAAAGAAAACCGCATGTGGCAGTTGGTTAAAAAAATCAAGTCTATCTGTTTAAAGTTTTTACTTGCTATCATTATTATCAACATTTCAATGGTGGCATTCTGCTAAGGTTTGTTAAGAGTTTCACTTGACTTAAGCAGGGTGTACACTAGTAAAATATTAGCAACATTTTACCAACATTTTACCAACATTTTACCAACATTTTACCAACATTTTACCAACATTTTTACAACAATTTTGCAACAAGCCCTTCAAGGCCCTGTGTTCACTAGCAACAAAATTGCAACAAATTAGCAACATTTTTACAACATGTTGGTAAATTGTTGCAAACTTTTTAGTGGGAACAAAGGGAAATAGGTATTTTGGAGGGAAAATGGATGATTCCAAGGAGAGAAGATGTGTTTTGAGTGCTTCTGCAGCAATTTTAGCTGTCATTGTTGAGAGACGGAAGAGGCGGCGAAATAACCAAAGAGAATATGGACCAGGCCCTGGATCAAAATGAGGGTGGATGATGGGGCATACCACTGCCTGTTAAGGCCGCGTATCCATAGGGTATGCCCTTGTGTAGTGTGGCGTTATGGCGTAACAGCCTTGTGACCTGGCACTATGCCCCGAGTCTCCATTGGATATTCCTTTTTGGTCATGTAGGCCTTTGTAGTCCTCATTTCGCAGCGGTCAATCGCGTTTATCCGCACGCTGTCATTATTTCAGAAGACAATTTCTTATGAATATTGAAAATGAAAATACAAGTAACTTGTATTTTCACTTGCAACATCAAATTGACATGTACATGTATATAAAACCTGACTTTTAAGCAACAAATTACAGGTTCGTGCTTGTTATGATAATCATCAGTTTCGGGGTCCCAGAGTAGTTCCCGTTGATGAACCTCTTGAATTAATTTCGCCTCAGACATTGCTTCCGTGTTGTTCACTCGCAAAAGAATGGACATGTTCAATCCCAATATGGGCCTATATTCCCAATCCACAGTGCATATATGCCCGCAATGTGACACGGCATAACCTATGGGAACGATCAATAACACCAACGAAGGTTCATTGTCCGTGTGGCGCGCCAGGCGGTAAAAAGGGAATGTTGTGCAGGGCACGGAACAGCCTATGGATACGCAGCCTAAAGGAGTTGCGGCTGACTGACAAGCCGTCACACAAAAACTTCTAGAAAAGGTTTCATCACCCTACGAAGCAAGACACTCACTTGAGAGTTGCTATACCTGCTTCTTGTTCAAGTCACATGAACTCCGGTAGATCACATGACGCAAATCCTATTTCTGATTGGCTGAAGAGTTTGCAACATTTTTACAACATGCAACAAAGAATTGCATTGCATTTAATTTGCAACAATTTTACAACATGTTGTAAGACGCGTTTTGCTCTGTACACACTACGCAACATTTTTTGCAACATTTGTTGCAACTGGAAATGTAAAAATGTTGCTAATATTTTACTAGTGTACATAGGCCTTTAGGCAATAATAGAGTTGGGTAGAGCATTTTGTTAATGTTACCCTTTTAGTTAGGGAAACTGGTGCCTTCTGCATTAGATGGACCCCACTAACTCATCTGTCAGACCGGCCTCACACGTCGGCAGTAGAGTTTAAGGTCCAGTCTGCGAGATTTACCTATTTCTACCCAGCCAAAAGCGGGTGATTGGGCTCGTCTCTCCATGTGATTCAATTCGCATGGATTCTTGTGTCCCGGTGCTGAAAGGATCCCTCCACAAGGGCAGACTACATCCGGTGGCACTGAAGTATGGAAGAAAGACAGAAGACGACCAATTTGCGAAAAGGATCATCATCATCATCATCATGGTAACAGCTGAGGATGAATCATGTTGCTGTGTGTAGAATTGATGGTCCAATATAGGTTAAGTTATCTGTTTGCGCACACATTGCAAGGGTGGAGCTTGCTTGAAGTAGATTGCGCCAGTCTACCGTAATTCACTGTTACACATCCAGAAGCTAATATCCTTAGGCTTTGAGTCCTTAGTTTAGTAGAGTTTGACGAGTAATGTAATATATACGAACAACGCAGCAACAACTCAGCTGAGCGCCAGGCCCTTGGGCCTCTTGTTCAAGTCTCTGTTTATCTTCATCAGAATGCCAGATTCTACCCGAAAAAGAGTATAAGGAAATGACAGCATGGCTGAAACACAACATTGAACCGGCATCCAAAGTTTCGGACCTGATGGCTAAAACCGCAACAAATCGTCACCGTGAGATCTGTGAGAACAAAGAGTTGAAAGCGAAGGATATTTTGGCATCATTTCCAAGGCTTTTGGAGAGAGGAATGGTATGTATGACTATGAGTCTAATGAGACATGTTGTTTCTTGCAGAGGTACTTAGCAGTGGGGTCTGTGGAGGCTATTCAACTTTGTGGCAATGCTGAATATAGCTTTTTTCAAAAAGCACCATGCCAATGAAGAATTAGTTAAATCTTATTCGACCCCTTGTTTTAATAAATTTTGCATGTATCATTGCAGATTGAGCAGGATTTTAATGTTTTGTTCCAAACTGGCGACCAACTGGTTAAGAAGTGGGATGGCAACTTTGTCAAGAAAGTACTTCAGTACGTCACATGTGTCAAACCAGATTGGCGAAATATTGTGCCTGTAAAAACAGTCTTAAATGAAGGTACATGTGTATTACATTTAACATTCTTGGCCTTACGAGACTGAGCATCTGTCCACGTTTTCTTCGACAGTAACAGTCCATGCTGAATTCGAAGTCAGACTAGTAAGCAGCTGACTGTAAAGGCATGCAGGCTAAACCTGTACAAAAATGAATGTTTTTTTTGTGATATCAAAAGAAGAATGACTACCAAAGTTAAACTATGGAAATTATATTTTTTCACTCAATATCCTCTTATTTTCTATCATCCTGTGTCTGTCAAAGGCCATAGTTTGAAACTTGCCTGAAGTCGATGAAGATGAAACCGTACTCAGACTAAACAATTTACCCTCTGAATTTATGAGTTATGTCGGCCCTTTGATTGTCAGGAAACACATTAACTCGGTCGTAAATCAGCTTCGTAAGAGATTTTTTTGGTGACCGAATTGGACAGGATTTTTTTCATGGCAATTATGATGAGATCTCTGCCAGTGCTATCACTTTCATTTCTCCAATTCGTAGATAAATCATTTTGTAAACACTACAGAAGTTTTTCGAATATCACAACCGTGCCCATTCGTGGCCTCATGACGGTAAAAGGCGGTACCTCTAACTTCTTGGGCATTTCTAGCCTATTTGCCTTTTGAGGATGCGCCAGCTCCTGATGTATTCAAGCAATTGACAGTTATATCGGTCCTTCTATATATTGAAAGACTCTTTATTTTGCGTGTAGTTGGAAAAGCTAATGCTGGTATTCCATAACTCTTGTATATTCCCACACAGAGTATAATTGTTCGCCTCGCTGTCTTTGTGCAGGGGTGCTGATAGTCCAGCAGGTGGTGAAGCTTTACCGGTTGCTGTGACAGTGTTGATGTGAACCGCCTCGCTGTCAATGTGCAGGGGTGCTGATAGTCCAGCAGGTGGTGAAGATTTACGGGTGTTGTGACAGTATTGAGGTGAACCTCCAGAATATCTTTCGAGGTGTCTGTCAAAGGCCATAGTTTGAAACTTGCCTGAAGTCGATGAAGATGAAACCGTACTCAGACTAAACAATTTACCCTCTGAATTTATGAGTTATGTCGGCCCTTTGATTGTCAGGAAACACATTAACTCGGTCGTAAATCAGCTTCGTAAGAGATTTTTTTGGTGACCGAATTGGACAGGATTTTTTTCATGGCAATTATGATGAGATCTCTGCCAGTGCTATCACTTTCATTTCTCCAATTCGTCGATAAATCATTTTGTAAACACTACAGAAGTTTTTCGAATATCACAACCGTGCCCGTTCGTGGCCTCATGACGGTAAAAGGCGGTACCTCTAACTTCTTGGGCGTTTCTAGCCTATTTGCCTTTAATGAGGATGCGCCAGCTCCTAATGTATTCAAGCAATTGACAGTTATATCAGTCCTTCCATATATTGAAAGACTCTTTTTATGCGTGTAGTTGGAAAAGCTAATGTTGGTATTCAATAACTCTTGTATATTCATTCCCACATAGAGTTATAATTGTTTGCCTCGATGTCTATATTGTGCAGGGGTGCTGATAGTCCAGCAGGTGGTGAAGCTTTACCGGTTGATGTGTGAACCGCCTCGCTGTCTATGTGCAGGGGTGCTGATAGTGCAGCTGGTGGTGAAGCTTTACCGGTTGCTGTGACAGTGTTGATGTGAACCGCCTCGCTGTCTATGTGCAGGGGTGCTGATAGTCCAGCTGGTGGTGAAGCTTTACCGGTTGCTGTGACAGTGTTGATGTGAACCGCCTCGCTGTCTATGTGCAGGGGTGCTGATAGTCCAGCTGGTGGTGAAGCTTTACCGGTTGCTGTGACAGTGTTGATGTGAACCGCCTCGCTGTCTATGTGCAGGGGTGCTGACAGTCCAGCAGGTGGTGAAGCTTTACCGGTTGCTGTGACAGTGTTGATGTGAACCGCCTCGCTGTCTATGTGCAGGGGTGCTGATAGTCCAGCAGGTGGTGAAGATTTACGGGTGTTGTGACAGTATTGAGGTGAACCTCCAGAATATCTTTCGAGGTGTCTGTCAATGGCCATAGTTTGAAACTTGCCTGAAGTCGATGAACATGAAACCGTACTCGGACTAAACAATGTACCCTCTCAATTTATGAGTTATGTAGGCCCTTTGAATGTCAGTAAACAGATTAACTCGTTCGTTAATCAGCTTCGTCAAAGATTTATTTTGTGACCGAATTGGACAGGATTTTTTCATGGCAATTATGATGAGATCTCTGCCAGTGCTATCACTTTCATTTCTCCAATTTGTAGATAAATCATTTTGTAAACACTACAGAAGTTTTTCGAATATCACAACCGTGCCCATTCCTGGCCTCATGACGGTAAAAGGCAGTACCTCTAACTTCTTGGGCATTTCTAGCCTATTTGCCTTTTGAGGATGCGCCAGCTCCTAATGTATTCAAGCAATTGACAGTTATATCAGACCTTCCATATATTGAAAGACTCTTTTTATGCGTGTAGTTGGAAAAGCTAATGCTGGTATTCAATAACTCTTGTATATTCCCACACAAAGTTATAATTGTTCGCCTCGCTGTCTATGTGCAGGGGTGCTGATAGTCCAGCAGGTGGTGAAGATTTACGGGTGTTGTGTCAGTGTTGATGTGAACCTCCAGAATATCTTTCTAGGTGTCTGTCAAAGGCCATAGTTTGAAACTTGCCTGAAGTCGAACTGAACACCAGAGTGGAAGCGGTTTTAACACTGGTAACTCTAGTGTGCACCGTTCGAAAATGCAACCTTTCGGGATAATTCCCTTAAATTCGTCACTAAATAAGTCATTGATTAAAACTACAATGCTTAGTTTCGTCATCCACCTCAATCGTTGGTACGTCGGTCACCTATAACTTTTTGATTTGTGTCACTTAATCGGGCGATGTCACATAATCAGTTGATTTTTGTCACTTATTCAGTACGGTGACCTAATCGGGCGATGTCACCTTTTGTCATGTTTGCTTGTAACACGACCATCCCGGTCAAAACACGGCCGAGAGCTGCACATGACAAGCCGATGGCGCTCAAGAGATGGCTCCAAGTCGCTTGAGTGACGATATTGCTCATGGTCAAGAGTCGCCATATGCTCATCTAGACCAAGTAGCGACAGTCATCAATGGAAAGTTCATGGACTTAACATTTTCAGACCGACAGCAGTTTACGGTATAAGTGACCACGAGTTGAGAGTACAATGTATATCATGCTTCTTTGTTCTTGCTAGTTATATCATATTTTATATTCGCCTGTCAAACTTCTGTTTGCTATTTTTTGTCACGGAAAATCTGTTGTTTGAGTAAGAGACCATATACACATCTGATAGTTTGCCATGTCAACGATCGGAAGGAATACCATACCAGTAGGTCAGATCGACCAACATGACGTCATCTGGTCACAAAACTTGATGCCTTACCATCACATGATCCAGAGTCATCATTCTTGATGCCGAGAGTAGTTATCGCGTTCAAATGGAGTTACTTTAAATATTAGTGTAAACTAATCTCTCCATGGTCGAATTTCCCACCCCACTACAACTCTGATCGCGATGAAACTTCTACAACTTTCGATACTTTCACTACTCTTGATCAGAGGTAAGTCATTTTTGCGTAGTTTACATTTTTTATTATCGCGGTGATTGCTGTTCACTGCTACAATATATGTTATTAGTAAAACAGAGTTGGCTACTTATTCCTGATTGTCACGACTGTGGTACTATAAGGATGGGCAAGGTAAAAAACCTAAGGTGAAGCTAATCAAGTTGGTTACCCTTTGATAGCGAATGTTTTTGCTGAAAAGTATGAGAGACTGTATTCCTCGGTCTCGTATGAAGAGAATGAAATGAGGGCACTGATGGAGGATATAAATGCTAGGATTGGGTCCCCTGAACACGGGGATAAATGTGGAAATCACGTTGTAACTACGAACGAAGAGAAGAATGCAATCCTGCTTCTGAATAAAGGGAAGCATGGGGGTGATCATTCTCTTTATACGGACCATTTTATCAACAGTAATGATTCACTTAAGGAGAAACTGGCCATACTTTTCAGCGCAATGATTGTTCATGCTTATGTACCTTTGCGTATGAAAGAGTCCACGATATTGCCAATTCCAAAAGATAAACGTAAATCACTGTGTAACTCAGACAACTACAGAGGGATTGCTCTGAGCAGCATTTTAGGAAAGGTACTAGATAATATTCTGCTTGTAAAATACAAAGACGTGTTCTCATCCAGTAGCATGCAGTTTGGTTTCAAAAAGAAAATGTCCACTACTCAATGTACCTTCGTATTGAACGAAACAACAGTATTACAGAAACAGAGGGTCTGGGGTGTATACTATAATGTCGTGAGGGACTAATGCAGAGCCATTCCTGTAGAGCAGGTCACAGAACAGACAAGCTAATCGGTTCGCCATTACAACAACAAGGTTTATTATAAAACACGGAATATCAATATACGAAACGACAGAACATTACATCCACCCCCTTTTGGATGAAAAGGTTTACGCTTAATAAGTCCAGACGCGGATGTTGGTATCAAAATAAAAACATAATCTCAAATTAAACACTTTTCCTGGAAGCGCAGAATAAACACAAGATTGTCTCTGACTCAAGAATTGTCCTTTTCTTGAATTTGAATGTTCTCGAAGTTATGAATTAGAACATGGCGCAAATAGCGAATCACTCTTCACTTAGTCCTTACACGGATAATGTCTTCATTACCAGAATAAAAGCACATCCATATCGAACTTGAAGTGTCCTATTTAGAACAAAATAAAAGTCCACTATATGAATATAGAACAGTTCAAACACATAAAACTCAGAACAGGGTGTTCTTAACGAAGAACAAAGTCTTTGAATCTTGGGTTAGGCCTCTTCGTTCGAGTTGATCTCCGGAGTGGTTGTGAGGTAGTCTCAGTCATCACAGGCAGTTTCTGGTTGGAGGTCTCAGGCTCAGAAATACCAGAAGGTGTCTCAGGTGCTATAGTGGGCGGAGCATCTGAGTCAGGAATCTCAACTTCCTCTTCCTGAATGTTTTCAAACAGGCTTTCAGGCACCCGTTTGAAAAACGTTAGGTTGCGAGTTATCTTTCGATCATCTCGCTCGGCTGTCAGCATATTACCATCTCGACGCGTTATCTTTAATGGATCTGGATCGAATGGCGGCGTTAGCTTGTTACGTTTCTGCTGACGAACTACAACGGTGTCTCCTTCGGCAATGTTGCTTTCAGTAGCGTTGCGTCTGCGATCTGCATACATTTTGATCTTCTGCTTGCGTTCATTGTCAGTGTCTCTCATTGACGATTGAGAACGAGTTTTCAACTCTTGGTTGAAATCGGCACATGGAAGCTGGGTTTTCATCCTACGACCATAGAGGGCTTCGAATGGCGAGACACCTGTTGTTGAATGTGGTGTCGCACGATACTGGCGTAGAAACTTCTGTAGTTCCTGCTTCCAATTGCGGCCTTCGATGTGTGCGGCTTGCACAGTCTTCGTGATGTTTCTCATGAAACGTTCTGCTTCACCGTTAGCTTGGGGATATAACGGAGTCACTCTGCGGTGTTGAAAACCGAGGTATTCAGCGAAACGTTTGAAATCATGGCTCGTGAACGGAGGTCCGTTGTCGGATTTCAAAATCGACACAATTCCGTGGCGTGACATAATGGCGTCTATCTTTGGTATGACTGTCTTTGCGGCGGTAGAAGCTATAACTTCAACCTCGGGGTAACGACTGTAGTCATCCATCATCACGAGTAGGTAGTCAGCGCTTGGGACTGGCAAAGGACCGTAAAAATCCACAGAGACTTCTTCCCAGGGACCATTCGGCAGCTTTGTCATGCGTAGCGGCTCTGGTTTGCTGGCTCTTCCGGACGTAGCTTGGCAAGGCAGACAGTCCTTGACACATTCTTCAACCATGGCGTCGATGGACGGAAACCATACTTTTTCTCTCAGCAACATCTTCGTTTTGACGATGCCCTGATGACCAACGTGAGCAAGGTCAATGGCTCTTCTCTGCAGTGCGTCAGGCATTACCAGTCTTCTCCCTCGGAGGACGATACCATTATGAACGATCAGCTCATCTTGGAAACGTTTGAATGGCTTCAGGCACTCTTCATCTCGTCTCCAGTAGCCAGTTTCGATAGCTACTTTAAGCTTCTGCAGGGTATGGTCTCGTAAGGTTTCTGATTTTACTTCTTCGAGTTGCATGGCTTTTGGAACCGCATTGTCAATGACATAGTTGACGTAATCATCGACAAAGTTTGCTCTGTTCTGCTCATTGCCTACTACAGGATGGCGACTGCAAAAGTCGGCTGGGTTGGCTTCGTTCCTTCCAGGTCGATATTCCAACTTGTAGTTATACGGCGTTAGACGTAATCTCCATCGTGCAATCCGTAACGACATCGGCTTCTGGCTTTGGAATATTCCGATCAACGGTTTATGATCTGTGACCACGGTGAAAGGGGAAGTCGAACCGTATAAGTATAGGCGGAAGTGTTCTGTTGCCCAGACCACTGCGAGCATTTCTCTTTCTGTCTGCGAGTATCTCGTCTCAACGTCGGTGAGCGCGCGACTAGCGTACGAAACAACGCGACCTTCTTGCATCAGAATCGAGCCTAATCCGCGGGGCCCTGCGTCAACGATGAGTTCAGTTTTCTTACGCGGGTCATAGTACGACATGACCTTTGCTCCGGTGAGCGCAGTCTTCAAGTCTGTTAGCGCTTTTTCATGTTCCGCGTTCCACTGCCATTCTGTCTTATCATGCGTTAGCTCTCTAAGGGGCGCTGTTATGCTAGCATACCATGGAATGAAGCGCGAGAGGTATTGGGCCATTCCGAGTAACGAACGTATTCCAATCTTGTCCGTCGGGGCAGGCGCATCTCTTATGGCTTCGATCTTCTTCACATCTGCGGTAACACCAGCGCTATTGAAGATATGACCGTAGAACTTCACTTCTGACTGATAGAAGTGACACTTGGGCATGTTGAGACGAATTCCGTATTCTTTCAATCTCTCCATCACGGCTATCAAACTCTTGTCGTGTTCAGCTTTATCTTTACCATGGATAATGATATCCTCAGAGATATTTCAACAGTTCGGTATGTCACTCAGAATTTCGGCGATTGCGTTCTGAAAGATTTCCGACACGGCGTTTATCCCAAAGAAAAGACGTTTGTAGCGTCTAAGACCAAGATGGGTGGTGAACGTGGTGATAAAACGTGATTCCTTTGCAAGTTCTAGTTGATGATACGCGCTACTCAAATCTAGGGTACTGAACACAGTGGATCCGTTCAAATCCGTTACTAGATCATCAAGAGTCGGCATAAGATGTCTTTCACGTTTTATTAGCTCACCTCTTAGCAGAGGTGAGCTTATCCCATACCGTGGCGTCCGTCGTCCGTCGTCGTCGTCGTCGTCGTCGTCGTCGTCGTCGTCGTCGTCGTCGTCGTCGTCCGTCGTCCGTTAGCAGGGCACGTTTCGTAACTGTTAGAGCTATTGAGTTGAAACTTGGTACACATGTACCCTTATGTAATGACACCTTGGAGACCAAGTTTCAGTCCGATTCGTTTCATGGTTTGGCCACCAGGGGGCCAAACGTTAAAAGTGAAAATATGCAATATCTCCCTTAATAGTAGTCGGGAAATTTTGAAAAAAATATGGTAGGTACTTCTAGCAAAGGTGCATCATATATCCTCCGGGTTTTTGATTTGACCTCCTTTTCAAGGTCACAGAGGTCAAATGGTGTAAATTGGCCGTTAGGATGTAACGATGGCACGTTTCTAAACTGCAATGACTATTGATACCAAATTTGATACACATTTACCCCTTAGTCAGGTAATCTCAGGGACCGAAGTTTGGTCCAATATGATTCACCACTTGACCACCAGGGGGCAAAATCCAAAAACCTTAAAAATGTGATTATTCCTTAACTTCTTGCCCGATTGCCACCAATTTGATATCATGGGTACATCTAACCACCATACAGTATATGTCACACAGGTTTTTAATTTGACCTTCTTGTCAAGGTCACAGAGGTCAAATGGCGTAAATTCGCCGTCAGGCCGTAACTATGGCACGTTTCTTAACTGCAATGACTATTGATCACAAATTAAGTACACATGTACCCCTTGGTCAGGTGATCTCAGGTACCGAAGTTTGGTGCGATCTGATTTGCCGATTGGCCTCCAGGGAGGGGGCCAAATCCTAAATTCTTCAAAATGCCATTATTCCTATTAATGACTTGCCCGATTGGCACCAATTTTATATCATAGGTACATCTAATTCTAACAACCATTCAATGTGTCACCCGGGTCTTCTTTGATTTGACCTACTTTTCAAGGTCACAGAGGTCGAATGTACTGTAAATTGGCCATTTTGGGGAAATTGTAATTGCTTGGACCTACATCAAACTTAACACTACATGACACAATACCATGCTCTTTATCCATCTTTCCTACAGCATGAGGTGAGCACAATGGCCCTGGCCATTTCATCGCTTTATTTGCCTCGCGCATGTCAACACAAATGCGAATTGCTCCTGATTTCTTGGGGACTGTAACTATGGGACTTATCCACGGTGTCGGACCATCGACTTTCTCTATAATGTCAAGTTCCTCTAGACGCTGTAGCTCTTTCTCTACATCTTTGCGGATATGGAAAGGTATGCGACGGTGAGGTTGCTGCTTCGGCTTGACGTCTTTATCAATGTGAAGTGTCACAGGTTCACGTTTGATCTTGCCTACACCGGAGAAGAGTTCTTCATACTTCTTCAGCGAGTCAGGAAGGGTCTTGGAGCTGGACGGATTGGGCCTCGTTTTCGATTTAACCTCATGTACGATCTTCAAGATTCCTAAATCCGACGCGGTCTTGAAACCAAGTAAATTCCCTCCTCCTTCAGTCACGTAGAACTTCGACCATTTGGTTTCGGACTTGTGACGTGCTGTGGCTCGGAACATTCCTTTCAGCAGTATGGGCGTCTTGCTACCATAGGGGAATACCTGTGTGTCAGCTGGAAGCAACGGGTCTATACCAGGTTGGGCTCGGCGAATAACGTTGAACGTCTTGGAGTCGACTAGGTTGACGGATGCTCCCGAATCTATCATCATGGGGACTCTGGCCATTTTTGGTTTCTTTCCGATTGTTATCGTACACAGCGTTGGGTTGTTGGACTTGGCAGCTTGGGTAAAGTAACAGTAGTCAGAATCTTCGTCAGCCTCTGTCATCAGGGTGTTAGCGCTGTTGGTCTTTGAACGGCACATCCTCCCGAAGTGTCCTATCTTCTTGCAACGATGGCACTCCTGACCATTGGCGGGACAATTACTACTGACTTTGTGGGGTCTCCCTCCACACTTACCACAGTTCTGGTCGTTGTGTCGCTGCTGGGGTCTGGTATCTCGACCATCGCGACGTCTGTCCTGGTCCGGCTTCGATTGTGACTGGAAACGACGTGTCTTCTGCTTAGGTCTGCTCTGTCTTTGGCTCCCTTTGCCTTGGCTCTTGTCATTGGTGTCGAAAACTCCGCATTTCGGGTTTTCTACTGGGGAGTTGCTGACTACAAATTGATGGTGAACTTGACTCTATCGTATCTTTTTTACAACTGACTTTATTTCTACAAACTATTGACTAAGTAAACAAGATTACGAATTAACAGATGTTAAGAGATGAAAGAAGGTGCTTAGACGATTAAGCTTAGCTTAATCCGCAAGGATTTCCTCAGACTTCCTGGCTCCATGCAGCTGCAGCGACTTGTCGGACTAATAACTTGATTCAGGAAATGACTTGGTTCAGGAATGCGTAATTCCTGACATTCCCCCCGCCCGCAAGCACATGGTTATTTTAATCCCTGAATAGTTAAACAGTGATTGGCTAATCATCCTCGGTGGTCTGCAATCCAGACTGACTGATACTAAACGGTGTTCGAAACCGCTAACTACACAAAATACTTGAAGTGAACATGAGATGGTAGATAAGCTTCAATACATGCAAAGTACGTTAAAGAGATTAATCCGTATTGAGATTCTAAAGTTTCTAAACTAAATGTCGAGATGATGATGATCAAAAGATGAATATCTATAGCACGATGGTGTCAAACATGTTACAACTAACTAATATTCCATGATAATGTTCTAGTATTTCAATATAGATGAAATTCAAATGTCAATTCGATTGTGTTGATTGTCTCTTCAGTTTCTCATGGACGACAGGCGTCGTAACCCCGACGGAGGGGAGCATCCACATTACTATACATTGCCCAAGTGTATAGCTTTGACGAAGTGAATATTAAAACGGAATGTCACGTACGCTACAATATCTACTGTCCGTAGTGATCCAAGTGCTCTCTGATTTTGAGCCTCGTAATGTCAGTGGTTGACCGTTTTGGTCGAGATTTTGTTTTTTGAACAGATTTGATTTGCGCAGACCGTTCGATGCTCTCGTCAACGGTTAACTCAAGCGGATACAATTTTCCGATTGCTCGGTTAGATTGCCCTGTGGCAGTTTTGACAAGCGCAGATCGGGTCAGCCCATCTTGGCCTCTGTTGAGTTCTTTTATGATCCCAAGTTTCCATTGTCTCCTCTTGGCATCCTTGTCGTGTACAAGAATGACGTCATCAATTTTAATGATGTCAGCTTTGGCATTTTGTTTGCTAAGTTCGTACTGGTGTTGTTCCCGTAGCCTAGCGAGATACTCGTCATAGAAACGTTTCTTGAATGTTTGTAGTCGTTCTGCGCGTTTGTACGCCAATTTCTCAAGTTTATCTCTGCCGGCGTATGTTACATCCAAGTTATCCTCTCCTTCGTGTGGCAACAAAAACATATCATGTCCGTATATCAGATTATTCGGTGTTATCGCTTTGAGTTCATTTGGATCTGATGATAAATATGTGAGTGGTCTGTTGTTTACCGTTGCTTGAATTTCTTTGATGAGAGTTTGAAACTCATCAATTGGAACGAGTGATTTGCGCAAGGTTTTCTTAAGTGCAAGTTTCGTCACACCAATCAGTCTCTCATGAACGCCAGCGAACCAGCTGGCTTGTACGGGTGCATATTTGAATGTTATTCCTTTCTTAGACAGGTGGTTTTGGAATTGTTCTGTTCCCACAATGTTGTACAGCCGTTTCAGCTCGGTGTCGGCGCTTGTAAACGTTTTGGCATTGTCACAGTAAATGAGGCTAGGCACTGAATGTGTTGAAGTGAAACGTCTGAAAGCTCTTAGAAATGATTCAACAGTTAAGTCCGGCGTGATTTCAAGATGTATGCCTCGCGTGGTGCAACACGTAAAGAGACAAACGTACACTTTTTGCATCGAGTCCTTAATTCGTACGTAGAGGTGTGATGTAAAATCTACAGCAGTGGACTTGAAAGCTGACAAGTCGTTAATCCGAAAGTCTGGCAGTGGTAGTGCGATGGGAGTCAGATATGGACGCCCAGACACTTTCTTACAGATTACACAATGTCCGATGATTTTCTTAACGGTTGAGCGCATTGATGTGACCCAATACTTCTCCCGAAGATAAGCCATGGTGGACCCTAAGCCGTAGTGTACCACGTTGTGGTGGGCGTTCCGGACGATTAACGTTGTTATGTAGGATTGATTTGGCAGGAGAATTGGGTACTTCCTGTCTGAGCTGACGTCTGCATTAGTAAGCCTCCCGCCGCAACGAATTGTTCCTTTTTTGTCAAGAACGAGCCCTAATTGACTGATGATTGTGGGTCGAGAAGGCAGCTTATGCCTTCCACTTTGTTCTAACTTCAAGTAATCCGTAACGTGCTTATAGTGTTCGTTTTGAAGATTTGTAATCCATTTTTCTTCCGCGTTAGCGATATCTTGTGCAGACAGTTTATTCCTGTTTTTGAGTCCGGGTTTGAAAGCGCGTGATACTAAGGCGGTAATTCTCAGAAGTCTATTCCATGAACTGAACTTGTCCTGTGCTATAACGTCGCTGATACTTGCGACAGGTGTTGTTGCGACCATGCTTGTAACAACGAAGTCATTTTGCATTTCAAACGCGGCTGTCAGAGAGACGGAACTGTTCAAGGTTAGGTCGGAAAGTGCGGTTAAAGGCCACGTGGTTTTATCATCCTTGAGCCATTTTGGCCCCTGCAGCCATGAAGAGTCCTTCAATTCCTGATGTGTCGCACCACGTGATAAGATGTCTGCAGCGTTTTGTTTGGTTGACACATGGTACCAAGAAGTCAAGTCTGACTTCTGACGTATTGTTTGCACGCGGTTGTGAACAAACTGTTTGAGTTTTTTATTGGATCTGAGCCAATAAAGCGCTATCTCTGAATCAGTGCTGTATACCACTTCGATTGTCTGATACTACGTGATGTAGGTATTTCGCAAGGTCTCTGCATAATTTACCCCCAAGACCATGGCCATCAGTTCAAGCTTAGGGACTGTGAAATTGACATTTTTCTCTGAGATGACTTTGTTCTTAGAGCCGATGAGGGCGACTTTATTGTTCTGTTTAGCGTAAGCGACACAACCAATGGCGGTGGTGGGACATGCATCACAGAATACTACGATTTGTAACGGTTTGCTGGTGTCACCCCCTAGCCAACGGGGTATAGATAGCATGTGCGTGAGAGAGAGGGACTCCTGTTTGATTGTTTCCCATTCTTGCCGTTCGGTGATTGATAAGTGTTCATCCCAGGTTTTTTGGCCTCTCCACAGGTTGTTCACGTAAGACTTAGCAGGGACTGTCAGCGGTGCTACAATTCCGAGCGGGTCGAAGATTGATGCGGTCTGAGATGTTACTTTACGTTTTGAAAGTTCTCCTGATGATTTGAGATCCTTTTTCGCGACTGAAATCTGATCAGATTTGGTATCCCATTTCAGTCCAAGTACCCCTACAATGTCAGATTTTGTTTGTACTCCTTCCGATCTGATTCTTTCATCGAGTGTTTCCGAGTTTGAACTCCATTGGCGCAAATTGAAAGACGCGTGGTTCATGATCTCACGAGACTCCTGGAAGTAATCCAATGCTTCCTGATTTGAATCGACTCCGGTTAACAGATTGTCAACGTAGAATTTTGTTTTCATATCCTTGGCAACTGGGGTATCGTAACTAGACAGATGCTTGTGCAGAGTGATAGCGAGGGCGAATGGGCTGGAAACATTTCCGAATATGACAGTGTTACAGTGATAAGGAATCAGTTCTTTCGAGACATCATTGTCTTTATACCAGAGGAATCTAACCCACTTCCTCTCCGATTCTAACAAATGCACAGCTAAAAAGGCACGAGCGATATCTGCGGACAGACCAATCCGTTTGGTCCGAAAGAGCATGATCAGTTCAGTTAGGTCTTGAAGCATATTAGGTCCTTCATAAAGGCATGAGTTGAGCGATGGGCTACCACTACTGGCGTCAAAAACGATTCTCAGGGGGGTTGTTTCACTGTCACGGAGTATGGGAAAATGAGGCAAATAGTGGCCGGTGTCACAGTCATCTTGGCTGCCCTCTGAGATGAAACCCTTGTCCAGGTTTTCCTGCATTACTTGGGTGTAGTTGTTGAGAAGGTTTAACTTACGTAATCTTGCCATGACTTGACGTAGCCTGGCTTCGCATTCCCTTCTGTTAGTGAGTAGTTCCGCGTGGTCTGGTCTCCATGGTAACGGAACCGAATAGTTCCCATCCTTGAACTCGATTTTTTGCATGAAGTCCGATTTAAACTGTTCATCGAAATCAGTGTCATTTTCATCCGTTGGCTGAAGAGTGCTGCTGTTGATGAATTCCTCAAGTGATTGTATCTCGGGATCATTGTCCTCGATGATATGTTCGTTTGCGGTTGTGTTGATTCGATCTGCTGATGTAATCACGGAGTGTTCGATTTTAACGGGAAACAGTGGTCCTGACACAAAACATCCCAAATTTGAACACTGTACTGTCGGCCCGTCCCCTTTCACTAGACGATTTTCAAGGAACTGGAAGGCATGATCACATCCAATCATGATATCCACGTAAATTCATCGGCACTAAAGTTATTTGCTAACTTGTTTTCAATGTTCGCTATGTATGGGTACTCCTTACATGTATTCCATTCTCGTTGATTGATGGGGTTGACTATTTCATCGGTGATGAGAACTTCAATTATTTTGATACCGTCAGTGGTTGCAATTTCAACATTTGCAATGTCGTATTGCCGTTTTGAAGAGTGGCCTCCGAAGCCATTAACACTTATGGATTGGGAACGCACCGGTTTGAGTTGAAGCTTTTGTGCTGTATCTTTGCGAATGTAAGAGGACATGCTTCCTCTATCAATCAGCACTCCTGCTGTGGATTCCTTCCCTTTATTCTGTAAGGTAACATACCCTGTTTCTAGTAGAACTGTGGACGGCCTATTGGTTGCGCGTTTTTTGGAATTCACGTTTGTTGTTTTAAATCCCACGTGATCATTGATATCGATTTTTCGTACATCGGAGTACTTGGGGGTTACGGCACACATTCCTGTGTTACTTGAATTGCTGTATTTCTGTTCAAAGTATTCGTGAAGACTGGTGTGGTGCTTTTTACCACACGTGTGGCATTTGCTGCGGTTGTTACATTCCTTGGCGATATGAGATGTTCGAAGACAGTTGCTGCACAGGCGTTTGTTGAAAACGGCATTGTATCGGTTTGTTGGTGATAGAGTGCATTCAAAACAACTGTGACCGGAGTTGCAGAATTGACACATTTTGGGTTTGGCTGCGGGCACACTTACAAACGAATCCAATGAAACTTTACTCCCGTTCAGGTTTCGATTCTGATTCTGCGTACTTTTCCTATGACTGATATCCGACTGTGGAGGAGCATCTGCGCGTTCTCCAACGTTTTCAAGCTGTTCTGAGAAAGACTGCATGAATCGCTTTAAGTCAAAAGCATCCTGTTGCCCTGAGGTTCCCATTTTTTCCCGGAAGAATTTCGGTAACTTCTTTTCGATGATTGGTACAATAAACGGAGCGCATTTGTAGATATCGACGTTGAGGTTTTCTAGGGACCGTATGTCCCCCATTACTCGGTTGTGGAATTCCCGGAGAGCATTATAATGTCCTGCAGGCCCTGGCATTTCTAAGAGGTTATTCACATGTGATCGAATGATTTTTCGGGGTTGTCCGAAACGTTCTTTCAAGATTTCTACCAGTACTTTCAGGTTTTCCCCTGAAGCTTGAAGACCAGCAACAGCGTCTGTCGCTGAGCCCGTTAACTGTCCCTTGATATAATTGTATTTCGTGATATCCGCATAGTTAGCACTGAGAACATCTGCTTCAATCGTGTCCCAAAAAGATTTCCATGATGTGTAAGACCCGTCGAATGTCGGTAATTTCAACTTTGGCAGTTGCGCTGTTTTGGGTACTGACGCGGCTGGCGCGTCGACTGTCGCTGGCTTTGTGACCGTTTTCTTGGACTGTAATTCTACAAACTTACTCACGTGCACTAGTTTGGTTCGATTGTCTATATTCCTCTGTTTCGTTTGTAAGATTTCCTCTTTGGTTAGGTCATCTTCCTTCTGTTTTGTAACTAGTTTCGCTATTTCCACGTTTAGACTTTGTAACTTGACGAACGTTTCGTCGATTTCTGTTGAACATGCTTCAACTTTTGACAGTTCGAATTTCGTTGGTGACTCCTTTTCAATCACGGCATTTGCCTGTTCGAAACCGGTGTCCAAGGCTTCCTGTAACAAGTCTCTGTTTTTCTTGAGTTGATCGATTTTATCCATTTTGACCTTTACGTTAGTATATTGCGTTGTGTATTTACTCGGTGAATTTCCCAGATCCTGGTCACGGCACCATGTCGAAAACTCCGCACTTCGGGTTTTCTACTGGGGAGTTGCTGACTACAAATTGATGGTGAACTTGACTCTATCGTATCTTTTTTACAACTGACTTTATTTCTACAAACTATTGACTAAGTAAACAAGATTACGAATTAACAGATGTTAAGAGATGAAAGAAGGTGCTTAGACGATTAAGCTTAGCTTAATCCGCAAGGATTTCCTCAGACTTCCTGGCTCCATGCAGCTGCAGCGACTTGTCGGACTAATAACTTGATTCAGGAAATGACTTGGTTCAGGAATGCGTAATTCCTGACAATTGGCTCTAATCTTGTTAACGGTTTGATGTTGCGATTCTTCAAGCTTGGTTGCTTGGTGCTCACTGATTCAAATGCGCGGCCAGTATCTAGAATTTTAGTTAAATTCATGTCTTCACGCAACGCTTTTCTGCGAAGTTGATGTGAATTAGTGCCGGTTATGATTTGAGCGCAAATCTCGCGGTCTACATTCGCGAAATCACATGTCTTGGCAAGTTTTCTCAAGCGAGTATGGTAGGCATCAAGCGTTTCATCCTTTGCTTGAGTACACTGTCTGAAGTTGTATACCTCCAATGCTACGTTCTTCTTGGGTAGAAAATGCGCAGTTAACTTAGCCTTAGCAGTATTATAGTCATCATCATCGCCTGTCTCTGTCAACGTGTCGAATATCTCATCTACATCAGGTCCTGCGTAATGTAGTAGCAATGCTCTCTTCCTTGTGGGATCAGTTAAACCTATTCCAACAAAGAGTCTCTCAAATCTAGCCAACCACCTTTCCCATCTGGGGCCAATAGCGGTAGGGTCAGTATGAGGATCAAATGAAGCAAAGTTAGGTAGAGATATCATCGGTTGAGGCGCAACAGCGGCAGCTGGGTCAGCAGGAGCTCGTACTGGTGATGGCATCTTGGCAACACGGTACTAATATTCTAAATATTATGAGCAAGACTGCTAGAAACTAGGGATATTATAATACTGCACAGTAAACGATAGTGTCGACATCTAACGGTAACACGCGGAAACGCATTCACACGGGCTACATACAGCGCGGCGAGATTTCTATTCTACATGAACGATTGCACGTACACATACATAGCGATAGCGCGTACATTACGCATATATTTCTCGCGGCGTGGTCACAGACTTTTTAAACCGTTAAATTCACAGTAATAACTGCACGCATTTTTCAAAATGTCCACTTCTACGGGTTCTTGGTATCTTACTTTAGCATCGAATATCCTCGTCGCCAGATATAATGTCGTGAGGGACTAATGCAGAGCCATTCCTGTAGAGCAGGTCACAGAACAGACAAGCTAATCGGTTCGCCATTACAACAACAAGGTTTATGATAAAACACGGAATATCAATATACGAAACGACAGAACATTACATATACTATGCTACTTGATGCATCCAAGGCATTCGACAGGGTGAACTATATCAAACTTTTCAAACTTTTGTTAAAAAAAGGGTGCTGCCCTCTAGTTGCGAGATTTCTGGCGGTGTTATACACGGAACAAAACGTCAGCGTGTCATGGAATGGAAAAAAGAGTGCCACATTTGGAGTGAGAAATGGTGTGAAACAGGGCGGAGTTCTCTCCCCTATACTTTTTTGTATTTATATTGATGAGCTGTTAGAGAGGCTTAAAAGTGTCGGTTTTGGGTGTTACATTGGTTCGATGTTTATTGGTGTTTTAGCATACGCGGATGACATTGTCATCCTAGCGCCGACTAGGTACGGGTTACGGAAACTACTGTGTGTATGTAGTGATTTTTCGATTGATTATAATGTGATCTTTAACCCTAAAAAGAGCCAGCTTCTATACTTTAGTGCAGATGGTGTACTGCGCGACCACCTTCCAATGCAATGGTCTGGGCAGAATATCGTTGTTAGCGAAAATGCGATTCATCTTGGACACTTCATTGGTACTGATTCATTAGAGAGAAATTTAGATAGTTCTGTGGCTATGATTTACTCTCGTAGTAACAATTTAATATCTGTGTTTGGTCATTGTTTCTCTCATATCAAATACAAGCTCTTCAAATCATTTGCAATGGCCCTGTATTGCTGTGTCTTATGGGACTTCACTCCTAGGAAACTAGAAAAAGGGTGTGTAGCGTGGCGGAAATGTGTCCGAAAAATTTTCAATTTGCCATATATGACCCACAGGAACCTGCTTCTTCTGATCTGTGTTGATACACCATTTGACATACAGCTGTACGCACGCTTCGTTAAATTCATGTACTCGGTTCTAAATAGCGAAAACGAGCTTGTTAGGAGATGTGGCCAGTTGGCACTCGAGGGTAGTAGATCTACGGTATCAAAAAACATTGCAATATTATGTGAGAAAGCGAACTGTTGTAGAGATGACGTATGTAATGTAGATGTAAGACGACTTGAAAATGTAGATCAGTCAGTCAAGGACAATGCGGGTGTTATAAGAGACTTGGTCATTATGAAGGAAGAAAGGAACTTTGAAATTCTGGAGAAGGAAGAGATTGAGTTTATCTTGGCTGATCTGTGTGTGGGGTAGGGTAAATATCAAGGTGTAAAGACAATTTTGTCTTGTTCTGTTCTCTTTTGTTGTAGCACATCACTTTGTATCTGCACTTGCACCTTTTGATTGTACTTGTTAGTACGAATAAAGAACTATTAATAATAATAATAATAAAACCTTGGGTAAAGCTAATCAAGTCGGTTACCCTTTGGCAGCAAAGTGAAGTCACTAATTTAATATAATCGAATCGATAGCTAAAGCTTATAGCCATAAGCATAACTGTCCCAACCTAAAAACTAAACCAAGAAAACTGGAAATCAGCGGCCAACTTCAGATTTAAAAATACATTTTTCGAAAACCAAAAAAGGAAACAACTATGAGAGATATATTTCACATGTTGGTAGGGTATTTGGCAATGAAAGCCAAAATATTTAGAGCGCTGCAAAGTCACTCAAAACATTTACTTCGTATCACAATTTTTTCATTCGAATAATCCTCTAATCCCACTATTGATCCACCTTGTTAACATTGTTACAATGTTATTTCGTAATGTGTTGGTCTGTTTGCATTGGCAAAAGATCGTGTCTTCATTTTCTAATCTTAGGTACTCCTGAGGTAAAGATAACGACTACCATCAGCAATTCAAGTCCACGCATCGGAGAAACGATAACGCTGAGTTGTAACATTGCGGGTGGAACCGCCAGCGATATAAGGTGGTCGCGTTTCTTCTTTTATATCGGAAATGTTACCAACGATTGCTTAGTTGTTTCAAAGCGGTACAAATCAAGAGTAACAAACATTCAATGTGATACGAATGATTATAATTTTCAATTAAGTAATGTTAAACCTTCGGACGGCGGGGTTTGGTTTTGTGAGGCTAACATACATTGGAAACCAAGCTACCTGTTAGTTATAGGTAAGTTTAAAAAACACATAAATCAATGCAGAACACAAATTCATCCTTAAAAGGGATAGTGAAACGACTGAACGATAACGGGATTTGTAACGAAAGGCCGCAGCCAGGTGGAGATGATTTTTTAGGTGAGATGCTGGAGTGATGGCCATAAACCATGTTTGTTGTTTTCGATATGCAGCACTGATAATCGCCCTTCTAAGAGAAGACAGTGTCAATATCTCGGAATTTGGAATGCTCCTTATAATGCGATTACTGACGTCAAACCAGGAGGACCACATCAGTTGAGTGCTGGTCAGACGTGTGTAGGACATAATAGAAAAACTTACAACCAAAATCACCAGAGTGCTGCGAAGCCACTCGAAACATCGCCTTCGTATCATCATTTTTTCGATGGATTAAGCCTCTATTCCACTTAAAAGTTCCTCCTTGTAAACATATTGTTTCAAAGCTACTTTGTACTGTGTTGGCCCGTGTGTATACTTCGACAAAAGATCGTGTTCCATTTCTAGTTTCAGTTAATCCTGCGGTAACGAATACCATCAGCAATTCACGACCACGCCTCGGAGAAACGATAACGCTGAGTTGTAACATTGCGAATGGAACCGCCAGCGATGTCAAGTGGTGGCACTTGTTGGACTTTATCATGGATGATGAAATTGTTACCGACAATTGCTTTGTTGTTTCAAACTCTAAAAAATCAAGATTAACAAACATTCAATGTGATACGAATAATTATAATTTTCAATTAAGTAATGTTCAACTTTCGGACCGGGGGTATTGGTTGTGTGCGGCTGATGGACAAGTGGCCTCAAGCAGGCTGAGATTGGATGTTTTAGGTAAGTTTGAAAAATACATAAATCAATGCAGAACACAATTCTTCATTAAAGGAGACAGTGAAACGACGGAACGATATATAATATATAATAGGGAAGTTGTAACGAAAGGCTGCAACCAGGTTGAGATTATATGTTTGGTAAGATGCTGGATGCTTTTCA
This sequence comes from Lineus longissimus, assembly GCF_910592395.1. Lineage (NCBI taxonomy): Eukaryota > Metazoa > Nemertea > Pilidiophora > Heteronemertea > Lineidae > Lineus > Lineus longissimus. The sequence continues at coordinate 1,949,623 of NC_088325.1, read as the reverse complement.
AATCATTTTATGATATGTATTAATATCTTTTACGTAACGTTTTTAAGTAATGTATCCAGGCCTATTTATTTTCATCTCTGTGAGGCGCCGCGATATAAACATGAGCGGCGCCATACAAATATCGTTTTATTATTATATTATTATTATACGTTGAGATTATATGTTGGGTAAGATGTGGGAGTTATGGCCACTAACCAGTTTGATGTTTTCGGTATGTTAAAAAAGTCAATGCAGCACTGAAAATCGCTCTTGTAAGAGAAGAGTGTCAATATCTCGGATTTTGGACTGTTCCTTATTAAGCCGGAAATTTGTAACGTCAAACCAGGACCACATCTGTTGAGAAATCGCGAGATGAGTAATCATTACTTTCCTGCCTGCCCCAAGATGTTCTTCTTCACCGGACCATAACAATCACCATTTTTCCGTGAAATTCTACATTCAATGGCAGTGTGTCCGAAGACAATACAGAGGCTACATGCACCTACATGTATGTCCAAACAGACGACTGACTTTCAGGGGATTTAGTGATAATCTCTGACAGGGCCTCAATAGCAACTAAACTCCATATTCCAAGTCCTCCTCCTGAATCGGGCGCCCCGCTTCTTCTGCCCTAAGAAGGTTTCACATTGGCAAACTATTTTGAAGAGGCCACATTTAGGATCATTTTCTTTCACTTGCATTCTACCGCGAGGGAGCATGGCATGCAGTACGAGCTGGTACAAGAGCTTAATAACAATCATACGCTGTTTCATACGCTGTTTGGTATGACTCAGTGGTGTTTTTTTTACTTTATCGTATGAACATTGGCCAAAAGCTGTTTGTAAAGCCACACTCGCGGGGATTTCCAATGTTTTTTCAATCGATGTGTTCACCTTTTTTCGATACCCGTAAAAATCATAACACATCCTAGCCTAATACTATTCGGTACCAACGTCAGTGGCGCCAATGCCGGGGGCCTAATTCTAAACGATTTTCTTTGTGTTATTCGCTACAGGAATATATTCATACGTTTTAAATGTTCTATACGATGCGAAAGAAATGCTAACTGTTAGTTTGTCCTATAAGTTTTCTGTTTCATTCATAAATTACACAAATTTGATTCTTGTTATGCACGTGCTGCTTATTTCAATAACAAATTTCATGATAAAAACCGACGACTAACTCTGTAATATACGTTGTCCCTTACGAATTAGCTCCCGATTGGTGGCCAATGTGTAGCCACTATGAGCCAATCGTGAGGCAGACTCACAAATGTAATGCATGAGTCTGCATGTGACAGACTTAACACATCTCAGACACTCAATTAAGAGAGTTGCTTCACGCCAAGTATGGAATCTCACTTAAATATCAACAGAAAAGAATCGACGAGAACATAATTGGTTTGTGACAGATTACCATGGATGAGATAGCTCCCCGCTATAGCCTCGGTCTCATGAATGTTCGCCTTTTCAGGTTTAATATTTGCAATACATTCTGTGGCGGTTGGTTCTCCCACCGAGGTTGGCATCTTGCCGGATTTCGCATTCCGCATCTCGCGGTTTATAATAAGCCTTGCCAGTGGGAAGAAACAAGGATGCGCCTGTTGGTACAGCTTCAAAGAAGCCACTACCCAAGTTTTAACTTCGAGGGGGATCTTGTAGATTTACAGGGGGGTCGTTGAGTTTAAAGTTTCATATGGCACGACTTGTTGAAAAAGAATCGGGTTATACAAAATACAATGTAATCTGTCTTGAATTCTAGATGCACCAGATACTTCGCAAATGAAAACCAACTATACAGGAAAAAGTGTTCATCCATTGATCTATGATGGCGATTGATTATCAAGGTTCCATCCGTAGGCCCAACCATGGATAGATGATGGAGAATCCCCATCATATATCCACTGTTAGACTTGGTGACTGGACTGCTACTCCGACGGGTTTATACTTTACTGCATATGGTCATTTTTAGGGGAACCAACGGCAGTGGGCCTATGATGGAATTCCCAACATTAGGTAGTCCATGGGCCATCAGTGCATCCACCCATGGGCCCATCAATGATCATGCATGGACAATTTTGCCTGTGTACCTCACGATCATGAGCCGGCATATTTTCAACTACAAATATCTCCCTGTAAATATCAGACTATGTAGTAATTACCACTGGTCAGTTTCATAAACACTTTTCCAATTCTTTGAAGTGCAATCTTCGCCAAACAGTCTTACACCATGCAAACTTCGAATACCTAATTATTTGGCCAAAATGAGTTGGAAAACCAACTCTCTAGAGCTTTGCTTTAACATGCTACACCAATCTCTTAGGTTTTGCCTTAGATTAATCAGTAACACCTTCTGTTTTCAGTTCCGCCTGATGTTGAAGTCAAAATCAGTAAGACAACTGTGAATGAACATGAATCCGTGCGGTTTGAATGTGCTACCAGCGGAGGCCACCCGGAGCGCATCGAGGGGTACCAGTGGCTTTGGATGAAGAGCGGCTCTACTGCGGAACAGGTTATCCAAGACGCCGACACAACGCAGAATGGGAAGCTTCTCGAGTTCGTGGGCATACCATACGATAGGAGTGGGACGTACTCTTGTAAGGCTTGGAATCTTAGTGGGATGGGACAGGCATCGGTAGTCCTGACTGTGCATTGTAAGTTTGGTTCTGCATTCTTTGTAATATATCTGCTGAGATATTTGACTAAATCTTTTATCCAAACTGAAAATCCTTATGAAATTCCTTTCCATGTATTTGTGTCCAGTTTGAATACCGTTACAACTATTCATTAGCTCATCTGTCTGTAGTATAATATATGTGAAGGGTATAGAGAAGGAGCAGAAGGAATTCACAAAGGTCCTGGCGAAGGACTGAAAAGAACTTAACAATTTTCATCAGTTTACAAAATCTTTCCCCGATGCAGTGCACACTGCATTATGCATTGGCCTCTGAACACTTCCTTTTCACCCACAGTTTCTCCTAGAACAGACACAGAGGCCAACACGACGTATAACGTGGTGGGTGAGATAGGCAAGGAGGCATCGTTTGAACTGTTCATCATCGCCAACCCGACTCCGGCAACAACTGGTTACGTCTGGTCCAAAGATGACAACATCCTTTCGAACTCATCGTCCGAATATGAAATCATATCCGGCCCGACGTCGAGCAAGTTGGCCATCGAACACGTCAAATCCTCCCATTATGGGAACTATTCGTGTTCTGTGAAAACGAGCGGATTTCAAGCGAAGGTTTTCAAATTTAAGCTTTTCAAACCAGGTAAGTTGTATCATCTGTTGTTAGTGGTTTCCCAACGGAGATGGGTGTATTTCAATGGCCACCTTAATAGTCAATTCTGAAGCCCTTGGTAGGAATGGGGTTCCAGAAGAATCTCACAGTGTGGCTACGTGTATCGAATAGTGAGAGAGAAGGAGTTCGAGGTCAATCTGCTCTGTGCTAGATAACTTTATTTGAACTGAACTAAGACATGACAGATACAAAACTATCACAATACATTACGATGTAAGAAAAGGTAATGATAGGTCAAGCTATTGTACAAACAGGCGTGACACGAGCATCCGGCTCGGGGGCGGAGTAGCCGTAAAAATCATAACACATCCTAGCCTAATACCATTAGGCACCAATGTCAGTGGCGCTAAAGCGGCCATTGCCGTGGGCCTAATTCTAAACGATTTAATTTGTGTTATTCGAAACATGATTCTGTCGTGGCACAATCGTCGCCTCGGAATATACTCATACTTTTTAAATTTTCTGTACGACGCGAAAGAAATACTAACTGTTAGTTTGTCCTATAAGTTTTCTGTTTCATTCATAAATTACACGACTTTGATCCTTGTTATGCGCGTGCTGCTTATTTCAATGAAAAATTTCATGATAAAACATCGACGACCATTATCTGTAACATACGTTGTCCCTTACGAATTAGCTCCCGATTGGTGGCCAGTGTGTAGCCACTATGAGCCAATCGTGAGGCAGACTCACAAATGTAATGCATGAGTCTGCACGTGACAGACTAAACACATCTCAGGCACTAAATTAAGAGAGTAGCTTCACGCCAAGTATGGAATCTCAGTTAAATATCAACAGAAAAGAATCGATAAGAACATAATTGGTTTGTGACAGATTACCATGGATGAGATAGCTCCCCGCTATAGCCTCGGTCTCATGAATGTTCGCCTTTTCAGGTTTAATATTTGCAATACATTCTGTGGCGATTGGTTCTCCCACCGAGGTTGGCATCTCGCGATTTCGCATTCCGCATCTCGCGGTTTATAATAAGCCTTGTCAGTGGGAAGAAACAAGGGTGCGACGGTTGGTACAGCTTCAAAGAAGCCACCATCCATGTTTAAATTTCGAGGGGGATCTTGTAGATTTACAGGGGGGTCGTTGAGTTTAAAGTTTCATATGGCACGACTTGTTGAAAAAGAATCGGGTTATACAAAATACAATGTAATCTGTCTTGAATTCTAGATGTACCAGATACTTCGCAAATGAAAACCAACTACACAGGAAAAAGTGTTCATGCATGGATCTATGACGGCAATTGATCATGAACGTTCCATCCATTGGCCCAACCATGGATAGATGATGGAGAATCCTCATCATATATCCACTGTTAGACTTGGTGACTGGACTGCTACTCCGATCGGTTTATACTTTACTGCATATGGTCATTTTTAGGGGAACCAACGGCAGTGGGCCTATGACGGAATTCCCAACATTAGGTGGTGCATGGGCCATCAGTGCATCCATCCATGGGCCCATCAATGATCCATGCATGGACAATTTTGCCTGTGTACCTCTCGATCATGAGCCAGCATATTTTCAACTACAAATACATGTATCTCCCTCAAAATATCAGACTATACATGTAGTAATTACCACTGGTCAGTTTCATAAACACTTTTCAAATTCTTTGAAGTGCAATATTTGCCAAACAGCCTTCCACCATGCAAACTTCCAATACCTAATTATTTGGCCAAAATGGGTTGGATTTCTATTTAAAACCAACTCTCTAGAGCTTTGCTTTAACATTCTGCAACAATCTCTTAGGCTTTCCTAAGATTAATCAGTTACACCTTCTGTTTTCAGTTCCGCCTGATGTTGAAGTCAAAATCAATAAGACAACTGTGAATGAACATGAATTCGTGCAGTTTGAATGTGCTACCAGCGTCCGCCACCGATCAAAGTATATTTCGCGGTACCAGTGGCTTTGGATGAAGAGCGGCTCCACTGCGGAACAGGTTATCCAAGACTCCGAGAACAGCACGCAGAATGGGAAGCTTTTCGAGTTCGTGCGCATACCATACGATAGGAGTGGGACGTACTCTTGTAAGGCTTGGAATCTTGGTGGGATGGGACAGGCATCCGCAGTCCTGACTGTGCATTGTAAGTTTGGTTCTGCATTCTTTGTAATATATCTGCTGAGATATTGAACTGAATCTTCTTATCTAAACTGAAAATCCTTATGAAATTCCTTTCCATGTATTTGTGATCATTTTGAATACCGTTACAACTATTCATTAGCTCATCTGTCTGACAACAAATCACTTAAAATTATTGCTTTGTAATTCAATAGGTGGAAACATAGTATAATGTCTGTGAAGGGTTTACAGAGAAGGAGCAGAAGGAATTCACAGAGGTCTTGGCGAAGTACTGAAAAGAACTTAACAGTTTTTATCCGTTTACAAAATCTTTCCCTGATGCAGTGCACACTGCATTATGCATTTGCCACTGAACACTTCCTTTTCACCCACAGTTTCTCCTAGAATAGACCCAGAGGCCAACATGACGTATGACGTGGTGGGTGAGATAGGCAAGGAGGCATCGTTTGAACTGTTCATCATCGCCAACCCGACTCCGGCAACAACGGGTTACGTCTGGTCCAAAGATGACAACATCCTTTCGAACTCATCGTCCGAATATGAAATTATTTTCGGGCCGACGTCGAGCAAGTTGGCCATCGAACACGTCAAATCCTCCGATTATGGGAACTATACGTGCTCTGTAAAAACGAGTGGATTTCAAGCGAAGGTTTTCAAATTTAAGCTTTTCAAACCAGGTAAGTTGTATCATCTGTTGTTAGTGGTTTCCCAACGGAGATGGGTGTGTTTCAATGGCCACCTTAATAGTCAATTCTGAAGCCCTTGGTAGGAATGGGGTTCCAGAAGAATCCAATAGTGTGACTACGTGTATCGAATAGTGAGAGAGAAGGAGTTCGAGGCCAATCTGCTCTGTGCTAGATAACTTTATTTGAACTACACTAAAACATGACAGATACAAAACTATCACAATACATTACGATGTAAGAAAGGTAATAATTGATCAAGCTATCGTACAGATAGGCGTGACGCGAGCGTCCGGTTTGGGGGCGGAGCAGCGTAGACGCGCTTGCAGAGTCCGAATGGTTCCCACAGTAGGTATAAAATTCAGCCGAATTCTTTTAATTTTGAAGCCAACACATTTACGTCAAATTACCCCCTAAAACCAATTACACGAGATTATTTAATATGTTTCGAGATATTGGAATCTGAGAGGTTGTAGGAACTCTGAAGGATTTATTTAAGGACCCAGAAGAGGTTAATGGCAATTAAAAAATCAGAAGACGAAGGTCTACAGTAATAGTGTATCTCGTAAAAAACCGGATAGCAAAACTCCTTGATTCCATCGATAATTTCGAGTGAAGTGCGTATCAAACACCTAAATATCAATCACAACCGTTCATTACCTACTCGAATGAAACAGAAGCAATTATACAACCAAGCACCTCCAGCTCGGTATTGATTCCTTAAATCCGACACAGTCATGGTCGTTGCCCTGTTAACCGTTTGGGTGCCAAATGACATTTTAGGGTAAACCCCCCCCCCCAAGGTCTTCGGACATGTTAGAAGGTCAATACAACGCATCATGTACCATTCACCTGTGGTTGTGTTTTAAGGCTGTATATGTGTTTATGCTGTCAGAAAGTGACACCAATCATAGGAAATCTTGACGTCAATTCCAAACTGATGTACATGTAGTTCATGATTCCAACACTGAGACGTTGAAAGACCAAATCTGCACATTCATCTCATAACTATATATCACAACTGTTGCTTCATTTTAGGTCCACCTTCTGCACCCAGCAAACTCGAAGTTGTCAATTCAACTGCCGTAGCAGCGACGCTCACATGGATCTCAGAAATTAATGGCGGGTTGGAGCAGAGATTTTACGTCCAATACAAGAAGTTTGCCGACAACTGGAATGTTGCCCCCGAGGTTCCCGAAGGAGGAATAACTGATCCAGGTCTCAAGAAAGCCGTGTATCATAAGATTATGGGTCTTGAGTCGAATGTCTGGTATATGTTTCGAGTGCGCAGCAGGAACTCCCACACGGGGACTCACACGAGTAACTTTAGCAACGTGGCTTCCGGGGAAACACCAGGTTTGTGGATCTCTTTTAGAGACTTTTATAGACATTCGATCTCTTCAGTTGTTTAGTTCACACCTGAGCTGCGTTATTTACCTCTTGAGGAATACCTCTGATGCACGTCATGGGTTTCTATGAATCGTTACTCTCAGCAGTGCGGTCGGTCTTTGAATAGGACAAGAAGCTGAGATGCGTCCAACCGCCTTGGCGTCTAATGAGATAGGGGTATGGTTGATTTCGATTTCGCAACTTCGCCAAGTTACGTGCCGTCAACGGCTTACCACACAAGTAGGCAATTTCATTTCTCCGTTAGACCTGCCCATATCCTCATCATGTGCATGGCCATTGTTTAAACCATTTCTTCAAACATGTTTGTATTTTTACTTTGCAGAGAAACCCAAAACGTCCCTTAAAGGTGTGAATCGGATAGGTAAAATAGTAACCGCGGGCTGGGAACGAGTGACTGGAAAATATACAGGGCTGAAGATCAAATACTGCCAGACCGGCACAGACGACTGCATGACTCACACCGTGCCTAAACAAGAGAATACCTATGTAACATTTGTTGTTGATCCCGATAAATCATATTATTATTATATGGTTGTCGAAGATGGTGGTGATGTTGTATACAGGAGCAGGGTCTTCAATGACGAGGTTGATGACAAGACAAGCATAAGTGAGTCAGGTTGACTTCAGCCGAATATGGACAAATAAAAGCTCGACGGATCGAACATAGAAACGTCGATTCTAATTTCAACATGTCCTGATAATCTATTCATTCATATACATACTGCATGCTGTCTGGCAAAAAAGGTTGAGTCTGATGAAGATAACCTCCAAAGTTGTTTTCTTTACAGCAGCTGTAGGCGGTCTTGTTGGAGCCGGCATTGTAACGATACCAGTCGTCATTCTGGCTATTATTTTATGGTAAGCTACTTCGGATACAGGTCTGTTGGTAAAACGGCGACAGATTTCGGTGAAGTTGAAGGGGGGAGGGGGGCATATAGCTGTCGACACTGGTTTCTTGATCGCACTATAATTAGGATTTACAGTTAATATCCCAGAAGCTATTAACACATGAAGCTAGCTGATGAAGTATTCGATAAATAATCTTTCAGATTTTTATCAAACATTGACGGTTCATGGGGAATGAATCATTGAGGAAAGTTATTTGACATACATGTACCAATCTGAAATTAACCTGCCATGCACTAGAAGTGATGTTTTGATCTTGATCGCTATTCGCGTAGAGTGACGAGAATCCCAAATTCCAGATCTTAGCCTCTCTAATAAAACTGTATTTACTTCTGTAGGAAACGTGGTCTGCTGCGATGGAGGAAGAGGCAGTGTCATCGACCGGCAAATGACAACGCTGATTACGATGATACCAGGGTTGAATTCACAACAGACGGAAAACCTCAGGTACACATTTACGCCAAAATTGAAACAGATCACGTAAATGATGTGTTTGACCGTGAACGCTGGCATGGACAAAAACCCCCACAGCCATTGCCTACGGGGCACCGAGTTCCGGTTCACGGAGCCCATAGGAATGAGCCTGCGGAGTCCGACGATGACGTAGACGTTGACGTGGGTGCATACGATAACGCGACATGGCAGCAGGGTGTTCCAGGTCTACGCCCAGTTCCTGCACCTCAGCAAAATCAAACGGAGTGTGGCTCCTCAGACGATGAGTCTGGGGAGTATATCTTAAGCGATCCAATAAGCGACCAGGAGGGACAGGAGCCTGAAGGTACATACAATGACCTACCAATCCTCGTAACAGACGCACAGAAAGAGCTAAGAATTCACAAGGACGCGCAGCCTGACCAAAGTACAGCAGAGAGCAGTTCAAGACAAGCTAATGGCTCCTCAGACGATGAGTCTGGGGAGTATATCTTGAGCGATCCAATAAGCGACCAGGAGGGACAGGAGCCTGAAGGTACATACAATGACCTACCAATCCTCGTAACAGACGCACAGAAAGAGCTAAGAATTCACAAGGACGCGCAGCCTGACCAAAGTACAGCAGAGAGCAGTTCAAGACAAGCTAATGGCTCCTCAGACGATGAGTCTGGGGAGTATATCTCAAGCGATCCAATAAGCGACCAGGAGGGACAGGAGCCTGAAGGTACATACAATGACCTACCAATCTTCGTAACAGACGCACAGAAAGAGCTAAGAATTCACAAGGACGCGCAGCCTGATCAAAGTACAGCAGAGAGCAGTTCAAGACAAGCTAATGGGTCCAATGGGCAGACTCCAAGTCGCTCGAATGGCGCCCAAGAGTTGGTTACAAGTCGTTCGAACGACAATATGGCAAACGAGCAAGGGTCACCATACGCGCATTTAGATCCAGTAGCGCCAGTAACGCATGGAGGGTACTTGGACTTCAGACAACTTAGTTCAGAATAATAGGTATCAACATCCCAATAGGTGGCGCTGATTATAACTTGTGTGTGCGTCAAACAGACAACATTCTCGTCTCTGCCACACCAACGAAATACCCTAGTGACAGTCAGAGTCACGTCGCGGCTGCCGTGGCTGGTACCCTATTAAGACCGATCAGAAAATTTTTAAAGGGACACCTCTGTCGAGGTGTTTGTATGTGCTTGTGACATCACCGACGTACAGGTGGCGCCCGTGTATAACTTGATATATTGTATTGTTAACGTAGTCTGTAGGGAAGGTTGTGACCGTCGTTTACGTCACGCCGGTTTTTATTGGTACAGGACTCCGTCAAGGCCACAACATTCCGCCCTACATTTATAATCTCATTCTCACGGATTTAATCCCTTTCTTCTATAAGTACATTTTCCTTGATGAACAGATGACGGGTGAACTAAATTCTTATATTATGATTGCAGCAAAAACGTCCTTAACTCTTTTCGAATGAGTGATTTTGTAATATATTTCGTTCATTTTAGCACGGTAGAGTCATAATTGTAGTCGATGGTCCTGACGTAAGCGACGGTCACCACCACTTCGGTCCTATCAGTTGCAGATAATGAATATATCCATAGTCTGCATTATATATACACCCGGGAAGAGTCTAGCAGCCCTAGTGGTGGGGATGTGAACCAATATCTCCAGTGAAGTATCACTTCCAAAAATATAAGCTTCTATTCATTTATAGCTTTGTAAATATGCTATATCGATTTCAGAATAAGATGTTAAAAGCTAGGCATTGCCTTAAATTTTGCTGATGACCACGATTGATAAACCAATTGGGACTTGTATGTTGATTGCATGTGTCCGAGATGGCGAGGTTGGATCGTTTATAGAAGGCTCGGACTTGTATGTTGATTGCATGTATCCGAGATGGTATGGTTGGATCGTTTATAGAAGGCTTGGACTTGTATGTTGATTGCATGTATCCGAGATGGCGAGGTTGGATCGTTTATAGAAGGCTTGGACTTGTATGTTGATTGCATGTATCCGAGATGGTATGGTTGGATCGTTTTTAATAGGCTTGGACTTGTATGTTGATTGCATGTATCCGAGATGGCGAGGTTGGATCGTTTATAGAAGGCTTGGACTTGTATGTTGATTGCATGTATCCGAGATGGTATGGTTGGATCGTTTATAGAAGGCTTGGACTTGTATGTTGATTGCATGTATCCGAGATGGCGAGGTTGGATCGTTTATAGAAGGCTTGGACTTGTATGTTGATTGCATGTATCCGAGATGGTATGGTTGGATCGTTTATAGAAGGCTTGGACTTGTATGTTGATTGCATGTATCCGAGATGGCGAGGTTGGATCGTTTATAGAAGGCTTGGACTTGTATGTTGATTGCATGTATCCGAGATGGCGAGGTTGGATCGTTTATAGAAGGCTTGGACTTGTATGTTGATTGCATGTATCCGAGATGGTATGGTTGGATCGTTTTTAATAGGCTTGGACTTGTATGTTGATTGCATGTATCCGAGATGGCGAGGTTGGATCGTTTATAGAAGGCTTGGACTTGTATGTTGATTGCATGTATCCGAGATGGTATGGTTGGATCGTTTATAGAAGGCTTGGACTTGTATGTGGATTGCATGTATCCGAGATGGCGAGGTTGGATCGTTTAGCAGGCTTACCACATTTATTTAGTTATGCATGTATAATAAGAATTACTAACAAAACTGTCATGAATTTTGGGCAGCGACATGTATTCATCAAAGACAGGGAGAGTTGCACAGTGAAATAGAGCTTATCCTAATGTCAAGTTGTGGTGAATACATGGCTGGGATGAAAGTGGATCCTCAATCAATGGTTGATTCTAAATCTACAGAGTCAGGCTATCATAGAAATATGCTTTTTGAGAATATATGTAAGAAAAAAGCAATTGGTATTGGAATGTTGTAAATTTTATCATGATATTGGTGATCGGGATCACGAGCCGATACAACATATATTACTTCTTTGTTCTAGTTATAATATCGACCTATTAACGCATTCCTCGTCGCGGCGGCGGTGGTTTTGCTGCTACCCTATCAGAAAACTGTTAAATGGACACCTATGTCGAAGTGTTTTTATGTGCTTTGTGACAAAACCGACGTACAGAGCGCTTGTGTAATACATGATGTATTGTATAATATAGGGAAGGTTGTGACCGTCGTTTACGTCACGCCGGTTTTCATTGGTACAGGACTCAGTCAAGGCCACAACATTCCGCCCTACATTTGTAATGTCTTTCTCATGGATTTAATCCCTTTCTTCTTAAAGAACATTTTCCTTGATGAACTAATGATAGGTAAACTACTTATGTTATGAATGCAGGAAAAAATTCCTTAAATCTTTTCAAATGAGTGACTTTGTAATATATTTCATTCATTTTAGCACGGTATAGTCATGTTTGTAGTCGAGATTCCTGACTTAATCGACGGTCACCACCATTCCGATCCTGTAAGGTATTTAATGTATCCATAGTTTGCATTACACCCGGGAAGAATCTACCAATGTCTTTGATATAGGAATGAAAATGACTCATTGCCATGCCATGGGTCTACATGTATGATGATGGTGGATGATGATTTGTCATTGAAATTATGATTGCATGGTGCATATGCATTTTTTTAATGTGATAATTACTTAATGGGGTTATTACGAATGAAGATGAAACCGTACTCAGACTAAACAATGGTCCCTCTGAATTAATGAGTTATGTAGGCCCTTTGATTGTCAGGAAACACATTAACTCGGTAGTTAATCAGCTTCGTCAGAGATTTATTTTGTGACCGAATTGGACAGGATTTTTTTCATGGCGATTATGATGAGATCTCTGCCAGTGCTATCTCTTTCATTTCCTCAATTCGTAGATAAATCATTTTGTAAACACAACAGAAGTTTTTCGAATATCACAACCGTGCCCATTCCTGGCCTCATGACGGTAAAAGGCGATACCTCTAACTTCTGATGAACGCTCTTGGGCATTTCTAGCCTATTTGCCTTTTGAGGATGCGCCAGCTCCTGATGTATTCAAGCAATTGACAGTTATATCAGACCTTCCATATATTGACAGACTCTTTTTATGCGTGTAGTTGGAAAAGCTAATGCTGGTATTCCATAACTCTTGTATATTCATTCCCACATAGAGTTATAATTGTTTGCCTCGATGTCTATATTGTGCAGGGGTGCTGATAGTCCAGCAGGTGGTGAAGCTTTACCGGTTGCTGTGTGAACCGCCTCGCTGTCTATGTGCAGGGGTGCTGATAGTCCAGCTGGTGGTGAAGCTTTACCGGTTGCTGTGACAGTGTTGATGTGAACCGCCTCGCTGTCTATGTGCAGGGGTGCTGATAGTCCAGGAGGTGGTGAAGATTTACGAGTGTTGTGACAGTATTGATGTGAACCGCCTCGCTGTCTTTGTGCAGGGGTGCTGACAGTCCAGGAGGTGGTGAAGATTTACGGGTGTTGTGACAGTATTGATGTGAACCTCCAGAATATCTTTCGAGGTGTCTGTCAAAGGCCATAGTTTGAAACTTGCCTGAAGTCGAACTGAACACCCGAGTGGAAGCGGTTTTAACACTGGTAACTACAGTGTGCACTGTTCGAAAATGCAACCTTTCGGGATAATTCCCCTAAATTCGTCACTGGATAAGTCCTTGATTAAAACTACAATGCTTAGTTTCGTCATCCACCTCAATCGTTGGTACGTCGGTCACCTATAACTTTTTGATTTGTGTCACTTAATCGGGCGATGTCACATAATCAGTTGATTTTTGTCACTTATTCAGTACGGTGACCTAAACCGGCGATGTCACCTTTTGTCATGTTTGCTTGTAACACGACCATCCCGGTCAAAATACGGCCGAGAGCTGCACATGACAAGCCGATGGCGCTCAAGAGTTGGCTCCAAGTCGCTTGAGTGACGATATTGCTCACGGTCAAGAGTCGCCATGTGCTCATCTAGACCTAGTAGCGACAGTCATCAACGGAAAAATCATGGACTTAACATTTTCAGACCGATGGCAATTTACGGTATAACTGATCACTTGTGAGAGTACAATGTATATCATGCTTCTTTGTTCTTGCTAATTATATCATATTTTATATTCGCCTGTCAAACTTCTGTTTGCTATTTTTTTGTCACGGAAAATCTGTTGTTTGAGTAAGAGACCATATACACATCTGATAGTTTGCTATGTCAACGATCGGAAGGAATACCAGACCAGTAGGTCAGATCAACCAACATGACGTTATCTGGTCAAAAAACTTGATGCCTTACCATCACATGATCCAGAGTCATCATTCTTGATGCCGAGAGTGGTTATCGCGTTCAAATGGAGTTACTTTAGATATTAGTGTAAACTAATCTCTCCATGGTCGAATTTCCCAGCCAACTACAACTCTGATCGCGATGAAACTTCTACAACTTTCGATTCTTTCACTACTCTTGATCAGAGGTAAGTCATTTTTGCGTAGTTTACATTTTTTATTATCGCGGTGATTGCTGTTCACTGCTGCAATACTATGTTATTAGTAAAACAGAGTTAGGTACTTATTCCTGATTGTCACGACTATGGTACTATAACTTATAGTATAAGGATGGGCAAGGTAAAAAAACCTTGGGTAAAGCTAATCAAGTCGGTTACCCTTTGGCAGCCCAGTGAAGTCACTAGTTTAATATAATCGAATCGATAACTAAAAGCTAATAGCTATAAGCATAACTGTCCCAACCTAAAAACTAAACCAAGAAACTGAATCAGCGGCCAACTTCAAATTAAAAAATACATTTTTCGAAACCCGAAAAAGGAAACAACTATGAGATATATATTTCACATGTTGGTAGGGTATTTGGTATTGACAGCCAAAATATTTAGAGCGCTGCAAAGTCACTCAAAACATTTGCTTCGTATCACAATTTTTTGAATCGAAAAATCCTCTCTTCCCTCTATTGATCCATCTTGTTAACATTGTTACAATGTTATTTCGTAATGTGTTGGTCTGTTTGCATTGACAAAAGATCGTGTCTTCATTTTCTAATCTTAGGTACTCCTGAGGTAAAGATAACGACTACCATCAGCAATTCAAGTCCACGCCTCGGAGAAACGATAACGCTGAGTTGTAACATTGCAGGTGGAACCGCCAGCGATGTAAAGCATGTGAGGTGGTGGCACCGGTGGCACTTCATATCCCCTCATAAAATGGTTACCGACGGTTGCTCTGTTGCTTTCAAGGGGTACGAATCAAGATTAACAAACATTCAATGTGATAGAAATAACCATAATTTTCAATTAAGTAATGTTCAACCTTTGGACCGTGGGCGTTGGTTGTGTGAGGCTGATGGACAAGTGGCCACCACAGACTGGCTGACATTGGATGTTTTAGGTAAGTTTGAAAAATACATATATCAATGCAGAACAGAAATTCATCCTTAAAGGAGCTGGTGAAACGACGGAACGATAACGGGATGTTGTAATTAATAAGGTTGCAATCAGATTGAGATGATTTGCGTGACCTTTGGGGCGAGATTGGCGATCCACCGTAGTTTACCCGGGTTGTGCGGCCTTTGGTACGTCTGTTCGTTTCCTTCATCGACGAGCTCACTGCGCATGCAGAGTAAGCGTAAATCCGTAGCCCGGGTTGCTAACCCGGGTAAGCAAAATCCAACCTCTCCCCTGCCATGCTCAGGCCAAACAGGGACGAGGTAAAAAGACTAGGTTATGAAAAATAACCTGGTCTTTTTCATTAAAAACTTGGTTTTGAAAAAGAATTGCATATAACGTAGTTTTCTTCAAGAAAACCATGTTTTCTTCCATGAAACTAGGTTTTCTTCGAAGAAGCATAGGTTGATTTAAAAAACCAAGTTATCTTGTTAAAAAACCAGGTTTTTTAAAAGAAAACTAGGTTTTTTTAAATCAACCTATGCTTCTTCGAAGAAAACCTAGTTTCGTGAAAGAAAACATGGTTTTCTTGAAGAAAACTATGTTCTTTAAGAAGAAAACCAGGTTTTCTTCAATAAAACTAGGTTTTCTTAATTATTGGACGAACGGCTTGCCATACGCGTCTTCATTTTCTAATTTCAGGCTCTCTTGATTATACGGTAACGAATACCATCAGCCATTCAAGTCCACGCCGGGGAGAAACGATAACGCTGAGTTGTAACATTGCGGGTGGAACCGCCAGCGATGTAAAGCATGTGAGGTGGTGGCACCTGTCGTACACCATTTTTCTCCCTTTCGAATTAATTACCGACGGTTGCTCTGTTGCTTTCAAGGGGTACAAATCAAGATTAACAAACATTCAATGTGACACGAATAACTATAATTTTCAATTAAGTAATGTTCAACCTTTGGACCGTGGGCGTTGGTTGTGTGAGGCTGATGGACAAGTGGCCTCAGACTGGCTGAGATTGGATGTTTTAGGTAAGTTTGAAAAATACATATATCAATGCAGAACACAAATTCATCCTTAAAGGAGATAGTGAAACGACGGAACGATAACGGGAAGTTGTCATTGATAAGGTCGCAATCAGATTGAGATGATTTGTTAGGTGAGATGCTGGAGTGATGGCCATATACCAGATTTGATGAGTTCGATATGTTAAAAAAGTCAATGCAGCACTCAAAATCGCTCGATAAAATTCAGAATGTTCCTTATCATGCCGAGCCATTTCTGAGGTCAAATCAGGAGGACCCAACAGTTAGTGTTGGTCAGACGTGTGTAGGACATATATTACACAAAATTACAACCAACATTACTGAAGCGCTGCGAAGCCACTCAAAACATCTCCGTCGTATCATCATTTTCTCTTTCGAATAATCATCAATTCCCACAGAAGTGTTCCACCTCACTGGAGGTATCAATTTATATTCTCAAACATCTCAAAATTAAATGTCGAATAATGTGATTTTAAATGTTTTGAATTAATGCTTCCACAGTTTTCACCAACCCAAGCGGTAATGGTTGCCAAACCCAAACTGCTGAATTCAAAACGAGGCTTCATTGGCGCATAGTGCATTTACACTGTAATGTGCGGTTCATTCGCAACCCAGTTGTTTTAGAATACAATGTTACTTCGTAATGTGTTAGCCTGAGTACATTGACAAAAGATCGCGTCTTCATTTTCTAATTTCAGATTCTCTTGATTATACGGTAACGAATACCATCAGCAATTCAAGTCCACGCCTCGGAGAAACGATAACGCTGAGTTGTAACATTGCGGATGGAACCGCCAGCGATGTAAAGCATGTGAGGTGGTGGCACAGTTTGCCATCCTTTATTTTCACTTTAACAAAAATTACCGACGGTTGCTCTGTTGCTTTCAAGGGGTACAAATCGAGATTAACAAACATTCAATGTGATAAGAATAACTATAATTTTCAATTAAGAAATGTTCAACCTTTGGACCGTGGGCGTTGGTTGTGTGAGGCTGATGGACAAGAGGCCACAGACTGGCTGAGATTGAACGTTTTAGGTAAGTTTGAAAAAAACATATATATCAATGCAGAACACAAATTCATCCTTAAAGGAGATAGCGAAACGACGGAACGATATGTAATACAATGTATATAATAGGGAAGTTGTAACAAAGGCCGCAACCAGGTTGAGATTATATGTTGGGTAAGATGTGGGAGTTATGGCCACTAACCAGTTTGATGTTTTCGGTATGTTGAAAAAGTCAATGCAGCACTGAAAATCGCTCTTATAAGAGAAGAGTGTCGATATCTCGGAATTTGGACTGTTCGTTATTAAGCCGAGCCATTTGTAACGTCAAACCAGGAGGACCACATCTGTTGAGAAATCGCGAGATGAGTAATCATTACTTTCCTGCCTGCCCCAAGATCTTCTACTTCACCGGACCATAACAATCACCATTTGTCTGGTGCCATGAAATTCTACATTCAATGGCAGTGTGTCCGAAGACAATACAGAGGCTACATGCACCTACATGTATGTCCAAACAGACGACTGACTTTCAGGGGATTTAGTGATAGTCTCTGACAGGGCCTCTATAGCAACTAAACTCCATATCCCATGTCCTCCTCCTGAATCGGGCGCCCCGCTTCTTCTGCCCAAAGAAGGTTTCACTTGGCAAACTATTTTGAAGAGGCCACATTTAGGATCATTTTCTTTCACTTGCATTCTACCACGAGGGAGCATGGCATGCAGTACGAGGTGGTACAAGAGCTTAATAACAATCATACGCTGTTTCATACGCTGTTTGGTATGATTCAGTGGTGTGTTTTTTACTTTATCGTATGAACATTGGCCAAAAGCTGTTTGTAAAGCCACACTCGCGGGGATTTCCAATGTTTTTTTCAATCGATGAATTCACCTTTTTTTGATACCCGTAAAAATCATAACACATCCTAGCCTAATACCATAAGGAACCAACGCCAGTGGCGCTAAAGCGGTCAATGCCGTGGGCCTAATTCTAAACGATTTTTTTTGTGTTATTCGCAACAGGATTCTGTCGTGGCACAATCTTCGCCTCGGAATATACTCCTGCGTTTTAAATGTTCTATACGACGCGAAAGAAATGCTAAGTGTTCGTTTGTCCTATAAGTTTTTTGTTTCATTCATAAATTACACGAATTTGATCCTTGTTATGCACGTGCTGCTTATTTCAATAACAAATTTCATGATAAAAAATCGACGGCCATTATCTGTAATATACGTTGTCCCTTACGAATTAGCTCCCGATTTGTTGCCAGTTTGTAGCCACTATGAGCCACTCGTGAGGCAGACTCACCAATGTAATGCATGAGTCTGCATGTGACAGACTAAACACATCTCAGGCACTCAATTAAGAGAATAGCTTTCCGCCAAGTATGGAATCTCAGTTAAATATCAACAGAAAAGAATCGACGAGAACATAATTGGTTGTGACAGATTACCATGGATGAGATAACTCCCCGCTATAGCCTTGGTCTCATGAATGTTCGCCTTTTCAGGTTTAATATTTGCAACACATTCTGTGGCGGGTGGTTCGCCCACCGAGGTTGGCATCTCGCGATTTCGCATTCCGCATCTCGCGGTTTATAATAAGCCTTGTCAGTGGGAAGAAGCAAGGGTGCGAATGTTGGTACAGCTTCAAAGAAGCCACCATCCAAGTTTTAATTTCGAGGGGGATCTTGTAGATTTACAGAGGGGGTCGTTGAGTTTAAAGTATCGGGTCATACAAAATACAATGTAATCTGTCTTGAATTCTAGATGTACCAGATACTTCGCAAATGAAAACCAACTACACAGGAAAAAGTGTTCATCCATTGATCTATGACGGCAATTGATTATCAAGGTTCCATCCATAGGCCCAACCATGGATAGATGATGGAGAATCCCCATCATATATCCACTGTTAGACTTGGTGACTGGACTGCTACTCCGATGGGTTTATACTTTACTGCATATGGTCATTTTTAGGGGAACCAACGGCAGTGGGCCTATGATGGAATTCCCAACATTAGGTGGTGCATGGGCCATCAGTGCATCCATCCATGGGCCCATCAATGATCCATGCATGGACAATTCTGCCTGTGTACCTCTCGATCATGAGCCGGCATATTTTCAACTACAAATACATGTATCTCCCTCAAAATATCAGACTATACATGTAGTAATTACCACTGGTCAGTTTCATAAACACTTTTCAAATTCTTTCAAGTGCAATCTTCGCCAAACAGTTTTCCACCATGCAAACTTCGAATACCTAATTATTTGGCCAAAATGGGTTGGATTTCTATTTAAAACCAACTCTCTAGAGCTTTGTTTTAACATGCTACACCAATCTCTTAGGTTTTCTTTAGATTAATCAGTAACACCTTCTGTTTTCAGTTCCGCCTGATGTTGAAGTCAAAATCAGTAAGACAACTGTGAATGAACATGAATCCGTGCGGTTTGAATGTGCTACCAGCGGAGGCAACCCGGAGCGCATCGAGCGGTACCAGTGGCTTTGGATGAAGAGCGGCTCCACTGCGGAACAGGTTATCCAAGACTCCGAGAACAGCACGCAGAATGGGAAGCTTTTCGAGTTCGTGCGCATACCATACGATAGGAGTGGGACGTACTCTTGTAAGGCTTGGAATCTTGGTGGGATGGGACAGGCATCGGCAGTCCTGACTGTGCATTGTAAGTTTGGTTCTGCATTCTTTGTAATATATCTGCTGAGATACTCAGCAGGTCCTGGCGAAGGACTGAAAAGAACTTAACAGTTTTTATCCGTTTACAAAATCTTTCCCTGATGCAGTGCACACTGCATTATGCATTGGCCACTGAACACTTCCTTTTCACCCACAGTTTCTCCTAGAATAGACCCAGAGGCCAGCATGACGTATGACGTGGTGGGTGAGATAGGCAAAGAGGCATCGTTTGAACTGTTCATCATCGCCAACCCGACTCCGGCAACAACTGGTTACGTCTGGTCCAAAGATGACAACATCCTTTCGAACTCATCGTCCGAATATGAAATCATTTCCGGGCCGACGTCGAGCAAGTTGGCCATCGAACACGTCAAATCCTCCGATTATGGGAACTATACGTGCTCTGTGAAAACGAGCGGATTTCAAGCGAAGGTTTTCAAATTTAAGCTTCTGAAGCCAGGTAAGTTGTATCATCTGTTGTTAGTGGTTTCCCAACGGAGATGGGTCTATTTCAATGGCCACCTTAATAGTAAATTCTGAATCCCTTGGTAGGAATGGGGTTCCAGAAGAATCTCACAGTGCGGCTACGTGTATCGAATAGTGAGAGAGATGGAGTTCGAGGTCAATCTGCCCTGTGCTAGATAACTTTATTTGAACTGAACTAAAACATGACAGATACAAAACTATCACAATACATTACGATGTAAGAAAGGTAATGATTGGTCAAACTATTGTACAAATAGGGGTGACGCGAGCGTCCGGCTCGGGGGCGGGGTACATTCTAGCCTAATACCATTAGGAACCAACGTCAGTGGCGCTAAAGCGGCCATTGGCGTGGGCTTAATTCTGAACGATTTAATTTGTGTTATTCGCAACAGGATTCTGTCGTGGCACAATCTTCGCCTCGGAATATACTCATATGTTTTAAATTTTCTATACGACGCGAAAGAAATGCTAACTGTTAGTTTGTCCTATATGTTTTCCGTTTCATTCATAAATTACACGAATTTGATCCCTGTCATGCGCGTGCTGCTTATTTCAATAACAAATTTCATAATAAAACATCGACGGCCATTATCTGTAATATACGTTGTCCCTTACGAAGTAGCTCCCGATTGGTTGCCAGTGTGTAGCCACTATGAGCCAATCGTGAGGCAGACTCACAAATGTAATGCATGAGTCTGCACGTGACAGACTAAACACATCTCAGACACTCAATTAAGAGAGTAGCTTCACGCCAAGTATGGAATCTCAGTTAAATATCAACAGAAAAGAATCGACGAGAACATAACTGGTTTGTAAGAGATTACCATGGATGAGATAGCTCCCCGCTATAGCCTCGGTCTCATGAATGTTCGTCTTTTCAGGTTTAATATTTGCAATACATTCTGTGGCGGGTGGTTCTCCCACCGAGGTTGGCATCTCGCGATTTCGCATTCCGCATCTCGCGGTTTATAATAAGCCTTGTCAGTGGGAAGAAGCAAGGGTGCGAATGTTGGTACAGCTTCAAAGAAGCCACCATCCAAGTTTTAATTTCGAGGGGGATCTTGTAGATTTACCGGGGGGTCGTTGAGTTTAAAGTTTCATATGGCACGACTTGTTGAAAAAGAATCGGGTGATACAAAATACAATGTAATCTGTCTTGAATTCTAGATGCACCAGATACTTCGCAAATGAAAACCAACTACACAGGAAAAAGTGTTCATCCATTGATCTATGATGGCGATTGATTATCTAGGTTCCATCCATAGGCCCAACCATGGATAGTTGACGGAGAATCCCCATCATATATCCACTGTTAGACTTGGTGACTGGACTGCTACTCCGATGGGTTTATACTTTACTGCATATGGTCATTTTTAAGGGAACCAACGGCAGTGCGCCTATGATGGAATTCCCAACAATAGGTAGTCCATGGGCCATCAGTGCATCCACCCATGGGCCCATCAATGATCCATGCATGGACAATTTTGCCTGCGTACCTCTCGATCATGAGCCGGCATATTTTCAACTACATGTACAAATACATGTATCTCCCTCAAAATATCAGACTACATGTAGTAATTACCACTGGTCAGTTTCATAAACACTTCTTTGAAGTGCAATCTTCGCCAAACAGTCTTCCACCATGCAAACTTCAAATACCTAATTATTTGGCCAAAATGGGATGGATTTCTATTTAAAACCAACTCTCTAGAGCTTTGTTTTAGCATGCTACACCAATCTCTTAGGTTTTCCTTAGATTAATCAGTAATACCTTTTGTTTTCAGTTCCGCCTGATGTTGAAGTCAAAATCAGTAAGACAACTGTGAATGAACATGAATCCGTGCGGTTTGAATGTGCTACCAGCGGAGGCTATCCGGAGCACATCGAGCGGCACCAGTGGCTTTGGATGAAGAGCGGCTCCACTGTGGAACAGGTTATCCAAGACTCCGAGACCAGCACGCAGAATGGGAAGCTTTTCGAGTTCGTGCGCATACCATACGATATGAGTGGGACGTACTCGTGTAAGGCTTGGAATCTTGGTGGGATGGGACAGGCATGGGTAGTCCTGACTGTGCATTGTAAGTTTGGTTCTGCATTCTTTGTAATATATCTGCTGAGATATTTAACTGAATCTTCTAATCAAACTGAAAATCCTTATAAAATTCCTTTCGATATATTTGTGATCATTTTGAATACCGTTACAACTATTCATTAGCTCATCTGTCTGATAACAAACCACTTAAAATTATTGCTTTGTAATTAAATAGGTGGAAACATAGTATAATGTCTGTGAAGGGTTTACAGAGAAGGAGCAGAAGGAATTCACAGAGGTCCTGGCGAAGGACTGAAAAGAAATTAACAGTTTTCATCAGTTGACAAAGTCTGTCCCTGATGCAGTGCACACTGCATTATGCCTTGGCCACTGAACACTTCCTTTTCACCCACAGTTTCTCCTAGAATAGACCAAGAGGCCAACATGACGTATGACGTGGTGGGTGAGATGGGCAAGGAGGCATCGTTTGAACTGTTCATCATCGCCAACCCGACTCCGGCAACAACTGGTTACACCTGGTCCAAAGATGACAACATCCTTTCGAACTCATCGTCCGAATATGAAATTATTTCCGGGCCGACGTCGAGCAAGTTGGCCATCGAACACGTCAAATCCTCCGATTATGGGAACTATACGTGCTCTGTGAAAACGAGCGGATTTCAAGCGAAGGTTTTCAAATTTAAGCTTTTCAAACCAGGTAAGTTGTATCATCTGTTGTTAGTGGTTTCCCAACGGAGATGGGTCTATTTCAATGGCCACCTTAATAGTCAATTCTGAATCCCTTGGTAGGAATGGGGTTCCAGAAGAATCTCATAGTGTGGCTTCATGTATCGAATAGTTAGAGAGAAGGAGTTCGAGGCCAATCTGCTCTGTGCTAGATAACTTTATTTGAACTGAACTAAAACATGACAGATACAAAACTATCACAATACATTACGATGTAAGAAAGGTAATGATTGGTCAAACTATTGTACAAATAGGGGTGACGCGAGCGTCCGGCTCGGGGGCGGGGTACATTCTAGCCTAATACCATTAGGAACCAACGTCAGTGGCGCTAAAGCGGCCATTGCCGTGGGCTTAATTCTGAACGATTTAATGTGTGTTATTCGCAACATGATTCTGTCGTGGCACAATCTTCGCCTCGGAATATACTCATATGTTTTAAATTTTCTATACGACGCGAAAGAAATGCTAACTGTTAGTTTGTCCTATAAGTTTTCTGTTTACTTCATAAATTACACGACTTTGATCCTTGTTATGCGCGTGCTGCTTATTTCAATAAGAAATTTCATTATAAAAAATCGACGACTAACTCTGTAATATACGTTGTCCCTTACGAATTAGCTCCCGATTGGTTGCCAGTGTGAAGCCACTATGAGCCAATCGTGAGGCAGACTCACAAATGTAATGCATGAGTCTGCACGTGACAGACTAAACACATCTCAGACCCTCAATTAAGAGAGTAGCTTCACGCCAAGTATGGAATCTCAGTTAAATATCAACAGAAAAGAAAAGACAAGAACATAATTGGTTTGTGAGAGATTACCATGGATGAGATAGCTCCCCGCTATAGCCTGGGTCTCATGAATGTTCGTCTTTTCAGGTTTAATATTTGCAATACATTCTGTGACGGGTGTGCTCCAACCGAGGTTGGCATCTCGCGATTTCGCATTCCGCATCTCGCGGTTTATAATAAGCCTTGTCAGTGGGAAGAAACAAGGGTGCGCCTGTTGGTACAGCTTCGAAGAAGCCACCATCCAAGTTTTAATTTCGAGGGGGATCTTGTAGATTTACTGGGGGGGGGGGGGGGGGTCGTTGAGTTCAAAGTTTCATATGGCACGACTTGTTGAAAAAGAATCGGGTGATACAAAATACAATGTAATCTGTCTTGAATTCTAGATGTGCCAGATACTTCACTAATGAAAACCAACTACACAGAAAAAGTGTTCATCCATAGATCTATGACGGCGATTGATTATCAACGTTCCATCCATAGGCCCAACCATGGATAGATGATGATGAATCCCCATCATATATCCACTGTTAGACTTGGTGACTGGACTGCTACTCCGATGGGTTTATACTTTACTGCATATGGTCAATTTTAAGGGAACCAACGGCAGTGTGCCGATGATTGAATTCCCAACAATAGGTAGTGCATGGGCCATCAGTGCATCCATCCATGCATGGACAATTCTGCCTGTGTACTTCTCGATCATGAGCCGGCATATTTTCAACTACAAATATCTCCCTCGAAATATCAGATTATACATGTAGTCATTACCACTGGTCAGTTTCATAAACACTTTTCAAATATTTGAAGTGTAATCTTCGCCAAACAGCCTTCCACCTTTGTGCAAACTTCGAATACCTAATTATTTGGCCAAAATGGGTTGGATTTCTATTTAAAACCAACTCTCTAGAGCTTTGCTTTAACATGCTACACCAATCTCTTAGGTTTTTTCCTGAGATTAATAAGTAACACCTTCTGATTTCAGTTCCGCCCAACGTTCAAGTCAAAATCAGTAAGACAACTGTGAATGAACATGAATCCGTGCGGTTTGAATGTGCTACCAGCGGAGGCTACCCGGAGCACATCGAGCGGTACCAGTGGCTCTGGAAGAAGAGCGGCTCCACTGCGGAACAGGT
Organism: Lineus longissimus; assembly: GCF_910592395.1. Classification (NCBI taxonomy): domain Eukaryota; kingdom Metazoa; phylum Nemertea; class Pilidiophora; order Heteronemertea; family Lineidae; genus Lineus; species Lineus longissimus. Next base: position 1,924,464 of record NC_088325.1, on the reverse strand, counting down.
TATCCAAGACTCCGAGACCAGCACGCAGAATGGGAAGCTTTTCGAGTTCGTTCGCATACCATACGACAGGAGTGGGACGTACTCGTGTAAGGCTTGGAATCTTGGTGGGATGGGACAGGCATCGGCAGTCCTGACTGTGCATTGTAAGTTTGGTTCTGCATTCTTTATAATATATCTACTGAGATATTTGACTAAATCTTTTATCCAAACTGAAAATCCTTATGAAATTCCTTTCCATATATTTGTGATCATTTTGAATACCGTTACAACTTTTCATTAGCTCATCTGTCTGACAACAAATCACTTAAAATTATTACTTTGTAATTAAAGAGGTTGAAACATAGTATAACGTCTGTGAAGGGTTTACAGAGAAGGAGCAGAAGGAATTCACAGAGGTTATGGCGAAGGACTGAAAAGAACTTAACAGTTTTCATCAGTTGCCAAAATCTTGCATTATGCATTGGCCACTGAATACTTCCTTTTCACCCACAGTTTCTCCTAGAATAGACCCAGAGGCCAACATAACGTATAACGTGGTGGTTGAGATAGGCAAAGAGGCATCGTTTGAACTGTTCATCATCGCCAACCCGACTCCGGCAACAACTGGTTACACCTGGTCCAAAGATGACAACATCCTTTCGAACTCATCGTCCGAATATAAAATCATTTCCGGCCCGACGTCGAGCAAGTTGGCCATCGAACACGTCAAATCCTCCCATTATGGGAACTATACGTGCTCTGTAAAAACGAGCAGATTTCAAGTGAATTTCAAATTTAAGCTTTTCAAACCAGGTAAGTTGTATCATCTGTTGTTAGTGGTTTCCCAACGGAGATGGGTGTGTTTCAATGGCCACCTTAATAGTCAATTCTGAAGCCCTTGGTAGGAATGGGGTTCCAGAAGAATCTAATCGTGTGACTACGTGCATCGAATAGTGAGAGAGAAGGAGTTCGAGGCCAATCTGCTCTGTGCTAGATAACTTTATTTTAACTGATCTAAAACATGACCGATACAAAACTATCACAATACATTAAGATGTAAGAAAGGTAATGATTGGTCAAACTATTGTACAAATAGGGGTGACGCGAGCGTCCGGCTCGTGGGCGGAGCAGCGTAGACGCGCTTGCAGAGTCCGAATGGTTCCCACACTAGGTATAAAATTCCGCCGGATTCTTTTAATTTTGAAGCCAACACATTTACGTCAAATTACCGCCTAAAACCAATTACACGAGATTATTTAATACTAGTATTAGTAAAGTTACCCGTGGTATGGCTTAAGCCACAACCACATTAACAATTTTTCTTCAGCAAGATATGATAACACCAGATGTCGGGTGGAGCTACTTGGAGAACTAAACTTGCTGTGTCGTCCAGACTAAACATGAATTCTCCACAACACTTCCTGAAGATTCAGTGGGAAAGAGAGTCCAGATCAAAATTACTCGTTTACTGGCCTCTCTTTAGCAAGGAGGGCGCTAAAGGTTGGGTTACAGCATATTTCACAATTCGAGTGCCTGTTTTATACACCAAACCTAAAATGCAAACGCCATAAAAATTTCCAACTTGTACAAAAATACGCCCCAAATTAATTTACAATATAGACCTAGGTCAAGTTTTTACATTACAACCCACCCAGAATGTAGAAATGCTTGTTTTCCCCTCAATGCTGTTGAAAACACTGGTCAGAAAGTGGATGGTGCTGCACCTGGAGTGACAACATGTTGCTTGAAAATAGAACAGGCAGCTCAGACAACAACACTGGTGGAAGTATCAAATTACTTGAATAAGAAAAGTTGTTGAGTTGACCAAAAACAGGTGTAAAACTCGCCTGACAACATGGACAACTCGCCATTGACACTTTGCAAATTGACTGTTCTTCACTGGTCTGTCACTTTGTTTAAGGAATTGAACCCGAGGCGGAGGACCTTGGTTGAGTTACCAAGACACTCGAGGGTGGAGCTAAAATACAGTCCAAACCCTCGCCTGTCGGCTCGGGTTTGGACTGTATTTTAGCTCCACCCTCGAGTGTCTTGGTAACTCAACCAAGGTCCTCCGCCTCGGGTTCAATTCCTTAATCACAACCGTTCATTACCAACTCGAATGAACCAGAAGCAATTATACAACCAAGCACCTCCAGCTCGGTATTGATTCCTTAAATCCGACACAGTCGTGGTCGTTGCCTGTTAACCGTTTGGGTGCCAAATGACATTTTAGGGTAAAATCCCCCCCCCCCCCCCCAAGGTATTTGGACATGTTAGAAGGTCAATACAACGCATCATGTACCATTCACCTGTGGTTGTGTTTTAAGGCTGTATATGTGTCTATGCTGTCAGAAAGTGACACCAGTCATAGGAAATATTGACGTCAATTCCAAACTTATGTACATGTAGTTCGTGATTCCAACACTGAGACGTTGAAAGACCAAATTTGCACATTCATCTCATAACTATATATCACAACTGTTTCTTCATTTTAGGTCCACCTTCTGCACCCAGCAAACTCGAAGTTGTCAATTCAACTGCCGTAGCAGCAACGCTCAAATGGATCTCAGAAATCAATGGCGGGTCGGAACAGAGATTTTACGTCCAATACAAGAAGTTTGCCGACAACTGGGATGTTGCCCCGGAGGTTCCCGAAGGAGGAATAACTGATCAAGGTCTCAAGAAAGCCGTGTATCATAAGATTATGGGTCTTGAGTCGAGTGTCGAGTATATGTTTCGGGTGCGCAGCAGGAACTCCCACCCGGGGACTCACACCAGTAACTTTAGCAACGTGGCTTCTGGGGAAACACAAGGTTTGTGGATCTCTATTACAGACTTTTATAGACAATCGATCTCTTCAGTTGTTTAGTTCACACCTGAGCTGCGTTATTTACCTTTTGAGGAATACCTCTGATGGACGTCAAGGGTTTCTATGAATCGTTACTCTCAGCAGTGCGGCCGGTCTTTGAATAGGACAAGAAGCTGAGATGCGCCCAACCGCCTTGGCGTCTAATGAGATAGGGGTATGGTTGATTTCGATTTCGCTACTTCGCCAAGTTACGTACCGTCAACAGCGGCTTACCACACAAGTAGGCAATTTCATTTCTCCGTTAGACCTGCCCATATCCTCATCATATGCATGGCCATTGTTTAAACCATTCCTTCAAACATGTTTGTATTTTCAATTTGCAGAGAAACCCAAAACGTCCCTCATAGGTAAGAATCGAATAGGTAAAAAAGTAACCGTAGGCTGGGAACGAGTGACTGAAAAATATACATGGCTTAAAGCTGAACTGCAAGCACAAAACCAGAGCGTCCCATGCGGCAATAGTAAGAAATTCAAACGACCGAAAGGCCCTTCTGAATACGGCCTGAAACATGATAGACCTCCAATGCTTCGATGCGCTTGATTTCACAAACCAGCAAGCCACAGGACGATGCGGACAGTCTCGGAGAATTATGGAAGAGAAAAAAATCAAAATCTTCTGCAGGGATTCGAACCCGGGAACTAGTGCTCGGAATACGAACGCCCTAACAGTCTGAGCAAGGGGGCCTTCTTGTGAACTGCTGCAAGCAAATAAATCTTATATGAATGGCGATTATGCTTTATTTTTGAGAGATGAACCAGAAATTTTCTCAAGTACATGTAATAGAAGAAGACACCAAGACAAAGGTGAACATTGCTGAGAGAAAACGTAGACTCCGCATACATAATCACGCACAGCAAAGAAAAAATGACTTTCTTCCTGCAGTTGCCCACTGGAAGCCGTTCAAAGATGTCGAACAAAGATTACACACAAATGTTTGCACATTCTATAAAGGCGAATAAAACGACAGGCATTTCAAGCTGCCAAGTGGCCTTGAGGATAAGAGTGTTGGCAAATAAAACGAGAGGTCTCAAGTTCGAGTCCCGATGAGAGGAACTTTTTATTTTTACCTTCCAGAATTCTCTGCAAAGGTCCGCATCGTCCCACGGCTTGCTGGTTGTGAAATCAAGCGCATCGAAGCATTGGAGGTCTATCATGTTTCAGGCCGTATTCAGAAGGGCCTTTCGGTCGTTTGAATTTCTTACTATTGCCGCATGAGGTGCTCGGGTTTTGTGCATGCAGTTCAGCTTTAAGATCTGATACTGCCAGACCGGCACAGACGACTGCATGACTCACACCGTGCCTAAACAAGAGGCCGATAAGTCATATTATTATTACATGGTGGTCGAAGACGGTGGTGATGTTGTATACAGGAGCAGGGTCTTCAATGATGTGGTTGATGACCAAGTGAGTCAGGTTGACTTTAGCCGAATATGGACAAATAAAAGCTCGACGGATCGAACATAGAAACGTCGATTCTTATTTCAACATGTCCTGATAATCTATTCATTCATATATACTGCACGCTGTCTGGCTAAAAAGGCTGAGTCTGATGAAGATAACATCCAAAGATTTTTTCTTTACTGCAGCTGTAGGCGGTCTTGTTGGAGCCGGCATTGTGGCGATACCAGTCGTCATTCTGGCTGTTATTTTATGGTAAGCTACTTCGGATACAGGTCTGTTGGTAAAACGGCGACAGATTTCGGTAAAGTTGAAGGGGGGGCAAAAAGTTGTCGACACTGGTTTCTTGATCGCACTATGATTAGGATCTACAGTTAATATCCCAGAAGCTATCAACACATGAAGCTAGCTGATGAAATACTCGATAAATAATCTTTCAGATTTTTATCAAACATTGACGGTTCATAGAGGTGGGTAATGAATCATTGAGGAAAGTCATTTGACATACATGTACCAATCTGAAATTAACCTGCCATGCACTAGTGATGTTTTGATCTTGATCGCTATTCGCGTAGAGTGACGAGAATCCCAAATTCCAGATCTTAGCCTCTCTAATAAAACTGTATTTACTTCTGTAGGAAACGTGGTCTACTGCGATGGAGGAAGAGGCAGTGTCATCGACCGGCAAATGACAACGCTGATTACGATGATACCAGGGTTGAATTTACAACAGCTGGAAAACCTCAGGTACACATCTACGCCAAAATTGAGACAGATCACGTAAATGATGTGTTTGACCCTGAACGCTGGCATGGACAAAAAAACCCACAACCATTGCCTACGGGGCACCGCGTTCCGGTTCACGGAGTCCATGGGAATGAGCCTGCTGATTCCGACGATGACGTGGACGCTGACGTGGGTGCATACGATTACGCGACATGGCAGCAGGGTGTTCCAGGTCAACGCCTAGTTCCTGCACCTCAGCAAAATCAAACGGAGTGTGGCTCCTCAGACGATGAGTCTGGAGAGTACATCTTAAGCGATCCAATAAGCGACCAGGAGGGACAGGAGCCTGAAGGTACATACAATGACCTACGAATCCTCGTAGCAGACGCACAGAAAGAGCTAAGAATCCAGAAGAACGCGCAGCCTGACCAAAGTACAGCAGAGAGCAGTTCAAGACAAGCTAATGGATCCAATGGGCGGACTCCAAGTCGCTCGAATGGCGCCCAAGAGTTGGTTACAAGTCGTTCGAAGGACAATATGGCAAACGAGCAAGCGTCACCATACGCGCATTTAGATCCAGTAGCGCCAGTAACGCATGGAGGGTACTTGGACTTCAGACAACTAAGTTCGGAATAATAGGTATCAACATCCCAATAGGTGGCGCTGATTATAACTTGTGTGTGCGTCAAACAGACAACATTCTCGTCTCTGCCACACCAACGAAATACCCTAGTGACAGTCAGAGTCACGTCGCGGCTGCCGTGGCTGGTACCCTATTAAGACCGATCAGAACATTTTTAAAGGGACACCTCTGTCGAGGTGTTTGTATGTGCTTGTGACATCACCGACGTACAGGTGGCGCCCGTGTATAACTTGATATATTGTATTGTTAACGTAGTCTGTAGGGAAGGTTGTGACCGTCGTTTACGTCACGCCGGTTTTTATTGGTACAGGACTCCGTCAAGGCCACAACATTCCGCCCTACATTTGTAATCTCTTTCTCACGGATTTAATCCCTTTCTTCTATAAGTACATTTTCCTTGATGAACAGATGACGGGTGAACTAAATACTTATATTATGATTGCAGCAAAAACGTCCTGAACTCTTTTCGAATGAATGATTTTGTAATATATTTCGTTCATTTTAGCACGGTATAGTCATAATTGTTGTCGAGGGTCCTGACGTAAGCGACGGTCACCACCACTTCGGTCCTATCAGTTGCAGATATTGAATATATCCATAGTCTGCATTATATATACACCCGGGAAGAGTCTAGCAGCCCTAGTGGTGGGGATGTGAACCAATATCTCCAGTGAAGTATCACTTCCTAAAATATAGGCTTCTATTCATTTATAGCTTTGTAAATGTGCTATATCAGTTTCAGAATAAGATGTTAAAAGCTAGGCATTGCCTTAGATTTTGGTGATGACCACTTTTGATAAACCAATTGGGACTTGTATGTTGATTGCATGTATCCGAGATGGCGAGGTTGGATCGTTTATAGAAGGCTCGGACTTGTATGTTGATTGCATGTATCCGAGATGGTAAGGTTGGATCGTTTATAGAAGGCTCGGACTTGTATGTTGATTGCATGTATCCGAGATGGCGAGGTTGGATCGTTTATAGAAGGCTTGGACGTGTATGTTGATTGCATGTATCCGAGATGGCGAGGTTGGATCGTTTAGAACCACATTTATTTAGTTATGCATGTATAATAAGAATTATCATGATATTGGTAAAGGGTTATAATACTTAACACACAAAATAAGTTGAGGATTGATAAGGCCTTAACTGAAGGAGATAATGCCAGCGTTAGTCAGAGTGACAAAGGTTGTTTTGAATAACCGGGCCAAGGCCTTTTTCCGATTTGTCGCTCAATTACAGTCTGAGTCTGATGACAGTTCCCATTGGTTCCCATTGTCTTTGTTCACGACGATTCAGACAGTCTATACACTATGCGTTGCCTAAATGATCCAAAGTCCCAGGACATGTATAAGTGTCGTGTAACACAAATAAGGGATACGTCATGGACACAAAGCTTGTGTCGCTTGATCTATAGCCACAGCTAGTTTTCTCTTGTAGTCTTTTTTAACTGCATGTTTAGTGGTATAACTCCATCCCAATTGATTGTCTTTATAGTGATCAGGATCACGCGCCGATACAACATATGTTACTTCTTTGTTCTAGTTATGATACGACCTATTAACGCATTCCTCATCGCAGCGGCGGTGGTTTTGCTGCTACCCTATCAGAAAACTCTTAAAGGGACGCCTCTGTCGAGGTGTTTGTATGTGCTTGTGACATCACCGACGTACAGGTGGCGCCCGTGTATAACATGATATATTGTATTGTTAACGTAGTCTGTAGGGAAGGTTGTGACCGTCGTTTACGTCACGCCGGTTTTCATTGGTACAGGACTCCGTCAAGGCCACAACATTCAGCCGTACATTTATAATCTCTTTCTCACGGATTTAATCCCTTTCTTCTATTAGTACATTTTCCTTGATGAACAGATGACGGGTGAACTAAATTCTTATATTATGATTGCAGCAAAAACGTCCTTAACTCTTTTCGAATGAGTGATTTTGTAATATATTTCGTTCATTTTAGCACGGTAGAGTCATAATTGTAGTCGAGATTCCTGACGTAAGCGACGGTCACCACCACTTCGGTCCTATCAGTTGTAGATGTTAAATATATCCATAGTCTGCATTATATATACACCCGGGAAGAGTCTAGCAGCCCTAGTGGTGGGGAGGTGACCTTTAGTTGGCGCAACTTTTGTGGAGACTAAAGGGTTTCGTTGAATGAGAACATTCTTCTATTAGATCAGAGTCTTTCAAATATTTGAAAGACTTGAAAGACTCTGATTAGACTAACTTTTGAAAGTGTGGAAATTCAATTGCGACCCTATTTAATTCTGCGGACGAAAAGCAAAAACCTATAGACGAGATTAAATTCTGATCCAGTCTTCAATTTACCGGATCAAATATGTATTTTGCAGATGCCACGATAGTTTTCACAAGATAGATAGAGTTGATGTTACGAATGTAAAAATATGGGCTCTTATTCATTATTGTAAAATATGTCACCGTGTTTTTCAAAATTAGCCTTTGAAAGCTTGGCGTTAGCCAAAATGTGACCACTATAAAATGTCAAATTGTGGTCATTTTAGCTCCACCTTCGCGGCTTTGGTAACCAATATCTCCAGTGAAGTATCAATTCCTAAAGTATAAACTTCTATTCATTAGCTTTGTAAATATGCTATATCAGTTTCAGAATAAGATGTTAAAAGCTAGGCATTGCCCAAATTTTGGTGATGACCACTTTTGATCAACCAATTGGGACTTGTATGTTGATTGCATGTATCCGAGATGGCGAGGTTGGATCGTTTATAGAAGGCTTGGACTTGTATGTTGATTGCATGTATCCGAGATGGTAAGGTTGGATCGTTTATAGAAGGCTTGGACTTGTATGTTGATTGCATGTATCCGAGATGGTAAGGTTGGATCGTTTATAGAAGGCTTGGACTTGTATGTTGATTGCATGCATCCGAGATGGCGAGGTTGGATCGTTTATAGAAGGCTTGGACTTGTATGTTGATTGCATGTATCCGAGATGGTAAGGTTGGATCGTTTATAGAAGGCTTGGACTTGTATGTTGATTGCATGTATCCGAGATGGCGAGGTTGGATCGTTTATAGAAGGCTTGGACTTGTATGTTGATTGCATGTATCCGAGATGGTAAGGTTGGATCGTTTATAGAAGGCCTGGACTTGTATGTTGATTGCATGTATCCAAGATGGCGAGGTTGGATCGTTTAGAAGGCTTGGACTTGTATGTTGATTGCATGTATCCGAGATGGCGAGGTTGGATCGTTTATAGAAGGCTTGGACTTGTATGTTGATTGCATGTATCCGAGATGGCGAGGTTGGATCGTTTATAGAAGGCTTGGACTTGTATGTTGATTGCATGTATCCGAGATGGCGAGGTTGGATTGTTTATAGAAGGCTTGGACTTGTATGTTGATTGCATGTATCCGAGATGGCGAGGTTGGATCGTTTATAGAAGGCTTGGACTTGTATGTTGATTGCATGTATTCGAGATGGCGAGGTTGGATCGTTTATAGAAGGCTTGGACTTGTATGTTAATTGCATGTATCCGAGATGGTAAGGTTGGATCGTTTATAGAAGGCTTGGAATTGTATGTTGATTGCATGTATCCGAGATGGCGAGGTTGGATCGTTTAGAAGGCTTGGACTTGTATGTTGATTGCATGCATCCGAGATGGCGAGGTTGGATCGTTTAGAAGGCTTGGACTTGTATGTTGATTGCATGTATCCGAGATGGTAAGGTTGGATCGTTTATAGAAGGCTTGGACTTGTATGTTGATTGCATGTATCCGGGATGGCGAGGTTGGATCGTTTATAGAAGGCTTGGACTTGTATGTTGATTGCATGTATCCGAGATGGCGAGGTTGGATCGTTTATAGAAGGCTTGGACTTGTATGTTGATTGCATGTATCCGAGATGGTAAGGTTGGATCGTTTATAGAAGGCTTGGACTTGTATGTTGATTGCATGTATCCGAGATGGCGAGGTTGGATCGTTTATAGAAGGCTTGGACTTGTATGTTGATTGCATGTATCCGAGATGGTAAGGTTGGATCGTTTATAGAAGGCTTGGACTTGTATGTTGATTGCATGTATCCGAGATGGCGAGGTTGGATCGTTTAGAAGGCTTGGACTTGTATGTTGATTGCATGTATTCGAGATGGCGAGGTTGGATCGTTTATAGAAGGCTCGGACTTGTATGTTGATTGCATGTATCTGAGATGGCGAGGTTGGATCGTTTATAGAAGGCTTGGACTTGTATGTTGATTGCATGTATCCGAGATGGCGAGGTTGGATCGTTTAGAAGGCTTACGACATTTATTTAGTTATGCATGTATAATAAGAATTACTAACAAAACTGTCATGATATTTGGGCAGCGACATCGGGAGAGTTGCACAGTGAAATAGAGCTTATCCTAATGTCAAGTTGTGGTGAATACATGGCTGGGATGAAAGTGGATCCTCAATCAATGGTTGATTCTAAATCTACAGAGTCAGGCTATCATAGAAATATGCTTTTTGAGAATATATGTAAGAAAAAAGCAATTGGTATTGGAATGTTGTAAATTTTATCATGATATTGGTGATTGGGATCACGAGCCGATACAACATATATTACTTCTTTGTTCTAGTTATAATATCGACCTATTAACGCATTCCTCGTCGCGGCGGCGGTGGTTTTGCTGCTACCCTATCAGAAAATTCTTAAATGGACACCTATGTCGAAGTGTTTTTATGTGCTTTGTGACAAAACCGACGTACAGAGCGCTTGTGTAATACATGATGTATTGTATAATATAGGGAAGGTTGTGACCGTCGTTTACGTCACGCCGGTTTTCATTGGTACAGGACTCCGTCAAGGCCACAACATTCCGCCGTACATTTGTAATGTCTTTCTCATGGATTTAATCCCTTTCTTCTTAAAGAACATTTTCCTTGATGAACTAATGATAGGTAAACTACTTATGTTATGAATGCAGGAAAAAATTCCTTAAATCTTTTCAAATGAGTGACTTTGTAATATATTTCATTCATTTTAGCACGGTATAGTCATGTTTGTAGTCGAGATTCCTGACTTAATCGACGGTCACCACCATTCCGATCCTGTAAGGTATTTAATGTATCCATAGTTTGCATTACACCCGGGAAGAATCTACCAATGTCTTTGATATAGGAATGAAAATGACTCATTGCCATGCCATGGGTCTACATGTATGATGATGGTGGATGATGATTTGTCATTGAAATTATGATTGCATGGTGCATATGCATTTTTTTAATGTGATAATTACTTAATGGGGTTATTACAAATGAAGATGAAACCGTACTCAGACTAAACAATGGTCCCTCTGAATTAATGAGTTATGTAGGCCCTTTGATTGTCAGGAAACACATTAACTCGGTAGTTAATCAGCTTCGTCAGAGATTTATTTTGTGACCGAATTGGACAGGATTTTTTTCATGGCGATTATGATGAGATCTCTGCCAGTGCTATCTCTTTCATTTCCTCAATTCGTAGATAAATCATTTTGTAAACACAACAGAAGTTTTTCGAATATCACAACCGTGCCCATTCCTGGCCTCATGACGGTAAAAGGCGATACCTCTAACTTCTGATGAACGCTCTTGGGCATTTCTAGCCTATTTGCCTTTTGAGGATGCGCCAGCTCCTGATGTATTCAAGCAATTGACAGTTATATCAGACCTTCCATATATTGACAGACTCTTTTTATGCGTGTAGTTGGAAAAGCTAATGCTGGTATTCCATAACTCTTGTATATTCATTCCCACATAGAGTTATAATTGTTTGCCTCGATGTCTATATTGTGCAGGGGTGCTGATAGTCCAGCAGGTGGTGAAGCTTTACCGGTTGCTGTGTGAACCGCCTCGCTGTCTATGTGCAGGGGTGCTGATAGTCCAGCTGGTGGTGAAGCTTTACCGGTTGCTGTGACAGTGTTGATGTGAACCGCCTCGCTGTCTATGTGCAGGGGTGCTGATAGTCCAGGAGGTGGTGAAGATTTACGAGTGTTGTGACAGTATTGATGTGAACCGCCTCGCTGTCTTTGTGCAGGGGTGCTGACAGTCCAGGAGGTGGTGAAGATTTACGGGTGTTGTGACAGTATTGATGTGAACCTCCAGAATATCTTTCGAGGTGTCTGTCAAAGGCCATAGTTTGAAACTTGCCTGAAGTCGAACTGAACACCCGAGTGGAAGCGGTTTTAACACTGGTAACTACAGTGTGCACTGTTCGAAAATGCAACCTTTCGGGATAATTCCCCTAAATTCGTCACTGGATAAGTCCTTGATTAAAACTACAATGCTTAGTTTCGTCATCCACCTCAATCGTTGGTACGTCGGTCACCTATAACTTTTTGATTTGTGTCACTTAATCGGGCGATGTCACATAATCAGTTGATTTTTGTCACTTATTCAGTACGGTGACCTAAACCGGCGATGTCACCTTTTGTCATGTTTGCTTGTAACACGACCATCCCGGTCAAAATACGGCCGAGAGCTGCACATGACAAGCCGATGGCGCTCAAGAGTTGGCTCCAAGTCGCTTGAGTGACGATATTGCTCACGGTCAAGAGTCGCCATGTGCTCATCTAGACCTAGTAGCGACAGTCATCAACGGAAAGTTCATGGACTTAACATTTTCAGACCGATGGCAATTTACGGTATAACTGATCACTTGTGAGAGTACAATGTATATCATGCTCCTTTGTTCTTGCTAATTATATCATATTTTATATTCGCCTGTCAAACTTCTGTTTGCTATTTTTTTGTCACGGAAAATCTGTTGTTTGAGTAAGAGACCATATACACATCTGATAGTTTGCTATGTCAACGATCGGAAGGAATACCAGACCAGTAGGTCAGATCAACCAACATGACGTTATCTGGTCAAAAAACTTGATGCCTTACCATCACATGATCCAGAGTCATCATTCTTGATGCCGAGAGTGGTTATCGCGTTCAAATGGAGTTACTTTAGATATTAGTGTAAACTAATCTCTCCATGGTCGAATTTCCCAGCCAACTACAACTCTGATCGCGATGAAACTTCTACAACTTTCGATTCTTTCACTACTCTTGATCAGAGGTAAGTCATTTTTGCGTAGTTTACATTTTTTATTATCGCGGTGATTGCTGTTCACTGCTGCAATACTATGTTATTAGTAAAACAGAGTTGGGTACTTATTCCTGATTGTCACGACTATGGTACTATAACTTATAGTATAAGGATGGGCAAGGTAAAAAAACCTTGGGTAAAGCTAATCAAGTCGGTTACCCTTTGGCAGCCCAGTGAAGTCACTAGTTTAATATAATCGAATCGATAACTAAAAGCTAATAGCCATAAGCATAACTGTCCCAACCTAAAAACTAAACCAAGAAACTGAATCAGCGGCCAACTTCAAATTAAAAAATACATTTTTCGAAAACCGAAAAAGGAAACAACTATGAGATATATATTTCACATGTTGGTAGGGTATTTGGTATTGACAGCCAAAATATTTAGAGCGCTGCAAAGTCACTCAAAACATTTGCTTCGTATCACAATTTTTTTATTCGAAAAATCCTCTCTTCCCTCTATTGATCCATCTTGTTAACATTGTTACAATGTTATTTCGTAATGTGTTATCCTGTGTACATTGACAAAAGATCGTGTCTTCATTTTCTAATCATAGGTACTGCTGAGGTAAAGATAACGACTACCGTCAGCAATTCAAGTCCACGCCTCGGAGAAACGATAACGCTGAGTTGTAACATTGCGGGTGGAACCGCCAGCGATGTAAAGCATGTGAGGTGGTGGCACCGGTGGCACTTCATATCCCCTCATAAAATGGTTACCGACGGTTGCTCTGTTGCTTTCAAGGGGTACGAATCAAGATTAACAAACATTCAATGTGATAGGAATAACTATAATTTTCAATTAAGTAATGTTCAACCTTTGGACCGTGGGCGTTGGTTGTGTGAGGCTGATGGACAAGTGGCCACCACAGACTGGGTGATATTGGATGTTTTAGGTAAGTTTGAAAAATACATATATCAATGCAGAACAGAAATTCATCCTTAAAGGAGCTGGTGAAACGACGGAACGATAACGGGATGTTGTAATTAATAAGGTTGCAATCAGATTGAGATGATTTGTTAGGTGAGATGCTGGAGTGATGGCCATATACCAGAATTGATGAGTTCGATATGTTAAAAAAGTCAATGCAGCACTCAAAATCGCTCGATAAAATTCGGAATGTTCCTTATCATGCCGAGCCATTTGTGAGGTCAAACCAGGAGGACCACATCAATTGAGTGTTGGTCAGACGCGTGTAGGACATATATTACAAAAAATTACAACCAAAATTACTGAAGCGCTGCGAAGCCACTCAAAACATCTCCTTCGTATCATCATTTTCTCGTTCGAATAATCATCAATTCCCACAGAAGTCTTCCACCTTGTCGACATTGTGTAGGGAATTGAAACCTCACTGGAGGGATCAATTTCTATTCTCAAACATCTCAAAATTCAATGTCGAATAATGTGGTTTTAAATGTTTTGAAATGATTCCACATTTTGCACCAACCCAAGCGGTAATGGTTGCCTATCCCAAACTGCTGAATTCAAAACGAGGCTTCATTGGCGCATAGTGCATTTACACTGATGTGCGGTTCATTCCCAACCCAGTTGTTTTAGAATACAATGTTACTTCGTAATGTGTTATCCTGTGTACATTGACAAAAGACCGCATCTATGGCAAGCCGTTCGTCTAATAATTAAGAAAACCTAGTTTTTTTGAAAAAAACATGGTTTTCTTCTTAAAAAACATAGTTTTCTTCAAGAAAACCTAGTTTTTTTTCAATGAAACTACAGTAAGTTTTTTAACAAGAAAACATGGTTTTCTTGAAGAAAACTATGTTTTATTGAAGAAAACCAGGTTTTCTTCCATGAAACTAGGTTTTTTAAAAAATAACTTATTCTTTTTGCATAAAGTGTAGGTTCCATGATTTCTCTTCAAAACCAAGTTTCGAAAAAAGAAAAAAACTATGTTTTTATCCAGCCATTTGACTAATAATTAAAACAACCATGTTTTTATCATAAAAACCTGGTTTTCTTCCAAAAGAACCTAGTTTCGTTGAAGAAAACAAAGAAAACCATGTTTTTTAACAAGAAAACGTAGTTTCGAAAGAAGAAAACCTGGTTTTGAAACAACCCAGTCTTTTTACCCCGTCCCCTCAGCACACGCGTGACCTTTGGGGCGAGATTGGCGATCCACCGTAGTTTACCCGGGTTGTGCGGCCTTTGGTACGTCTGTTCCTTTCCTTCATCGACGAGCTCACTGCGCATGCAGAGTAAGCGTAAATCCGTAGCCCGGGTTGCTAACCCGGGTAAGCAAAATCCAACCTCTCCCCTGCCATGCTCAGGCCAAACAGGGACGAGGTAAAAAGACTAGGTTATGAAAAATAACCTGGTCTTTTTCATTAAAAACTTGGTTTTGAAAAAAAATTGCATATAACGTAGTTTTCTTCAAGAAAACCATGTTTTCTTCCATGAAACTAGGTTTTCTTCGAAGAAGCATAGGTTGATTTAAAAAACCAAGTTATCTTGTTAAAAAACCAGGTTTTTATCCAGCCATTAAACTAGGTTTTCTTAATTATCGAACGGCTTGCCATACGCGTCTTCATTTTCTAATTTCAGGCTCTCTTGATTATACGGTAACGAATACCATCAGCCATTCAAGTCCACGCCGGGGAGAAACGATAACGCTGAGTTGTAACATTGCGGGTGGAACCGCCAGCGATGTAAAGCATGTGAGGTGGTGGCACCTGTTGTACACCATTTTGCTCCCTTTCGAATTAATTACCGACGGTTGCTCTGTTGCTTTCAAGGGGTACAAATCAAGATTAACAAACATTCAATGTGACACGAATAACTATAATTTTCAATTAAGTAATGTTCAACCTTTGGACCATGGGCGTTGGTTTTGTGAGGCTGATGGACAAATGGCCTCAGGCTGGCTGAGATTGGATGTTTCAGGTAAGTTTGAAAAATACATATATCAATGCAGAACACAAATTCATCCTAGGAGATAGTGAAACGACGAAACGATAACGGGAAGTTGCCATTAATAAGGTCGCAATCAGATTGAGATGATTTGTTAGATGAGATGCTGGAGTGATGGCCATATACCAGATTTGATGAGTTCGATATGTTAAAAAAGTCAATGCAGCACTAAAAATCGCTCGATAAAATTCGGAATGTTCCTTATCATGCCGAGCCATTTGTGAGGTCAAACCAGGAGGACCACATCAGTTGAGTGTTGGTCAGACGTATGTAGGACATATATTACAAAAAATAACAACCAAAATTACTGAAGCGCTGCGAAGCCACTCAAAACATCTCCGTCGTATCATAATTTTCTCTTTCGAATAATCATCAATTCCCACAGAAGTGTTCCACCTCACTGGAGGTATCAATTTATATTCTCAAACATCTCAAAATTAAATGTCGAATAATGTGGTTTTAAATGTTTTTGAAATGCTTCCACATTTTGCATTAACCCAAGCGTAATGGTTGCCTAACCCAAACCGCTGAATTCAAAACGAGGCTTCATTGGCGCATAGTGCATTTACACTGTAATGTGCGGTTCATTCCCAACCCAGTTGTTTTAGAATACAATGTTACTTCGTAATGTGTTAGCCTGAGTACATTGACAAAAGATCGTGTCTTCATTTTCTAATTTCAGATTCTCTTGATTATACGGTAACGAATACCATCAGCAATTCAAGTCCACGCCTCGGAGAAACGATAACGCTGAGTTGTAACATTGCGGATGGAACCGCCAGCAATGTAAAGCATGTGAGGTGGTGGCACAGTTTGCCACCCTTTATTTTACCTTTAACAAAAATTACCGACGGTTGCTCTGTTGCTTTCAAGGGGTACAAATCAAGATTAACAAACATTCAATGTGATAGGAATAACTATAATTTTCAATTAAGTAATGTTCAACCTTTGGACAGTTGGCATTGGGTGTGTGAGGCTGATGGACAAGAGGACAGAGACTGGCTGAGATTGAACGTTTTAGGTAAGTTTGAAAAAAACATATATATCAATGCAGAACACAAATTCATCCTTAAAGGAGATAGCGAAACGACGGAACGATATGTAATACAATGTATATAATAGGGAAGTTGTAACAAAGGCCGCAACCAGGTTGAGATTATATGTTGGGTAAGATGTGGGAGTTATGGCCACTAACCAGTTTGATGTTTTCGGTATGTTGAAAAAGTCAATGCAGCACTGAAAATCGCTCTTATAAGAGAAGAGTGTCAATATCTCGGATTTTGGACTGTTCCTTATTAAGCCGAGCCATTTGTAACGTCAAACCAGGAGGACCACATCTGTTGAGAAATCGCGAGATGAGTAATCATTACTTTCCTGCCTGCCCCAAGATCTTCTACTTCACCGGACCATAACAATCACCATTTTTCTGGTGCCATGAAATTCTACATTCAATGAAAGTGTGTCCGAAGACAGAGGCTACATGCACCTACATGTATGTCCAAACAGACGACTGACTTTCAGGGGATTTAATGATAATCCCTGACAGGGCCTCTATAGCAACTAAACTCCATATCCCAATTCCTCCTCCTGAATCGGGCGCCCCGCTTCTTCTGCCCTAAGAAGGTTTCACTTGGCAAACTATTTTGAAGAAGCCACATTTAGGATCATTTTCTTTCACTTGCATTCTACCACGAGGGAGCATGGCATGAAGTACGAGCTGGTACAAGAGCTTAATAACAATCATACGCTGTTTCATACGCTGTTTGGTATGATTCAGTGGTGTGTTTTTTACTTTATCGTATGAACATTGGCCAAAAGCTGTTTGTAAAGCCACACTCGCGGGGATTTCCAATGTTTTTTTCAATCGATGAATTCACCTTTTTTTGATACCCGTAAAAATCATAACACATCCTAACCTAATACCATAAGGAACCAACGTCAGTGGCGCTAAAGCGGCCAATGCCGTGGGCCTAATTCTAAACGATTTTATTTGTGTTATTCGCAACAGGATTCTGTCGTGGCACAATCTTCGCCTCGGAATATACTCATGCGTTTTAAATGTTCTATACGACGCGAAAGAAATGCTAAGTGTTCGTTTGTCCTATAAGTTTTCTGTTTCATTCATAAATTACACGAATTTGATCCTTGTTATGCACGTGCTGCTTATTTCAATAACAAATTTCATGATAAAAAATCGACGACCATTATCTGTAATATACGTTGTCCCTTACGAATTAGCTCCCGATTGGTTGCCAGTGTGTAGCCACTATGAGCCAATCGTGAGGCAGTCTCACAAATGTAATGCATGAGTCTGCATGTCACAGACTAAACACATCTCAGGCACTCAATTAAGAGAGTAACTTCCCGCCAAGTATGGAATCTCAGTTAAATATCAACAGAAAAGAATCGACGAGAACATAATTGGTTGTGACATATTACCATGGATGAGATAGCTCCCCGCTATAGCCTCGGTCTCATGAATGTTCGCCTTTTCAAGTTTAATATTTGCAACACATTCTGTGGCGGATGGTTCTCCCACCGAGGTTGGCATCTCGCGATTTCGCATTCCGCATCTCCCGGTTTATAATAAGCCTTGTCAGTGGGTAGAAACAAGGGTGCGCCAGTTGGTACAGCTTCAAAGAAGCCACCACCCAAGTTTTAATTTCGAGGGGGATCTTGTAGATTTACCGGGGGGTATAATGTATAATGTCTGTGAAGGGTTTACAGAGAAGGAGCAGAAGGAATTCACAGAGGTCTTGGCGAAGTACTGAAAAGAACTTAACAGTTTTCATCCGTTTACAAAATCTTTCCCTGATGCAGTGCACACTGCATTATGCATTTGCCACTGAACACTTCCTTTTCACCCACAGTTTCTCCTAGAATAGACCCAGAGGCCAACATGACGTATGACGTGGTGGGTGAGATAGGCAAGGAGGCATCGTTTGAACTGTTCATCATCGCCAACCCGACTCCGGCAACAACGGGTTACGTCTGGTCCAAAGATGACAACATCCTTTCGAACTCATCGTCCGAATATGAAATCATTTCCGGGCCGACGTCGAGCAAGTTGGCCATCGAACACGTCAAGTCCTCCAATTATGGGAACTATACGTGCTCTGTGAAAACGAGCAGATTTCAAGTGAAAGTTTTCAAATTTAAGCTTTTCAAACCAGGTAAGTTGTACCATCTGTTGTTAGTGGTTTCCCAACGGAGATGGGTGTATTTCAATGGCCACCTTAATAGTCAATTCTGAAGCCCTTGGTAGGAATGGGGTTCCAGAAGAATCTCATAGTGTGGCTTCATGTATCGAATAGTTAGAGAGAAGGAGTTAGAGGCCAATCTGCTCTGTGTAGATAACTTTATTTGAACTGAACTAAAACATGACAGATACAAAACTATCACAATACATTACGATGTAAGAAAGGTAATGATTGGTCAAACTATTGTACAAATAGGGGTGACGCGAGCGTCCGGCTCGGGGGCGGGGTACATTCTAGCCTAATACCATTAGGAACCAACGTCAGTGGCGCTAAAGCGGCCATTGCCGTGGGCCTAATTCTGAACGATTTAATTTGTGTTATTCGCAACATGATTCTGTCGTGGCACAATCGTCGCCTCGGAATATACTCATATGTTTTAAATTTTCTATACGACGCGACGCTAACTGTTAGTTTGTCCTATATGTTTTCTGTTTCATTCATAAATTACACGAATTTGATCCCTGTTATGCGCGTGCTGCTTATTTCAATAACAAATTTCATAATAAAACATCGACGGCCATTATCTGTAATATACGTTGTCCCTTACGAAGTAGCTCCCGATTGGTTGCCAGTGTGTAGCCACTATGAGCCAATCGTGAGGCAGACTCACAAATGTAATGCATGAGTCTGCACGTGACAGACTAAACACATCTCAGACACTCAATTAAGAGAGTAGCTTCACGCCAAGTATGGAATCTCAGTTAAATATCAACAGAAAAGAATCGACGAGAACATAACTGGTTTGTAAGAGATTACCATGGATGAGATAGCTCCCCGCTATAGCCTCGGTCTCATGAATGTTCGTCTTTTCAGGTTTAATATTTGCAATACATTCTGTGGCGGGTGGTTCTCCCACCGAGGTTGGCATCTCGGGATTTCGCATTCCGCATCTCGCGGTTTATAATAAGCCTTACCAGTGGGAAGAAACAAGGGTGCGCCGGTTGGTACAGCTTCAAAGAAGCCACCATCCAAGTTTTAATTTCGAGGGGGATCTTGTAGATTTACCGGGGGGTCGTTGAGTTTAAAGTTTCATATGGCACGACTTGTTGAAAAGAATCGGACTATACAAAACACAATGTAATCTGTCTTGAATTCTAGATGCACCAGATACTTTGCAAATGAAAACCAACTACACAGGAAAAAGTGTTCATCCATAGATCTATGATGGCGATTGATTATCAAGGTTCCATCCGTAGGCCCAACCATGGATAGATGATGGAGAATCCCCATCATATATCCACTGTTAGACTTGGTGACTGGACTGCTACTCCGATGGGTTTATACTTTACTGCATATGGCCATTTTTAGGGGAACCAACGGCAGTGCGCCTATGATGGAATTCCCAACAATAGGTAGTCCATGGGCCATCAGTACATCCACCCATGGGCTCATCAATGATCCATGCATGGACAATTCTGCCTGTGTACCTCTCGACCATGAGCCGGTAGATTTTCAACTACAAATATCTCCCTCAAAATATCAGACTATACATGTAGTAATTACCACTGGTCAGTTTCATAAACACTTTTCAAATTCTTTGAAGTGCAATCTTCGCTAAACAGCCTTCCACCTTTATGCAAACTTCGAATACCTAATTATTTGGCCAAAATGGGATGGATTTCTATTTAAAACCAACTCTCTAGAGCTTTGCTTTAACATGCTACACCAATCTCTTAGGTTTTTTCCTGAGATTAATCAGCAACACCTTCTGTTTTCAGTTCCGCCTGATGTTGAAGTCAAAATCAGTAAGACAACTGTGAATGAACATGAATCCGTGCGGTTTGAATGTGCTACCAGCGGAGGCTACCCGGAGCGCATCGAGCGGTACCAGTGGCTCTGGAAGAAGAGCGGCTCCACTGCGGAACAGGTTATCCAAGACGCCGAGACCAGCTCGCAGAATGGGAAGCTTTTCGAGTTCGTGCGCATACCATACGATAGGAGTGGGACTTACTCTTGTAAGGCTTGGAATCTTGGTGGGATGGGACAGGCATCGGCAGTCCTGACTGTGCATTGTAAGTTTGGTTCTGCATTCTTTGTAATATATCTGCTGAGATACTCAGCAGGTCCTGGCGAAGGACTGAAAAGAACTTAACATTTTTTATCCGTTTACAAAATCTTTCCATGATGCAGTGCACACTGCATTATGCATTGGCCACTGAACACTTCCTTTTCACCCACAGTTTCTCCTAGAATAGACCCAGAGGCCAGCATGACGTATGACGTGGTGGGTAAGATAGGCAAGGAGGCATCGTTTGAACTGTTCATCATCGCCAACCCGACTCCGGCAACAACTGGTTACGTCTGGTTCAAAGATGACAACATCCTTTCGAACTCATCGTCGGAATATGAAATCATTTATGGGCCGACGTCGAGCAAGTTGGCCACCGAACACGTCAAATCCTCCGATTATGGGAACTATACGTGCTCTGTGAAAACTAGTGGATTTCAAGCGAAGATTTTCAAATTTAAGCTTCTGAAACCAGGTAAGTTGTATCATCTGTTGTTAGTGGTTTCCCAACGGAGATGTGTCTATTTCAATGGCCACCTTAATAGTCAATTCTGAATCCCTTGGTAGGAATGGGGTTCCAGAAGAATCTCACAGTGCGGCTACGTGTATCGAATAGTGAGACAGATGGAGTTCGAGGCCAATCTGCTCTGTGCTAGATAACTTTATTTGAACTGAACTAAAACATGACAAATACAAAACTGTCACAATACATTAAGATGTAAGAAAGGTAATGATTGGTCAAACTATTGTACAAATAGGCGTGACACGAGCGTCCGGCTCGGGGGCGGAGCAGCGTAGACGCGCTTGCAGAGTCCGAATGGTTCCCACACTATAGGTATAAAACTCCGCCAAATTCTTTCAATTTTGAAGCCAACATTTTTAGGTCAAATTACCCCCTAAAACCAAATACACGAGATTATTTAATATGTTTCGAGATAATGAAAGCTGAGAGGTTGTAGGAACTCTGAAGGATTTATTTAAGGACCCAGAAGAGGTTAATGGCAATCAAAAAATCAGAAGACGAAGGTCTACAGTAATAGTGTATCTCGTAGTGTATAAAAAAACCGGATGGCAAAACTCCTTGATTCCATCGATAATTTCGATTGAAGTGCGGATCAAACACCTAAATATCAATCACAACCGTTCATTACCTACTCGAATGAAACAGAAGCAATTATACAACCAAGCACCTCCAGCTCGGTATTAATTCCTTAAATCCGAGTTATCGCTACCAAAAACACACTGTGGAATATGAGTTGCCCCCGTTGAATCTAACACAAGGTGACGAACTTAAAAAAATAGTCGTTTACTTCAAAAGACAGAGTCGTGGTCGTTGCCCTGTTAACCGTTTGGGTGCCAAATGACATTTTAGGGTAAAATCCCCCCCCCCCCCCCAAGGTCTTCGGACATGTTAGGAGGTCAATACAACGCATCATGTACCATTTACCTGTGGTTGTGTTTAAGGCTGTATATGTGTCTATGCTGTCAGAAAGTGACACCAATCATAGGAAATCTTGACGTCAATTCCAAACTGATGTACATGTAGTTCGTGATTCCAACACTGAGACGTTGAAATACCAAATCTGCACATTCATCTCAAAACTATATATCACAACTGTTGCTTCATTTTAGGTCCACCTTCTGCACCCAGCAAACTCGAAGTTGTCAATTCAACTGCCGTAGCAGCGACGCTCACATGGATCTCAGAAATCAATGGAGGGTCGGAGCAGAGATTTTACGTCGAATACAAGAAGTTTGTCGACAACTGGGATGTTGCCCCCGACTTTCCCGAAGGAGGAATAACTGATCCAGGTCGCAAGAAAGCCGTGTATCATAAGATTATGGGTCTTGAGTCGAATGTCTGGTATATGTTTCGGGTGCGCAGCAGGAACTCCCACCCGGGGACTCACACCAGTGACTTTAGCAACGTGGCTTCTTGGGAAACACCAGGTTTGTGGATCTCTTTTAGAGACTTTTATAGACATTCGATCTCTTCGGTTGTTTAGTTCACACCTGAGCTGCGTTATTTACCTTTTGGGGAATATCTCACAAGTGTAGGCAATTTGATTTCTCCGTTAGATGCTCATATCCTCATCATATGCATGGCCATTGTTTAAACCATTCCTTCAAACATGTTTGTTTTTTTAATTTGCAGAGAAACCCAAAACGTCCCTCATAGGTAAGAATCGAATAGGTAAAAAAGTAACCGTGGGCTGGGAACGAGTGACTGGAAAATATACAGGGCTGAAGATCAAATACTGCCAGACCGGCACGGCCGACTGCATGACCCACACCGTGCCTAAACAAGAGGATACATATGTAACATTTGTTGTTGATCCCGATAAATCATATTATTATTATATGGTTGTCGAAGATGGTGGTGATGTTGTATACAGGAGCAGTGTCTTCAATGACGAGGTTGATGACAAGACAAGCATAGGTGAGTGGGGTTGGCTTTAGCTGAAAATGGACAGAGAAAAGCTCGACAGATCGAACATAGAAACGTCGATTCTAATTTCAACATGTCCTGATAATCTATTCATTCATATACATACTGCACGCTGTCTGGCTAAAAAGGCTGAGTCTGATGAAGATAACATCCAACGTTTTTTTCTTTACAGCAGCTGTAGGCGGCCTTGTTGGAGCCGGCATTGTGGCGATACCAGGCGTCATTCTGGCTGTTATTTTATGGTAAGCTACTTCGGATACAGGTCTGTTGGTAAAACGGCGACAGATTTCGGTGAAGTTGAAGGTGGGGGGGGGGGGCATATAGTTGTCGACACTGGTTTCTTGATCGCACTATAATTGGGATTTACAGTTAATATCCCAGAAGCTATCAACACATGAAGCTAGCTGATGAAGTATTCGATAAATAATCTTTCAGATTTTTATCAAACATTGACGGTTCATAGAGGTGGGGAATGAATCATTGAGGAAAGTTATTTGACATACATGTACCAATCTGAAATTAACCTGCCATGCACTAGAAGTGATGTTTTGATCTTGATCGCTATTCGCGTAGAGTGACGAGAATCCCAAATTCCAGATCTTAGCCTCTCTAATAAAACTGTATTTACTTCTGTAGGAAACGTGGTCTGCTGCGATGGAGGAAGAGGCAGTGTCATCGACCGGCAAATGACAACGCTGATTACGATGATACCAGGGTTGAATTCACAACAGACGGAAAACCTCAGGTACACATTTACGCCAAAATTGAGACAGATCACGTAAATGATGTGTTTGACCGTGAACGCTGGCATGGACAAAAACCCCCACAGCCATTGCCTACGGGGCACCGCGTTCCGGTTCACGGAGCCCATAGGAATGAGCCTGCGGAGTCCGACGATGACGTAGACGTTGACGTGGGTGCATACGATAACGCGACATGGCAGCAGGGTGTTCCAGGTCTACGCCCAGTTCGTGCACCTCAGCAAAATCAAACGGAGTGTGGCTCCTCAGACGATGAGTCTGGGGATTATATCTTAAGCGATCCAATAAGCGACCAGGAGGGACAGGAGCCTGCAGGTACATACAATGACCTACGAATCCTCGTAACAGACGCACAGAAAGAGCTAAGAATCCACAAGGACGCGCAGCCTGACCAAAGTACAGCAGAGAGAAGTTCCAGACAAGCTAGTGGCTCCTCAGACGATGAGTCTGGGGAGTATATCTTAAGCGATCCAATAAGCGACCAGGAGGGACAGGAGCCTGAAGGTACATACAATGACCTACCAATCCTCGTAACAGACGCACAGAAAGAGCTAAGAATTCACAAGGACGCGCAGCCTGACCAAAGTACAGCAGAGAGCAGTTCAAGACAAGCTAATGGCTCCTCAGACGATGAGTCTGGGGAGTATATCTTAAGCGATCCAATAAGCGACCAGGAGGGACAGGAGCCTGAAGGTACATACAATGACCTACCAATCTTCGTAACAGACGCACAGAAAGAGCTAAGAATTCACAAGGACGCGCAGCCTGATCAAAGTACAGCAGAGAGCAGTTCAAGACAAGCTAATGGGTCCAATGGGCAGACTCCAAGTCGCTCGAATGGCGCCCAAGAGTTGGTTACAAGTCGTTCGAACGACAATATGGCAAACGAGCAAGGGTCACCATACGCGCATTTAGATCCAGTAGCGCCAGTAACGCATGGAGGGTACTTGGACTTCAGACAACTTAGTTCGGAATAATAGGTATCAACATCCCAATAGGTGGCGCTGATTATAACTTGTGTGTGCGTCAAACAGACAACATTTTCGTCTCTGCCACACCAACGAAATACCCTAGTGACAGTCAGAGTCACGTCGCGGCGGCCGTGGCTGGTACCCTATTAAGACCGATCAGAAAATTCTTAAAGGGACACCTCTGTCGAGGTGTTTGTATGTGCTTGTGACATCACCGACGTACAGGTGGCGCCCGTGTATAACATGATATATTGTATTGTTAACGTAGTCTGTAGGGAAGGTTGTGACCGTCGTTTACGTCACGCCGGTTTTCATTGGTACAGGACTCCATCAAGGTCACAACATTCCGCCCTACATTTGTAATCTCTTTCTCACGGATTTAATCCCTTTCTTCTATAAGTACATTTTCCTTGATGAACAGAT
Organism: Lineus longissimus; assembly: GCF_910592395.1. Lineage (NCBI taxonomy): Eukaryota > Metazoa > Nemertea > Pilidiophora > Heteronemertea > Lineidae > Lineus > Lineus longissimus. The sequence goes on along the minus strand of NC_088325.1, from coordinate 1,898,948 downwards.
GACGGGTGAACTAAATACTTATATTATGATTGCAGCAAAAACGTCCTTAACTCTTTTCAAATACGTGATTTTGTGATATCTTTCGTTCATTTTAGCACGGTATAGTCATGTTTGTAGTCGAGATTCCTGACGTAAGCGATGGTCACCACCACTTCGGTCCTATGAGTTGTAAATATTGAATATATCCATAGTCTGCATTATATATACACCCGGGAAGAGTCTAGCAGCCCTAGTGGCGGGGATGTGAACTATAGTTGCCGCAACTTTATGGAGACTAAAGGGTTTCGTTGAATGAGAACTTTCTTCTATTAGATCAGAGTCTTTCAAATATTTGAAAGACTTGAAAGACTCTGATTAGACTAACTTTTGAAGGTGTGGAAATTCAATTGCGACCCTATTTAATTCTGCGGACGAAAAGCAAAAACCTATAGACGATATTAAATTCTGATCCAGTCTTCAATTTACCGGATCAAATATGTATTTTGCAGATGCCACGATAGTTTTCACAAGATAGATAGAGTTGATGTTACGAATGTAAAAATATGGGCTCTTATTCATTATTGTAAAATATGTCACCGTGTTTTTCAAAATTAGCCCTTGAAAGCTTGGCGTTAGCCAAAATGTGACCACTATAAAATGTCAAATTGTGGTCATTTTAGCTCCACCTTCGTAGTTTTGGTAACCAATATCTCCAGTGAAGTATCAATTCCTAAAGTATAAGCTTATATTCATTAGCTTTGTAAATATGCTATATCGGTTTCAGAATAAGATGTTAAAAGCTAGGCATTGCCAAAATGTTGGTGATGACCACTTTTGATCAACCAATTGGGACTTGTATGTTGATTGCATGTATCCGAGATGGCGAGGTTGGATCGTTTATAGAAGGCTTGGACTTGTATGTTGATTGCATATATCCGGGATGGCGAGGTTGGATCGTTTATAGAAGGCTTGGACTTGTATGTTGATTGCATGTATCCGAGATGGCGAGGTTGGATCGTTTATAGAAGGCTTGGACTTGTATGTTGATTGCATGTATCCGAGATGGCGAGGTTGGATCGTTTATAGAAGGCTTGGACTTGTATGTTGATTGCATGCATCCGAGATGGCGAGGTTGGATCGTTTAGAAGGCTTACCACATTTATTTAGTTATGCATGTATAATAAGAATTACTAACAAAACTGTCATGATTTTTGGGCAGCGACGACAGGGAGAGTTGCACAGTGAAATAGAGCTTATCATAATGTCAAGTTGTGGTAAATACATGGCTGGGATGAAAGTGGATCCTCAATCAATGGTTGATTCTAAATCTACAGAGTCAGGCTATCATAGAAATATGCTTTTTGAGAATATATGTAAGAAAAAAGCAATTGGTATTGGAATGTTGTAAATTTTATCATGATATTGGTGATTGGGATCACGAGCCGATACAACATATATTACTTCTTTGTTCTAGTTGTAATATCGACCTATTAACGCATTCCTCGTCGCGGCGGCGGTGGTTTTGCTGCTACCCTATCAGAAAATTCTTAAATGGACACCTATGTCGAAGTGTTTTTATGTGCTTTGTGACAAAACCAACGTACAGAGCGCTTGTGTAATACATGATGTATTGTATAATATAGGGAAGGTTGTGACCGTCGTTTACGTCACGCCGGTTTTCATTGGTACAGGACTCCGTCAAGGCCACAACATTCCGCCCTACATTTGTAATGTCTTTCTCATGGATTTAATCCCTTTCTTCTTAAAGAACATTTTCCTTGATGAACTAATGATAGGTAAACTACTTATGTTATGAATGCAGGAAAAAATTCCTTAAATCTTTTCAAATGAGTGACTTTGTAATATATTTCATTCATTTTAGCACGGTATAGTCATGTTTGTAGTCGAGATTCCTGACTTAATCGACGGTCACCACCATTCCGATCCTGTAAGGTATTTAATGTATCCATAGTTTGCATTACACCCGGGAAGAATCTACCAATGTCTTTGATATAGGAATGAAAATGACTCATTGCCATGCCATGGGTCTACATGTATGATGATGGTGGATGATGATTTGTCATTGAAATTATGATTGCATGGTGCATATGCATTTTTTTAATGTGATAATTACTTAATGGGGTTATTACAAATGAAGATGAAACCGTACTCAGACTAAACAATGGTCCCTCTGAATTAATGAGTTATGTAGGCCCTTTGATTGTCAGGAAACACATTAACTCGGTAGTTAATCAGCTTCGTCAGAGATTTATTTTGTGACCGAATTGGACAGGATTTTTTTCATGGCGATTATGATGAGATCTCTGCCAGTGCTATCTCTTTCATTTCCTCAATTCGTAGATAAATCATTTTGTAAACACAACAGAAGTTTTTCGAATATCACAACCGTGCCCATTCCTGGCCTCATGACGGTAAAAGGCGATACCTCTAACTTCTGATGAACGCTCTTGGGCATTTCTAGCCTATTTGCCTTTTGAGGATGCGCCAGCTCCTGATGTATTCAAGCAATTGACAGTTATATCAGACCTTCCATATATTGAAAGACTCTTTTTATGCGTGTAGTTGGAAAAGCCAATGCTGGTATTCCATAACTCTTGTATATTCATTCCCACATAGAGTTATAATTGTTTGCCTCGATGTCTATATTGTGCAGGGGTGCTGATAGTCCAGCAGGTGGTGAAGCTTTACCGGTTGCTGTGTGAACCGCCTCGCTGTCTATGTGCAGGGGTGCTGATAGTCCAGCTGGTGGTGAAGCTTTACCGGTTGCTGTGACAGTGTTGATGTGAACCGCCTCGCTGTCTATGTGCAGGGGTGCTGATAGTCCAGGAGGTGGTGAAGATTTACGAGTGTTGTGACAGTATTGATGTGAACCGCCTCGCTGTCTTTGTGCAGGGGTGCTGACAGTCCAGGAGGTGGTGAAGATTTACGGGTGTTGTGACAGTATTGATGTGAACCTCCAGAATATCTTTCGATGTGTCTGTCAAAGGCCATAGTTTGAAACTTCCCTGAAGTCGAACTGAACACCCGAGTGGAAGCGGTTTTAACACTGGTAACTACAGTGTGCACTGTTCGAAAATGCAACCTTTCGGGATAATTCCCCTAAATTCGTCACTGGATAAGTCCTTGATTAAAACTACAATGCTTAGTTTCGTCATCAACCTCAATCGTTGGTACGTCGGTCACCTATAACCTTTTGATTTGTGTCACTTAATCGGGCGATGTCACATAATCAGTTGATTTTTGTCACTTATTCAGTACGGTGACCTAATCGGGCGATGTCACCTTTTGTTATGTTTGCTTGTAACACGACCATCCCGGTCAAAACACGGCCGAGAGCTGCACATGACAAGCCGATGGCGCTCAAGAGTTGGCTCCAAGTCACTTGAGTGACGATATTGCTCACGGTCAAGAGTCGCCATGTGCTCATCTAGACCCAGTAGCGACAGTCATCAACGGAAAGTTCATGGACTTAACATTTTCAGACCGATATCAGTATACGGTATAACTGATCATGAGTTGAGAGTACAATGTATATCATGCTTCTTTGTTCTTGCTAATTATATCATATTTTATATTCGCCTGTCAAACTTCTGTTTGCTATTTTTTTGTCACGGAAAATATGTTGTTTGAGTAAGAGACCATATACACATCTGATAGTTTGCTATGTCAACGATCGGAAGGAATACCAGACCAGTAGGTCAGATCAACCAACATGACGTTATCTGGTCACAAAACTTGATGCCTTACCATCACATGATCCAGAGTCATCGCCTACTTGATGCCGAGAGTAGTTATCGCGTTCAAATGGAGTAACTTTAGATAGCAGTGTAAACTAATCTCTCCATGCTCGAATTTCCCAGCCAACTACAACTCTGATCGCGATGAAACTTCTACAACTTTCGATACTTTCACTACTCTTGATCAGAGGTAAGTCATTTTTGCGTAGTTTACATTTTTTATTATCGCGGTGATTGCTGTTCACTGCTGCAATATATGTTATTAGTAAAACAGAGTTGGCTACTTATTCCTGATTGTCACGATTATGGTACTATAAGGATGGCCAATGTAAAAAAACCTTGGGTAAAGCTAATCAAGTCGGTTACCCTTTGGCAGCCCAGTGAAGTCACTAGTTTAATATAATCGAATCGATAGCTAAAGCTTATAGCCATAAGCATAACTGTCCCAGCCTAAACACTAAACCAAGAAAACTGGAATCAGCGGCCAACTTTAAATTGAAAAATACGTTCTTCGAAAGCCAAAAAAGGAAACAACTATGAGAGATATATTTCACATGTTGGTAGGATATTTGGCAATGAAAGCCAAAATATTTAGAGCGCTGCAAAGTCACTCAAAACATTTGCTTCGTATCACAATTTTTTGATTCGAATAATCCTCTATTCCCACTATTGATCCACCTTGTTAACATTGTTACAATGTTAATTCGTGATGTGTTGGTCTGTTTGCATTGACAAAAGATCGTGTCTTCATTTTCTAATCTTAGGTACTCCTGAGTTAAAGATAACGAATACCATCAGCAATTCACATCCACGCCTCGGAGAAACGATAACGCTGAGTTGTAACATTGCGGGTGGAACCGCCAGCGATGTAAAACATGTAAGGTGGTGGCACGAGATGGACTTCATCATGATTGTCGTAATGGTTACCAGCGGTTGCTCTGTTTCTGATATCATTGAGTACGAATCAAGATTAACAAACATTCAATGTGATAAGAATAACTATAATTTTCAATTAAGTAATGTTCAACCTTTGAACAGTGGGCGTTGGTTTTGTGAGGCTGATGGACAAAAGGCCTCAGACTGGCTGATATTGGATGTTTCAGGTAAGTTTGAAAAATACATATATCAATGCAGAACACAAATTCATCCTCAAAGGAGATAGTGAAACGACGGAACAACGGGAAGTTGTAATTAATAAGGTCGCAATCAGATTGAGATGATTTGTTAGGTGAGATGCTGGAGTGATGGCCATATACCAGATTTGATGAGTTCGATAAGTTAAAAAAGTCAATGCAGCACTCAAAATCCCTCGATAAAATTCAGAATGTTCCTTATCATGCCGCGCTATCTGTGAGGTCAAACCAGGAGGACCACATCAATTGAGTGTTGGTCAGACGCGTGTAGGACATATTACAAAAAATTACAACCAAAATTACTGAAGCGCTGCGAAGCCACTCAAAACATCTCCTTCGTATCATCATTTCTCGTTCGAATAATCATCAATTCCCACAGAAGTGTTCCACCTTGTCGACATTGTGTAGGGAATTGAAACCTCACTCGAGGTATCAATTTCTATTCTCAAACATCTCAAAATTCAAAGTCGAATAATGTGGTTTTAAATGTTTTTGAAATGCTTCCACATTTTGCACCAACCCAAGCGGTAATGCTTGTCTAGCCCAAACTGCTGAATTCAAAACGAGGCTTCATTGGCGCATAGTGCATTTACACTGTAATGTGCGGTTCATTCCCAACCCAGTTGTTTTAGAATACAATGTTACTTCGTAATGTGTTGGTCTGAGTACATTGACAAAAGATCGTGTCTTCATTTTCTAATTTCAGGTTCTCCTGATTATACGGTAACGAATACCATCAGCAATTCACGTGCACGCCACGGAGGAACGATAACGCTGAGTTGTAACATTGCGGGTGGAACCGCCAGCGATGTAAAACATGTAAGGTGGTGGCACCATTGGCGCTTCAGACCTTATATTGTCAAGATGGTTACCAGCGGTTGCTCTGCTGTTTTAAAGGGGTACAAATCAAGATTAAGAAACATTCAATGTGATAAGGATAACTATAATTTTCAATTAAATAATGTTCAACTTTCGGACAGCGGGTATTGGTTGTGTGAGGCTGATGGACAAGTAGCCACAAGCATGCTGAGATTATATGTTTCAGGTAAGTATGGAAAATACATATATCAATGCAGAATTCAAATTCATCCTTAAAGGAGATAGTGAAACGACGGAACGATAACGGAAAGTTGTAATTAATAAGGTCGCAATCAGATTGAGATGATGTGTTAGGTGAGATGCTGGAGTGATGGCCATATACCAGATTTGATGAGTTTGATATGTTAAAAAAGTCAATGCAGCATTCAAAATCGCTCGATAAAATTCGGAATGTTCCTTATCATGCCGCGCTATCTGTGAGGTCAAACCAGGAGGACCACATCAGTTGAGTGCTGGTCAGACGCGTGTAGGACATATTACAAAAAATTACAACCAAAATTACTAAAGAGTTGCGAAGCCACTCAAAAAATTTCCTTCGTATCATCATTTTCTCGTTCGAATAATCATCAAGTCCCACAAAAGTGTTCCACCTTGTCGACATTGTGTAGGGAATTGAAACCTCACTGGAGGTGTCAATTTCTATTCTCAAACATCTCAAAATCAAATGTCAAATAATGTGGTTTTAAATGTTTTTTAAATGCTTCCACATTTTGCACCAACCCAAGCGGTAATGCTTGTCTAGCCCAAACCGCTGAATTCAAAACGAGGCTTCATTGGCGCATAGTGCATTTACACTGTAATGTGCGGTTCATTCCCAACCCAGTTGTTTTAGAATACAATGTTACTTCGTAATGTGTTATCCTGTGTACATTGACAAAAGATCGTGTCTTCATTTTCTAATTTCAGATTCTCCTGATTATACAGTAACGAATACCATCAGCAATTCACGTACACGCCTCGGAGAAACGATAACGCTGAGTTGTAACATTGCGGGTGGAACCGCCAAAGTTGTAAGGTGGTGGCACGAGTTGCACTTCATCAAGAAAGTCTCTTTCGACATGGTTACCAGCGGTTGCTCTGCTGTTTTAAAGGGGTACGAATCAAGATTAACAAAGATTCAATGTGATAAGAATAACTATAATTTTCAGTTAAGTAATGTTCAACGTTCGGACCGTGGGCTTTGGTTGTGTGAGGCTGATGGACAAGTAGCTACAAACTCGCCGAAATTGGATGTTTTAGGTAAGTTTGAAAAATACACAAATCAGTGCTGAACACAAATTCATCCTTAAAGGAGATAGTGAAACGACGGAACGATATGTAATACAATGTACATAATAGGGAAGTTGTAACGAAAGGCCGCAACCAGATTGAGATTATATGTTGGGTAAGATGTGGGAGTTATGGCCACTAACCAGTTTGATGTTTTCGGTATGTTAAAAAAGTCAATGCAGCACTGAAAATCGCTCTTATAAGAGAAGAGTGTCAATATCTCGGAATTTGGACTGTTCGTTATTAAGCCGAGCCATTTGTAACGTCAAACCAGGAGGACCACATCTGTTGAGAAATCGCGAGATGAGTAATCATTACTTTCCTGCCTGCCCCAAGATCTTCTACTTCACCGGACCATAACAATCACCATTTTTCTGGTGCCATGAAATTCTACATTCAATGGCAGTGTGTCCGAAGACTAGACAGAGGCTACATGCACCTACATGTATGTCCAAACAGACGACACACTTTCAGGGGATTTAGTGATAATCTCTGACAGGGCCTCTATAGCAACTAAACTCCATATCCCAATTCCTCCTCCTGAATCAGGCGCCCCGCTTCTTCTGCCCTAAGAAGGTTTCACTTGGCAAACTATTTTGAAGAGGCCACATTCAGGATCATTTTCGTTCACTTGCATTCTACCGCAAGGGAGCATGGCATGCAGTACGAGCTGGTACAAGAGCTTAATAAAAATCATACGCTGTTTCATACGCTGTTTGGTATGACTCAGTGGTGTTTTTTTTACTTTATCGTATGAACATTGGCCAAAAGCTGTTTGTAAAGCCACACTCGCGGGGATTTCCAATGTTCTTTCAATCTATGTGTTCACCGTTTTTCGATACCCGTAAAAATCATAACACATCCTAGCCTAATACTATTAGGTACCAACGTCAGTGGCGCTTAAGCGGCCAATGCCGTGGGCCTAATTCTAAACGATTTTCTTTGTGTTATTCGCAACAGGAATATATTCATACGTTTTAAATGTTCTATACGATGCGAAAGAAATGCTAACTGTTAGTTTGTCCTATAAGTTTTCTGTTTCATTCATAAATTACACGAATTTGATTCTTGTTATGCACGTGCTGCTTATTTCAATAACAAATTTCATGATAAAAATCGACGACTAACTCTGTAATATACGTTGTCCCTTACGAATTAGCTCCCGATTGGTTGCCAGTGTGTAGCCACTATGAGCCAATCGTGAGGCAGACTCACAAATGTATAATGCATGAGTCTGCACGTGACAGACTAAACACATCTCAGACACTCAATTAAGAGAGTAGCTTCACGCCAAGTATGGAACCTCATTTAATAATCAACAGAAAAGAATCGACAAGAAAAATAATTGGTTTTTGACAGACTACCATGGATAAGATAGCTCCCCGCTATAGCCTCGGTCTCATGAATGTTCGTCTTTTCAGGTTTAATATTTGCAACACATTCTGTGGCGGGTGGTTCTCCCACTGAGGTTGGCATCTCGCGATTTCGCATTCCGCATCTCGCGGTTTATAATAAGCCTTGTCAGTGGGTAGAAACAAGGGTGCGCCGGTTGGTACAGCTTCAAAGAAGCCACCATCTAAGTTTTAATTTCGAGGAGGATCTTGTAGATTTACAGGGGGGGGGGGGGGGCGTTGAGTTTAAAGTTTCATATGGCACGACTTGTTGAAAAAGAATCGGGTGATACAAAATACAATCTAATCTGTCTTGAATTCTAGATGCACCAGATACGCAAATGAAAACCAACTACACAAGAAAAAGTGTTCATCCATTGATCTATGATGGCGATTGATTATCATCGTTCCATCCATAGGCCCAACCATGGATAAATGATGGAGAATCCCCATCATATATCCACTGTCAGACTTGGTGACTGGACTGCTACTCCGATGGGTTTATACTTTACTGCATATGGTCATTTTTAAGGGAACCAACGGCAGTGGGCCTATGATGGAATTTCCAACAATAGGTGGTGCATGGGCCATCAGTGCATCCACCCATGGGCCCATCAATGATCCATGCATGGACAATTTTGCCTGCGTACCTCTCGATCATGAGCCGGCATATTTTCAACTACAAATACATGTATCTCCCTCAAAATATCAGACTATACATGTAGTAATTACCACTGGTCAGTTCAAACACTTCTTTGAAGTGCAATCTTCGCCAAACAGTCTTCCACCATGCAAACTTCAAATACCTAATTATTTGGCCAAAATGGGATGGATTTCTATTTAAAACCAACTCTCTAGAGCTTTGTTTTAGCATGCTACACCAATCTCTTAGGTTTTCCTTAGATTAATCAGTAATACCTTTTGTTTTCAGTTCCGCCTGATGTTGAAGTCAAAATCAGTAAGACAACTGTGAATGAACATGAATCCGTGCGGTTTGAATGTGCTACCAGCGGAGGCTATCCGGAGCACATCGAGCGGCACCAGTGGCTTTGGATGAAGAGCGGCTCCACTGTGGAACAGGTTATCCAAGACTCCGAGACCAGCACGCAGAATGGGAAGCTTTTCGAGTTCGTGCGCATACCATACGATATGAGTGGGACGTACTCGTGTAAGGCTTGGAATCTTGGTGGGATGGGACAGGCATGGGTAGTCCTGACTGTGCATTGTAAGTTTGGTTCTGCATTCTTTGTAATATATCTGCTGAGATATTTAACTGAATCTTCTAATCAAACTGAAAATCCTTATAAAATTCCTTTCGATATATTTGTGATCATTTTGAATACCGTTACAACTATTCATTAGCTCATCTGTCTGATAACAAACCACTTAAAATTATTGCTTTGTAATTAAATAGGTGGAAACATAGTATAATGTCTGTGAAGGGTTTACAGAGAAGGAGCAGAAGGAATTCACAGAGGTCCTGGCGAAGGACTGAAAAGAAATTAACAGTTTTCATCAGTTGACAAAGTCTGTCCCTGATGCAGTGCACACTGCATTATGCCTTGGCCACTGAACACTTCCTTTTCACCCACAGTTTCTCCTAGAATAGACCAAGAGGCCAACATGACGTATGACGTGGTGGGTGAGATGGGCAAGGAGGCATCGTTTGAACTGTTCATCATCGCCAACCCGACTCCGGCAACAACTGGTTACACCTGGTCCAAAGATGACAACATCCTTTCGAACTCATCGTCCGAATATGAAATCATTTCCGGGCCGACGTCGAGCAAGTTGGCCATCGAACACGTCAAATCCTCCGATTATGGGAACTATACGTGCTCTGTGAAAACGAGCGGATTTCAAGCGAAGGTTTTCAAATTTAAGCTTTTCAAACCAGGTAAGTTGTATCATCTGTTGTTAGTGGTTTCCCAACGGAGATGGGTCTATTTCAATGGCCACCTTAATAGTCAATTCTGAATCCCTTGGTAGGAATGGGGTTCCAGAAGAATCTCATAGTGTGGCTTCATGTATCGAATAGTTAGAGAGAAGGAGTTCGAGGCCAATCTGCTCTGTGCTAGATAACTTTATTTGAACTGAACTAAAACATGACAGATACAAAACTATCACAATACATTACGATGTAAGAAAGGTAATGATTGGTCAAACTATTGTACAAATAGGGGTGACGCGAGCGTCCGGCTCGGGGGCGGGGTACATTCTAGCCTAATACCATTAGGAACCAACGTCAGTGGCGCTAAAGCGGCCATTGCCGTGGGCTTAATTCTGAACGATTTAATTTGTGTTATTCGCAACATGATTCTGTCGTGGCACAATCGTCGCCTCGGAATATACTCATATGTTTTAAATTTTCTATACGACGCGAAAGAAATGCTAACTGTTAGTTTGTCCTATAAGTTTTCTGTTTACTTCATAAATTACACGACTTTGATCCTTGTTATGCGCGTGCTGCTTATTTCAATAAGAAATTTCATTATAAAAAATCGACGACTAACTCTGTAATATACGTTGTCCCTTACGAATTAGCTCCCGATTGGTTGCCAGTGTGAAGCCACTATGAGCCAATCGTGAGGCAGACTCACAAATGTAATGCATGAGTCTGCACGTGACAGACTAAACACATCTCAGGCCATCAATTAAGAGAGTAGCTTCACGCCAAGTATGGAATCTCAGTTAAATATCAACAGAAAAGAAAAGACAAGAACATAATTGGTTTGTGAGAGATTACCATGGATGAGATAGCTCCCCGCTATAGCCTGGGTCTCATGAATGTTCGTCTTTTCAGGTTTAATATTTGCAATACATTCTGTGACGGGTGTGCTCCAACCGAGGTTGGCATCTCGCGATTTCGCATTCCGCATCTCGCGGTTTATAATAAGCCTTGTCAGTGGGAAGAAACAAGGGTGCGCCTGTTGGTACAGCTTCGAAGAAGCCACCATCCAAGTTTTAATTTCGAGGGGGATCTTGTAGATTTACTGGGGGGGGGGGGGGGGGTCGTTGAGTTCAAAGTTTCATATGGCACGACTTGTTGAAAAAGAATCGGGTGATACAAAATACAATGTAATCTGTCTTGAATTCTAGATGTGCCAGATACTTCACTAATGAAAACCAACTACACAGAAAAAGTGTTCATCCATAGATCTATGACGGCGATTGATTATCAACGTTCCATCCATAGGCCCAACCATGGATAGATGATGATGAATCCCCATCATATATCCACTGTTAGACTTGGTGACTGGACTGCTACTCCGATGGGTTTATACTTTACTGCATATGGTCAATTTTAAGGGAACCAACGGCAGTGTGCCGATGATTGAATTCCCAACAATAGGTAGTGCATGGGCCATCAGTGCATCCATCCATGCATGGACAATTCTGCCTGTGTACTTCTCGATCATGAGCCGGCATATTTTCAACTACAAATATCTCCCTCGAAATATCAGATTATACATGTAGTCATTACCACTGGTCAGTTTCATAAACACTTTTCAAATATTTGAAGTGTAATCTTCGCCAAACAGCCTTCCACCTTTGTGCAAACTTCGAATACCTAATTATTTGGCCAAAATGGGTTGGATTTCTATTTAAAACCAACTCTCTAGAGCTTTGCTTTAACATGCTACACCAATCTCTTAGGTTTTCCTGAGATTAATCAGTAACACCTTCTGATTTCAGTTCCGCCCAACGTTCAAGTCAAAATCAGTAAGACAACTGTGAATGAACATGAATCCGTGCGGTTTGAATGTGCTACCAGCGGAGGCTACCCGGAGCACATCGAGCGGTACCAGTGGCTCTGGAAGAAGAGCGGCTCCACTGCGGAACAGGTTATCCAAGACTCCGAGACCAGCACGCAGAATGGGAAGCTTTTCGAGTTCGTTCGCATACCATACGACAGGAGTGGGACGTACTCGTGTAAGGCTTGGAATCTTGGTGGGATGGGACAGGCATCGGCAGTCCTGACTGTGCATTGTAAGTTTGGTTCTGCATTCTTTGTAATATATCTGCTGAGATACTCAGCAGGTCCTGGCGAAGGACTGAAAAGAACTTAACAGTTTTTATCCGTTTACAAAATCTTTCCCCGATGCAGTGCACACTGCATTATGCATTTGCCACTGAACACTTCCTTTTCACCCACAGTTTCTCCTAGAATAGACCCAGAGGCCAGCTCGACGTATGACGTGGTGGGTGAGATAGGCAAAGAGGCATCGTTTGAACTGTTCATCATCGCCAACCCGACTCCGGCAACAACTGGTTACACCTGGTCCAAAGATGACAACATCCTTTCGAACTCATCGTCCGAATATGAAATCATTTCCGGGCCGACGTCGAGCAAGTTGGCCATCGAACACGTCAAATCCTCCGATTATGGGAACTATACGTGCTCTGTGAAAACGAGCGGATTTCAAGCGAAGGTTTTCAAATTTAAGCTTTTCAAACCAGGTAAGTTGTATCATCTGTTGTTAGTGGTTTCCCAACGGAGATGGGTCTATTTCAATGGCCACCTTAATAGTCAATTCTGAATCCCTTGGTAGGAATGGGGTTCCAGAAGAATCTCATAGTGTGGCTTCATGTATCGAATAGTTAGAGAGAAGGAGTTCGAGGCCAATCTGCTCTGTGCTAGATAACTTTATTTGAACTGAACTAAAACATGACAGATACAAAACTATCACAATACATTACGATGTAAGAAAGGTAATGATTGGTCAAACTATTGTACAAATAGGGGTGACGCGAGCGTCCGGCTCGGGGGCGGGGTACATTCTAGCCTAATACCATTAGGAACCAACGTCAGTGGCGCTAAAGCGGCCATTGCCGTGGGCTTAATTCTGAACGATTTAATTTGTGTTATTCGCAACATGATTCTGTCGTGGCACAATCGTCGCCTCGGAATATACTCATATGTTTTAAATTTTCTATACGACGCGAAAGAAATGCTAACTGTTAGTTTGTCCTATAAGTTTTCTGTTTACTTCATAAATTACACGACTTTGATCCTTGTTATGCGCGTGCTGCTTATTTCAATAAGAAATTTCATTATAAAAAATCGACGACTAACTCTGTAATATACGTTGTCCCTTACGAATTAGCTCCCGATTGGTTGCCAGTGTGAAGCCACTATGAGCCAATCGTGAGGCAGACTCACAAATGTAATGCATGAGTCTGCACGTGACAGACTAAACACATCTCAGGCCCTCAATTAAGAGAGTAGCTTCACGCCAAGTATGGAATCTCAGTTAAATATCAACAGAAAAGAAAAGACAAGAACATAATTGGTTTGTGAGAGATTACCATGGATGAGATAGCTCCCCGCTATAGCCTGGGTCTCATGAATGTTCGTCTTTTCAGGTTTAATATTTGCAATACATTCTGTGACGGGTGTGCTCCAACCGAGGTTGGCATCTCGCGATTTCGCATTCCGCATCTCGCGGTTTATAATAAGCCTTGTCAGTGGGAAGAAACAAGGGTGCGCCTGTTGGTACAGCTTCGAAGAAGCCACCATCCAAGTTTTAATTTCGAGGGGGATCTTGTAGATTTACTGGGGGGGGGGGGGGGGCGTTGAGTTCAAAGTTTCATATGGCACGACTTGTTGAAAAAGAATCGGGTGATACAAAATACAATGTAATCTGTCTTGAATTCTAGATGTGCCAGATACTTCACTAATGAAAACCAACTACACAGAAAAAGTGTTCATCCATAGATCTATGACGGCGATTGATTATCAACGTTCCATCCATAGGCCCAACCATGGATAGATGATGATGAATCCCCATCATATATCCACTGTTAGACTTGGTGACTGGACTGCTACTCCGATGGGTTTATACTTTACTGCATATGGTCAATTTTAAGGGAACAAACGGCAGTGTGCCGATGATTGAATTCCCAACAATAGGTAGTGCATGGGCCATCAGTGCATCCATCCATGCATGGACAATTCTGCCTGTGTACTTCTCGATCATGAGCCGGCATATTTTCAACTACAAATATCTCCCTCGAAATATCAGATTATACATGTAGTCATTACCACTGGTCAGTTTCATAAACACTTTTCAAATATTTGAAGTGTAATCTTCGCCAAACAGCCTTCCACCTTTGTGCAAACTTCGAATACCTAATTATTTGGCCAAAATGGGTTGGATTTCTATTTAAAACCAACTCTCTAGAGCTTTGCTTTAACATGCTACACCAATCTCTTAGGTTTTTTCCTGAGATTAATAAGTAACACCTTCTGATTTCAGTTCCGCCCAACGTTCAAGTCAAAATCAGTAAGACAACTGTGAATGAACATGAATCCGTGCGGTTTGAATGTGCTACCAGCGGAGGCTACCCGGAGCACATCGAGCGGTACCAGTGGCTCTGGAAGAAGAGCGGCTCCACTGCGGAACAGGTTATCCAAGACTCCGAGACCAGCACGCAGAATGGGAAGCTTTTCGAGTTCGTTCGCATACCATACGACAGGAGTGGGACGTACTCGTGTAAGGCTTGGAATCTTGGTGGGATGGGACAGGCATCGGCAGTCCTGACTGTGCATTGTAAGTTTGGTTCTGCATTCTTTATAATATATCTACTGAGATATTTGACTAAATCTTTTATCCAAACTGAAAATCCTTATGAAATTCCTTTCCATATATTTGTGATCATTTTGAATACCGTTACAACTTTTCATTAGCTCATCTGTCTGACAACAAATCACTTAAAATTATTACTTTGTAATTAAAGAGGTTGAAACATAGTATAACGTCTGTGAAGGGTTTACAGAGAAGGAGCAGAAGGAATTCACAGAGGTTATGGCGAAGGACTGAAAAGAACTTAACAGTTTTCATCAGTTGCCAAAATCTTGCATTATGCATTGGCCACTGAATACTTCCTTTTCACCCACAGTTTCTCCTAGAATAGACCCAGAGGCCAACATAACGTATAACGTGGTGGTTGAGATAGGCAAAGAGGCATCGTTTGAACTGTTCATCATCGCCAACCCGACTCCGGCAACAACTGGTTACACCTGGTCCAAAGATGACAACATCCTTTCGAACTCATCGTCCGAATATGAAATCATATCCGGCCCGACGTCGAGCAAGTTGGTCATCGAACACGTCAAATCCTCCGATTATGGGAACTATACGTGCTCTGTAAAAACGAGCAGATTTCAAGTGAATTTCAAATTTAAGCTTTTCAAACCAGGTAAGTTGTATCATCTGTTGTTAGTGGTTTCCCAACGGAGATGGGTGTGTTTCAATGGCCACCTTAATAGTCAATTCTGAAGCCCTTGGTAGGAATGGGGTTCCAGAAGAATCTAATCGTGTGACTACGTGCATCGAATAGTGAGAGAGAAGGAGTTCGAGGCCAATCTGCTCTGTGCTAGATAACTTTATTTTAACTGATCTAAAACATGACCGATACAAAACTATCACAATACATTAAGATGTAAGAAAGGTAATGATTGGTCAAACTATTGTACAAATAGGGGTGACGCGAGCGTCCGGCTCGTGGGCGGAGCAGCGTAGACGCGCTTGCAGAGTCCGAATGGTTCCCACACTAGGTATAAAATTCCGCCGGATTCTTTTAATTTTGAAGCCAACACATTTACGTCAAATTACCGCCTAAAACCAATTACACGAGATTATTTAATACTAGTATTAGTAAAGTTACCCGTGGTATGGCTTAAGCCACAACCACATTAACAATTTTTCTTCAGCAAGATATGATAACACCAGATGTCGGGTGGAGCTACTTGGAGAACTAAACTTGCTGTGTCGTCCAGACTAAACATGAATTCTCCACAACACTTCCTAAAGATTCAGTGGGAAAGAGAGTCCAGATCAAAATTACTCGTTTACTGGCCTCTCTTTAGCAAGGAGGGCGCTAAAGGTTGGGTTACAGCATATTTCACAATTCGAGTGCCTGTTTTATACACCAAACCTAAAATGCAAACGCCATAAAAATTTCCAACTTGTACAAAAATACGCCCCAAATTAATTTACAATATAGACCTAGGTCAAGTTTTTACATTACAACCCACCCAGAATGTAGAAATGCTTGTTTTCCCCTCAATGCTGTTGAAAACACTGGTCAGAAAGTGGATGGTGCTGCACCTGGAGTGACAACATGTTGCTTGAAAATAGAACAGGCAGCTCAGACAACAACACTGGTGGAAGTATCAAATTACTTGAATAAGAAAAGTTGTTGAGTTGACCAAAAACAGGTGTAAAACTCGCCTGACAACATGGACAACTCGCCATTGACACTTTGCAAATTGACTGTTCTTCACTGGTCTGTCACTTTGTTTAAGGAATTGAACCCGAGGCGGAGGACCTTGGTTGAGTTACCAAGACACTCGAGGGTGGAGCTAAAATACAGTCCAAACCCTCGCCTGTCGGCTCGGGTTTGGACTGTATTTTAGCTCCACCCTCGAGTGTCTTGGTAACTCAACCAAGGTCCTCCGCCTCGGGTTCAATTCCTTAATCACAACCGTTCATTACCTACTCGAATGAACCAGAAGCAATTATACAACCAAGCACCTCCAGCTCGGTATTGATTCCTTAAATCCGACACAGTCGTGGTCGTTGCCTGTTAACCGTTTGGGTGCCAAATGACATTTTAGGGTAAAATCCCCCCCCCCCCAAGGTATTTGGACATGTTAGAAGGTCAATACAACGCATCATGTACCATTCACCTGTGGTTGTGTTTTAAGGCTGTATATGTGTCTATGCTGTCAGAAAGTGACACCAGTCATAGGAAATATTGACGTCAATTCCAAACTTATGTACATGTAGTTCGTGATTCCAACACTGAGACGTTGAAAGACCAAATTTGCACATTCATCTCATAACTATATATCACAACTGTTTCTTCATTTTAGGTCCACCTTCTGCACCCAGCAAACTCGAAGTTGTCAATTCAACTGCCGTAGCAGCAACGCTCAAATGGATCTCAGAAATCAATGGCGGGTCGGAACAGAGATTTTACGTCCAATACAAGAAGTTTGCCGACAACTGGGATGTTGCCCCCGAGGTTCCCCAAGGAGGAATAACTGATCAAGGTCTCAAGAAAGCCGTGTATCATAAGATTATGGGTCTTGAGTCGAGTGTCGAGTATATGTTTCGGGTGCGCAGCAGGAACTCCCACTCGGGGACTCACACCAGTAACTTTAGCAACGTGGCTTCTGGGGAAACACAAGGTTTGTGGATCTCTTTTACAGACTTTTATAGACAATCGATCTCTTCAGTTGTTTAGTTCACACCTGAGCTGCGTTATTTACCTTTTGAGGAATACCTCTGATGGACGTCAAGGGTTTCTATGAATCGTTACTCTCAGCAGTGCGGCCGGTCTTTGAATAGGACAAGAAGCTGAGATGCGCCCAACCGCCTTGGCGTCTAATGAGATAGGGGTATGGTTGATTTCGATTTCGCTACTTCGCCAAGTTACGTACCGTCAACAGCGGCTTACCACACAAGTAGGCAATTTCATTTCTCCGTTAGACCTGCCCATATCCTCATCATATGCATGGCCATTGTTTAAACCATTCCTTCAAACATGTTTGTATTTTCAATTTGCAGAGAAACCCAAAACGTCCCTCATAGGTAAGAATCGAATAGGTAAAAAAGTAACCGTAGGCTGGGAACGAGTGACTGAAAAATATACATGGCTTCAAGCTGAACTGCAAGCACAAAACCAGAGCGTCCCATGCGGCAATAGTAAGAAATTCAAACGACCGAAAGGCCCTTCTGAATACGGCCTGAAACATGATAGACCTCCAATGCTTCGATGCGCTTGATTTCACAAACCAGCAAGCCACAGGACGATGCGGACAGTCTCGGAGAATTATGGAAGAGAAAAAAATCAAAATCTTCTGCAGGGATTCGAACCCGGGAACTAGTGCTCGGAATACGAACGCCCTAACAGTCTGAGCAAGGGGGCCTTCTTGTGAACTGCTGCAAGCAAATAAATCTTATATGAATGGCGATTATGCTTTATTTTTGAGAGATGAACCAGAAATTTTCTCAAGTACATGTAATAGAAGAAGACACCAAGACAAAGGTGAACATTGCTGAGAGAAAACGTAGACTCCGCATACATAATCACGCACAGCAAAGAAAAAATGACTTTCTTCCTGCAGTTGCCCACTGGAAGCCGTTCAAAGATGTCGAACAAAGATTACACACAAATGTTTGCACATTCTATAAAGGCGAATAAAACGACAGGCATTTCAAGCTGCCAAGTGGCCTTGAGGATAAGAGTGTTGGCAAATAAAACGAGAGGTCTCAAGTTCGAGTCCCGATGAGAGGAACTTTTTATTTTTACCTTCCAGAATTCTCTGCAAAGGTCCGCATCGTCCCACGGCTTGCTGGTTGTGAAATCAAGCGCATCGAAGCATTGGAGGTCTATCATGTTTCAGGCCGTATTCAGAAGGGCCTTTCGGTCGTTTGAATTTCTTACTATTGCCGCATGAGGTGCTCGGGTTTTGTGCATGCAGTTCAGCTTTAAGATCTGATACTGCCAGACCGGCACAGACGACTGCATGACTCACACCGTGCCTAAACAAGAGGCCGATAAGTCATATTATTATTACATGGTGGTCGAAGACGGTGGTGATGTTGTATACAGGAGCAGGGTCTTCAATGATGTGGTTGATGACCAAGTGAGTCAGGTTGACTTTAGCCGAATATGGACAAATAAAAGCTCGACGGATCGAACATAGAAACGTCGATTCTTATTTCAACATGTCCTGATAATCTATTCATTCATATATACTGCACGCTGTCTGGCTAAAAAGGCTGAGTCTGATGAAGATAACATCCAAAGATTTTTTCTTTACTGCAGCTGTAGGCGGTCTTGTTGGAGCCGGCATTGTGGCGATACCAGTCGTCATTCTGGCTGTTATTTTATGGTAAGCTACTTCGGATACAGGTCTGTTGGTAAAACGGCGACAGATTTCGGTAAAGTTGAAGGGGGGGCAAAAAGTTGTCGACACTGGTTTCTTGATCGCACTATGATTAGGATCTACAGTTAATATCCCAGAAGCTATCAACACATGAAGCTAGCTGATGAAATACTCGATAAATAATCTTTCAGATTTTTATCAAACATTGACGGTTCATAGAGGTGGGTAATGAATCATTGAGGAAAGTCATTTGACATACATGTACCAATCTGAAATTAACCTGCCATGCACTAGTGATGTTTTGATCTTGATCGCTATTCGCGTAGAGTGACGAGAATCCCAAATTCCAGATCTTAGCCTCTCTAATAAAACTGTATTTACTTCTGTAGGAAACGTGGTCTACTGCGATGGAGGAAGAGGCAGTGTCATCGACCGGCAAATGACAACGCTGATTACGATGATACCAGGGTTGAATTTACAACAGCTGGAAAACCTCAGGTACACATCTACGCCAAAATTGAGACAGATCACGTAAATGATGTGTTTGACCCTGAACGCTGGCATGGACAAAAAAACCCACAACCATTGCCTACGGGGCACCGTGTTCCGGTTCACGGAGTCCATGGGAATGAGCCTGCTGATTCCGACGATGACGTGGACGCTGACGTGGGTGCATACGATTACGCGACATGGCAGCAGGGTGTTCCAGGTCAACGCCTAGTTCCTGCACCTCAGCAAAATCAAACGGAGTGTGGCTCCTCAGACGATGAGTCTGGAGAGTACATCTTAAGCGATCCAATAAGCGACCAGGAGGGACAGGAGCCTGAAGGTACATACAATGACCTACGAATCCTCGTAGCAGACGCACAGAAAGAGCTAAGAATCCAGAAGAACGCGCAGCCTGACCAAAGTACAGCAGAGAGCAGTTCAAGACAAGCTAATGGATCCAATGGGCGGACTCCAAGTCGCTCGAATGGCGCCCAAGAGTTGGTTACAAGTGGTTCGAAGGACAATATGGCAAACGAGCAAGCGTCACCATACGCGCATTTAGATCCAGTAGCGCCAGTAACGCATGGAGGGTACTTGGACTTCAGACAACTAAGTTCGGAATAATAGGTATCAACATCCCAATAGGTGGCGCTGATTATAACTTGTGTGTGCGTCAAACAGACAACATTCTCGTCTCTGCCACACCAACGAAATACCCTAGTGACAGTCAGAGTCACGTCGCGGCTGCCGTGGCTGGTACCCTATTAAGACCGATCAGAACATTTTTAAAGGGACACCTCTGTCGAGGTGTTTGTATGTGCTTGTGACATCACCGACGTACAGGTGGCGCCCGTGTATAACTTGATATATTGTATTGTTAACGTAGTCTGTAGGGAAGGTTGTGACCGTCGTTTACGTCACGCCGGTTTTTATTGGTACAGGACTCCGTCAAGGCCACAACATTCCGCCCTACATTTGTAATCTCTTTCTCACGGATTTAATCCCTTTCTTCTATAAGTACATTTTCCTTGATGAACAGATGACGGGTGAACTAAATACTTATATTATGATTGCAGCAAAAACGTCCTGAACTCTTTTCGAATGAATGATTTTGTAATATATTTCGTTCATTTTAGCACGGTATAGTCATAATTGTTGTCGAGGGTCCTGACGTAAGTGACGGTCACCACCACTTCGGTCCTATCAGTTGCAGATAATGAATATATCCATAGTCTGCATTATATATACACCCGGGAAGAGTCTAGCAGCCCTAGTGGTGGGGATGTGAACCAATATCTCCAGTGAAGTATCACTTCCTAAAATATAGGCTTCTATTCATTTATAGCTTTGTAAATGTGCTATATCAGTTTCAGAATAAGATGTTAAAAGCTAGGCATTGCCTTAGATTTTGGTGATGACCACTTTTGATAAACCAATTGGGACTTGTATGTTGATTGCATGTATCCGAGATGGCGAGGTTGAATCGTTTATAGAAGGCTCGGACTTGTATGTTGATTGCATGTATCCGAGATGGTAAGGTTGGATCGTTTATAGAAGGCTCGGACTTGTATGTTGATTGCATGTATCCGAGATGGCGAGGTTGGATCGTTTATAGAAGGCTTGGACGTGTATGTTGATTGCATGTATCCGAGATGGCGAGGTTGGATCGTTTAGAACCACATTTATTTAGTTATGCATGTATAATAAGAATTATCATGATATTGGTAAAGGGTTATAATACTTAACACACAAAATAAGTTGAGGATTGATAAGGCCTTAACTGAAGGAGATAATGCCAGCGTTAGTCAGAGTGACAAAGGTTGTTTTGAATAACCGGGCCAAGGCCTTTTTCCGATTTGTCGCTCAATTACAGTCTGAGTCTGATGACAGTTCCCATTGGTTCCCATTGTCTTTGTTCACGACGATTCAGACAGTCTATACACTATGCGTTGCCTAAATGATCCAAAGTCCCAGGACATGTATAAGTGTCGTGTAACACAAATAAGGGATACGTCATGGACACAAAGCTTGTGTCGCTTGATCTATAGCCACAGCTAGTTTTCTCTTGCAGTCTTTTTTAACTGCATGTTTAGTGGTATAACTCCATCCCAATTGATTGTCTTTATAGTGATCAGGATCACGCGCCGATACAACATATGTTACTTCTTTGTTCTAGTTATGATACGACCTATTAACGCATTCCTCATCGCAGCGGCGGTGGTTTTGCTGCTACCCTATCAGAAAACTCTTAAAGGGACGCCTCTGTCGAGGTGTTTGTATGTGCTTGTGACATCACCGACGTACAGGTGGCGCCCGTGTATAACATGATATATTGTATTGTTAACGTAGTCTGTAGGGAAGGTTGTGACCGTCGTTTACGTCACGCCGGTTTTCATTGGTACAGGACTCCGTCAAGGCCACAACATTCAGCCGTACATTTATAATCTCTTTCTCACGGATTTAATCCCTTTCTTCTATTAGTACATTTTCCTTGATGAACAGATGACGGGTGAACTAAATTCTTATATTATGATTGCAGCAAAAACGTCCTTAACTCTTTTCGAATGAGTGATTTTGTAATATATTTCGTTCATTTTAGCACGGTATAGTCATGATTATAGTCGAGATTCCTGACGTAAGCGACGGTCACCACCACTTCGGTCCTATCAGTTGTAGATGTTAAATATATCCATAGTCTGCATTATATATACACCCGGGAAGAGTCTAGCAGCCCTAGTGGTGGGGAGGTGACCTTTAGTTGGCGCAACTTTTGTGGAGACTAAAGGGTTTCGTTGAATGAGAACATTCTTCTATTAGATCAGAGTCTTTCAAATATTTGAAAGACTTGAAAGACTCTGATTAGACTAACTTTTGAAAGTGTGGAAATTCAATTGCGACCCTATTTAATTCTGCGGACGAAAAGCAAAAACCTATAGACGAGATTAAATTCTGATCCAGTCTTCAATTTACCGGATCAAATATGTATTTTGCAGATGCCACGATAGTTTTCACAAGATAGATAGAGTTGATGTTACGAATGTAAAAATATGGGCTCTTATTCATTATTGTAAAATATGTCACCGTGTTTTTCAAAATTAGCCTTTGAAAGCTTGGCGTTAGCCAAAATGTGACCACTATAAAATGTCAAATTGTGGTCATTTTAGCTCCACCTTCGCGGCTTTGGTAACCAATATCTCCAGTGAAGTATCAATTCCTAAAGTATAAACTTCTATTCATTAGCTTTGTAAATATGCTATATCAGTTTCAGAATAAGATGTTAAAAGCTAGGCATTGCCCAAATTTTGGTGATGACCACTTTTGATCAACCAATTGGGACTTGTATGTTGATTGCATGTATCCGAGATGGCGAGGTTGGATCGTTTATAGAAGGCTTGGACTTGTATGTTGATTGCATGTATCCGAGATGGTAAGGTTGGATCGTTTATAGAAGGCTTGGACTTGTATGTTGATTGCATGTATCCGAGATGGTAAGGTTGGATCGTTTATAGAAGGCTTGGACTTGTATGTTGATTGCATGCATCCGAGATGGTAAGGTTGGATCGTTTATAGAAGGCTTGGACTTGTATGTTGATTGCATGTATCCGAGATGGCGAGGTTGGATCGTTTATAGAAGGCTTGGACTTGTATGTTGATTGCATGTATCCGAGATGGTAAGGTTGGATCGTTTATAGAAGGCTTGGACTTGTATGTTGATTGCATGTATCCGAGATGGCGAGGTTGGATCGTTTAGAAGGCTTGGACTTGTATGTTGATTGCATGTATCCGAGATGGCGAGGTTGGATCGTTTATAGAAGGCTTGGACTTGTATGTTGATTGCATGTATCCGAGATGGCGAGGTTGGATCGTTTATAGAAGGCTTGGACTTGTATGTTGATTGCATGTATCCGAGATGGCGAGGTTGGATCGTTTATAGAAGGCTTGGACTTGTATGTTGATTGCATGTATCCGAGATGGTAAGGTTGGATCGTTTATAGAAGGCTTGGACTTGTATGTTGATTGCATGTATCCGAGATGGCGAGGTTGGATCGTTTAGAAGGCTTGGACTTGTATGTTGATTGCATGTATCCGAGATGGCGAGGTTGGATCGTTTATAGAAGGCTCGGACTTGTATGTTGATTGCATGTATCTGAGATGGCGAGGTTGGATCGTTTATAGAAGGCTTGGACTTGTATGTTGATTGCATGTATCCGAGATGGCGAGGTTGGATCGTTTAGAAGGCTTACGACATTTATTTAGTTATGCATGTATAATAAGAATTACTAACAAAACTGTCATGATATTTGGGCAGCGACATCGGGAGAGTTGCACAGTGAAATAGAGCTTATCCTAATGTCAAGTTGTGGTGAATACATGGCTGGGATGAAAGTGGATCCTCAATCAATGGTTGATTCTAAATCTACAGAGTCAGGCTATCATAGAAATATGCTTTTTGAGAATATATGTAAGAAAAAAGCAATTGGTATTGGAATGTTGTAAATTTTATCATGATATTGGTGATCGGGACCACGAGCCGATACAACATATATTACTTCTTTGTTCTAGTTATAATATCGACCTATTAACGCATTCCTCGTCGCGGCGGCGGTGGTTTTGCTGCTACCCTATCAGAAAATTCTTAAATGGACACCTATGTCGAAGTGTTTTTATGTTCATTGTGACAAATCCGACGTACAGAGCGCTTGTGTAATACATGATGTATTGTATAATATAGGGAAGGTTGTGACCGTCGTTTACGTCACGCCGGTTTTCATTGGTACAGGACTCCGTCAAGACCACAACATTCCGCCGTACATTTGTAATGTCTTTCTCATGGATTTAATCCCTTTCTTCTTAAAGAACATTTTCCTTGATGAACTAATGATAGGTAAACTACTTATGTTATGAATGCAGGAAAAAATTCCTTAACTCTTTTCAAATGAGTGACTTTGTAATATATTTCATTCATTTTAGCACGGTATAGTCATGTTTGTAGTCGAGATTCCTGACTTAATCGACGGTCACCACCATTCCGATCCTGTAAGGTATTTAATGTATCCATAGTTTGCATTACACCCGGGAAGAATCTACCAATGTCTTTGATATAGGAATGAAAATGACTCATTGCCATGCCATGGGTCTACATGTATGATGATGGTGGATGATGATTTGTCATTGAAATTATGATTGCATGGTGCATATGCATTTTTTTAATGTGATAATTACTTAATGGGGTTATTACAAATGAAGATGAAACCGTACTCAGACTAAACAATGGTCCCTCTGAATTTATGAGTTATGTAGGCCCTTTGAATGTCAGGAAACAGATTAACTCGGTAGTTAATCAGCTTCGTCAGAGATTTATTTTGTGACCGAATTGGACAGGATTTTTTTCATGGCAATTATGATGAGATCTCTGCCAGTGCTATCTCTTTCATTTCCTCAATTCGTAGATAAATCATTTTGTAAACACAACAGAAGTTTTTCGAATATCACAACCGTGCCCATTCCTGGCCTCATGACGGTAAAAGGCAGTACCTCTAACTTCTTGGGCATTTCTAGCCTATTTGCCTTTTGAGGATGCGCCAGCTCCTAATGTATTCAAGCAATTGACAGTTATATCAGTCCTTCCATATATTGAAAGACTCTTTTTATGCGTGTAGTTGGAAAAGCTAATGCTGGTATTCCATAACTCTTGTATATTCATTCCCACATAGAGTTATAATTGTTTGCCTCGATGTCTATGTGCAGGGGTGCTGATAGTCCAGCAGGTGGTGAAGCTTTACCGGTTGATGTGTGAACCGCCTCGCTGTCTATGTGCAGGGGTGCTGATAGTCCAGCTGGTGGTGAAGCTTTACCGGTTGCTGTGACAGTGTTGATGTGAACCGCCTCGCTGTCTATGTGCAGGGGTGCTGATAGTCCAGCAGGTGGTGAAGCTTTACCGGTTGCTGTGACAGTGTTGATGTGAACCGCCTCGCTGTCTATGTGCAGGGGTGCTGATAGTCCAGCAGGTGGTGAAGCTTTACCGGTTGCTGTGACAGTGTTGATGTGAACCGCCTCGCTGTCTATGTGCAGGGGTGCTGATAGTGCAGCTGGTGGTGAAGCTTTACCGGTTGCTGTGACAGTATTGATGTGAACCGCCTCGCTGTCTATGTGCAGGGGTGCTGATAGTGCAGCTGGTGGTGAAGCTTTACCGGTTGCTGTGACAGTGTTGATGTGAACCGCCTCGCTGTCTATGTGCAGGGGTGCTGACAGTCCAGCAGGTGGTGAAGCTTTACCGGTTGCTGTGACAGTGTTGATGTGAACCGCCTCGCTGTCTATGTGCAGGGGTGCTGATAGTCCAGCTGGTGGTGAAGCTTTACCGGTTGCTGTGACAGTGTTGATGTGAACCGCCTCGCTGTCTATGTGCAGGGGTGCTGATAGTCCAGGAGGTGGTGAAGATTTACGAGTGTTGTGACAGTATTGATGTGAACCGCCTCGCTGTCTTTGTGCAGGGGTGCTGACAGTCCAGGAGGTGGTGAAGATTTACGGGTGTTGTGACAGTCTTGATGTGAACCTCCAGAATATCTTTCGAGGTGTCTGTCAAAGGCCATAGTTTGAAACTTGCCTGAAGTCGAACGGAACACCAGAGTGGACGCGGTTTTAACGCTGGTAACTCTAGTGTGCACCGTTCAAAATGCAACCTTTCGGGATAATTCCCCTAAATTCGTCACTGGATAAGTCATTGATTAAGACTACAATGCTTAGTTTCGTCATCCACCTCAATCGTTGGTACGTCGGTCACCTATAACCTTTTGATTTGTGTCACTTAATCGGGCGATGTCACATAATAAGTTGATTTTTGTCACTTATTCAGTACGGTGACCTAATCGGGCGATGTCACCTTTTGTTATGTTTGCTTGTAACACGACCATCCCGGTCAAAACACGGCCGAGAGCTGCACATGACAAGCCGATGGCGCTCAAGAGTTGGCTCCAAGTCACTTGAGTGACGATATTGCTCACGGTCAAGAGTCGCCATCTGCTCATCTAGACCCAGTAGCGACAGTCATCAACGGAAAGTTCATGGACTTAACATTTTCAGACCGATATCAGTATACGGTATAACTGATCATGAGTTGAGAGTACAATGTATATCATGCTTCTTTGTTCTTGCTAATTATATCATATTTTATATTCGCCTGTCAAACTTCTGTTTGCTATTTTTTTGTCACGGAAAATCTGTTGTTTGAGTAAGAGACCATATACACATCTGATAGTTTGCTATGTCAACGATCGGAAGGAAAACCAGACCAGTAGGTCAGATCAACCAACATGACGTTATCTGGTCACAAAACTTGATGCCTTACCATCACATGATCCAGAGTCATCGCCTACTTGATGCCGAGAGTAGTTATCGCGTTCAAATGGAGTAACTTTAGATAGCAGTGTAAACTAATCTCTCCATGCTCGAATTTCCCAGCCAACTACAACTCTGATCGCGATGAAACTTCTACAACTTTCGATACTTTCACTACTCTTGATCAGAGGTAAGTCATTTTTGCGTAGTTTACATTTTTTATTATCGCGGTGATTGCTGTTCACTGCTGCAATATATGTTATTAGTAAAACAGAGTTGGCTACTTATTCCTGATTGTCACGATTATGGTACTATAAGGATGGCCAATGTAAAAAAACCTTGGGTAAAGCTAATCAAGTCGGTTACCCTTTGGCAGCCCAGTGAAGTCACTAGTTTAATATAATCAAATCGATAGCTAAAGCTTATAGCCATAAGCATAACTGTCCCAAGCTAAAAACTAAACCAAGAAAACTGGAATCAGCGGCCAACTTCAAATTAAAAAATAGGTTCTTCGAAAATCAAAAAAAGGAAACAACTATGAGAGATATATTTCACATGTTGGTAGGGTATTTGGCAATGAAAGCCAAAATATTTAGAGCGCTGCAAAGTCACTCAAAACATTTGCTTCGTATCACAGTTTTTTCATTCGAATAATCCTCTATTCCCACTATTGATCAACCTTATTAACATTGTTACAATGTTAATTCGTAATGTGTTGGTCTGTTTGCATTGACAAAAGATCGTGTCTTCATTTTCTAATCTTAGGTACTCCTGAGGTAAAGATAACGACTACCATCAGCAATTCAAGTCCACGCCTCGGAGAAACGATAACGCTGAGTTGTAACATTGCAGGTGGAACCGCCAGCGATGTAAAGCATGTGAGGTGGTGGCACCGGTGGTACCTTATATCCCCTCATAAAATGGTTACCGACGGTTGCTCTGTTGCTTTCAAGGGGTACGAATCAAGATTAACAAACATTCAATGTGATAGAAATAACCATAATTTTCAATTAAGTAATGTTCAACCTTTGGACAATGGGTATTGGTTGTGTGAGGCTGGTGGATGGGATGCCATAGACTGGCAGATGTTGGATGTTTCAGGTAAGTTTGAAAAATACATATATCAATGCAGAATACAAATTCATCCTTAAAGGAGATAGTGAAACGACGGAACGATAACGGGATATTGTAATTAATAAGGTCGCAATCAGGTTGAGATGATTTGTTAGGTGAGATGCTGGAGTGATGGCCATATACCAGATTTGATGAGTTCGATATCAGTGTACAACCTGGGTCAAAACTTATACAAAATAGGCCAAAGTCAGCCTCGTTCTGGATTGACCTAGTTTGTGTACTATCTAGTGCATTCCAGTTTCAATGCACTATGATCTCAGATAGTGCTTTGATAGCTGGGGTCATTATTTGAAATGACTCTGACACAGCCCAAATCTTTTTTTACCTCAATAAACATGCTTAATATTGTTAGATACATACCACACTACAATCCTAATGCAACATGTATTCCATTTAAGCACTTTTGAGAGCATAAAATGCATTTCATTGTGAGTACTGTCCAACACACACCCCACCCCCAACTTCTAATTGGGATAGAAAAAGTTTCTATGTCTAAAACAACAGACCATTGATGGGAGACCTTTGATTGACATCTTGGCTGTGGAATTCAACCACTTTTCTCAATGAATATGCACACCCCTTGATGTATGAGGCTTATGAATGGCTGGAGTCCACCCAGCACAGCCCCCTCCCCCTCAACTAAACTGTCAATAACATTCTTGGTGGTCAACTTGTGTATGGTATCATGATACAGCCTGGTACAGGGACCTTTCTGCTTGATTAATTACACACATTTGGGTTAATTTGTTTATACACTTGTCTGCTATAATCTCTCAAACTCCGCAGGCTGCTTGTTTGCAAGGCGGCATATTCCTTTGATCTTGTAATAGGGATAGATTTTGTTTCTGATACTTCAAGTGCAGAAGGTCAATTCCATGGTGTTGACCATGTCTTACTGTAGTGAATGAGTACAATTTACACCCTTTCTGGTCATCAACGAAGTGGCTATCACATTTTTGATGTTGCTTGTCCAGCTCATTATCAGCCGCTCATTAGCATATTGACCACAGTAACCATGATGAAACACGTGGTGGTGAAGATCAAGTGCTTCCTGCCTTGTTAATTTTGTTACATCTTTCCTGGTTACAGTTCTTCTGAACAGGTTAAATTTATTTTGTTGTTCCTTTGGTGGATTATATTCTTACTTCTTTTGGATTATCAATGTTTCACCTTTGTAGGCCTATATTCATTCAGTGACCCTTACTTTGATTTATATTTTTCGACCAAAAAAGGAATATGGAATGAAATAATTGTTTGGATATTTGGATATTCTTGATTCAATGGATTAGGGATGTTGAGAGGGTGATTTTATTTATTGTACTGCAATAGTGAATTCAATGCACATTTCAGATGGACAAACTTCACTTTCCATGCATGGCACTATTATTGTTTACATTCCTAATATAGGTAAACTAGGACATATTATGCATGAATCTATGTCAGTGGGCAGCCAAGTTTATGCTAACCAGGTATACTAAACCGAGGCTATAATCTGCCAGCAACTGGGTCACTTTGGATATCAGTTACACTTTGGCTACCCAGAGCACTCACTGTATGTTAAAAAAGTCAATGCAGCACTCAAAATCGCTCGATATAATTCGGAATGTTCCTTATCATGCCGCGCCATTTGTGAGGTCAAACCAGGAGGACCACATCAATTGATTGTTGGTCAGACGCGGGTAGGACATATTACAAAAAATTACAACCAAAATTACTGAAGGGCTGCGAAGCCACTCAAAACAGCGGCAACCTTCGTATCATCATTTTCTCGTTCGAATAATCATCAATTCCCACAGAAGTGTTCCACCTTGTCGACATTGTGTAGGGAATTGAAACCTCACTGGAGGTATCAATTTCTATTCTCAAACATCTCAAAATTCAATGTCGAATAATGAGGTTTTAAATGTTTTTGAAATGCTTCCACATTTTGCACCAACCCAAGCGGTAATGGTTGCCTCACCCAAACTGCTGATTTCAAAACGAGGCTTCATTGGCGCATAGTGCATTTACACTGATGTGCGGTTCATTCCCAACCCAGTTGTTTTAGAATACAATGTTACTTCGTAATGTGTTATCCTGTGTACATTGACAAAAGATCGCGTCTTCATTTTCTAATTTCAGGTTCTCTTGATTATACGGTAACGAATACCATCAGCAATTCAAGTCCACGCCTCGGAGAAACGATAACGCTGAGTTGTAACATTGCGGGTGGAACCGCCAGCGATGTAAAGCATGTGAGGTGGTGGCACCAGTGGAACTCCATTTTTCTCCCTTTTGAAATAATTACCGACGGCTGCTCTGTTGCTTTCAAGGGGTACAAATCGAGATTAACAAACATTCAATGTGATAGGAATAACTATAATTTTCAATTAAGTAATGTTCAACCTTTGGACCGTGGGGGTTGGTTGTGTGAGGCTGATGGACAAGGGGCCACAAGCTGGCTGATATTGGATGTTTTAGGTAAGTTAGAAAAATACATATATCAATGCAGAACACAAATTCATCCTTAAAGGAGATAGTGAAACGACGGAACGATAACGGGAAGTTGTCATCAATAAGGTCGCAATCAGATTGTGATCATTTTTTAGGTGAGATGCTGGAGTGATGGCCATATACCAGATTTGATGAGTTCGATATGTTAAAAAAGTCAATGCAGCACTAAAAATCGCTCGATAAAATTCGGAATGTTCCTTATCATGCCGCGCTATCTGTGAGGTCAAACCAGGAGGACCACATCAATTGAGTGTTGGTCAGACGTATGTAGGACATATATTACAAAAAATAACAACCAAAATTACTGAAGCGCTGCGAAGCCACTCAAAACATCTCCGTCGTATCATAATTTTCTCTTTCGAATAATCATCAATTCCCACAGAAGTGTTCCACCTCACTGGAGGTATCAATTTATATTCTCAAACATCTCAAAATTAAAGGTCGAATAATGTGGTTTTAAATGTTTTTGAAATGCTTCCACATTTTGCATTAACCCAAGCGGTAATGGTTGCCTAACCCAAACCGCTGAATTCAAAACGAGGCTTCATTGGCGCATAGTGCATTTACACTGTAATGTGCGGTTCATTCCCAACCCAGTTGTTTTAGAATACAATGTTACTTCGTAATGTGTTAGCCTGAGTACATTGACAAAAGATCGCGTCTTCATTTTCTAATTTCAGATTCTCTTGATTATACGGTAACGAATACCATCAGCAATTCAAGTCCACGCCTCGGAGAAACGATAACGCTGAGTTGTAACATTGCGGGTGGAACCGCCAGCGATGTAAAGCATGTGAGGTGGTGGCACAGTTTGCCACCCTTTATTTTACCTTACAGAAAAATTACCGACGGTTGCTCTGTTGCTTTCAAGGGGTACAAATCGAGATTAACAAACACTCAATGTGATAAGAATAACTATAATTTTCAATTAAGTAATGTTCAACCATTTGACCGTGGGTATTGGTTGTGTGAGGCTGATCGACAAGAGGACAGAGACTGGCTGAGATTGAACGTTTTAGGTAAGTTTGAAAAAAACATATATATCAATGCAGAACACAAATTCATCCTTAAAGGAGATAGCGAAACGACGGAACGATATGTAATACAATGTATATAATAGGGAAGTTGTAACGAAAGGCCGCAACCAGGTTGAGATTATATGTTGGGTAAGATGTGGGAGTTATGGCCACTAACCAGTTTGATGTTTTCGGTATGTTGAAAAAGTCAATGCAGCACTGAAAATCGCTCTTATAAGAGAAGAGTGTCAATATCTCGGAATTTGGACTGTTCGTTATTAAGCCGAGCCATTTGTAACGTCAAACCAGGAGGACCACATCTGTTGAGAAATCGCGAGATGAGTAATCATTACTTTCCTGCCTGCCCCAAGATCTTCTACTTCACCGGACCATAACAATCACCATTTTTCTGGTGCCATGAAATTCTACATTCAATGGAAGTGTGTCCGAAGACTATACAGAGGCTACATGCACCTACATGTGTGTCCAAACAGACGACTGACTTTCAGGGGATTTAGTGATAATCCCTGACAGGGCCTCTAGCAACTAAACTCCATATCCCAAGTCCTCCTCCTGAATCGGGCGCCCCGCTTCTTCTGCCCTAAGAAGGTTTCACTTGGCAAACTATTTTGAAGAAGCCACATTTAGGATCATTTTCTTTCACTTGCATTCTACCACGAGGGAGCTTGGCATGCAGTACGAGCTGGTACAAGAGCTTAATAACAGTCATACGCTGTTTCATACGCTGTTTGGTATGACTCAGTGGTGTGTTTTTTACTTTATCGTATGAACATTGGCCAAAAGCTTTTTGTAAAGCCACACTCGCGGGGATTTCCAATGTTTTTTTCAATCGATGAATTTACCTTTTTTTGATACCCGTAAAAATCATAACACATCCTAGCCTAATACCATAAGGAACCAACGTCAGTGGCGCTAAAGCGGCCAATGCCGTGGGCCTAATTCTAAACGATTTTATTTGTGTTATTCGCAACATGATTCTGTCGTGGCACAATCGTCGCCTCGGAATATACTCATACGTTTTAAATGTTCTATACGACGCGAAAGAAATGCTAACTGTTAGTTTGTCCTATAAGTTTTCTGTTTCATTCATAAGTTACACGACTTTGATCCTTGTTATGCGCGTGCTGCTTATTTCAATAACAAATTTCATGATAAAAAATCGACGGCCATTATCTGTAATATACGTTGTCCCTTACGAATTAGCTCCCGATTTGTTGCCAGTTTGTAGCCACTATGAGCCAATCGTGAGGCAGACTCACCAATGTAATGCATGAGTCTGCATGTGACAGACTAAACACATCTCAGGCACTCAATTAAGAGAATAGCTTTCCGCCAAGTATGGAATCTCAGTTAAATATCAACAGAAAAGAATCGACGAGAACATAATTGGTTGTGACAGAATACCATGGATGAGATAACTCCCCGCTATAGCCTCGGTCTCATGAATGGTCGCCTTTTCAAGTTTAATATCTGCAATACATTCTGTGATGGGTGGTTCGCCCACCGAGGTTGGCATCTCGCGATTTCGCATTCCGCATCTCGCGGTTTATAATAAGCCTTGTCAGTGGGAAGAAGCAAGGGTGCGCCTGTTGGTACAGCTTCAAAGAAGCCACCATCCAAGTTTTAATTTCGAGGGGGATCTTGTAGATTTACAGAGGGGGTCGTTGAGTTTAAAGTATCGGGTCATACAAAATACAATGTAATCTGTCTTGAATTCTAGATGCACCAGATACTTCGCAAATGAAAAACAACTACACAGGAAAAAGTGTTCATGCATGGATCTATGACGGCAATTGATTATCAACGTTCCATCCATAGGCCCAACCATGGATAGATAATGGAGAATCCCCATCATATATCCACTGTTAGACTTGGTGACTGAACTGCTACTCCGATGGGTTTATACTTTACTGCATATGGTCATTTTTAGGGGAACCAACGGCAGTGGGCCTATGATGGAATTCCCAACATTAGGTAGTCCATGGGCCATCAGTGCATCCACCCATGGGCCCATCAATGATCCATGCATGGACAATTCTGCCTGTGTACCTCTCGATCATGAGCCGGCATATTTTCAACTACAAATATCTCCCTCAAAATATCAGACTATACATGTAGTAATTACCACTGGTCAGTTTCATAAACACTTTTCAAATTATTTGAAGTTTAATCTTCGCAAAACAGCCTTCCACCTTTGTGCAAACTTCGAATACCTAATTATTTGGCCAAAATGGGTTGGATTTCTATTTAAAACCAACATTCTAGAGCTTTGCTTTAACATGCTGCACCAATCTCTTAGGCTTTCCTGAGATTAATCAGTAACACCTCTGTTTTCAGTTCCGCCTGATGTTCAAGTCAAAATCAGTAAGACAACTGTGAATGAACATGAATTCGTGCGGTTTGAATGTGCTACCAGCGGAGGTTACCCGGAGCGCATCGAGCGGTACCAGTGGCTCTGGAAGAAGAGCGGCTCCACTGCGGAACAGGTTATCCAAGACTCCGAGACCAGCACGCAGAATGGGAAGCTTTTCGAGTTCGTGCGCATACCATACGATAGGAGTGGGACGTACTCTTGTAAGGCTTGGAATCTTGGTGGGATGGGACAGGCATCGGCAGTCCTGACTGTGCATTGTAAGTTTGGTTCTGCATTCTTTGTAATATATCTGCCGAGATACTCAGCAGGTCCTGGCGAAGGACTGAAAAGAACTTAACAGTTTTTATCCGTTTACAAAATCTTTCCCTGATGCAGTGCACACTGCATTATGCATTGGCCACTGAACACTTCCTTTTCACCCACAGTTTCTCCTAGAATAGACCCAGAGGCCAGCTTGACGTATGACGTGGTGGGTGAGATAGGCAAAGAGGCATCGTTTGAACTGTTCATCATCGCCAACCCGACTCCGGCAACAACTGGTTACGTCTGGTCCAAAGATGACAACATCCTTTCGAACTCATCGTCCGAATATGAAATCATTTCCGGGCCGACGTCGAGCAAGTTGGCCACCGAACACGTCAAATCCTTCTATTATGGGAACTATACGTGCTCTGTGAAAACGAGTGGATTTCAAGCGAAGGTTTTCAAATTTAAGCTTCTGAAACCAGGTAAGTTGTATCATCTGTTGTTAGTGGTTTCCCAACGGAGATGGGTCTATTTCAATGGCCACCTTAATAGTCAATTCTGAATCCCTTGGTAGGAATGGGGTTCCAGAAGAATCTCATAGTGTGGCTTCATGTATCGAATAGTTAGAGAGAAGGAGTTCGAGGCCAATCTGCTCTGTGCTAGATAACTTTATTTGAACTGAACTAAAACATGACAGATACAAAACTATCACAATACGTTACGATGTAAGAAAGGTAATGATTGGTCAAACTATTGTACAAATAGGGGTTACGCGAGCGTCCGGCTCGGGGGCGGGGTACATTCTAGCCTAATACCATTAGGAACCAACGTCAGTGGCGCTAAAGCGGCCATTGGCGTGGGCTTAATTCTGAACGATTTAATTTGTGTTATTCGCAACATGATTCTGTCGTGGCACAATCGTCGCCTCGGAATATACTCATACGTTTTAAATTTTCTGCACGACGCGAAATTCTACATTCAATGGCAGTGTGTCCGAAGACAATACAGAGGCTACATGCACCTACATGTATGTCCAAACAGACGACTGACTTTCAGGGGATTTAGTGATAATCCCTGACAGGGCCTCTATAGCAACTAAACTCCATATCCCAATTCCTCCACCTTAATCGGGCGCCCCGCTTCTTCTCCCCTAAGAAGGTTTCACTTCGCAAACTATTTTGAAGAGGCCATATTTAGGATCATTTTCTTGCACTTGCATTCTACCGCGAGGGAGCATGGCATGCAGTACGAGCTGGTACAAGAGCTTAATAACAATCATACGCTGTTTCATATGACTCAGTGGTGTTTTTTTTACTTTATCGTATGAACATTGGCCAAAAGCTGTTTGTAAAGCCACACTCGCGGGATTTCCAATGTTTTTTCAATCGATGTGTTCACCTTTTTTTGATACCCGTAAAAATCATAACACATCCTAGCCTAATACCATAAGGAACCAACGTCAGTGGCGCTAAAGCGGCCAATGCCGTGGGCCTAATTCTAAACGATTTTATTTGTGTTATTCGCAACATGATTCTGTCGTGGCACAATCTTCGCCTCGGAATATACTCATACGTTTTAAATGTTCTATACGACGCGAAAGAAATGCTAACTGTTAGTTTGTCCTATAAGTTTTCTGTTTCATTCATAAAATTACACGAATTTGATCCTTGTTATGCACGTGCTGCTTATTTCAATAACAAATTTCATGATAAAAAATCGACGACTAACTCTGTAATATACGTTGTCCCTTACGAATTAGCTCCCGATTGGTGGCCAGTGTGTAGCCACTATGAGCCAATCGTGAGGCAGACTCACAAATGTAATGCATGAGTCTGCACGTGACAGACTAAACACATCTCAGGCACTCAATTAAGAGAGTAGCTTCACGCCAAGTATGGAATCTCACTTAAATATCAACAGAAAAGAATCGACAAGAACATAATTGGTTTGTGACAGATTACCATGGATGAGATAGCTCCCCGCTATAGCCTCGGTCTCATGAATGTTCGCCTTTTCAGGTTTAATATTTGCAACACATTCTGTGGCGGGTGGTTCTCCCACTGAGGTTGGCATCTCGCGATTTCGCATTCCGCATCTCGCGGTTTATAATAAGCCTTGTCAGTGGGAAGAAACAAGGGTGCGCCTGTTGGTACAGCTTCAAAGAAGCCACCATTCAAGTTTTAATTTCGAGGGGGATCTTGTAGATTTACAGGGGGTCGTTGAGTTTAAAGTTTCATATGGCACAACTTGTTGAAAAAGAATCGGGTTATACAACAGACAATGTAATCTGTCCTGAATTCTAGATGTGCCAGCTACTTCGTAAATGAAAACCAACTGCACAGGAAAAAGTGTTCATCCATAGATCTATGACGGCGATTGATTATCAACGTTCCATCAATTCCCATCAATAGGTACTCCGATGGGTTTATACTTTACTGCATATGGCCATTTTTATGGGAACCAACGGCAGTGGGCCTATGATGGAATTCCCAACAATAGGTAGTCCATGGGCCATCAGTGCATCCACCCATGGGCCCATCAATGATCCATGCATGGACTATTTTGCCTGTGTACCTCTCGATCATGAGCCGGCAGATTTTCAACTACAAATATTTCCCTCAAAATATCAGACTATACATGTGGTAAGTACCCCTGGTCAGTTTCATAAACACTTTTCAAATTATTTGAAGTGCAATCTTCGCAAAACAGCCTTCCACCTTTATGCAAGCTTCGAATACCTAATTATTTGAAGTGCAATCTTCGCAAAACAGCCTTCCACCTTTATGCAAGCTTCGAATACCTAATTATTTGGCCAAAATGGGTTGGATTTCTATTTAAAACCAAATCTCTTGCTTTAACATGCTACACCAATCTCTTAGGTTTTCCTGAGATTAATCAGTAACACCTTCTGTTAGTGCATGGGCCATCAGTGCATCCATCCATGGGCCCATCAATGATCCATGCATGGACAATTCTGCCTGTGTACCTCTCGATCATGAGCCGGCATATTTTCAACTACAAATACATGTACCTCCCTCAAAATATCAGACTATACATGTAGTAATTACCACTGGTCAGTTTCTTAAACACTTTTCAAATTCTTTCAAGTGCAATCTTCGCCAAACATTTTTCCACCATGCAAACTTCGAATACCTAATTATTTGGCCAAAATGGGTTGGATTTCTATTTAAAACCAACTCTCTAGAGCTTTGTTTTAACATTCTGCAACAATCTCTAACGTTTTCCTAAGATTAATCAGTAACACCTTCTGTTTTCAGTTCCGCCTGATGTTCAAGTCAAAATCAGTAAGACAACTGTGAATGAAACTGAATCCGTGCAGTTTGAATGTGCTACCAGCGTCCGCCACCAATCAAAGTATATTTCGCGGTACCAGTGGCTTTGGATGAAGAGCGGCTCCACTGCGGAACAGGTTATCCAAGACTCCGAGAACAGCACGCAGAATGGGAAGCTTTTCGAGTTCGTGCGCATACCATACGATAGGAGTGGGACGTACTCTTGTAAGGCTTGGAATCTTGGTGGGATGGGACAGGCATCGGCAGTCCTGACTGTGCATTGTAAGTTTGGTTCTGCATTCTTTGTAATATATCTGCTGAGATACTCAGCAGGTCCTGGCGAAGGACTGAAAAGAACTTAACAGTTTTTATCCGTTTACAAAATCTTTCCCTGATGCAGTGCACACTGCATTATGCATTGGCCACTGAACACTTCCTTTTCACCCACAGTTTCTCCTAGAATAGACCCAGAGGCCAGCATGACGTATGACGTGGTGGGTGAGATAGGCAAAGAGGCATCGTTTGAACTGTTCATCATCGCCAACCCGACTCCGGCAACAACTGGTTACGTCTGGTCCAAAGATGACAACATCCTTTCGAACTCATCGCCCAAATATGAAATCATTTCCGGGCCGACGTCGAGCAAGTTGGCCACCGAACACGTCAAATCCTCCGATTATGGGAACTATACGTGCTCTGTGAAAACGAGTGGATTTCAAGCGAAGGTTTTCAAATTTAAGCTTCTGAAACCAGGTAAGTTGTATCATCTGTTGTTAGTGGTTTCCCAACGGAGATGGGTCTATTTCAATGGCCACCTTAATAGTCAATTCTGAATCCCTTGGTAGGAATGGGGTTCCAGAAGAATCTCATAGTGTGGCTTCATGTATCGAATAGTTAGAGAGAAGGAGTTCGAGGCCAATATGCTCTGTGTA
Organism: Lineus longissimus; assembly: GCF_910592395.1. Lineage (NCBI taxonomy): Eukaryota > Metazoa > Nemertea > Pilidiophora > Heteronemertea > Lineidae > Lineus > Lineus longissimus. The sequence goes on along the minus strand of NC_088325.1, from coordinate 1,860,303 downwards.
GATAACTTTATTTGAACTGAACTAAAACATGACAGATACAAAACTATCACAATACATTACGATGTAAGAAAGGTAATGATTGGTCAAGCTATTGTACAAATAGGCGTGACGCGAGCGTCCGGCTGGGGAGGAGTAGCCGTACAAATCATAACACATCCTAGCCTAATACCATTAGGCACCAACGTCAGTGGCGCTAAAGCGGCCATTGGCGTGGGCTTAATTCTAAACGATTTAATTTGTGTTATTCGCAGCATGATTCTGTCGTGGCACAATCTTCGTCTCGGAATATACTCATACGTTTTAAATGTTCTATACGACGCGAACGAAATGCTAACTGTTAGTTTGTCCTATAAGTTTTCTGTTTCATTCATAAGTTACACGACTTTGATCCTTGTTATGCGCGTGCTGCTTATTTCAATATAAAATTTCATGATAAAACATCGACGACCATTATCTGTAATATACGTTGTCCCTTACGAATTAGCTCCCGATTGGTTGCCAGTGTGTAGCCACTATGAGCCAATCGTGAGGCAGACTCACAAATGTAATGCATGAGTCTGCACGTGACAGACTAAACACATCTCAGGCCCTCAATTAAAAGAGTAGCTTCACGCCAAGTATGGAATCTCACTTAAATATCAACAGAAAAGAATCGACGAGAACATAATTGGTTTGTGAGAGATTACCATGGATGAGATAGCTCCCCGCTATAGCCTCGGTCTCATGAATGTTTGCCTTTTCAGGTTTGATATTTGCAACACATTCTGTGGCGGGTGGTTCTCCCACCGAGGTTGGCATCTCGCGATTTCGCATTCCGCATCTCGCGGTTTATAATAAGCCTTGTCAGTGGGAAGAAACAAGGGTGCGCCTGTTGGTACAGCTTCAAAGAAGCCATCATGCAAGTTTTAATTTCGAGGGGGATCTTGTAGATTTACAGGGGGGTCGTTGAGTTTAAAGTTTCATATGGCACGACTTGTTGAAAAAGAATCGGGTTATACAAAATACAATGTAATCTGTCTTGAATTCTAGATGCACCAGATACTTCGCAAATGAAAACCAACTACACAGGAAAAAGTGTTCATCCATTGATCTATGATGGCGATTGATTATCAAGGTTCCATCCATAGGCCTAACCACGGATAGATGATGGAGAATCCCCATCATATATCGACTGTTAGACTTGGTGACTGGACTGCTACTCCGATGGGTTTATACTTTACTGCATATGGTCATTTTTAGGGGAACCAACGGCAGTGGGCCTATGATGGAATTCCCAACATTGGGTAGTCCATGGGCCATCAGTGCATCCACCCATGGGCCCATCAATGATCCATGCATGGACAATTCTGCCTGTGTACCTCTCGATCATGAGCCGGCATATTTTCAACCACAAAATCTCTCTCAAAATATCAGACTATACATGTAGTAATTCCCACTGGTCAGTTTCATAAACACTTTTCAAATTCTTTGAAGTGCAATCTTTGCCAAACAGCCCTCCACTTTTATGCAAACTTCCAATACCTAATTATTTGGCCAAAATGGGTTGGATTTCTATATAAAACCAACTCTCTAGAGCTTTGCTTTAACATTCTGCAACAATCTCTTAGGCTTTCCTAAGATTAATCAGTAACACCTTCTGTTTTCAGTTCCGCCTGATGTTGAAGTCAAAATCAATAAGACTACTGTGAATGAACATGAATTCGTGCAGTTTGAATGTGCTACCAGCGTCAGCGTCCACCAATCAGAGATTATTTCGCGGTACCAGTGGCTTTGGATGAAGAGCGGCTCCACTGCGGAACAGGTTATCCAAGACTCCGAGACCAGCACACAGAATGGGAAGCTTTTCGAGTTCGTGCGCATACCATACGATAGGAGTGGGACGTACTCTTGTAAGGCTTGGAATCTTGGTGGGATGGGACAGGCATCTGCAGTCCTGACTGTGCATTGTAAGTTTGGTTCTGCATTCTTTGTAATATATCTGCCGAGATACTCAGCAGGTCCTGGCGAAGGACTGAAAAGAACTTAACAGTTTTTATCCGTTTACAAAATCTTTCCCTGATGCAGTGCACACTGCATTATGCATTGGCCACTGAACACTTCCTTTTCACCCACAGTTTCTCCTAGAATAGACCCAGAGGCCAGCATGACGTATGACGTGGTGGGTGAGATAGGCAAGGAGGCATCGTTTGAACTGTTCATCATCGCTAACCCGACTCCGGCAACAACTGGTTACGTCTGGATCAAAGATGACAACATCTTTTCGAACTCATCGTCCGAATATGAAATCATTTCCGGGCGGACGTCGAGCAAGTTGGCCATCGAACACGTCAAATCCTCCGATTATGGGAACTATACGTGCTCTGTGAAAACGAGTGGATTTCAAGCGAAGGTTTTCAAATTTAAGCTTCTCAAACCAGGTAAGTTGTATCATCTGTTGTTAATGGTTTACCAACGGAGATGGGTGTATTTCAATGGCCACCTCAAGAGTCAATTCTAAAGCCCTTGGTAGGAATGGGGGTCCAGAAAAATCTCATAGTGTGGCTACGTGTATCGAATAGTTGTTACGGATAGCCAATTTGGAATATAAAATGATGGGTTTGGTTGTGGGATTTCTAAGTGTCTTATCTTTCATGGGTCATTCAGTACATATTTTAGAAGGGTATTTTCTTTAGAGGGGATTAAGTATGCACAAACTAATGTATATTGTTTTTCAATTGATGTTCGGTTGTGCCAGTGTTTTGGTGGCCGTCCAAACATTTCGTGGGTCGAGAGGATGTAATTAGTAAGGTTTTCATAGCCGCAACAAAATGAAATTACTTGATGCATATTTCAATACTAATAACTTGCTACTAAAATTGAAAGGGTATTTTTGGTAGGAAGGATGATATTCCTTAAGTGCACTTAAATTAAATACCTTACTTATGTACATGTACATCCTTAATGAGATGGTCGCCGGTTTGGCAGGTTTCGGGTGGCCGTTTCTCTAAATATTGAAATGTTTGGAAGGGCAATAATTCTTGTTGTGTCTTGCTGAGGGGTTTGTTAGGGATGAAATGGTATAAAAGCGGGGACTTTTTGGGAAATTGGCAGACAGGGATCAAGTCTCAAATCGCTGAGAATCGGATATTCCAAATTTACATCCACATCACCTATTCCTGTTTCGCCTATTCCTGTTTCGCCTACGAAATTCCTGTTTCGCCTATTCCTGTTTCGCCTATTCCTGTTTCGCCTATTCCTGTTCCGCCTATTCCTGTTCCTCCTATTCCTGTTTTGCCTATTCCTGTTTTGCCTATTCCTGTTTTGCCTACTTCCTGTTTCGCCTACTTTCCAGTACCCCTACAATAAATCGACTCTCCCAGGGGGAACCTTAGGGATGCATGTCCATTTTATGTGGAAAATGTGAGGGGACAATTGGATGATGTTAACGATGTGATGACAATTTGACTAATCAAATGCCATCAACTTTGTTAACAAACCATGCCATGACCGTTTTGAAAGAGTCACCTTGAAAGCGGGGACAGTCCGGGACTTATTTGACCATAGGACCATATGACCATACTGACACACAGTAAAAACTAACAGATTAAGTAGAGTAAAGCAGTTGCTTACATTTTGTATTTTATAAAAACAGGAATTCATGAGTTTTTGATAAAAATACATAATACTGTACATTCTCATAATTATTTGATCAAAATCAGCTGTAAACCCATGTCATAATAAAGAACAATGTAGCTATAGGTATTCTTTCTATTAAGAAGCCAGTTACTGACTAAGACAAAAGAAAGAGAATCCACAATATAAAATGCAGGCCTAAGAAACATTTCTCAAATGAAAGGGTAAAACTTTCTTACTATTATTTCTTGCCTTTTAAAATAAGCTGAAACATAAGCCTATGTAAGCTATGTATAATTTTCCAAAGTTATTCCGAATAATACTGAAATAATTGACATGTCGCTAAATCCATTATTTCAGACTTTATTCTTAATGATAGCCTTTAACACTATAGTAAGGGACGGTTCATATTCCTACGTCTGTGGGGATGTTAGCAATACATTTGAATAGGCGAAACAGGAATAGGCGAAACAGGAATTAGGCGAAACAGGAATAGGCGAAACAGGAATTAGGCGAAACAGGAAGTAGACGAATCAGGAATAGGCGAATAAGGAATTAGGCGAAACAGGAATAGGCGGAACAGGAATAGGCGGAACAGGAATACACCCTCCAGATTTGGTTTGGTGTTCATTAAACCGTTTTGATATACATAAATATGTTGTTGGGTTAGTTCTGTGATTGTGCAATCGAAGTTGGTTGTGTCGCTTAGTGTATCGCCACGGCACTTAGTAGACAAGATCTACGACTACTGTTAAGCTAGGCCTTATCAGTAGAAGTTAATATGGTAGTGAGAGAGAAGGAGTTCGAGGCCAATCTGCCCTGTGCTACATAACTTTATTTGAACTGAACTAAAACATGACCGATACAAAACTATCACAATACATTACGATGTAAGAAAGGTAATGATTGGTCAAGCTATTGTACAGATAGGCGTGACGCGAGCGTCCGCCTCGGGGGCGGAGCAGCGTAGACGCGCTTGCAGAGTCCGAATGGTTCCCACACTAGGTATAAAATTCCGCTAAATTCTTTTAACTATGAAGCCAACATTTTTAGGTCAAATTACCCCCTAAAACCAATTACACGAGATTATTTAATATGTTTCGAGATATTGGAATCTGAGAGGTTGTAGGAACTCTGAAGGATTTATTTAAGGACCCAGAAGAGGTTAATGGCAATCAAAAAATCAGAAGACGAAGGTCTTCAGTAATAATGTATCTCGTAGTGTATAAAAAACCCGGATGGCAAAACTCCTTGATTCCATCGATAATTTCGAGTGAAATGCGTATCAAACACCTGAATATCAATCACAACCGTTCATTACCTACTCGAATGAACCAGAAGCAATTATACAACCAAGGACCTCCAGCTCGGTATTGATTCCTTAAATCCGAGTTATCGCTACCAAAAACACACTGTGGAATATGGCGTTGCCCCCGTTGAATCTAACACAAGGTGACGTGACACTGCACGAACTTTAAAAAAATTGTTGTTTACTTTAAAAGACAGAGCTGTGATCGTTGCCCTGTTAACCGTTTGGGTGCCAAATGACATTTTAGGGTAACCCCCCCCCCCAAGGTCTTCGGACATGTTAGAAGGTCAATACAACGCATCATGTACCATTCACCTGTGGTTGTGTTTAAGGCTGTATATGTGTCTATGCTGTCAGATAGTGACATCACAGGGAATCTTGCCGTCAATTCCAAACTGATGTACATGTAGTTCGTGATTCCAACACTGAGACGTTAAAAGACCAAATCTGCACATTCATCTCATAACTATATATATCACAACTGTTGCTTCATTTTAGGTCCACCTTCTGCACCCAGCAAACTCGAAGTTGTCAATTCAACTGCCGTAGCAGCGACGCTCACATGGATCTCAGAAATCAATGGCGGGTCGGAGCAGAGATTTTACGTCCAATACAAGAAGTTTGCCGACAACTGGGACGTTGCCCCGGAGGTTCCTCAAGGAGGAATGACTGATCCAGGTCTCAAGAAAGCCGTGTATCATAAGATTATGGGTCTTGAGTCGAATGTCTGGTATATGTTTCGAGTGCGCAGCAGGAACTCCCACACGGGGACTCACACGAGTAACTTTAGCAACGTGGCTTTTGGGGAAACACCAGGTTTGTGGATCTCTTTTAGAGACTTTTATAGACATTCGATCTCTTCAGTTGTTTAGTTCACACCTGAGCTGCGTTATTTACCTTTTGAGGAATACCTCTGATGCACGTCAAGGGTTTCTATGAATCATTACTCTCAGCAGTGCGGCCGGTCTTTGAATAGGACAAGAAGCTGAGATGCGTCCAACCGCCTTGGCGTCTAATGAGATAGGGGTATGGTTGATTTCGATTTCGCAACTTCGCCAAGTTACGTGCCGTCAACGGCTTACCACACAAGTAGGCAATTTCATTTCTCCGTTAGACCTGCCCATATCCTCATCATGTGCATGGCCATTGTTTAAACCATTTCTTCAAACATGTTTGTATTTTTACTTTGCAGAGAAACCCAAAACGTCCCTTAAAGGTGTGAATCGGATAGGTAAAATAATAACCGCGGGCTGGGAACGAGTGACTGGAAAATATACAGGGCTGAAGATCAAATACTGCCAGACCGGCACAGACGACTGCATGACTCACACCGTGCCTAAACAAGAGAATACCTATGTAACATTTGTTGTTGATCCCGATAAATCATATTATTATTATATGGTTGTCGAAGATGGTGGTGATGTTGTATACAGGAGCAGGGTCTTCAATGATGAGGTTGATGACAAGACAAGCATAGGTGAGTCAGGTTGACTTCAGCCGAATATGGACAAATAAAAGCTCGACGGATCGAACATAGAAACGTCGATTCTAATTTCAACATGTCCTGATAATCTATTCATTCATATACATACTGCACGCTGTCTGGCAAAAAAGGTTGAGTCTGATGAAGATAACCTCCAAAGTTGTTTTCTTTACAGCAGCTGTAGGTGGTCTTGTTGGAGCCGGCATTGTAACGATACCAGTCGTCATTCTGGCTATTATTTTATGGTAAGCTACTTCGGATACAGGTCTGTTGGTAAAACGGCGACAGATTTCGGTGAAGTTGAAGGGGGGAGGGGGGCATATAGCTGTCGACACTGGTTTCTTGATCGCACTATAATTAGGATTTACAGTTAATATCCCAGAAGCTATCAACACATGAAGCTAGCTGATGAAGTATTCGATAAATAATCTTTCAGATTTTTATCAAACATTGACGGTTCATGGGGAATGAATCATTGAGGAAAGTTATTTGACATACATGTACCAATCTGAAATTAACCTGCCATGCACTAGAAGTGATGTTTTGATCTTTATCGCTATTCGCGTAGAGTGACGAGAATCCCAAATTCCAGATCTTAGCCTCTCTGATAAAACTGTATTTACTTCTGTAGGAAACGTGGTCTGCTGCGATGGAGGAAGAGGCAGTGTCATCGACCGGCAAATGACAACGCTGATTACGATGATACCAGGGTTGAATTCACAACAGACGGAAAACCTCAGGTACACATTTACGCCAAAATTGAGACAGATCACGTAAATGATGTGTTTGACCGTGAACGCTGGCATGGACAAAAACCCCCACAGCCATTGCCTAAGGGGCACCGCGTTCCGGTTCATGGAGCCCATAGGAATGAGCCTGCGGAGTCCGACGATGACGTAGACGTTGACGTGGGTGCATACGATTACGCGACATGGCAGCAGGGTGTTCCAGGTCAACGCCCAGTCCCTGCACCTCAGCAAAATCAAACAGAGTGCGGCTCCTCAGACGATGAGTCTGGGGATTATATCTTAAGCGATCCATTAAGCAACCAGGAGGGACAGGAGCCTGAAGGTACATACAATGACCTACCAATCCTCGTAACAGACGCACAGAAAGAGCTAAGAATCCACAAGGACGCGCAGCCTGATCAAAGTACAGCAGAGAGCAGTTCAAGACAAGCTATTGGCTCCTCAGACGATGAGTCTGGGGAGTATATTTTAAGCGATCCAATAAGCGACCAGGAGGGACAGGAACCTGAAGGTACATACAATGACCTACGAATCCTCGTAACAGACGCACAGAAAGAGCTAAGAATCCACAAGGACGCGCAGCCTGACCAAAGTACAGCAGAGAGCAGTTCAAGACAAGCAAATGGATCCTCAGACGATGAGTCTGGGGAGTATATCTTAAGCGATCCAATAAGCGACCAGGAGGGACAGGAGCCTGAAGGTACATACAATGACCTACCAATCCTCGTAACAGACGCACAGAAAGAGCTAAGAATCCACAAGGACGCGCAGCCTGACCAAAGTACAGCAGAGAGCAGTTCAAGAGCTAATGGGTCCAATGGGCGGAATCCAAGTCGCTCGAATGGCGTCCAAGAGTTGGTTACAAGTCGTTCGAGTGACAATATGGTAAACGAGCAAGGGTCACTGTACGCGTATTTAGATCCAGTAGCGCCAGTAACGCATGGAGAGTACTTGGACTTCAGACAAAGCCTAGTTCCTGCACCTCAGCAAAATCAAACGGAGTGTGGCTCCTCAGACGATGAGTCTGGGGAGTATATCTTAAGCGATCCAATAAGCGACCAGGAGGGACAGGAGCCTGAAGGTACATACAATGACCTACCAATCCTCGTAACAGACGCACAGAAAGAGCTAAGAATCCACAAGGACGCGCAGCCTGACCAAAGTACAGCAGAGAGCAGTTCAAGACAAGCTAATGGCTCCTCAGACGATGAGTCTGGGGAGTATATCTTAAGCGATCCAATAAGCGACCAGGAGGGACAGGAGCCTGAAGGTACATACAATGACCTACCAATCCTCGTAACAGACGCACAGAAAGAGCTAAGAATTCACAAGGACGCGCAGCCTGACCAAAGTACAGCAGAAAGCAGTTCAAGACAAGCTAATGGCTCCTCAGACGATGAGTCTGGGGAGTATATCTTAAGCGATCCAATAAGCGACCAGGAGGGACAGGAGCCTGAAGGTACATACAATGACCTACCAATCTTCGTAACAGACGCACAGAAAGAGCTAAGAATTCACAAGGACGCGCAGCCTGACCAAAGTACAGCAGAGAGCAGTTCAAGACAAGCTAATGGCTCCTCAGACGATGAGTCTGGGGAGTATATCTCAAGCGATCCAATAAGCGACCAGGAGGGACAGGAGCCTGAAGGTACATACAATGACCTACCAATCTTCGTAACAGACGCACAGAAAGAGCTAAGAATTCACAAGGACGCGCAGCCTGATCAAAGTACATCAGAGAGCAGTTCAAGACAAGCTAATGGGTCCAATGGGCAGACTCCAAGTCGCTCGAATGGCGCCCAAGAGTTGGTTACAAGTCGTTCGAACGACAATATGGCAAACGAGCAAGGGTCACCATACGCGCATTTAGATCCAGTAGCGCCAGTAACGCATGGAGGGTACTTGGACTTCAGACAACTTAGTTCGGAATAATAGGTATCAACATGCCAATAGGTGGCGCTGATTATAACTTGTGTGTGCGTCAAACAGACAACATTCTCGTCTCTGCCACACCAACGAAATACCCTAGTGACAGTCAGAGTCACGTCGCGGCTGCCGTGGCTGGTACCCTATAAAGACCGATCAGAAAATTTTTAAAGGGACACCTCTGTCGAGGTGTTTGTATGTGCTTGTGACATCACCGACGTACAGGTGGCGCCCGTGTATAACTTGATATATTGTATTGTTAACGTAGTATGTAGGGAAGGTTGTGACCGTCGTTTACGTCACGCCGGTTTTTATTGGTACAGGACTCCGTCAAGGCCACAACATTCCGCCCTACATTTATAATCTCTTTCTCACGGATTTAATCCCTTTCTTCTATAAGTACATTTTCCTTGATGAACAGATGACGGGTGAACTAAATACTTATATTATGATTGCAGCAAAAACGTCCTTAACTCTTTTCAAATACGTGATTTTGTGATATCTTTCGTTCATTTTAGCACGGTATAGTCATGTTTGTAGTCGAGATTCCTGACGTAAGCGATGGTCACCACCACTTCGGTCCTATGAGTTGTAAATATTGAATATATCCATAGTCTGCATTATATATACACCCGGGAAGAGTCTAGCAGCCCTAGTGGCGGGGATGTGAACTATAGTTGCCGCAACTTTATGGAGACTAAAGGGTTTCGTTGAATGAGAACTTTCTTCTATTAGATCAGAGTCTTTCAAATATTTGAAAGACTTGAAAAACTCTGATTAGACTAACTTTTGAAAGTGTGGAAATTCAATTTAGACCCTGTGAAGGATTTCATTCAATTTTTTATTCAAATTACTTTTTCTTTAAGTTACCTTTTTATATTTTACATTTGGTCCCCTTTTGTTGCAGTTATGGCTCAGGCCCTTGTGGAGTTTCTGACTTGCTGTAATATAGTAGGCCTAATGAGATAGCTTATATAATTAACCTGGGCCGGAGCTGTGGGTGCACATGAGGGAACCTATTTTAGTTGGTCTTCTGCCATGCCCTTGGAGCGGTGTATTTTTTACCCAGTAAACTAGCCAAGAATTGGTGAGTTATTTAAACTTGTATTTCTCAAATTATATTCTGTTCAGTTTTCTCTTAGCCAATACCTGTACATTATACCTGTTAATGATCAACAAATAAATGGTTTTCTTACAGTTTACCGAACATTAAAAAGGAATTACGGGTTGTGTGAACTTTTCTGGCCTTGACGGCTACAGACCCTATTTAATTCTGCAGACGAAAAGCAAAAACCTATAGACGAGATTAAATTCTGATCCAGTCTTTAATTTACCGGATCAAATATGTATTTTGCAGATGCCACAATAGTTTTCACAAGATAGATAGAGTTGATGTTACGAATGTAATAATAATATGGGCTTTTATTCATTATTGTAAAATATGTCACCGTGTTTTTCAAAATTAGCCTTTGAAAGCCTGGCGTTAGCCAAAATGTGACCACTATAAAATGTCAGGTTGTGGTCATTTTAGCTCCACCTTCGCGGCTTTGGTAACCAATATCTCCAGTGAAGTATCAATTCCTAAGGTATAAGCTTATATTCATTAGCTTTGTAAATATGCTATATCGGTTTCAGAATAAGATGTTAAAAGCTAGGCATTGCCCAAATTTTAGTGATGACCACTTTTGATCAACCAATTGGGACTTGTATGTTGATTGCTTGTATCCGAGATGGTATGGTTGGATCATTTATAGAAGGTTTGGACTTGTATGTGGATTGCATGTATCCGAGATGGCGAGGTTGGATCGTTTATAGAAGGTTTGGACTTGTATGTTGATTGCATGTATCCGAGATGGCGAGGTTGGATCGTTTATAGAAGGCTTGGACTTGTATGTTGATTGCATGTATCCGAGATGGTATGGTTTGATCGTTTATAGAAGGCTTGGACTTGTATGTGGATTGCATGTATCCGAGATGGCGAGGTTGGATCGTTTATAGAAGGCTTGGACTTGTATGTTGATTGCATGTATCCGAGATGGTATGGTTTGATCGTTTATAGAAGGCTTGGACTTGTATGTTGATTGCATGTATCCTAGATGGCGAGGTTGGATCGTTTATAGAAGGTTTGGACTTGTATGTTGATTGCATGTATCCGAGATGGCGAGGTTGGATCGTTTATAGAAGGCTTGGACTTGTATGTTGATTGCATGTATCCGAGATGGCGAGGTTGGATCGTTTATAGAAGGCTTGGACTTGTATGTTGATTGCATGTATCCGAGATGGTATGGTTTGATCGTTTATAGAAGGCTTGGACTTGTATGTTGATTGCATGTATCCGAGATGGTAAGGTTGGATCGTTTATAGAAGGCTTGGACTTGTATGTTGATTGCATGTATCCGAGATGGTATGGTTGGATCGTTTATAGAAGGCTTGGACTTGTATGTTGATTGCATGTATCCGAGATGGCGAGGTTGGATCGTTTATAGAAGGCTTGGACTTGTATGTTGATTGCATGTATCCGAGATGGTATGGTTGGATCGTTTATAGAAGGCTTGGACTTGTATGTTGATTGCATGTATCCGAGATGGTATGGTTGGATCGTTTATAGAAGGCTTGGACTTGTATGTTGATTGCATGTATCCGAGATGGTATGGTTGGATCGTTTATAGAAGGCTTGGACTTGTATGTGGATTGCATGTATCCGAGATGGCGAGGTTGGATCGTTTATAGAAGGCTTGGACTTGTATGTTGATTGCATGTATCCGAGATGGTATGGTTGGATCGTTTATAGAAGGCTTGGACTTGTATGTTGATTGCATGTATCCGAGATGGCGAGGTTGGATCGTTTATAGAAGGCTTGGACTTGTATGTGGATTGCATGTATCCGAGATGGCGAGGTTGGATCGTTTAGCAGGCTTACCACATTTATTTAGTTATGCATGTATAATAAGAATTACTAACAAAACTGTCATGAATTTTGGGCAGCGACATGTATTCATCAAAGACAGGGAGAGTTGCACAGTGAAATAGAGCTTATCAAAATGTCAAGTTGTGGTAAATACATGGCTGGGATGAAAGTGGATCCTCAATCTATGGTTGATTCTAAATCTACAGAGTCAGGCTATCACAGAAATATGCTTTTTGAGAATATATGTAAGAAAATAGCAATTGGTATTGGAATGTTGTCACCACCACTTCGGTCCTATCAGTTGCAGATATTGAATATATCCATAGTCTGCATTATATATACACCCGGGAAGAGTCTAGCAGCCCTAGTGGTGGGGATGTGAACCAATATCTCCAGTGAAGTATCACTTCCAAAAATATAAGCTTCTATTCATTTATAGCTTTGTAAATATGCTATATCGATTTCAGAATGAGATGTTAAAAGCTAGGCATTGCCTTAAATTTTGCTGATGACCACGATTGATAAACCAATTGGGACTTGTATGTTGATTGCATGTATCCGAGATGGTAAGGTTGGATCGTTTATAGAAGTCTTGGACTTGTATGTTGATTGCATGTATCCGAGATGGCGAGGTTGGATCGTTTATAGAAGGCTTGGACTTGTATGTTGATTGCATGTATCCGAGATGGCGAGGTTGGATCGTTTATAGAAGGCTTGGACTTGTATGTTGATTGCATGTATCCGAGATGGTAAGGTTGGATCGTTTATAGAAGGCTTGGACTTGTATGTTGATTGCATGTATCCGAGATGGTATGGTTGGATCGTTTATAGAAGGCTTGGACTTGTATGTTGATTGCATGTATCCGAGATGGTATGGTTGGATCGTTTATAGAAGGCTTGGACTTGTATGTTGATTGCATGTATCCGAGATGGTAAGGTTGGATCGTTTATAGAAGGCTTGGACTTGTATGTTGATTGCATGTATCCGAGATGGTATGGTTGGATCGTTTATAGAAGGCTTGGACTTGTATGTTGATTGCATGTATCCGAGATGGCGAGGTTGGATCGTTTATAGAAGGCTTGGACTTGTATGTTGATTGCATGTATCCGAGATGGCGAGGTTGGATCGTTTATAGAAGGCTTGGACTTGTATGTTGATTGCATGTATCCGAGATGGCGAGGTTGGATCGTTTATAGAAGGCTTGGACTTGTATGTTGATTGCATGCATCCGAGATGGTGAGGTTGGATCGTTTAGAAGGCTTACCACATTTATTTAGTTATGCATGTACATGTATAATAAGAATTACTAACAAAACTGTCATGATTTTTGGGCAGCGACATCGGGAGAGTTGCACAGTGAAATAGAGCTTATCATAATGTCAAGTTGTGGTAAATACATGGCTGGGATGAAAGTGGATCCTCAATCTATAGTTGATTCTAAATCTAGCTACAGAGTCAGGCTATCACAGAAATATGCTTTTTGAGAATATATGTAAGAAAATAGCAATTGGTATTGGAATGTTGAAAATGTTATCATGATATTGGTAAAGGGTTATAATACTTAACACACAAAATAAGTGAGGATTGATAAGGACTTAACTGAAGGAGATAACGCCAGCGTTAGTGACAAAGGTTGTTTTGAAAAACCGGGCCGAGGCCTATTTCCGATTTGACGCTCAATTACAGTCTGAGTCTGATGACAGTTCCCATTGGTTACCATTGTCTTTGATATAGGAATGAAAATGACTCATTGCCATGCCATTGTTCTACATGTATGATGATAGTGGATGATGATTTGTCATTGAGATTATGATTGCATAATGTATATGCATTTTTTTGATGTGATAATTACTTAATGGGTTATTACAAATGAAAATGAAACCGTAAAGCATATCCATAACTGAATAAACGGAAATTTCGTGTGATACAGCAACTACAATACAATCCTGCTCATCACACATTTATGTAAGATACTCAGACTAAACAATGTACCCGCTGAATTTATGAGTTATGTAGGCCCTTTGATTGTCAGGAAACAGATTAACTCGGTCGTTAATCAGCTTCGTAAGAGATTTTTTTGGTGACCGAATTGGACAGGATTTTTTTCATGGCAATTATGATGAGATCTATGCAAGTGGTATCACTTTCATTTCTCCAATTTGTAGATACATGTAAATCATTTTGTAAACACTACAGAAGTTTTTCGAATATCACAACCGTGCCTATTCGTAGCCTTATGACGGTAAAAGGCGATACCTCTAACTTCTGATGAACGCTCTTGGGCATTTCTAGCCTATTTGCCTTTTGAGGATGCGCCAGCTCCTGATGTATTCAAGCAATTGACAGTTATATCGGTCCTTCTATATATTGAAAGACTCTTTATTTTGCGTGTAGTTGGAAAAGCTAATGCTGGTATTCCATAACTCTTGTATATTCCCACACAGAGTATAATTGTTCGCCTCGCTGTCTATGTGCAGGGGTGCTGATAGTCCAGGAGGTGGTGAAGATTTACGGGTGCTGTGACAGTATTGATGTGAACCGCCTCGCTGTCTTTGTGCAGGGGTGCTGACAGTTCAGGAGGTTGTGAAGATTTACGAGTGCTGTGACAGTATTGATGTGAACCGCCTCGCTGTCTTTGTGCAGGGGTGCTGATAGTCCAGCAGGGGGTGAAGATTTAACGGTTGCTGTGACAGTGTTGATGTGAAACGCCTCGCTGTCTATGTGCAGGGCTGTTGACAGTCCAAGAGGTGGTGAAGATTTACGGGTGTTGTGACAGTGTTGATGTGAACCTCCAGAATATCTTTCGAGGTGTCTGTCAAAGGCCATAGTTTGAAACTTGCCTAAAGTCGAACTAACACCATAGTGGAAGCGGTTTTAACACTGTTAACTCCAGTGTGCACCGTTCGAAAATGCAACCTTTCGGGATAATTCCCCTAAATTCGTCACTGGATAAGTCATTGATTAAAACTACAATGCTTAGTTTCGTCATCCACCTCAATCGTTGGTACGTCGGTCACCTATAACTTTTTGATTTGTGTCACTTAATCCGGCGATGTCACATAATCAGTCGTTGATTTTTGTCACTTATTCAGTACGGTGACCTAATCGGGCGATGTCACCTTTTGTCATGTTTGCTTGTAACACGACCATCCCGGTCAAAACACGGCCGAGAGCTGCACATGACAAGCCGATGGCGCTCAAGAAATGGCTCCAAGTCACTTGAGTGACGATATTGTTCACGGTCAAGAGTCGCCATGTGCTCATCTAGACCCAGTAGCGACAGTCATCAATGGAAAGTTCATGGACTTAACATTTTCAAACCGATGGCAGTTTACGGTATAACTGATCACTTGTGAGAGTACAATGTATATCATGCTTCTTTGTTCTTGCTAATTATATCATATTTTATATTCGCCTGTCAAACTTCTGTTTGCTATTTTTTTTGTCACGGAAAATCTGTTGTTTGAGTAAGAGACCATATACACATCTGATAGTTTGCCATGTCAACGATCTGAAGGAATACCAGACCAGTAGGTCAGATCAAACTGGAAGGGAACAACATGACGTTATCTTGTCACAAAACCTGATGCCTTATCATCACATGATCCAGAGTCATCGCCAACTTGATGCCGAGAGTAGTTATCGCTTTCAAATGGAGTCACTTTAGATATTAGTGTAAACTAATCTCTCCATGGTCGAATTTCCCAGCCAACTACAACTCTGATCGCGATGAAACTTCTACAACTTTCGATTCTTTCACTACTCTTGATCAGAGGTAAGTCATTTTTGCGTAGTTTACATTTTTTATTATCGCGGTGATTGCTGTTCACTGCTGCAATACTATGTTATTAGTAAAACAGAGTTAGGTACTTATTCCTGATTGTCACGACTATGGTACTATAAAGATGGGCAAGGTAAAAAAACCTTGGGTAAAGCTAATCAAGTCGGTTACCCTTTGGCAGCCCAGTGCAGTCACTAGTTTAATATAATCGAATCGATAACTAAAAGCTTATAGCCATAAGCATAACTGTCCCAACCTAAAAACTAAACCAAGAAACTGAATCAGCGGCCAACTTCAAATTAAAAAATACATTTTTCGAAACCCGAAAAAGGAAACAACTATGAGATATATATTTCACATGTTGGTAGGGTATTTGGTATTGACAGCCAAAATATTTAGAGCGCTGCAAAGTCACTCAAAACATTTGCTTCGTATCACAATTTTTTCAGTGGAATAATCCTCTATTCCCTCTATTGATCCACCTCGTTAACATTGTTACAATGTTATTTCGTAATGTGTTGGTCTGTTTGCATTGACAAAAGATCGTGTCTTCATTTTCTAATCTTAGGTACTCCTGAGGTAAAGATAACGACTACCATCAGCAATTCAAGTCCACGCATCGGAGAAACGATAACGCTGAGTTGTAACATTGCGGGTGGAACCGCCAGCGATGTAAAGCATGTGAGATGGTCGCACCAGTGGTACATATCTTTCCCTCTCAAAATGGTTACCGACGGTTGCTCTGTTGCTTTCAAGGGGTACGAATCAAGATTAACAAACATTCAATGTGATAGAAATAACCATAATTTTCAATTAAGTAATGTTCAACCTTTGGACCGTGGGTATTGGTTGTGTGAGGCTGATGGACAAAAGGCCACAGACTGGCTGAGATTGGACGTTTCAGGTAAGTTTGAAAAATACATATATCAATGCAGAACACAAATTCATCCTAGGAGATAGACATCTCCTTCGTATCATCATTTTCTCGTTCGAATAATCATCAATTCCCACAGAAGGCTTCCACCTTGTCGACATTGTGTAGGGAATTGAAACCTCACTGGAGGTATCAATTTCTATTCTCAAACATCTCAAAATTCAATGTCGAATAATGTGGTTTTAAATGTTTTGAAATGATTCCACATTTTGCACCAACCCAAGCGGTAATGGTTGCCTAACCCAAACTGCTGAATTCAAAACGAGGCTTCATTGGCGCATAGTGCATTTACACTGATGTGCGGTTCATTCCCAACCCAGTTGTTTTAGAATACAATGTTACTTCGTAATGTGTTATCCTGTGTACACTGACAAAAGACCGCGTCTATGGCAAGCCGTTCGTCCAATAATTAAGAAAACCTAGTTTTTTTGAAAAAAACATGGTTTTCTTCTTAAAAAACATAGTTTTCTTCAAGAAAACCTAGTTTTTTTTCAATGAAACTACAGTAAGTTTTTTAACCAGAAAACATGGTTTTCTTGAAGAAAACTATGTTTCTATTGAAGAAAACCAGGTTTTCTTCCATGAAACTAGGTTTTTTAAAAAATAACTTATTCTTTTTGCATAAAGTGTAGGTTCCATGATTTCTCTTCAAAACCAAGTTTCGAAAAAAGAAAAAACTATGTTTTTATCCAGCCATTTGACTAATAATTAAAACAACCATGTTTTTATCATAAAAACCTGGTTTTCTTCCAAAAGAACCTAGTTTCGTTGAAGAAAACAAAGAAAACCATGTTTTTTAACAAGAAAACGTAGTTTCGAAAGAAGAAAACCTGGTTTCGAAACAACCCAGTCTTTTTACCCCGTCCCCTCAGCACACGCGTGACCTTTGGGGCGAGATTGGCGATCCACCGTAGTTTACCCGGGTTGTGCGGCCTTTGGTACGTCTGTTCCTTTCCTTCATCGACGAGCTCACTGCGCATGCAGAGTAAGCGTAAATCCGTAGCCCGGGTTGCTAACCCGGGTAAGCAAAATCCAACCTCTCCCCTGCCATGCTCAGGCCAAACAGGGACGAGGTAAAAAGACTAGGTTATGAAAAATAACCTGGTCTTTTTCATTAAAAACTTGGTTTTGAAAAAGAATTGCATATAACGTAGTTTTCTTCAAGAAAACCATGTTTTCTTCCATGAAACTAGGTTTTCTTCGAAGAAGCATAGGTTGATTTAAAAAACCAAGTTATCTTGTTAAAAAACCAGGTTTTTTAAAAGAAAACTAGGTTTTTTTAAATCAACCTATGCTTCTTCGAAGAAAACCTAGTTTCGTGAAAGAAAACATGGTTTTCTTGAAGAAAACTATGTTTTTTAAGAAGAAAACCAGGTTTTCTTCAATAAAACTAGGTTTTCTTAATTATTGGACGAACGGTTTGCCATACGCGTCTTCATTTTCTAATTTCAGGTTCTCTTGATTATACGGTAACGAATACCATCAGCCATTCAAGTCCACGCCGGGGAGAAACGATAACGCTGAGTTGTAACATTGCGGGTGGAACCGCCAGCGATGTAAAGCATGTGAGGTGGTGGCACCGGTTGAAACCCGTTGATCTCCCTTTCGAAATAGTTACCGACGGTTGCTCTGTTGCTTTCAAGGAGTACAGATCGAGATTAACAAACATTCAATGTGATAAGAATAACTATAATTTTCAATTAAGTAATGTTCAACCTTCGGACCGTGGGCTTTGGTTGTGTGAGGCTGATGGACAAGAGGCCACAGACATACCGAGATTGAAGATTTTAGGTAAGTTAGAAAAAAACATATATATCAATGCAGAACACAAATTCATCCTTAAAGGAGATAGTGAAACGACGGAAGGATAACGGGAAGTTGTCATTAATACGGTCGCAATCAGATTGAGATGATTTGTTAGGTGAGATGCTGGAGTGATGGCCATATACCAGATTTGATGAGTTCGATATGTTAAAAAAGTCAATGCAGCACTAAAAATCGCTCGATAAAATTCGGAATACACAAAATTACAACCAAAATTACTGAAGCGCTTCGAAGCCACTCAAAACATCTCCGTCGTATCATCATTTTCTCTTTCGAATAATCATCAATTCCCACAGAGTGTTCCACCTCACTGGAGGTATCAATTTATATTCTCAAACATCTCAAAATTAAATGTCGAATAATGTGGTTTTAAATGCTTTTGAATTAATGCTTCCACAGTTTTCACCAACCGAAGCGGTAATGGTTGCCTAGCCCAAACCGCTGAATTCAAAACGAGGCTTCATTGGCGCATAGTACATTTACACTGTAATGTGCGGTTCATTCCCAACCCAGTTGTTATAGAATACAATGTTACTTCGTAATGTGTTAGCCTGAGTTCATTGACAAAAGATCGCGTCTTCATTTTCTAATTTCAGATTCTCTTGATTATACGGTAACGAATACCATCAGCAATTCAAGTCCACGCCTCGGAGAAATGATAACGCTGAGTTGTAACATTGCGGGTGGAACCGCCAGCGATGTAAAGCATGTGAGGTGGTGGCACAGTTTGCCACCCTTTATTTTCCCTTTCAGAAAAATTACCGACGGTTGCTCTGTTGCTTTCAAGGAGTACAAATCGAGATTAACAAACACTCAATGTGATAAGAATAACTATAATTTTCAATTAAGAAATGTTCAACCATTGGACAGTTGGTTTTGGTTGTGTGAGGCTGATGGACAAAGGGCCACAGACAGGCTGGGATTGGACGTTTTAGGTAAGTTTGAAAAAACATATATATCAATGCAGAACACAAATTCATCCTTAAAGGAGATAGCGAAACGACGGAACGATATGTAATACAATGTATATAATAGGGAAGTTGTAACAAAGGCCGCAACCAGGTTGAGATTATATGTTGGGTAAGATGTGGGAGTTATGGCCACTAACCAGTTTGATGTTTTCGATATGTTGAAAAAGTCAATGCAGCACTGAAAATCGCTCTTATAAGAGAAGAGTGTCGATATCTCGGAATTTGGACTGTTCATTATTAAGCCGAGCCATTTGTTACGTCAAACCAGGAGGACCACATCTGTTGAGAAATCGCGAGATGAGTAATCATTACTTTCCTGCCTGCCCCAAGATCTTCTACCCTACCGGACCACAACAATCACCATTTGTCTGGTGCCATGAAATTCTACATTCAATGGCAGTGTGTCCGAAGACAATACAGAGGCTACATGCACCTACATGTATGTCCAAACAGACGACTGACTTTCAGGGGATTTAGTGATAATCCCTGACAGGGCCTCTATAGCAACTAAACTCCATATCCCAATTCCTCCTCCTGAATTCCCCGCTTCTTCTGCCCTAAGAAGGTTTCACTTGGCAAACTATTTTGAAGAGGCCACATTTAGGATCATTTTCTTTCACTTTCATTCTACCACGAGGGAGCATGGCATGCAGTACGAGCTGGTACAAGAGCTTAATAACAATCATACGCTGTTTCATACGCTGTTTGGTATGATTCAGTGGTGTGTTTTTTACTTTATCGTATGAACATTGGCCAAAAGCTGTTTGTAAAGCCACACTCGCGGGGATTTCGAATGTTTTTTTCAATCGATGAATTCACCTTTTTTTGATACCCGTAAAAATCATAACACATCCCAGCCTTATACCATAAGGAACCAACGTCAGTGGCGCTAAAGCGGTCAATGCCGTGGGCCTAATTCTAAACGATTTTATTTGTGTTATTCGCAACAGGATTCTGTCCTGGCACAATCTTCGCCTCGGAATATACTCATGCGTTTTAAATGTTCTATACGACGCGAAAGAAATGCTAAGTGTTCGTTTGTCCTATAAGTTTTCTGTTTCATTCATAAATTACACGAATTTGATCCTTGTTATGCACGTGCTGCTTATTTCAATAACAAATTTCATGATAAAAAATCGACGACCATTATCTGTAATATACGTTGTCCCTTGCGAATTAGCTCCCGATTTGTTGCCAGTGTGAAGCCACTATGAGCCAATCGTGAGGCAGACTCACAAATGTAATGCATGAGTCTGCATGTGACAGACTAAACACATCTCAGGCACTCAATTAACAGAGTAGCTTCCCGCCAAGTATGGGATCTCAGTTAAATATCAACAGAAAAGAATCGACGAGAACATAATTGGTTGTGACAGATTACCATGGATGAGATAGCTCCCCGCTATAGCCTCGGTCTCATGAATGTTCGCCTTTTCAAGTTTAATATTTGCAATACATTCTGTGGCGGGTGGTTCTCCCACCGAGGTTGGCATCTCGCGATTCCGCATTCCGCATCTCGCGGTTTATAATAAGCCTTGTCAGTGGGAAGAAGCAAGGGTACGCCTGTTGGTACAGCTTCAAAGAAGCCACCATGCAAGTTTTAATTTCGAGGGGATCTTGTAGATTTACAGGGGGGTCGTTGAATACAATACAATGTAATCTGTCTTGAATTCTAGATGTACCAGATACTTACGCAAATGAAAACCAACTACACAGGAAAAAGTCTTCATCCATAGGTCTATGATGGGCTTATACTTTACTGCATATGGCCATTTTTAGGGGAACCAACGGCAGTGGGCCTATGATGGAATTCCCAACATTAGGTGGCGCATGGGCCATCAGTGCATCCATCCATGGGCCCATCAATGATCCATGCATGGACAATTCTGCCTGTGTACCTCTCGATCATGTGCCGGCATATTTTCAACTACAAATACATGTATCTCCCTCAAAATATCAGACTACATGTATACATGTAGTAATTACCACTGGTCAGTTGCATAAACACTTTTCAAATTCTTTGATGTGCAATCTTTGCCAAACAGCCCTCCACCTTTATGCAAACTTCCAATACCTAATTATTTGGCCAAAATGGGTTGTATTTCTATTTAAAACCAACTCTCTAGAGCTTTGCTTTAACATGCTACACCAATCTCTTAGGTTTTCCTAAAAAGATTAATCAGTAACACCTTCTGTTTTCAGTTCCGCCTGATGTTCAAGTTAAAATCGATAAGACAACTGTGAATGAACATGAATTCGTGCAGTTTGAATGTGCTACCAGCGTCGGCCACCAATCAGAGATTATTTCGCGGTACCAGTGGCTTTGGATGAAGAGCGGCTCCACTGCGGAACAGGTTATCCAAGACGCCGAGACCAGCACGCAGAATGGGAAGCTTTTCGAGTTCGTGCGCATACCATACGATAGGAGTGGGACTTACACTTGTAAGGCTTGGAATCTTGGTGGGATGGGACAGGCATCGGCAGTCCTGACTGTGCATTGTAAGTTTGGTTCTGCATTCTTTGTAATATATCTGCTGAGATATTGGAATGAATCTTCTTATCTAAACTGAAAATCCTTATGAAATTCCTTTCCATGTATTTGTGATCATTTTGAATACCGTTACAACTATTCATTAGCTCATCTGTCTGACAACAAATCACTTAAAATTATTGCTTTGTAATTCAATAGGTGGAAACATAGTATAATGTCTTGAAGGGTTTACAGAGAAGGAGCAGAAGGAATTCACAGAGGTCTTGGCGAAGTACTGAAAAGAACTTAACAGTTTTTATCCGTTTACAAAATCTTTCGCTGATGCAGTGCACACTGCATTATGCATTTGCCACTGAACACTTCCTTTTCACCCACAGTTTCTCCTAGAATAGACCCAGAGGCCAACATGACGTATGACGTGGTGGGTGAGATAGGCAAAGAGGCATCGTTTGAACTGTTCATCATCGCCAACCCGACTCCGGCAACAACTGGTTACGTCTGGTCCAAAGATGACAACATCCTTTCGAACTCATCGTCCGAATATGAAATCATTTCCGGGCCGACGTCGAGCAAGTTGGCCATCGAACACGTCAAATCCTCCGATTATGGGAACTATACGTGCCCTGTGAAAACGAGCGGATTTCAAACGAAGGTTTTCAAATTTAAGCTTCTGAAACCAGGTAAGTTGTATCATCTGTTGTTAGTGGTTTCCCAACGGAGATGGGTGTATTTCAATGGCCACCTTAATAGTCAATTCTGAAGCCCTTGGTAGGAATGGGGTTCCAGAAGAATCTCACAGTGTGGCTACGTGTATCGAAAAGTGAGAGAGAAGGAGTTCGAGGTCAATCTGCTCTGTGCTAGATAACTTTATTTGAACTGAACTAAAACATGACAGATACAAAACTATCACAATACATTACGATGTAAGAAAAGGTAATGATAGGTCAAGCTATTGTACAAACAGGCGTGACACGAGCATCCGGCTCGGGGGCGGAGTAGCCGTAAAAATCATAACACATCCTAGCCTAATACCATTAAGCTCTGTACACACTGACAACATTTTGGGAAACATGTTGGCCAACATGTTGTCCAGGTGCGATGTTATCGAAAATGTTGGCAGTGTGTACAGTTCGGAAACATTCGGTAACATGTTGGCCAAATGTTGCTCAAATGTTGTCGAAATAATACAAAATCAATTTTGTTGCCGAGATGCTAATGATGTTGTCGAGTTTTATCCAATCAGAAATAGGCCACAAATCACATGATCTACCTTAAGCCATGTGATGTAGTCAAAATGGCAGCCTCAAGCAAGGAATGGTTACTGAGTGAAGTTGAACAACTTATTGCAGTATGAGAAAGTTGTGCCTGTTTATGGGATGTAACATCCAGGGAATATAAAGACAAGAACAAAAAGAAAGCTGCTATTCTAGAAATAGCTACAAAATTTGCCCCATGCTGGTCTCTCATATAAATCCATGGTCTTGTCCACACTCTTTTCTCATCTTTACGTCCTCTTCGCCGTCTTTCAATCAGGACACGTAAAATTATGGCAGAGCCACCGACAATACATCTTCTTCTCTTGGAATCTTCCATTGTTTATGAATTTCCCTCAAAAATATTCCCTCAAAAATCCTCATTTCTCGGAAACATTCGACAACAAGTTGCCCAACATGTTGTCGAATGTTGTCATGTGTATACAGGGCAAAATTTTCGATAACATCGCACCTGGACAACATGTTGGCCAACATGTTTCCCAAAATGTTGTCAGTGTGTACAGAGCTTTAGGCACCAATGTCAGTGGCGCTAAAGCGGCCATTGCCGTGGGCCTAATTCTAAACGATTTAATTTGTGTTATTCGAAACATGAGTCTGTCGTGGCACAATCGTCGCCTCGGAATATACTCATACTTTTTAAATTTTCTGTACGACGCGAAAGAAATACTAACTGTTAGTTTGTCCTATAAGTTTTCTGTTTCATTCATAAATTACACGACTTTGATCCTTGTTATGCGCGTGCTGCTTATTTCAATGAAAAATTTCATGATAAAACATCGACGACCATTATCTGTAACATACGTTGTCCCTTACGAATTAGCTCCCGATTGGTGGCCAGTGTGTAGCCACTATGAGCCAATCGTGAGGCAGACTCACAAATGTAATGCATGAGTCTGCACGTGACAGACTAAACACATCTCAGACACTCAATTAACAGAGTTGCTTCACGCCAAGTATGGAATCTCAGTTAAATATCAACAGAAAAGAATCGACAAGAACATAATTGGTTTGTGACAGATTACCATAGATGAGATAGCTCCCCGCTATAGCCTCGGTCTCATGAATGTTCGCCTTTTCAGGTTTAATATTTGCAATACATTCTGTGGCGATTGGTTCTCTCACCGAGGTTGGCATCTCGCGATTTCGCATTCCGCATCTCGCGGTTTATAATAAGCCTTGTCAGTGGGAAGAAACAAGGGTGCGACGGTTGGTACAGCTTCAAAGAAGCCACCATCCATGTTTAAATTTCGAGGGGGATCTTGTAGATTTACAGGGGGGTCGTTGAGTTTAAAGTTTCATATGGCACGACTTGTTGAAAAAGAATCGGGTTATACAAAATACAATGTAATCTGTCTTGAATTCTAGATGCACCAGATACTTCGCAAATGAAAACCAACTACACAGGAAAAATTGTTCATCCATTGATCTATGATGGCGATTGATTATCAACGTTCCATCCATAGGCCCAACCATGGATAGATGATGGAGAATCCCCATCATATATCCACTGTTAGAGTTGGTGACTGGACTGCTTCTCCGATGGGTTTATACTTTACTGCATATGGTCATTTTTAAGGGAACCAACGGTAGTGGGCCTATGATGGAATTCCCAACATCAGGTAGTCCATGGGCCATCAGTGCATCCACCCATGGGCCCATCAATGATCCATGCATGGGCAATTTTGCCTGTGTACCTCTCGATCATGAGCCGGCATATTTTCAACTACAAATATCTCCCTGAAAATATGAGACTATACATGTAGTAATTACCACTGGTCAGTTTCATAAACACTTTTCAAATTATTTGAAGTTTAATCTTCGCAAAACAGCCTTCCACCTTTGTGCAAACTTCGAATACCTAATTATTTGGCCAAAATGGGTTGGATTTCTATTTAAAACCAACATTCTAGAGCTTTGCTTTAACATGCTGCACCAATCTCTTAGGCTTTCCTGAGATTAATCAGAACACCTCTGTTTTCAGTTCCGCCTGATGTTCAAGTCAAAATCAGTAAGACAACTGTGAATGAACATGAATTCGTGCGGTTTGAATGTGCTACCAGCGGAGGCTACCCGGATCACATCGAGCGGTACCAGTGGCTCTGGAAGAAGAGCGGCTCCACTGCGGAACAGGTTATCCAAGACTCCGAGACCAGCACGCAGAATGGGAAGCTTTTCGAGTTCGTGCGCATACCATACGATAGGAGTGGGACGTACTCTTGTAAGGCTTGGAATCTTGGTGGGATGGGACAGACATCGGCAGTCCTGACTGTGCATTGTAAGTTTGGTTCTGCATTCTTTGTAATATATCTGCTGAGATACTCAGCAGGTCCTGGCGAAGGACTGAAAAGAACTTAACAGTTTTTATCCGTTTACAAAATCTTTCCCTGATGCAGTGCACACTGCATTATGCATTGGCCACTGAACACTTCCTTTTCACCCACAGTTTCTCCTAGAATAGACCCAGAGGCCAGCTCGACGTATGACGTGGTGGGTAAGATAGGCAAGGAGGCATCGTTTGAACTGTTCATCATCGCCAACCCGACTCCGGCAACAACTGGTTACGTCTGGTCCAAAGATGACAACATCCTTTCGAACTCATCGTCCGAATATGAAATCATATCCGGCCCGACGTCGAGCAAGTTGGCCATCGAACACGTCAAATCCTCCCATTATGGGAACTATACGTGTTCTGTGAAAACGAGCGGATTTCAAGCGAAGGTTTTCAAATTTAAGCTTTTCAAACCAGGTAAGTTGTATCATCTGTTGTTAGTGGTTTCCCAACGGAGATGGTGTATTTCACTGGCCACCTTAATAGTCAATTCTGAAGCCCTTGGTAGGAATGAGGTTCCAGAAGAATCTAATAGTGTGACTACGTGTATCGAATAGTGAGAAAGAAGGAGTTCGAGGCCAATCTGCTCTGTGCTAGATAACTTTATTTGAACTGATCTAAAACATGACAGATACAAAACTATCACAATACATTACGATGTAAGAAAGGTAATGATTGGGCAAGCTACTGTACAGATAGGCGTGACGCGAGCGTCCGGCTCGGGGGCGGAGCAGCGTAGACGCGCTTGCAGAGTCCGAATGGTTCCCACAGTAGGTATAAAATTCCGCCGAATTCTTTTAATTTTGAAGCCAACTCATTTACGTCAAATTACCCCCTAAAACCAATTACACGAGATTATTTAATATGTTTCGAGATATTGGAATCTGAGAGGTTGTAGGAACTCTGAAGGATTTATTTAAGGACCCAGAAGAGGTTAATGGCAATCAAAAAATCAGAAGACGAAGGTCTACAGTAATAATGTATCTCGTAGTGTATAAAAAACCAGATGGCAAAATTCCTTGATTCCATCCATAATTTCGAGTGAAGTGCGTATCAAACACCTAAATATCAATCACAACCGTTCAGTACCTACTCGAATGAAACAGAAGCAATTATACAACCAAGGACCTCCAGCTCGGTATTGATTCCTTAAATCCGACACAGTCGTGGTCGTTGCCCTGTTAACCGTTTGGGTGCCAAATGACATTTTAGGGTAAAATCCCCCCCCCCCCCCCAAGGTCTTCGGACATGTTGGAAGGTCAATATAACGCATCATGTACCATTCACCTGTGGTTGTGTTTTAAGGCTGTATATGTGTCTATGCTGTCAGAAAGTGACACCAATCATAGGAAATCTTGACGTCAATTCCAAACTGATGTACATGTAGTTCATGATTCCAACACTGAGACGTTGAAAGACCAAATCTGCACATTCATCTCATAACTATATATCACAACTGTTGCTTCATTTTAGGTCCACCTTCTGCACCCAGCAAACTCGAAGTTGTCAATTCAACTGCCGTAGCAGCGACGCTCAAATGGATCTCAGAAATCAATGGCGGGTCGGAGCAGAGATTTTACGTCCAATACAAGAAGTTTGCCGACAACTGGGACGTTGCCCCGGAGGTTCCTCAAGGAGGAATGACTGATCCAGGTCTCAAGAGAGCCGTGTATCATAAGATTATGGGTCTTGAGTCGGATGTCGGGTATATGTTTCGAGTGCGCAGCAGGAACTCCCACACGGGGACTCACACCAGTAACTTTAGCAACGTGGCTTCTGGGGAAACACCAGGTTTGTGGATCTCTTTTAGAGACTTTTTTAGACATTTGATCTCTTCAGTTGTTTAGTTCACACCTAAGCTGCGTTATTTACCTTTTGAGGAATACCTTTGATGCACGTCATGGGTTTCTATGAATCGTTACTCTCAGCAGTGCGACCGGTCTTTGAATAGGACAAGAAGCTGAGATGCTCCCAACCGCCTTGGCGTCTAATGAGATAGGGGTATGGTTGATTTCGATTTCGCAACTTCGCCAAGTTGCGTGCCGTCACCGGCTTACCACACAAAGTGTAGGCAATTTCATTTCTCCGTTAGACCTGCCCATATCCTCATCATATGCATGGCCATTGTTTAAACCATTTCTTCAAACATGTTTGTATTTTTACTTTGCAGAGAAACCCAAAACGTCCCTTAAAGGTGTGAATCGAATAGGTAAAAAAGTAACCGTGGGCTGGGAACGAGTGACTGGAAAATATACAGGGCTGAAGATCAAATACTGCCAGACCGGCACGGTCGACTGCATGACTCACACCGTGCCTAAACAAGAGGATACATATGTAACATTTGTTGTTGATCCCGATAAGTCATATTATTATTATATGGTGGTCGAAGATGGTGGTGATGTTGTATACAGAAGCAGGGTCTTCAATGACGAGGTTGATGACAAGACAAGCATAGGTGAGTGGGGTTGGCTTTAGCTGGACAGAGAAAAGCTCGACAGATCGAACATAGAAACGTCGATTCTAATTTCAACATGTCCTGATAATCTATTCATTCATATATATACTGCATGCTGTCTGGCTAAAAAGGCTGAGTCTGATGAAGATTATATGTGAATAAAACACAAGCAACGATCAACGTATTCTCGACGTTTCGTGTATTTGACACTTTTTCAAAGAGATACAGAATCAGAAGATCAACCCGGTTTTATATAAAATTTAACAGAGATTCTGGTTTGCGCTGAGTCTGATGAAGATAACATCCAAAGTCTTTTTCTTTACAGCAGCTGTAGGCGGTCTTGTTGGAGCCGGCATTGTAGCGATAACAGGCGTCGTTCTGGCTGTTATTTTATGGTAAGCTACTTCGGATGCAGGTCAGTTGGTAAACCGGCGACAGATTTCGGTGAAGTTGAAGGGGGGGGGCATATAGTTGTCGACACTGGTTTCTTGATCGCACTATAATTATGATCTACAGTTAATATCACAGAAGCTATCAACACATGAAGCTAGCTGATGAAGTATTCGATAAATAATCTTTCAGATTTTATCAAACATTGACGGTTCATAGAGGTGGGTAATGAATCATTTAGGAAAGTCATTCGACATACATGTACCAATCTGAAATTAACCTACCATGCACTAGTGATGTTTTGATCTTGATCGCTATTCGCGTAGAGTGACGAGAATCCCAAATTCCAGATCTTAGCCTCTCTAATAAAACTGTATTTACTTCTGTAGGAAACGTGGTCTGCTGCGATGGAGGAAGAGGCAGTGTCATCGACCGGCAAATGACAACGCTGATTACGATGATACCAGGGTTGAATTCACAGCAGACGGAAAACCTCAGGTACACATCTACGCCAAAATTGAGACAGATCACGTAAATGATGTGTTTGACCGTGAACACTGGCATGGACAGAAACCCCCACAGCCATTGCCTACGGGGCACCGCGTTCCGGTTCACGGAGCCCATAGGAATGAGCCTGCGGAGTCCGACGATGACGTAGACGCTGACGTGGGTGCATACGATTACGCGACATGGCAGCAGGGTGTTCCAGGTCAACGCCTAGTTCCTGCACCTCAGCAGAATCAAACGGAGTGTGGCTCCTCAGACGATGAGTCTGGGGAGTATATCTTAAGTGATCCGATAAGCGACCAGGAGGGACAGGAGCCTGAAGGTACATACAATGACCTACCAATCTTCGTAACAGACGCACAGAAAGAGCTAAGAATCCACAAGGACGCGCAGCCTGATCAAAGTACAGCAGAGAGCAGTTCAAGACAAGGTATTGGGTCCAATGAGCGGACTCCAAGTCGCTCGAATGGCGCCCAAGAGATGGTTACAAGTCGTTCGAACGACAATATGGGAAACGAGCAAGGGTCACTATACGCGCATTTAGATCCAGCAGCGCCAGTACCGCATGGAGAGTACTTGGACTTCAGACAACTAAGTTCGGAATAATAGGTATCAACATCCCAATAGGTGGCGCTGATTATAACTTTTGTGTGCGTCTAACAGACAACATTCTCATCTCTGCCACACCAACGAAATACCCTAGTGACAGTCAGAGTCACGTCGCGGCGGCCATGGCTGGTACCCTATCAAGACCGATCAGAAAACTCTTAAAGGGACACCTCTGTCGAGGTGTTTGTATGTGCTTGTGACAAAACCGACGTACAGGTGGCGCCTGTGTATAACATGATACATTGTATTGTTAACGTAGTCTGTAGGGAAGGTTGTGACCGTCGTTTACGTCACGCCGGTTTTCATTGGTACAGGACTCCGTCAAGGCCACAACATTCCGCCCTACATTTATAATCTCTTTCTCACGGATTTAATCCCTTTCTTCTATAAGTACATTTTCCTTGATGAACAGATGACGGGTGAACTAAATACTTATATTATGATTGCAGCAAAAACGTCCTTAACTCTTTTCGAATGAGTGATTTTGTAATATATTTCGTTCATTTTAACACAGTATAGTCATAATTGTAGTCGAGAGTCCTGACGTAAGCGACGGTCACCACCACTTCGGTCCTATCAGTTGTAGTTATTAAATATATCCATAGTCTGCCTTATATATACACCCGGGAAGAGTCTAGCAGCCCTAGTGGTGGGGAGGTGAACCAATATCTCCAGTGAAGTATCACTTCCTAAAATATAAGCTTCTATTCATTAGCTTTGTAAATATGCTATATCGGTTTCAGAATAAGATGTTAAAAGCTAGGCATTGCCTTAAATTTTGGTGATGACCACTTTTGATAAACCAAATGGGACTTGTATGTTGATTGCATGTATCCGAGATGGCGAGGTTGGATTGTTTATAGAAGGCTTGGACTTGTATGTTGATTGCATGTATCCGAGATGGCGAGGTTGGATTGTTTATAGAAGGCTTGGACTTGTATGTTGATTGCATGTATCCGAGATGGCGAGGTTGGATCGTTTATAGAAGGCTTGGACTTGTATGTTGATTGCATGTATCCGAGATGGCGAGGTTGGATCGTTTATAGAAGGCTTGGACTTGTATGTTGATTGCATGTATCCGAGATGGCGAGGTTGGATCGTTTATAGAAAGCTCGGACTTGTATGTGGATTGCATGTCCGAGATGGCGAGGTTGGATCGTTTAGAAGGCTTACCACATTTATTTAGTTATGAATGTATAATAAGAATTACTAACAAAACTGTCATGATTTTTGGGCAGCGACATGTATTCATCAAAGAAGGGGAGAGTTGCACAGTGAAATAGAGCTTATCACGGTCAAGTTGTGGTAAATACATGGCTGGGATCAAAGTGGATTCTCAATCTATAGTTGATTCTAAATATACAGAGTCAGGCTATCACAGAAATATGCTTTTTAAGAATATATGTAAGAAAATAGCAATTGGTATTGGAATGTTGTAAATGTTATCATGATATTGGTAAAGGGTTATAATACTTAACACACAAAATTAGGTGAGGATTGATAAGGCCTTAACTGAAGGAGATAACGCCAGCGTTAGTGACAAAGGTTGTTTTGAATAACCGGGCCGAGGCCTTTTTCCGATTTGTCGCTCAATTACAGTCTGAGTTTGATGACTGTTCCCATTGGTTCCCATTGTCTTTGTTCACGACCATTCCGACAGTCTATACGCTATGCCATGCCTAAATGATCCAAAGTCCCAGAACATGTATAAGTGTCGTGTAACACAAATAAGAGATACGTCATGGACACAAAGCTTGTGTCGCTTGATCTATAGCCACAGCTAGTTTTCTCTTGTAGTCTTTTTTAACTGCATGTTTAGTGGTATAACTCAATCCTAATTGATTGTCTTTATAGTGATCGGGATCACGAGCCGATTCAACATATATTACTTCTTTGTACTAGTTATAATATCGACCTATTAACGCATTCCTCGTCGCAGCGGCGGTGGTTTTGCTGCTACCCTTTCAGAAAACTCTTAAAGGGACACCTCTGTCGAGGTGTTTGTATGTGCTTGTGACATCACCGACGTACAGGTGGCGCCCGTGTATAACATGATATATTGTATTGTTAACGTAGTCTGTAGGGAAGGTTGTGACCGTTGTTTACGTCACGCCGGTTTTCATTGGTACAGGACTCCATCAAGGTCACAACATTCCGCCCTACATTTGTAATCTCTTTCTCACGGATTTAATCCCTTTCTTCTATAAGTACATTTTCCTTGATGAACAGATGACGGGTGAACTAAATACTTATATTATGATTGCAGCAAAAACGTCCTTAACTCTTTTCAAATACGTGATTTTGTGATATCTTTCGTTCATTTTAGCACGGTATAATCATAATTGTAGTCGAGATTCCTGACGTAAGCGATGGTCACCACCACTTCGGTCCTATCAGTTGTAGATGTTAAATATATCCATAGTCTGCATTATAAAAACACCCGGGAAGAGTCTAGCAGCCCTAGTGGTGGGGAGGTGACCTTTAGTTGGCGCAACTTTTGTGGAGACTAAAGGGTTTCGTTGAATGAGAACATTCTTCCAGAGTCTTTCAAATATTTGAAAGACTTGAAAGACTCTGATAAGACTAACTTTTGAAAGTGTGGAAATTCAATTGCGACCCTATTTAATTTTGCGGACGAAAAGCAAAAACCTATAGACGAGATTAAATTTTGATCCAGTCTTTGATTTACCGGATCAAATATGTATTTTGCAAATGCCACAATATTTTTCACAAGATAGATAGAGTTGATTTTACAAATGTAATAATATGGGCTTTTATTCATTATTGTAAAATATGTCACCGTGTTTTTCAAAATTAGCCTTTGAAAGCCTGGCGTTAGCCAAAATGTGACCACTATAAAATGTCAAGTTGTGGTCATTTTAGCTCCACCTTCGCGGTTTCGGTAACCAATATCTCCAGTGAAGTATCAATTCCTAAAGTATAAGCTTATATTCATTAGCTTTGTAAATATGCTATATCGGTTTCAGAATAAGATGTTAAAAGCTAGGCATTGCCCAAATTTTGGTGATGACCACTTTTGATCAACGAATTGGGACTTGTATGTTGATTGCATGTATCCGGGATGGCGAGGTTGGATCGTTTATAGAAGGCTTGGACTTGTATGTTGATTGCATGTATCCGAGATGGTAAGGTTGGATCGTTTATAGAAGGCTTGGACTTGTATGTTGATTGCATGTATCCGAGATGGCGGGGTTGGATCGTTTATAGAAGGCTTGGACTTGTATGTTGATTGCATGTATCCGAGATGGTAAGGTTGGATCGTTTATAGAAGGCTTGGACTTGTATGTTGATTGCATGTATCCGAGATGGCGAGGTTGGATCGTTTATAGAAGGCTTGGACTTGTATGTTGATTGCATGTATCCGAGATGGCGAGGTTGGATCGTTTATAGAAGGCTTGGACTTGTATGTTGATTGCATGTATCCGAGATGGCGAGGTTGGATTGTTTATAGAAGGCTTGGACTTGTATGTTGATTGCATGTATCCGAGATGGCGAGGTTGGATCGTTTATAGAAGGCTTTGACTTGTATGTTGATTGCATGTATCCGAGATGGCGAGGTTGGATCGTTTATAGAAGGCTTGGACTTGTATGTTGATTGCATGTATCCGAGATGGCGAGGTTGGATTGTTTATAGAAGGCTTGGACTTGTATGTTGATTGCATGTATCCGAGATGGCGAGGTTGGATTGTTTATAGAAGGCTTGGACTTGTATGTTGATTGCATGTATCCGAGATGGCGAAGTTGGATCGTTTATAGAAGGCTTGGACTTGTATGTTGATTGCATGCATCCGAGATGGCGAGGTTGGATCGTTTATAGAAGGCTTGGACTTGTATGTTGATTGCATGTATCCGAGATGGCGAGGTTGGATCGTTTATAGAAGGCTTGGACTTGTATGTTGATTGCATGTATCCGAGATGGTATGGTTGGATCGTTTATAGAAGGCTTGGACTTGTATGTTGATTGCATGTATCCGAGATGGCGAAGTTGGATCGTTTATAGAAGGCTTGGACTTGTATGTGGATTGCATGTATCCGAGATGGTATGGTTGGATCGTTTATAGAAGGCTTGGACTTGTATGTTGATTGCATGTATCCGAGATGGCGAAGTTGGATCGTTTATAGAAGGCTTGGACTTGTATGTTGATTGCATGTATCCGAGATGGTATGGTTGGATCGTTTATAGAAGGCTTGGACTTGTATGTTGATTGCATGTATCCGAGATGGCGAAGTTGGATCGTTTATAGAAGGCTTGGACTTGTATGTTGATTGCATGTATCCGAGATGGTATGGTTGGATCGTTTATAGAAGGCTTGGACTTGTATGTTGATTGCATGTATCCGAGATGGCGAGGTTGGATTGTTTATAGAAGGCTTGGACTTGTATGTTGATTGCATGTATCCGAGATGGCGAGGTTGGATTGTTTATAGAAGGCTTGGACTTGTATGTGGATTGCATGTATCCGAGATGGTATGGTTTGATCGTTTATAGAAGGCTTGGACTTGTATGTTGATTGCATGTATCCGAGATGGTAAGGTTGGATCGTTTATAGAAGGCTTGGACTTGTATGTTGATTGCATGTATCCGAGATGGCGAGGTTGGATCGTTTATAGTAGGCTTGGACTTGTATGTTGATTGCATGTATCCGAGATGGTATGGTTGGATCGTTTATAGTAGGCTTGGACTTGTATGTTGATTGCATGTATCCGAGATGGTATGGTTGGATCGTTTATAGTAGGCTTGGACTTGTATGTTGATTGCATGTATCCGAGATGGTATGGTTGGATCGTTTATAGAAGGCTTGGACTTGTATGTTGATTGCATGTATCCGAGATGGTAAGGTTGGATCGTTTATAGAAGGCTTGGACTTGTATGTTGATTGCATGTATCCGAGATGGTATGGTTGGATCGTTTATAGAAGGCTTGGACTTGTATGTTGATTGCATGTATCCGAGATGGTATGGTTGGATCGTTTATAGTAGGCTTGGACTTGTATGTTGATTGCATGTATCCGAGATGGTAAGGTTGGATCGTTTATAGAAGGCTTGGACTTGTATGTTGATTGCATGTATCCGAGATGGTATGGTTGGATCGTTTATAGAAGGCTTGGACTTGTATGTTGATTGCATGTATCCGAGATGGTAAGGTTGGATCGTTTATAGTAGGCTTGGACTTGTATGTTGATTGCATGTATCCGAGATGGTAAGGTTGGATCGTTTATAGAAGGCTTGGACTTGTATGTTGATTGCATGTATCCGAGATGGTATGGTTGGATCGTTTATAGAAGGCTTGGACTTGTATGTTGATTGCATGTATCCGAGATGGTATGGTTGGATCGTTTATAGTAGGCTTGGACTTGTATGTTGATTGCATGTATCCGAGATGGTATGGTTGGATCGTTTATAGTAGGCTTGGACTTGTATGTGGATTGCATGTATCCGAGATGGTAAGGTTGGATCGTTTATAGAAGGCTTGGACTTGTATGTTGATTGCATGTATCCGAGATGGTAAGGTTGGATCGTTTATAGAAGGCTTGGACTTGTATGTTGATTGCATGTATCCGAGATGGTATGGTTGGTTCGTTTATAGAAGGCTTGGACTTGTATGTTGATTGCATGTATCCGAGATGGTAAGGTTGGATCGTTTATAGAAGGCTTGGACTTGTATGTTGATTGCATGTATCCGAGATGGTATGGTTGGTTCGTTTATAGAAGGCTTGGACTTGTATGTTGATTGCATGTATCCGAGATGGCGAGGTTGGATCGTTTATAGAAGGCTTGGACTTGTATGTTGATTGCATGTATCCGAGATGGTATGGTTGGTTCGTTTATAGAAGGCTTGGACTTGTATGTTGATTGCATGTATCCGAGATGGCGAGGTTGGATCGTTTATAGAAGGCTTGGACTTGTATGTTGATTGCATGTATCCGAGATGGTATGGTTGGTTCGTTTATAGAAGGCTTGGACTTGTATGTTGATTGCATGTATCCGAGATGGCGAGGTTGGATCGTTTATAGAAGGCTTGGACTTGTATGTTGATTGCATGTATCCGAGATGGCGAGGTTGGATCGTTTATAGAAGGCTTGGACTTGTATGTTGATTGCATGCATCCGAGATGGTGAGGTTGGATCGTTTAGAAGGCTTACCACATTTATTTAGTTATGCATGTATAATAAGAATTACTAACAAAACTGTCATGATTTTTGGGCAGCGACGACAGGGAGAGTTGCACAGTGAAATAGAGCTTATCATAATGTCAAGTTGTGGTAAATACATGGCTGGGATGAAAGTGGATCCTCAATCAATGGTTGATTCTAAATCTACAGAGTCAGGCTATCATAGAAATATGCTTTTTGAGAATATATGTAAGAAAAAAGCAATTGGTATTGGAATGTTGTAAATTTTATCATGATATTGGTGATCGGGATCACGAGCCGATACAACATATATTACTTCTTTGTTCTAGTTATAATATCGACCTATTAACGCATTCCTCGTCGCGGCGGCGGTGGTTTTGCTGCTACCCTATCAGAAAATTCTTAAATGGACACCTATGTCGAAGTGTTTTTATGTGCTTTGTGACAAATCCAACGTACAGAGCGCTTGTGTAATACATGATGTATTGTATAATATAGGGAAGGTTGTGACCGTCGTTTACGTCACGCCGGTTTTCATTGGTACAGGACTCCGTCAAGGCCACAACATTCCGCCGTACATTTGTAATGTCTTTCTCATGGATTTAATCCCTTTCTTCTTAAAGAACATTTTCCTTGATGAACTAATGATAGGTAAACTACTTATGTTATGAATGCAGGAAAAAATTCCTTAAATCTTTTCAAATGAGTGACTTTGTAATATATTTCATTCATTTTAGCACGGTATAGTCATGTTTGTAGTCGAGATTCCTGACTTAATCGACGGTCACCACCATTCCGATCCTGTAAGGTATTTAATGTATCCATAGTTTGCATTACACCCGGGAAGAATCTACCAATGTCTTTGATATAGGAATGAAAATGACTCATTGCCATGCCATGGGTCTACATGTATGATGATGGTGGATGATGATTTGTCATTGAAATTATGATTGCATGGTGCATATGCATTTTTTTAATGTGATAATTACTTAATGGGGTTATTACAAATGAAGATGAAACCGTACTCAAAACAATGTACCCTCTGAATTAATGAGTTATGTAGGCCCTTTGAATGTCAGGAAACAGATTAACTCGGTAGTTAATCAGCTTCGTCAGAGATTTATTTTGTGACCGAATTGGACAGGATTTTTTTCATGGCGATTATGATGAGATATCTGCCAGTGCTATCTCTTTCATTTCCTCAATTCGTAGATAAATCATTTTGTAAACACAACAGAAGTTTTTCGAATATCACAACCGTGCCCATTCCTGGCCTCATGACGGTAAAAGGCGATACCTCTAACTTCTGATGAACGCTCTTGGGCATTTCTAGCCTATTGGCCTTTAATGAGGATGCGCCAGTTCCTAATGTATTCAAGCAATTGACAGTTATATCAGACCTTCCATATATTGAAAGACTCTTTTTATGCGTGTAGTTGGAAAAGCTAATGCTGGTATTCCATAACTCTTGTATATTCATTCC
This sequence comes from Lineus longissimus, assembly GCF_910592395.1. Taxonomy (NCBI): domain Eukaryota; kingdom Metazoa; phylum Nemertea; class Pilidiophora; order Heteronemertea; family Lineidae; genus Lineus; species Lineus longissimus. The sequence continues at coordinate 1,823,113 of NC_088325.1, read as the reverse complement.
CACATAGAGTTATAATTGTTTGCCTCGATGTCTATATTGTGCAGGGGTGCTGATAGTCCAGCAGGTGGTGAAGCTTTACCGGTTGCTGTGTGAACCGCCTCGCTGTCTATGTGCAGGGGTGCTGATAGTCCAGCTTGTGGTGAAGCTTTACCGGTTGCTGTGACAGTGTTGATGTGAACCGCCTCGCTGTCTATGTGCAGGGGTGCTGATAGTCCAGCTGGTGGTGAAGCTTTACCGGTTGCTGTGACAGTGTTGATGTGAACCGCCTCGCTGTCTATGTGCAGGGGTGCTGACAGTCCAGCAGGTGGTGAAGCTTTACCGGTTGCTGTGACAGTGTTGATGTGAACCGCCTCGCTGTCTATGTGCAGGGGTGCTGATAGTCCAGCTGGTGGTGAAGCTTTACCGGTTGCTGTGACAGTGTTGATGTGAACCGCCTCGCTGTCTATGTGCAGGGGTGCTGATAGTCCAGGAGGTGGTGAAGATTTACGAGTGTTGTGACAGTATTGATGTGAACCGCCTCGCTGTCTTTGTGCAGGGGTGCTGACAGTCCAGGAGGTGGTGAAGATTTACGGGTGTTGTGACAGTATTGATGTGAACCTCCAGAATATCTTTCGAGGTGTCTGTCAAAGGCCATAGTTTGAAACTTGCCTGAAGTCGAACGGAACACCAGAGTGGACGCGGTTTTAACGCTGGTAACTCTAGTGTGCACCGTTCAAAATGCAACCTTTCGGGATAATTCCCCTAAATTCGTCACTGGATAAGTCATTGATTAAAACTACAATGCTTAGTTTCGTCATCCACCTCAATCGTTGGTAAGTCGGTCACCTATAACTTTTTGATTTGTGTCACTTGATCGGGCGATGTCACATAATCAGTTGATTTTTGTCACTTATTCAGTACGGTGACCTAATCGGGCGATGTCACCTTTTGTCATGTTTGCTTGTAACACGACCATCCCGGTCAAAACACGGCCGAGAGCTGCACATGACAAGCCGATGGCGCTCAAGAGTTGGCTCCAAGTCACTTGAGTGACGATATTGCTCACGGTCAAGAGTCGCCATGTGCTCATCTAGAACCAGTAGCGACAGTCATCAATGGAGATTTCATGTACTTTTTAGACTGAAAATGTAACGTCGTCAGAAAATAGCAGTTTACGGTATAACTGATCACGAGTTGAGAGTACAATGTATATCATGCTTCTTTGTTCTTGCTAATTATATCATATTATATATTCGCCTGTCAAACTTCTGTCTGCTATGTTTTTGTCGCGGAAAATCCGTTGTTTGAGTAAGAGACCATATACGCATCTGATAGTTTGCCATGTCAACGATTGGAAGGAATACCAGACCAGTAGGTCAGATCGACCAACATGACGTCATCTGGTCACAAAACTTGATGCCTTACCATCACATGATCCAGAGTCATCATTCTTGATGCCGAGAGTAGTTATCGCGTTCAAATGGAGTTACTTTAGATATTAGTGTAAACTAATCTCTCCGTGGTCGAATTTCCCACCCCACTACAACTCTGATCGCGATGAATCTTCTACAACTTTCGATACTTTCACTACTCTTGATCAGAGGTAAGTCATTTTTGCGTAGTTTACATTTTTTATTATCGCGGTGATTGCTGTTCACTGCTGCAATATTGTTATTAGTAAAACAGAGTTGGCTATTCATTCCTGATTGTCACGGCTATGGTACTATAAGGATGGGCAAGGTAAAAAAACCTTGGGTAAAGCTAATCAAGTCGGTTACCCTTTGGCAGCCCAGTGAAGTCACTAATTTAATATAATCGAATCGATAGCTAAAGCTTATAGCCATAAGCATAACTGTCCCAACCTAAAAATTAAACCAAGCAAACTGGAATCGGCGGCCAACTTTAAATTAAAAAATACATTTTTCGAAAACCAAAAAAGGAAACAACTATAAAAGATATATTTCACATGTTGGTAGGGTATTTGGCAATGAAAGCCAAACTATTTAGAGCGCTGCAAAGTCACTCAAAACATCTGCTTCGAATCACAGTTTTTTCATTTGAATAATCCTCTATTCCCACTATTGATCCACCTTATTAACATTGTTTCAATGCGTAATGTGTTGGTCTGTGTACATTGACAAAAGATCGTGTCTTCATTTTCTAATCATAGGTACTGCTGAGTTAAAGATAACGACTACCATCAGCAATTCACGTCCACGCCTCGGAGAAACGATAACGCTGAGTTGTAACATTGCGGGTGGAACTGCCAACGATGTAAAACCTGTAAGGTGGTGGCACCAGTGGCACTTCATATTCCCTTTCAAAATGGTTACCGACGGTTGCTCTGTTGCTTCCAAGTGGTACCAATCAAGATTAACAAACATTCAATGTGATGAGAATAACTATAATTTTCAATTAAGTAATGTTCAACCTTTGGACAATGGGCATTGGTTTTGTGAGGGTGATGGACAAGATCCCACAGACTGGCAGATGTTGGATGTTTCAGGTAAGTTTGAAAAATACATATATCAATGCAGAATACAAATTCATCCTTAAAGGAGATAGTGAAACGACGGGACGATAGCGGGATGTTGTAATTAATAAGGTCGCAATCAGATTGATATGATTTGTTAGGTGAGATGCTGGAGTGATGGCCATATACCAGATTTGATGAGTTCGATATGTTAAAAAAGTCAATGCAGCACTCAAAATCGCTCGATAAAATTCAGAATGTTCCTTATCATGCCGCGCTATCTGTGAGGTCAAACCAGGAGGACCACATCAATTGAGTGTTGGTCAGACGCGTGCAGGACATATATTACAAAAAATTACAACCAAAATTACTGAAGCGCTGCGAAGCCACTCAAAACATCTCCTTCGTATCATCATTTTCTCGTTCGAATAATCATCAGTTCCCACAGAAGTGTTCCTCCTTGTCGACATTGTGTAGGGAATTGAAGCCTCACTGGAGGTATCAATTTCTATTCTCCGACATCTCAAAATACAATGTCGAATAATGTGATTTTAAATGTTTTTGAAATGCTTCCACATTTTGCACCAACTCAAGCGGTAATGGTTGCATAACCCAAACTGCTGAATTCAAAACGAGGCTTCATTGGCGCATAGTGCATTTACACTGTAATGTGCGGTTCATTTCCAACCCAGTTGTTTTAGAATACAATGTTACTTCGTAATGTGTTATCCTGTGTACATTGACAAAAGATCGCGTCTTCATTTTCTAATTTCAGGTTCTGTTGATTATACGGTAACGAATACCATCAGCAATTTACGTCCACGCCTCGGAGAAACGATAACGCTGAGTTGTAACATTGCGGGTGGAACCGCCAGCGATGTAAAGCATGTGAGGTGGTGGCACCAGTGGTACTACAACTTCCCTCTCAAAATGGTTACCGACGGTTGCTCTGTTGCTTTCAAGGGGTACAAATCAAGATTAACAAACATTCAATGTGATAAGAATAATTATAATTTTCAATTAAGTAATGTTCAACCTTTGGACCGTGGGCGTTGGTTTTGTGAGGCTGATGGACAAGTGGCCTCAAGCTGGCTGAGATTGGACGTTTTAGGTAAGTTAGAAAAATACATATATCAATGCAGAACAGAAATTCATCCTTAAAGGAGATAGTGAAACGACGGGACGATAGCGGGATGTTGTAATTAGTAAGGTCGCAATCAGATTGATATGATTTTTTAGGTGAGATGCTGGAGTGATGGCCATATACCAGATTTGATGAGTTCGATATGTTAAAAAAGTCAATGCAGCACTCAAAATCGCTCGATAAAATTCGGAATGTTCCTTATCATGCCGAGCCATTTTTGAGTCAAACCAGGAGGACCACATCAATTGAGTGTTGGTCAGACGCGTGCAGGACATATATTACAAAAAATTACAACCAAAATTACTGAAGCGCTGCGAAGCCACTCAAAACATCTCCTTCGTATCATCATTTTCTCGTTCGAATAATCATCAATTCCCACAGAAGTGTTCCTCCTTGTCGACATTGTGTAGGGAATTGAAGCCTCACTGGAGGTATCAATTTCTATTCTCCGACATCTCAAAATACAATGTCGAATAATGTGATTTTAAATGTTTTTGAAATGCTTCCACATTTTGCACCAACTCAAGCGGTAATGGTTGCATAACCCAAACTGCTGAATTCAAAATGAGGCTTCATTGGCGCATAGTGCATTTACACTGTAATGTGCGGTTCATTCCCAACCCAGTTGTTTTAGAATACAGTGTTACTTCGTAATGTGTTAGCCTGTGTACATTGACAAAAGATCGCGTCTTCATTTTCTAATTTCAGGTTCTCCTGATTATACGGTAACGAATACCATCAGCAATTCAAGTCCACGCCGGGGAGAAACGATAACTCTGAGTTGTAACATTGCGGGTGGAACCGCCAGCGATGTAAAGCATGTGAGGTGGTGCCACTGGTGGAACTCCATTTTTCTCCCTTTCGAACTAGTTACCGACGGTTGCTCTGTTGCTTTCAAGGGGTACAAATCGAGATTAACAAACACTCAATGTGATAAGAATAACTATAATTTTCAATTAAGTAATGTTGAACGTTTTGACCGTGGGCGTTGGTTGTGTGAGGCTGATGGACAAATAGAGGCCACCACAGACTGGCACATGTTGGATGTTTTAGGTAAGTTTGAAAAAAACATATATATCAATGCAGAACACAAATTCATCCTTAAAGGAGATAGCGAAACGACGGAACGATATGTAATACAATGTATATAATATGGAAGTTGTAACGAAAGGCCGCAACCAGGTTGAGATTATATGTTGGGTAAGATGTGGGAGTTATGGCCACTAACCAGTTTGATGTTTTCGATATGTTGAAAAAGTCAATGCAGCACTGAAAATCGCTCTTATAAGAGAAGAGTGTCGATATCTCGGAATTTGGACTGTTCTTTATTAAGCCGAGCCATTTGTAACGTCAAACCAGGAGGACCACATCTGTTGATAAATCGCGAGATGAGTAATCATTACTTTCCTGCCTGCCCCAAGATCTTCTACTTCACCGGACCATAACAATCACCATTTTTCTGGTGCCATGAAATTCTACATTCAATGGAAGTGTGTCCGAAGACTATACAGAGGCTACATGCACCTACATGTATGTCCAAACAGACGACTGACTTTCAGGGGATTTAGTGATAATCCCTGACAGGGCCTCTATAGCAACTAAACTCCATATCCCAATTCCTCCTCCTGAATCGGGCGCCCCGCTTCTTCTGCCCTAAGAAGGTTTCACTTGGCAAATTATTTTGAAAAAGCCTCATTTAGGATCATTTCTTTCACTTGCATTCTACCAAGAGGGAGCATGGCATGCAGTACGAGCTGGTACAAGAGCTTAATAACAATCATACGCTGTTTCATACGTTGTTTGGTATGACTCAGTGGTGTGTTTTTTACTTTATCGTATGAACACTGGCCAAAAAGCTGTTTGTAAAGCCACACTCGCGGGGATTTCCAATGTTTTTTTCAATCGATGAATTCACCTTTTTTTGATACCCGTAAAAATCATAACACATCCTAGCCTAATACCATAAGGAACCAACGTCAGTGGCGCTAAAGCGGCCATTGCCGTAGGCCTAATTCTAAACGATTTAATTTGTGTTATTCGCAACATGATTCTGTCGTGGCACAATCGTCGCCTCGGAATATACTCATACGTTTTAAATTTTCTGTACGACGCGAAAGAAATGCTAACTGTTAGTTTGTCCTATAAGTTTTCTGTTTCATTCATAAATTACACGAATTTGATCCTTGTTATGCACGTGCTGCTTATTTCAATAACAAATTTCATGATAAAAAATCGACGATTAACTCTGTAATATACGTTGTCCCTTACGAATTAGCACACGATTGGTGGCCAGTGTGTAGCCACTATGAGCTAATCGTGAGGCAGACTCACAAATGTAATGCACGAGTCTGCATGTGACAGACTAAACACATCTCAGACACACAATTAAGAGAGTAACTTCACGCCAAGTACGGAATCTCACTTAAATATCAACAGAAAAGAATCGACGAGAACATAATTGGTTTGTGACAGATTACCATGGATAAGATATCTCCCCGTTATAGCCTCGGTCTCATGAATATTCGCCTTTTCAGATTTAATATTTGCAATATTTGCAATACATTCTGTGGCGGGTGGTTCTCCCACCGAGGTTGGCATCTCGCGATTTTGCATTCCGCATCTCGCGGTTTATAATAAGCCTTGTCAGTTGTTAGAAACAAGGGTGCGCCGGTTGGTACAGCTTCAAAGAAGCCACCATCCAAGTTTTAATTTCGAGGGGGATCTTGTAGATTTACAGGGGGGGGGGGGGGGGTGGTTGAGTTCAAAGTTTCATATGGCACGACTTGTTGAAAAAGAATCGGGTTATACGAAACACAATGTAATCTGTCTTGAATTCTAGATGCACCAGATACTTCGCAAATGAAAACCAACTATACAGGAAAAATTGTTCATCCATTGATCTATGATGGCGATTGATTATCTAGGTTCCATCCGTAGGCCTAACCACGGATAGATGATGGAGAATCCCCATCATATATCCACTGTTAGACTTGGTGACTGGACTGCTACTCCGATGGGTTTATACTTTACTGCATATGGTCATTTTTAAGGGAACCAACGGCAGTGGGCCTATGATGGAATTCCCAACATAGTCCAAGGGCCATCAGTGCATCAACCGATGGCCCATCAATGATCCATGCATGGACAATTTTGCCTGCGTACCTCTCGATCATGAGCCGGCATATTTTCAACTACAAATACATGTAGCTCCCTCAAAATATCAGACTATACATGTAGTAATTACCATTGGTCAGTTTCATAAACACTTTTCAAATTCTTTGAAGTGCTATCTTCGCAAAACAGCCTTCAACCTTCATGCAAACTTCGAATACCTAATTATTTGGCCAAAATGGGTTGGATTTCTATTTAAAGCCAACTATCTAGAGCTTTGCTTTAACATGCTACACCAATCTCTTAGGTTTTCCTGAGATTAATCAGTTACACCTACTGTTTTCAGTTCCGCCTGATGTTGAAGTCAAAATCAGTAAGACAACTGTTAATGAACATGAATCCGTGCGGTTTGAATGTGCTACCAGCGGAGGCTACCCGGAGCGCATAGAGCGGTACCAGTGGCTCTGGAAGAAGAGTGGCTCCACTGCGGAACAGGTTATCCAAGACTCCGAGACCAGCACGCAGAATGGGAAGCTTTTCGAGTTCGTGCGCATACCATACGACAGGAGTGGGACGTACTCGTGTAAGGCTTGGAATCTTGGTGAGATGGGACAGGCATCGGCAGTCCTGACTGTGCATTGTAAGTTTGGTTCTGCATTCTTTGTAATATGTCTGCTGATATATTTAACTGAATCTTCTAATCAAACTGAAAATCCTTATGAAATTCCTTTCCATATATTAGTGATCATTTTGAATACCGTTGCAACTATTCATTAGCTCATCTGTCTGACATCAAATCACTTAAAATTATTGCTTTGTAATTAAGGAGGTGGAAACATAGTACAATGTATGTGAAGGGTTTACAGAGAAGGAGCAGAAGGAATTCACAGAGGTCCTGGCGAAGGACTGAAAATAACTTAACAGTTTTCATCAGTTGACAAAATCTTTCCCTGATGCAGTGCACACTGCATTATGCATTGGTCACTGACCACTTCCTTTTCACCCACAGTTTCTCCTAGAATATACCCAGAGGCCAACATGACGTATGACGTGGTGGGTGAGATAGGCAAGGAGGCATCGTTTGAACTGTTCATCATCGCCAACCCGACTCCGGCAACAACTGGTTACACCTGGTCCAAAGATGACAACATCCTTTCGAACTCATCGTCCGAATATGAAATCATATCCGGCCCGACGTCGAGCAAGTTGGCCATCGAACACGTCAAATCCTCCCATTATGGGAACTATACGTGCTCTGTAAAAACGAGCAGATTTCAAGTGAATTTCAAATTTAAGCTTTTCAAACCAGGTAAGTTGTATCATCTGTTGTTAGTGGTTTCCCAACGGAGATGGGTGTGTTTCAATGGCCACCTTAATAGTCAATTCTGAAGCCCTTGGTAGGAATGAGGTTCCAGAAGAATCTAATAGTGTGACTACGTGTATCGAATAGTGAGAAAGAAGGAGTTCGAGGCCAATCTGCTCTGTGCTAGATAACTTTATTCGAACTGATCTAAAACATGACCGATACAAAACTATCACAATACATTACGATGTAAGAAAGGTAATGATTGGTCAAGCTACTGTACAGATAGGCGTGACGCGAGCGTCCGGCTCGGGGGCGGAGCAGTGTAGACGTGCTTGCAGAGTCCGAATGGTTCCCACAGTAGGTATAAAATTCCGCCGAATTCTTTTAATTGTGAAGCCAACACATTTACGTCAAAGTACCCCCTAAAACCAATTACACGAGATTATTTAATATGTTTCGAGATATTGGAATCTGAGAGGTTGTAGGAACTCTGAAGGATTTATTTAAGGACCCAGAAGAGGTTAATGGCAATCAAAAAATCAGAAGACGAAGGTCTACAGTAATAATGTATCTCGTAGTGTATAAAAAACCAGATGGCAAAATTCCTTGATTCCATCCATAATTTCGAGTGAAGTGCGTATCAAACACCTAAATATCAATCACAACCGTTCAGTACCTACTCGAATGAAACAGAAGCAATTATACAACCAAGGAGCTCCAGCTCGGTATTGATTCCTTAAATCCGACACAGTCGTGGTCGTTGCCCTGTTAACCGTTTGGGTGCCAAATGACATTTTAGGGTAAAATCCCCCCCCCCCCAAGGTCTTCGGACATGTTAGAAGGTCAATACAACGCATCATGTATCATTCACCTGTGGTTGTGTTTTAAGGCTGTATATGTGTCTATGCTGTCAGAAAGTGACACCAATCATAGGAAATCTTGACGTCAATTCCAAACTGATGTACATGTAGTTCATGATTCCAACACTGAGACGTTGAAAGACCAAATCTGCACATTCATCTCATAACTATATATCACAACTGTTGCTTCATTTTAGGTCCACCCTCTGCACCCAGCAAACTCGAAGTTGTCAATTCAACTGCCGTAGCAGCGACGCTCACATGGATCTCAGAAATCAATGGCGGGTCGGAGCAGAGATTTTACGTCCAATACAAGAAGTTTGCCGACAACTGGGACGTTGCCCCGGAGGTTCCTCAAGGAGGAATAACTGATCCAGGTCTCAAGAAAGCCGTGTATCATAAGATTATGGGTCTTGAGTCGAATGTTGGGTATATATTTCGAGTGCGCAGCAGGAACTCCCACCCGGGGACTCACACCAGTAACTTTAGCAACGTGGCTTCTGGGGAAACACCAGGTTTGTGGATCTCTTTTAGAGACTTTTATAGACATTTGATCTCTTCAGTTGTTTAGTTCACACCTGAGCTGCGTTATTTACCTTTTGGGGAATACCTCTGATGCACGTCATGGGTTTCTATGAATCGTTACTCTCAGCAGTGCGGCCGGTCTTTGAATAGGCCAAGAAGCTGAGATGCTCCCAACCGCCTTGGCGTCTAATGAGATAGGGGTATGGTTGATTTCGATTTCGCAACTTCGCCAAGTTGCGTGCCGTCAACGACTTACCACACAAGTGTAGGCAATTTCATTTCTCCGTTAGACCTGCCCATATCCACATCATATGCATGGCCATTGTTTAAACCATTTCTTCAAACATGTTTGTATTTTTACTTTGCAGAAAAACCCAAAACGTCCCTCATAGGTGTGAATCGGATAGGTAAAAAAGTAACCGTGGGCTGGGAACGAGTGACTGGAAAATATACGGGGCTGAAGATCAAATACTGCCAGACCGGCACAGACGACTGCATGACTCACACCGTGCCTAAACAAGAGAATACCTATGTAACATTTGTTGTTGATCCCGATAAATCATATTATTATTATATGGTTGTCGAAGATGGTGGTGATGTTGTATACAGGAGCAGGGTCGTCAATGACGAGGTTGATGACAAGACAAGCATAAGTGAGTCAGGTTGACTTCAGCCGAATATGGACAAATAAAAGCTCGACAGATCGAACATAGAAACGTCGATTCTAATTTCAACATGTCCTGATAATCTATTCATTCATATACATACTGCACGCTGTCTGGCTAAAATGGCTGAGTCTGATGAAGATAACATCCAAAGTTGTTTTCTTTACAGCAGCTGTAGGCGGTCATGTTGGAGCCGGCATTGTAGCGATAACAGGCGTCGTTCTGGCTGTTATTTTATGGTAAGCTACTTCGGATACAGGTCTAATGGTAAAACGGCGACAGATTTCGGTGAAGTTGAAGGTGGGGGGGGGCATATAGTTGTCGACACTGGTTTCTTGATCGTACTATAATAAGGATCTACAGTTAATATCCCAGAAGCTATTAACACATGAAGCTAGCTGATGAAATATTCGATAAATAATCTTTCAGATTTTTATCAAACATTGACGGTTCATAGAGGTGGGTAATGAATCATTGAGGAAAGTCATTTGACATACATGTACCAATCTTAAATTAACCTGCCATGCACTAGTGATGTTTTGATCTTGATCGCTATTCGCGTAGAGTGACGAGAATCCCAAATTCCAGATCTTAGCCTCTCTAATAAAACTGTATTTACTTCTGTAGGAAACGTGGTCTACTGCGATGGAGAAAGAGGCAGTGTCATCGACCGGCAAATGACAACGCTGATTACGATGATACCAGGGTTGAATTCACAACAGCCGGAAATCGCCCTGTACACACCTACGCCAACATTGAGACAGATCACGTAAATGATGTGTTTGACCCTGAACGCTGGCATGGACAAATAAACCCACAGCCATTGCCTACGGGGCACCGCGTTCCGGTTCACGGAGTCCATGGGAATGAGCCTGCGGAGTCCGACGATGACGTAGACGCTGTCGTGGGTGCATACGATTACGCGACATGGCAGCAGGGTGTTCCAGGTCAACGCCCAGTCCCTGCACCTCAGCAGAATCAAACGGAGTGTGGCTCCTCAGACGATGAGTCTGGGGAGTATATCTTAAGCGATCCGATAAGCGACCAGGAGGGACAGGAGCCTGAAGGTACATACAATGACCTACGAATCCTCGTAGCAGACGCACAGAAAGAGCTAAGAATCCACAAGGACGCGCCGCCTGACCAAAGTACAGCAGAGAGCAGTTCCAGACAAGCTAATGGCGGCTCAGACGATGAGTCTGGGGATTATATCTTATGCGATCCAATAAGCGACCAGGAGGGACAGGAGCCTGAAGGTACATACAATGACCTACGAATCCTCGTAACAGACGCACAGAAAGAGCTAAGAATCCACAAGGACGCGCAGCCTGACCAAAGTACAGCAGAGAGCAGTTCAAGACAAGCTAATGGCTCCTCAGACGATGAGTCTGGGGAGTATATCTTAAGCGATCCAATAAGCGACCAGGAGGGACAGGAGCCTGAAGGTACATACAATGACCTACGAATCCTCGTAACAGACGCACAGAAAAAGCTAAGAATCCACAAGGACGCGCAGCCTGACCAAAGTACAGCAGAGAGCAGTTCAAGAGCTAATGGGTCCAATGGGCGGACTCCAAGTCGCTCGAATGGCGTCCAAGAGTTGGTTACAAGTCGTTCGAGTGACAATATGGTAAACGAGCAAGGGTCACTGTACGCGTATTTAGATCCAGTAGCGCCAGTAACGCATGGAGAGTACTTGGACTTCAGACAAAGCCTAGTTCCTGCACCTCAGCAAAATCAAACGGAGTGTGGCTCCTCAGACGATGAGTCTGGGGAGTATATCTTAAGCGATCCAATAAGCGACCAGGAGGGACAGGAGCCTGAAGGTACATACAATGACCTACCAATTCTCGTAACAGACGCACAGAAAGAGCTAAGAATCCACAAGGACGCGCAGCCTGACCAAAGTACAGCAGAGAGCAGTTCAAGACAAGCTAATGGCTCCTCAGACGATGAGTCTGGGGAGTATATCTTAAGCGATCCAATAAGCGACCAGGAGGGACAGGAGCCTGAAGGTACATACAATGACCTACCAATCTTCGTAACAGACGCACAGAAAGAGCTAAGAATTCACAAGGACGCGCAGCCTGATCAAAGTACAGCAGAGAGCAGTTCAAGACAAGCTAATGGGTCCAATGGGCAGACTCCAAGTCGCTCGAATGGCGCCCAAGAGTTGGTTACAAGTCGTTCGAACGACAATATGGCAAACGAGCAAGGGTCACCATACGCGCATTTAGATCCAGTAGCGCCAGTAACGCATGGAGGGTACTTGGACTTCAGACAACTTAGTTCGGAATAATAGGTATCAACATCCCAATAGGTGGCGCTGATTATAACTTGTGTGTGCGTCAAACAGACAACATTCTCGTCTCTGCCACACCAACGAAATACCCTAGTAACAGTCAGAGTCACGTCGCGGCTGCCGTGGCAGGTACCCTATTAAGACCGATCAGAACATTTTTAAAGGGACACCTCTGTCGAGGTGTTTGTATGTGCTTGTGACATCACCGACGTACAGGTGGCGCCCGTGTATAACTTGATATATTGTATTGTTAACGTAGTCTGTAGGGAAGGTTGTGACCGTCGTTTACGTCACGCCGGTTTTCATTGGTACAGGACTCCGTCAAGGCCACAACATTCCGCCGTACATTTGTAATCTCTTTCTCACGGATTTAATCCCTTTCTTCTATAAGTACACTTTCCTTGATGAACAGATGACAGGTAAACTAAATACTTATATTATGATTGCAGCAAAAACGTCCTTAACTCTTTTCGAATGAGTGATTTTGTAATATATTTCGTTCATTTTAGCACGGTAGAGTCATAATTGTAGTCGAGGGTCCTGATGTAAGCGACGGTCACCACCACTTCGGTCCTATCAGTTGTAGATATTAAATATATCCATAGTCTGCATTATATATACACCCGGGAAGAGTCTAGCAGCCCTAGTGCTGGGGATGTGAACCAATATCTCCAGTGAAGTATCACTTCCAAAAATATAAGCTTCTATTCATTTATAGCTTTGCAAATATGCTATATCGGTTTCAGAATAAGATGTTAAAAGCTAGGCATTGCCTTAAATTTTGCTGATGACCACGATTGATAAACCAATTGGGACTTGTATGTTGATTGCATGTATCCGAGATGGTAAGGTTGGATCGTTTATAGAAGGCTTGGACTTGTATGTTGATTGCATGTATCCGAGATGGTATGGTTGGATCGTTTATAGAAGGCTTGGACTTGTATGTTGATTGCATGTATCCGAGATGGTATGGTTGGATCGTTTTTAATAGGCTTGGACTTGTATGTTGATTGCATGTATCCGAGATGGCGAGGTTGGATCGTTTATAGAAGGCTTGGACTTGTATGTTGATTGCATGTATCCGAGATGGCGAGGTTGGATCGTTTATAGAAGGCTTGGACTTGTATGTTGATTGCATGCATCCGAGATGGTGAGGTTGGATCGTTTAGAAGGCTTACCACATTTATTTAGTTATGCATGTATAATAAGAATTACTAACAAAACTGTCATAATTTTTGGGCAGCGACGACAGGGAGAGTTGCACAGTGAAATAGAGCTTATCATAATGTCAAGTTGTGGTAAATACATGGCTGGGATGAAAGTGGATCCTCAATCAATGGTTGATTCTAAATCTACAGAGTCAGGCTATCATAGAAATATGCTTTTTGAGAATATATGTAAGAAAAAAGCAATTGGTATTGGAATGTTGTAAATTTTATCATGATATTGGTGATCGGGATCACGAGCCGATACAACATATATTACTTCTTTGTTCTGGTTATAATATCGACCTATTAACGCATTCCTCGTCGCGGCGGCGGTGGTTTTGCTGCTACCCTATCAGAAAACTGTTAAATGGACACCTATGTCGAAGTGTTTTTATGTGCTTCGTGACAAAACCGACGTACAGAGCGCTTGTGTAATACATGATGTATTGTATAATATAGGGAAGGTTGTGACCGTCGTTTACGTCACGCCGGTTTTCATTGGTACAGGACTCCGTCAAGGCCACAACATTCCGCCGTACATTTGTAATGTCTTTCTCATGGATTTAATCCCTTTCTTCTTAAAGAACATTTTCCTTGATGAACTAATGATAGGTAAACTACTTATGTTATGAATGCAGGAAAAAATTCCTTAAATCTTTTCAAATGAGTGACTTTGTAATATATTTCATTCATTTTAGCACGGTATAGTCATGTTTGTAGTCGAGATTCCTGACTTAATCGACGGTCACCACCATTCCGATCCTGTAAGGTATTTAATGTATCCATAGTTTGCATTACACCCGGGAAGAATCTACCAATGTCTTTGATATAGGAATGAAAATGACTCATTGCCATGCCATGGGTCTACATGTATGATGATGGTGGATGATGATTTGTCATTGAAATTATGATTGCATGGTGCATATGCATTTTTTTAATGTGATAATTACTTAATGGGGTTATTACAAATGAAGATGAAACCGTACTCAGACTAAACAATGTACCCTCTGAATTAATGAGTTATGTAGGCCCTTTGAATGTCAGGAAACAGATTAACTCGGTAGTTAATCAGCTTCGTCAGAGATTTATTTTGTGACCGAATTGGACAGGATTTTTTTCATGGCGATTATGATGAGATCTCTGCCAGTGCTATCTCTTTCATTTCCTCAATTCGTAGATAAATCATTTTGTAAACACAACAGAAGTTTTTCGAATATCACAACCGTGCCCATTCCTGGCCTCATGACGGTAAAAGGCGGTACCTCTAACTTCTTGGGCGTTTCTAGCCTATTTGCCTTTAATGAGGATGCGCCAGCTCCTAATGTATTCAAGCAATTGACAGTTATATCAGACCTTCCATATATTGAAAGACTCTTTATTTTGCGTGTAGTTGGAAAAGCTAATGCTGGTATTCCATAACTCTTGTATATTCATTCCCACATAGAGTTATAATTGTTTGCCTCGATGTCTATATTGTGCAGGGGTGCTGATAGTCCAGCAGGTGGTGAAGCTTTACCGGTTGATGTGTGAACCGCCTCGCTGTCTATGTGCAGGGGTGCTGATAGTCCAGCTTGTGGTGAAGCTTTACCGGTTGCTGTGACAGTGTTGATGTGAACCGCCTCGCTGTCTATGTGCAGGGGTGCTGATAGTGCAGCTGGTGGTGAAGCTTTACCGGTTGCTGTGACAGTGTTGATGTGAACCGCCTCGCTGTCTATGTGCAGGGGTGCTGACAGTCCAGCAGGTGGTGAAGCTTTACCGGTTGCTGTGACAGTGTTGATGTGAACCGCCTCGCTGTCTATGTGCAGGGGTGCTGATAGTGCAGCTGGTGGTGAAGCTTTACCGGTTGCTGTGACAGTGTTGATGTGAACCGCCTCGCTGTCTATGTGCAGGGGTGCTGACAGTCCAGCAGGTGGTGAAGCTTTACCGGTTGCTGTGACAGTGTTGATGTGAACCGCCTCGCTGTCTATGTGCAGGGGTGCTGATAGTCCAGCTGGTGGTAAAGCTTTACCGGTTGCTGTGACAGTGTTGATGTGAACCGCCTCGCTGTCTATGTGCAGGGGTGCTGATAGTCCAGGAGGTGGTGAAGATTTACGAGTGTTGTGACAGTATTGATGTGAACCGCCTCGCTGTCTTTTTGCAGGGGTGCTGACAGTCCAGGAGGTGGTGAAGATTTACGGGTGTTGTGACAGTATTGATGTGAACCTCCAGAATATCTTTCTAGGTGTCTGTCAAAGGCCATAGTTTGAAACTTGCCTGAAGTCGAACGGAACACCAGAGTGGACGCGGTTTTAACGCTGGTAACTCTAGTGTGCACCGTTCAAAATGCAACCTTTCGGGATAATTCCCCTAAATTCGTCACTGGATAAGTCATTGATTAAAACTACAATGCTTAGTTTCGTCATCCACCTCAATCGTTGGTAAGTCGGTCACCTATAACTTTTTGATTTGTGTCACTTGATCGGGCGATGTCACATAATCAGTTGATTTTTGTCACTTATTCAGTACGGTGACCTAATCGGGCGATGTCACCTTTTGTCATGTTTGCTTGTAACACGACCATCCCGGTCAAAACACGGCCGAGAGCTGCACATGACAAGCCGATGGCGCTCAAGAGTTGGCTCCAAGTCACTTGAGTGACGATATTGCTCACGGTCAAGAGTCGCCATGTGCTCATCTAGAACCAGTAGCGACAGTCATCAATGGAGATTTCATGTACTTTTTAGACTGAAAATGTAACGTCGTCAGAAAATAGCAGTTTACGGTATAACTGATCACGAGTTGAGAGTACAATGTATATCATGCTTCTTTGTTCTTGCTAATTATATCATATTATATATTCGCCTGTCAAACTTCTGTCTGCTATGTTTTTGTCGCGGAAAATCCGTTGTTTGAGTAAGAGACCATATACGCATCTGATAGTTTGCCATGTCAACGATTGGAAGGAATACCAGACCAGTAGGTCAGATCGACCAACATGACGTCATCTGGTCACAAAACTTGATGCCTTACCATCACATGATCCAGAGTCATCATTCTTGATGCCGAGAGTAGTTATCGCGTTCAAATGGAGTTACTTTAGATATTAGTGTAAACTAATCTCTCCGTGGTCGAATTTCCCACCCCACTACAACTCTGATCGCGATGAATCTTCTACAACTTTCGATACTTTCACTACTCTTGATCAGAGGTAAGTCATTTTTGCGTAGTTTACATTTTTTATTATCGCGGTGATTGCTGTTCACTGCTGCAATATTGTTATTAGTAAAACAGAGTTGGCTATTCATTCCTGATTGTCACGGCTATGGTACTATAAGGATGGGCAAGGTAAAAAAACCTTGGGTAAAGCTAATCAAGTCGGTTACCCTTTGGCAGCCCAGTGAAGTCACTAATTTAATATAATCGAATCGATAGCTAAAGCTTATAGCCATAAGCATACCTGTCCCAACCTAAAAATTAAACCAAGCAAACTGGAATCGGCGGCCAACTTTAAATTAAAAAATACATTTTTCGAAAACCAAAAAAGGAAACAACTATAAAAGATATATTTCACATGTTGGTAGGGTATTTGGCAATGAAAGCCAAACTATTTAGAGCGCTGCAAAGTCACTCAAAACATCTGCTTCGAATCACAGTTTTTTCATTTGAATAATCCTCTATTCCCACTATTGATCCACCTTATTAACATTGTTTCAATGCGTAATGTGTTGGTCTGTGTACATTGACAAAAGATCGTGTCTTCATTTTCTAATCATAGGTACTGCTGAGTTAAAGATAACGACTACCATCAGCAATTCACGTCCACGCCTCGGAGAAACGATAACGCTGAGTTGTAACATTGCGGGTGGAACTGCCAACGATGTAAAACCTGTAAGGTGGTGGCACCAGTGGCACTTCATGTTCCCTTTCAAAATGGTTACCGACGGTTGCTCTGTTGCTTCCAAGTGGTACCAATCAAGATTAACAAACATTCAATGTGATGAGAATAACTATAATTTTCAATTAAGTAATGTTCAACCTTTGGACAATGGGCATTGGTTTTGTGAGGGTGATGGACAAGATCCCACAGACTGGCAGATGTTGGATGTTTCAGGTAAGTTTGAAAAATACATATATCAATGCAGAATACAAATTCATCCTTAAAGGAGATAGTGAAACGACGGGACGATAGCGGGATGTTGTAATTAATAAGGTCGCAATCAGATTGATATGATTTGTTAGGTGAGATGCTGGAGTGATGGCCATATACCAGATTTGATGAGTTCGATATGTTAAAAAAGTCAATGCAGCACTCAAAATCGCTCGATAAAATTCAGAATGTTCCTTATCATGCCACGCTATCTGTGAGGTCAAACCAGGAGGACCACATCAATTGAGTGTTGGTCAGACGCGTGCAGGACATATATTACAAAAAATTACAACCAAAATTACTGAAGCGCTGCGAAGCCACTCAAAACATCTCCTTCGTATCATCATTTTCTCGTTCGAATAATCATCAGTTCCCACAGAAGTGTTCCTCCTTGTCGACATTGTGTAGGGAATTGAAGCCTCACTGGAGGTATCAATTTCTATTCTCCGACATCTCAAAATACAATGTCGAATAATGTGATTTTAAATGTTTTTGAAATGCTTCCACATTTTGCACCAACTCAAGAGGTAATGGTTGCATAACCCAAACTGCTGAATTCAAAACGAGGCTTCATTGGCGCATAGTGCATTTACACTGTAATGTGCGGTTCATTCCCAACCCAGTTGTTTTAGAATACAATGTTACTTCGTAATGTGTTATCCTGTGTACATTGACAAAAGATCGCGTCTTCATTTTCTAATTTCAGGTTCTCCTGATTATACGGTAACGAATACCATCAGCAATTTACGTCCACGCCTCGGAGAAACGATAACGCTGAGTTGTAACATTGCGGGTGGAACCGCCAGCGATGTAAAGCATGTGAGGTGGTGGCACCAGTGGTACTACAACTTCCCTCTCAAAATGGTTACCGACGGTTGCTCTGTTGCTTTCAAGGGGTACAAATCAAGATTAACAAACATTCAATGTGATAAGAATAATTATAATTTTCAATTAAGTAATGTTCAACCTTTGGACCGTGGGCGTTGGTTTTGTGAGGCTGATGGACAAGTGGCCTCAAGCTGGCTGAGATTGGACGTTTTAGGTAAGTTAGAAAAATACATATATCAATGCAGAACAGAAATTCATCCTTAAAGGAGATAGTGAAACGACGGGACGATAGCGGGATGTTGTAATTAGTAAGGTCGCAATCAGATTGATATGATTTTTAAGTTGAGATGCTGGAGTGATGGCCATATACCAGATTTGATGAGTTCGATATGTTAAAAAAGTCAATGCAGCACTCAAAATCGCTCGATAAAATTCGGAATGTTCCTTATCATGCCGAGCCATTTTTGAGTCAAACCAGGAGGACCACATCAATTGAGTGTTGGTCAGACGCGTGCAGGACATATATTACAAAAAATTACAACCAAAATTACTGAAGCGCTGCGAAGCCACTCAAAACATCTCCTTCGTATCATCATTTTCTCGTTCGAATAATCATCAGTTCCCACAGAAGTGTTCCTCCTTGTCGACATTGTGTAGGGAATTGAAGCCTCACTGGAGGTATCAATTTCTATTCTCCGACATCTCAAAATACAATGTCGAATAATGTGATTTTAAATGTTTTTGAAATGCTTCCACATTTTGCACCAACTCAAGCGGTAATGGTTGCATAACCCAAACTGCTGAATTCAAAATGAGGCTTCATTGGCGCATAGTGCATTTACGCTGTAATGTGCGGTTCATTCCCAACCCAGTTGTTTTAGAATACAGTGTTACTTCGTAATGTGTTAGCCTGTGTACATTGACAAAAGATCGCGTCTTCATTTTCTAATTTCAGGTTCTCCTGATTATACGGTAACGAATACCATCAGCAATTCAAGTCCACGCCGGGGAGAAACGATAACGCTGAGTTGTAACATTGCGGGTGGAACCGCCAGCGATGTAAAGCATGTGAGGTGGTGCCACTGGTGGAACTCCATTTTTCTCCCTTTCGAACTAGTTACCGACGGTTGCTCTGTTGCTTTCAAGGGGTACAAATCGAGATTAACAAACACTCAATGTGATAAGAATAACTATAATTTTCAATTAAGTAATGTTGAACGTTTTGACCGTGGGCGTTGGTTGTGTGAGGCTGATGGACAAATAGAGGCCACCACAGACTGGCACATGTTGGATGTTTTAGGTAAGTTTGAAAAAAACATATATATCAATGCAGAACACAAATTCATCCTTAAAGGAGATAGCGAAACGACGGAACGATATGTAATACAATGTATATAATATGGAAGTTGTAACGAAAGGCCGCAACCAGGTTGAGATTATATGTTGGGTAAGATGTGGGAGTTATGGCCACTAACCAGTTTGATGTTTTCGATATGTTGAAAAAGTCAATGCAGCACTGAAAATCGCTCTTATAAGAGAAGAGTGTCGATATCTCGGAATTTGGACTGTTCTTTATTAAGCCGAGCCATTTGTAACGTCAAACCAGGAGGACCACATCTGTTGATAAATCGCGAGATGAGTAATCATTACTTTCCTGCCTGCCCCAAGATCTTCTACTTCACCGGACCATAACAATCACCATTTTTCTGGTGCCATGAAATTCTACATTCAATGGAAGTGTGTCCGAAGACTATACAGAGGCTACATGCACCTACATGTATGTCCAAACAGACGACTGACTTTCAGGGGATTTAGTGATAATCCCTGACAGGGCCTCTATAGCAACTAAACTCCATATCCCAATTCCTCCTCCTGAATCGGGCGCCCCGCTTCTTCTGCCCTAAGAAGGTTTCACTTGGCAAATTATTTTGAAAAAGCCTCATTTAGGATCATTTCTTTCACTTGCATTCTACCAAGAGGGAGCATGGCATGCAGTACGAGCTGGTACAAGAGCTTGATAACAATCATACGCTGTTTCATACGTTGTTTGGTATGACTCAGTGGTGTGTTTTTTACTTTATCGTATGAACACTGGCCAAAAAGCTGTTTGTAAAGCCACACTCGCGGGGATTTCCAATGTTTTTTTCAATCGATGAATTCACCTTTTTTTGATACCCGTAAAAATCATAACACATCCTAGCCTAATACCATAAGGAACCAACGTCAGTGGCGCTAAAGCGGCCATTGCCGTGGGCCTAATTCTGAACGATTTTATTTGTGTTATTCGCAACAGGATTCTGTCGTGGCACAATCGTCGCCTCGGAATATACTCATACGTTTTAAATGTTCTATACGACGCGAAAGAAATGCTAAGTGTTCGTTTGTCCTATAAGTTTTCTGTTTCATTCATAAATTACACGAATTTGATCCTTGTTATGCACGTGCTGCTTATTTCAATAACAAATTTCATGATAAAAAATCGACGATTAACTCTGTAATATACGTTGTCCCTTACGAATTAGCTCACGATTGGTGGCCAGTGTGTAGCCACTATGAGCCAATCGTGAGGCAGACTCACAAATGTAATGCACGAGTCTGCATGTGACAGACTAAACACATCTCAGACACTCAATTAAGAGAGTAACTTCACGCCAAGTACGGAATCTCACTTAAATATCAACAGAAAAGAATCGACGAGAACATAATTGGTTTGTGACAGATTACCATGGATAAGATATCTCCCCGTTATAGCCTCGGTCTCATGAATATTCGCCTTTTCAGATTTAATATTTGCAATATTTGCAATACATTCTGTGGCGGGTGGTTCTCCCACCGAGGTTGGCATCTCGCGATTTCGCATTCCGCATCTCGCGGTTTATAATAAGCCTTGTCAGTTGTTAGAAACAAGGGTGCGCCGGTTGGTACAGCTTCAAAGAAGCCACCATCCAAGTTTTAATTTCGAGGGGGATCTTGTAGATTTACAGGGGGGGGGGGGGGGTCGTTGAGTTCAAAGTTTCATATGGCACGACTTGTTGAAAAAGAATCGGGTTATACGAAACACAATGTAATCTGTCTTGAATTCTAGATGCACCAGATACTTCGCAAATGAAAACCAACTATACAGGAAAAATTGTTCATCCATTGATCTATGATGGCGATTGATTATCTAGGTTCCATCCGTAGGCCTAACCACGGATAGATGATGGAGAATCCCCATCATATATCCACTGTTAGACTTGGTGACTGGACTGCTACTCCGATGGGTTTATACTTTACTGCATATGGTCATTTTTGATGGAATTCCCAACATAGTCCAAGGGCCATCAGTGCATCAACCGATGGCCCATCAATGATCCATGCATGGACAATTTTGCCTGCGTACCTCTCGATCATGAGCCGGCATATTTTCAACTACAAATACATGTAGCTCCCTCAAAATATCAGACTATACATGTAGTAATTACCATTGGTCAGTTTCATAAACACTTTTCAAATTCTTTGAAGTGCTATCTTCGCAAAACAGCCTTCAACCTTCATGCAAACTTCGAATACCTAATTATTTGGCCAAAATGGGTTGGATTTCTATTTAAAGCCAACTCTCTAGAGCTTTGCTTTAACATGCTACACCAATCTCTTAGGTTTTCCTGAGATTAATCAGTTACACCTACTGTTTTCAGTTCCGCCTGATGTTGAAGTCAAAATCAGTAAGACAACTGTTAATGAACATGAATCCGTGCGGTTTGAATGTGCTACCAGCGGAGGCTACCCGGAGCGCATAGAGCGGTACCAGTGGCTCTGGAAGAAGAGTGGCTCCACTGCGGAACAGGTTATCCAAGACTCCGAGACCAGCACGCAGAATGGGAAGCTTTTCGAGTTCGTGCGCATACCATACGACAGGAGTGGGACGTACTCGTGTAAGGCTTGGAATCTTGGTGAGATGGGACAGGCATCGGCAGTCCTGACTGTGCATTGTAAGT
This sequence comes from Lineus longissimus, assembly GCF_910592395.1. Taxonomy (NCBI): domain Eukaryota; kingdom Metazoa; phylum Nemertea; class Pilidiophora; order Heteronemertea; family Lineidae; genus Lineus; species Lineus longissimus. Next base: position 1,800,609 of record NC_088325.1, on the reverse strand, counting down.
TTGGTTCTGCATTCTTTGTAATATGTCTGCTGATATATTTAACTGAATCTTCTAATCAAACTGAAAATCCTTATGAAATTCCTTTCCATATATTAGTGATCATTTTGAATACCGTTGCAACTATTCATTAGCTCATCTGTCTGACATCAAATCACTTAAAATTATTGCTTTGTAATTAAGGAGGTGGAAACATAGTACAATGTATGTGAAGGGTTTACAGAGAAGGAGCAGAAGGAATTCACAGAGGTCCTGGCGAAGGACTGAAAATAACTTAACAGTTTTCATCAGTTGACAAAATCTTTCCCTGATGCAGTGCACACTGCATTATGCATTGGTCACTGACCACTTCCTTTTCACCCACAGTTTCTCCTAGAATATACCCAGAGGCCAACATGACGTATGACGTGGTGGGTGAGATAGGCAAGGAGGCATCGTTTGAACTGTTCATCATCGCCAACCCGACTCCGGCAACAACGGGTTACGTCTGGTCCAAAGATGACAACATCCTTTCGAACTCATCGTCCGAATATGAAATTATTTCCGGGCCGACGTCGAGCAAGTTGGCCATCGAACACGTCAAATCCTCCGATTATGGGAACTATACGTGCTCTGTGAAAACGAGCAGATTTCAAGTGAAAGTTTTCAAATTTAAGCTTTTCAAACCAGGTAAGTTGTATCATCTGTTGTTAGTGGTTTCCGAACGGAGATGGGTGTATTTCAATGGCCACCTTAATAGTCGATTCTGAAGCCCTTGGTAGGAATGAGGTTCCAGAAGAATCTAATAGTGTGACTACGTGTATCGAATAGTGAGAAAGAAGGAGTTCGAGGCCAATCTGCTCTGTGCTAGATAACTTTATTTGAACTGATCTAAAACATGACCGATACAAAACTATCACAATACATTACGATGTAAGAAAGGTAATGATTGGTCAAGCTACTGTACAGATAGGCGTGACGCGAGCGTCCGGCTCGGGGGCGGAGCAGTGTAGACGTGCTTGCAGAGTCCGAATGGTTCCCACAGTAGGTATAAAATTCCGCCGAATTCTTTTAATTGTGAAGCCAACACATTTACGTCAAAGTACCCCCTAAAACCAATTACACGAGATTATTTAATATGTTTCGAGATATTGGAATCTGAGAGGTTGTAGGAACTCTGAAGGATTTATTTAAGGACCCAGAAGAGGTTAATGGCAATCAAAAAATCAGAAGACGAAGGTCTACAGTAATAATGTATCTCGTAGTGTATAAAAAACCAGATGGCAAAATTCCTTGATTCCATCCATAATTTCGAGTGAAGTGCGTATCAAACACCTAAATATCAATCACAACCGTTCAGTACCTACTCGAATGAAACAGAAGCAATTATACAACCAAGGAGCTCCAGCTCGGTATTGATTCCTTAAATCCGACACAGTCGTGGTCGTTGCCCTGTTAACCGTTTGGGTGCCAAATGACATTTTAGGGTAAAATCCCCCCCCCCAAGGTCTTCGGACATGTTAGAAGGTCAATACAACGCATCATGTATCATTCACCTGTGGTTGTGTTTTAAGGCTGTATATGTGTCTATGCTGTCAGAAAGTGACACCAATCATAGGAAATCTTGACGTCAATTCCAAACTGATGTACATGTAGTTCATGATTCCAACACTGAGACGTTGAAAGACCAAATCTGCACATTCATCTCATAACTATATATCACAACTGTTGCTTCATTTTAGGTCCACCCTCTGCACCCAGCAAACTCGAAGTTGTCAATTCAACTGCCGTAGCAGCGACGCTCACATGGATCTCAGAAATCAATGGCGGGTCGGAGCAGAGATTTTACGTCCAATACAAGAAGTTTGCCGACAACTGGGACGTTGCCCCGGAGGTTCCTCAAGGAGGAATAACTGATCCAGGTCTCAAGAAAGCCGTGTATCATAAGATTATGGGTCTTGAGTCGAATGTTGGGTATATATTTAGGGTGCGCAGCAGGAACTCCCACCCGGGGACTCACACCAGTAACTTTAGCAACGTGGCTTCTGGGGAAACACCAGGTTTGTGGATCTCTTTTGGAGACTTTTATAGACATTTGATCTCTTCAGTTGTTTAGTTCACACCTGAGCTGCGTTATTTACCTTTTGGGGAATACCTCTGATGCACGTCATGGGTTTCTATGAATCGTTACTCTCAGCAGTGCGGCCGGTCTTTGAATAGGACAAGAAGCTGAGATGCTCCCAACCGCCTTGGCGTCTAATGAGATAGGGGTATGGTTGATTTCGATTTCGCAACTTCGCCAAGTTGCGTGCCGTCAACGACTTACCACACAAGTGTAGGCAATTTCATTTCTCCGTTAGACCTGCCCATATCCACATCATATGCATGGCCATTGTTTAAACCATTTCTTCAAACATGTTTGTATTTTTACTTTGCAGAAAAACCCAAAACGTCCCTCATAGGTGTGAATCGGATAGGTAAAAAAGTAACCGTGGGCTGGGAACGAGTGACTGGAAAATATACGGGGCTGAAGATCAAATACTGCCAGACCGGCACAGACGACTGCATGACTCACACCGTGCCTAAACAAGAGAATACCTATGTAACATTTGTTGTTGATCCCGATAAATCATATTATTATTATATGGTTGTCAAAGATGGTGGTGATGTTGTATACAGGAGCAGGGTCGTCAATGACGAGGTTGATGACAAGACAAGCATAAGTGAGTCAGGTTGACTTCAGCCGAATATGGACAAATAAAAGCTCGACAGATCGAACATAGAAACGTCGATTCTAATTTCAACATGTCCTGATAATCTATTCATTCATATACATACTGCACGCTGTCTGGCTAAAATGGCTGAGTCTGATGAAGATAACATCCAAAGTTGTTTTCTTTACAGCAGCTGTAGGCGGTCATGTTGGAGCCGGCATTGTAGCGATAACAGGCGTCGTTCTGGCTGTTATTTTATGGTAAGCTACTTCGGATACAGGTCTAATGGTAAAACGGCGACAGATTTCGGTGAAGTTGAAGGTGGGGGGGGGGCATATAGTTGTCGACACTGGTTTCTTGATCGTACTATAATAAGGATCTACAGTTAATATCCCAGAAGCTATTAACACATGAAGCTAGCTGATGAAATATTCGATAAATAATCTTTCAGATTTTTATCAAACATTGACGGTTCATAGAGGTGGGTAATGAATCATTGAGGAAAGTCATTTGACATACATGTACCAATCTTAAATTAACCTGCCATGCACTAGTGATGTTTTGATCTTGATCGCTATTCGCGTAGAGTGACGAGAATCCCAAATTCCAGATCTTAGCCTCTCTAATAAAACTGTATTTACTTCTGTAGGAAACGTGGTCTACTGCGATGGAGAAAGAGGCAGTGTCATCGACCGGCAAATGACAACGCTGATTACGATGATACCAGGGTTGAATTCACAACAGCCGGAAATCGCCCTGTACACACCTACGCCAACATTGAGACAGATCACGTAAATGATGTGTTTGACCCTGAACGCTGGCATGGACAAATAAACCCACAGCCATTGCCTACGGGGCACCGCGTTCCGGTTCACGGAGTCCATGGGAATGAGCCTGCGGAGTCCGACGATGACGTAGACGCTGTCGTGGGTGCATACGATTACGCGACATGGCAGCAGGGTGTTCCAGGTCAACGCCCAGTCCCTGCACCTCAGCAGAATCAAACGGAGTGTGGCTCCTCAGACGATGAGTCTGGGGAGTATATCTTAAGCGATCCGATAAGCGACCAGGAGGGACAGGAGCCTGAAGGTACATACAATGACCTACGAATCCTCGTAGCAGACGCACAGAAAGAGCTAAGAATCCACAAGGACGCGCCGCCTGACCAAAGTACAGCAGAGAGCAGTTCCAGACAAGCTAATGGCGGCTCAGACGATGAGTCTGGGGATTATATCTTATGCGATCCAATAAGCGACCAGGAGGGACAGGAGCCTGAAGGTACATACAATGACCTACGAATCCTCGTAACAGACGCACAGAAAGAGCTAAGAATCCACAAGGACGCGCAGCCTGACCAAAGTACAGCAGAGAGCAGTTCAAGACAAGCTAATGGCTCCTCAGACGATGAGTCTGGGGAGTATATCTTAAGCGATCCAATAAGCGACCAGGAGGGACAGGAGCCTGAAGGTACATACAATGACCTACGAATCCTCGTAACAGACGCACAGAAAAAGCTAAGAATCCACAAGGACGCGCAGCCTGACCAAAGTACAGCAGAGAGCAGTTCAAGAGCTAATGGGTCCAATGGGCGGACTCCAAGTCGCTCGAATGGCGTCCAAGAGTTGGTTACAAGTCGTTCGAGTGACAATATGGTAAACGAGCAAGGGTCACTGTACGCGTATTTAGATCCAGTAGCGCCAGTAACGCATGGAGAGTACTTGGACTTCAGACAAAGCCTAGTTCCTGCACCTCAGCAAAATCAAACGGAGTGTGGCTCCTCAGACGATGAGTCTGGGGAGTATATCTTAAGCGATCCAATAAGCGACCAGGAGGGACAGGAGCCTGAAGGTACATACAATGACCTACCAATTCTCGTAACAGACGCACAGAAAGAGCTAAGAATCCACAAGGACGCGCAGCCTGACCAAAGTACAGCAGAGAGCAGTTCAAGACAAGCTAATGGCTCCTCAGACGATGAGTCTGGGGAGTATATCTTAAGCGATCCAATAAGCGACCAGGAGGGACAGGAGCCTGAAGGTACATACAATGACCTACCAATCTTCGTAACAGACGCACAGAAAGAGCTAAGAATTCACAAGGACGCGCAGCCTGATCAAAGTACAGCAGAGAGCAGTTCAAGACAAGCTAATGGGTCCAATGGGCAGACTCCAAGTCGCTCGAATGGCGCCCAAGAGTTGGTTACAAGTCGTTCGAACGACAATATGGCAAACGAGCAAGGGTCACCATACGCGCATTTAGATCCAGTAGCGCCAGTAACGCATGGAGGGTACTTGGACTTCAGACAACTTAGTTCGGAATAATAGGTATCAACATCCCAATAGGTGGCGCTGATTATAACTTGTGTGTGCGTCAAACAGACAACATTCTCGTCTCTGCCACACCAACGAAATACCCTAGTGACAGTCAGAGTCACGTCGCGGCTGCCGTGGCTGGTACCCTATTAAGACCGATCAGAACATTTTTAAAGGGACACCTCTGTCGAGGTGTTTGTATGTGCTTGTGACATCACCGACGTACAGGTGGCGCCCGTGTATAACTTGATATATTGTATTGTTAACGTAGTCTGTAGGGAAGGTTGTGACCGTCGTTTACGTCACGCCGGTTTTTATTGGTACAGGACTCCGTCAAGGCCACAACATTCCGCCCTACATTTATAATCTCTTTCTCACGGATTTAATCCCTTTCTTCTATAAGTACATTTTCCTTGATGAACAGATGACGGGTGAACTAAATTCTTATATTATGATTGCAGCAAAAACGTCCTTAACTCTTTTCGAATGAGTGATTTTGTAATATATTTCGTTCATTTTAGCACGGTAGAGTCATAATTGTAGTCGAGGGTCCTGACGTAAGCGACGGTCACCACCACTTCGGTCCTATCAGTTGCAGATAATGAATATATCCATAGTCTGCATTATATATACACCCGGGAAGAGTCTAGCAGCCCTAGTGGTGGGGATGTGAACCAATATCTCCAGTGAAGTATCACTTCCAAAAATATAAGCTTCTATTCATTTATAGCTTTGTAAATATGCTATATCGGTTTCAGAATAAGATGTTAAAAGCTAGGCATTGCCTTAAATTTTGCTGATGACCACGATTGATAAACCAATTGGGACTTGTATGTTGATTGCATGTATCCGAGATGGCGAGGTTGGATCGTTTATAGAAAGCTCGGACTTGTATGTTGATTGCATGTATCCGAGATGGTAATGTTTGGATCGTTTATAGAAGGCTTGGACTTGTATGTTGATTGCAGGCATCCGAGATGGTAAGGTCGGATCGTTTATAGAAGGCTTGGACTTGTATGTTGATTGCATGTATCCGAGATGGCGAGGTTGGATCGTTTATAGAAGGCTTGGACTTGTATGTTGATTGCATGTATCCGAGATGGCGAGGTTGGATCGTTTAGAACCACATTTATTTAGTTATGCATGTATAATAAGAATTATCATGATATTGGTAAAGGGTTATAATACTTAACACACAAGATTAGGTGAGGATTGATAAGGCCTTAACTGAAGGAGATAACGCCAGTGTTAGTGACAAAGGTTGTTTTGAATAACCGGGCCTAGACCTTTTTCCGATTTGTCGCTCAATTACAGTCTGAGTCTGATGACAGTTCCCATTGGTTCCCATTGTCTTTGTTCACGACGATTCCGACAGTCTGTACACTATGCGTTGCCTAAATGATCCAAAGTCCCAGAACATGTATAAGTGTCGTGTAACACAAATAAGGGATACGTCATGGACACAAAGCTTGTGTCGCTTAATCTATAGCCACAGCTAGTTTTCTCTTGTAGTCTTTTTTAACTGCATGTTTAGTGGTATAACTCCATCCCAATTGATTGTCTTTATAGTGATCAGGATCACGCGCCGATACAACATATGTTACTTCTTTGTTCTAGTTATGATACGACCTATTAACGCATTCCTCGTCGCAGCGGCGGTGGTTTTGCTGCTACCCTATCAGAAAACTCTTAAAGGGACGCCTCTGTCGAGGTGTTTGTATGTGCTTGTGACATCACCGACGTACAGGTGGCGCCCGTGTATAACATGATATATTGTATTGTTAACGTAGTCTGTAGGGAAGGTTGTGACCATCGTTTACGTCACGCCGGTTTTCATTGGTACAGGACTCCATCAAGGTCACAACATTCCGCCCTACATTTGTAATCTCTTTCTCACGGATTTAATCCCTTTCTTCTATAAGTACATTTTCCTTGATGAACAGATGACGGGTGAACTAAATACTTATATTATGATTGCAGCAAAAACGTCCTTAACTCTTTTCAAATACGTGATTTTGTGATATCTTTCGTTCATTTTAGCACGGTATAGTCATGTTTGTAGTCGAGATTCCTGACGTAAGCGATGGTCACCACCACTTCGGTCCTATGAGTTGTAAATATTGAATATATCCATAGTCTGCATTATATATATACCCGGGAAGAGTCTAGCAGCCCTAGTGGCGGGGATGTGAACTATAGTTGCCGCAACTTTATGGAGACTAAAGGGTTTCGTTGAATGAGAACTTTCTTCTATTAGATCAGAGTCTTTCAAATATTTGAAAGACTTGAAAGACTCTGATTAGACTAACTTTTGAAAGTGTGGAAATTCAATTGCGACCCTATTTAATTCTGCGGACGAAAAGCAAAAACCTATAGACGAGATTAAATTCTGATCCAGTTTTTAATTTACCGGATCAAATATGTATTTTGCAGATGCCACAATAGTTTTCACAAGATAGAAAGAGTTGATGTTACGAATGTAATAATAATATGGGCTTTTATTCATTATTGTAAAATATGTCACCGTGTTTTTCAAAATTAGCCTTTGAAAGCTTGGCGTTAGCCAAAATGTGACCACTATAAAATGTCAAATTGTGGTCATTTTAGCTCCACCTTCGCGGCTTTGGTAACCAATATCTCCAGTGAAGTATCAATTCCTAAAGTATAAGCTTATATTCATTAGCTTTGTAAATATGCTATATCGGTTTCAGAATAAGATGTTAAAAGCTAGGCATTGCCCAAATTTTGGTGATGACCACTTTTGATCAACCAATTGGGACTTGTATGTTGATTGCATGTATCCGAGATGGCGAGGTTGGATCGTTTATAGAGGGCTTGGACTTGTATGTTGATTGCATGTATCCGAGATGGCGAGGTTGGATCGTATATAGAGGGCTTGGACTTGTATGTTGATTGCATGTATCCGAGATGGCGAGGTTGGATCGTTTATAGAAGGCTTGGACTTGTATGTTGATTGCATGTATCCGAGATGGTAAGGTTGGATCGTTTATAGAAGGCTTGGACTTGTATGTTGATTGCATGTATCCGAGATGGTATGGTTGGATCGTTTATAGAAGGCTTGGACTTGTATGTTGATTGCATGTATCCGAGATGGTAAGGTTGGATCGTTTATAGAAGGCTTGGACTTGTATGTTGATTGCATGTATCCGAGATGGCGAGGTTGGATCGTTTAGAACCACATTTATTTAGTTATGCATGTATAATAAGAATTATCATGATATTGGTAAAGGGTTATAATACTTGACACACAAAATAAGTTGAGGATTGATAAGGCCTTAACTGAAGGAGATAATGCCAGCGTTAGTCAGAGTGACAAAGGTTGTTTTGAATAACCGGGCCAAGGCCTTTTTCCGATTTGTCGCTCAATTACAGTCTGAGTCTGATGACAGTTCCCATTGGTTCCCATTGTCTTTGTTCACGATGATTCAGACAGTCTATACACTATGCGTTGCCTAAATGATCCAAAGTCCCAGAACATGTATAAGTGTCGTGTAACACAAATAAGGGATACGTCATGGACACAAAGCTTGTGTCGCTTGATCTATAGCCACAGCTAGTTTTCTCTTGTAGTCTTTTTTAACTGCATGTTTAGTGGCATAACTTCATCCCAATTGAGTGTCTTTATAGTGATCGGGATCACGAGCCGATTCAACATATATTACTTCTTTGTACTAGTTATAATATCGACCTATTAACGCATTCCTCGTCGCAGCGGCGGTGGTTTTGCTGCTACCCTTTCAAAAAACTCTTAAAGGGACACCTCTGTCGAGGTGTTTGTATGTGCTTGTGACATCACCGACGTACAGGTGGCGCCCGTGTATAACATGATATATTGTATTGTTAACGTAGTCTGTAGGGAAGGTTGTGACCGTCGTTTACGTCACGCCGGTTTTCATTGGTACAGGACTCCATCAAGGTCACAACATTCCGCCCTACATTTGTAATCTCTTTCTCACGGATTTAATCCCTTTCTTCTATAAGTACATTTTCCTTGATGAACAGATGACGGGTGAACTAAATACTTATATTATGATTGCAGCAAAAACGTCCTTAACTCTTTTCAAATACGTGATTTTGTGATATCTTTCGTTCATTTTAGCACGGTATAGTCATAATTGTAGTCGAGATTCCTGACGTAAGCGATGGTCACCACCACTTCGGTCCTATCAGTTGTAGATGTTAAATATATCCATAGTCTGCATTATATATACACCCGGGAAGAGTCTAGCAGCCCTAGTGGTGGGGAGGTGACCTTTAGTTGGCGCAACTTTTGTGGAGACTAAAGGGTTTCGTTGAATGAGAACATTCTTCCAGAGTCTTTCAAATATTTGAAAGACTTGAAAGACTCTGATAAGACTAACTTTTGAAAGTGTGGAAATTCAATTGCGACCCTATTTAATTTTGCGGACGAAAAGCAAAAACCTATAGACGAGATTAAATTTTGATCCAGTCTTTGATTTACCGGATCAAATATGTATTTTGCAAATGCCACAATAGTTTTCACAAGATAGATAGAGTTGATTTTACGAATGTAATAATATGGGCTTTTATTCATTATTGTAAAATATGTCACCGTGTTTTTCAAAATTAGCCTTTGAAAGCCTGGCGTTAGCCAAAATGTGACCACTATAAAATGTCAAGTTGTGGTCATTTTAGCTCCACCTTCGCGGTTTCGGTAACCAATATCTCCAGTGAAGTATCAATTCCTAAAGTATAAGCTTATATTCATTAGCTTTGTAAATATGCTATATCGGTTTCAGAATAAGATTTTAAAAGCTAGGCATTGCCCAAATTTGGTGATGACCATTTTTGATCAACCAATTGGGACTTGTATGTTGATTGCATGTATCCGAGATGGCGAGGTTGGATCGTTTATAGAAGGCTTGGAATGTATGTTGATTGCATGTATCCGAGATGGTAAGGTTGGATCGTTTATAGAAGGCTTGGAATGTATGTTGATTGCATGTGTCCGAGATGGCGAGGTTGGATCGTTTATAGAAGGCTTGGACTTGTATGTTGATTGCATGTATCCGAGATGGTATGGTTGGATCGTTTATAGAAGGCTTGGACTTGTATGTTGATTGCATGTATCCGAGATGGCGAGGTTGGATCGTTTATAGAAGGCTTGGACTTGTATGTTGATTGCATGTATCCAAGATAGCGAGGTTGGATCGTTTATAGAAGGCTTTGACTTGTATGTTGATTGCATGTATCCGAGATGGCGAGGTTGGATCGTTTATAGAAGGCTTTGACTTGTATGTGGATTGCATGTATCCGAGATGGCGAGGTTGGATCGTTTAGGAGGCTTACCACATTTATTTAGTTATGCATGTATAATAAGAATTACAAACAAAACTGTCATGATTTTTGGGCAGCGACATGTATTCATCAAAGACAGGGAGAGTTGCACAGTGAAATAGAGCTTATCATAATGTCAAGTTGTGGTAAATACATGGCTGGGATGAAAGTGGATCCTCAATCTATGGTTGATTCTAAATCTACAGAGTCAGGCTATCACAGAAATATGCTTTTTGAGAATATATGTAAGAAAATAGCAATTGGTAATGTTGTAAATTTTATCATGATATTGGTAAAGGGTTATAATACTTAACACACAAAATTAGGTGAGGATTGATAAGGACTTAACTGAAGGAGATAACGCCAGCGTTAGTGACAAAGGTTGTTTTGAATAACCGGGCCTAGGCCTTTTTCCGATTTGACGCTCAATTACAGTCTGAGTCTAACACAAATACGGGATACGTCATGGACACAAAGCTTGTGTCGCTTGATCTATAGCCACAGCTAGTTTTCTCTTGTAGTCTTTTTTAACTGCATGTTTAGTGGTATGACTTCATCCCAATTGATTGTCTTTATAGTGATCGGGATCACGAGCCGATACAACATATATTACTTCTTTGTTCTAGTTATAATATCGACCTATTAACGCATTCCTCGTCGCAGCGGCGGTGGTTTTGCTGCTACCCTATCAGAAAACTGTTCAAGGGACGCCTCTGTCGAGGTGTTTGTATGTGCTTGTAACATCACCGACGTACAGGTGGCGCCCGTGTACAACATGATATATTGTATTGTTAACGTAGTCTGTAGGGAAGGTTGTGACCGTCGGTTACGTCACGCCGGTTTTCATTGGTACAGGACTCCGTCAAGGCCATAACATTCCGCCCTACATTTGTAATCTCTTTCTCACGGATTTAATCCCTTTCTTCTATAAGTACATTTTCCTTGATGAACAGATGACGGGTGAACTAAATACTTATATTATGATTGCAGCAAAAACGTCCTTAACTCTTTTTCAAATGAGTGATTTTGTAATATATTTCGTTCATTTTAGCACGGTATAGTCATGATTGTAGTCGAGATTCCTGACGTAAGCGACGGTCACCACCACTTCGGTCCTATCAGTTGTAGATGTTAAATATATCCATAGTCTGCATTATATATACACCCGGGAAGAGTCTAGCAGCCCTAGTGGTGGGGAGGTGACCTTTAGTTGGCGCAACTTTTGTGGAGACTAAAGGGTTTCGTTGAATGAGAACATTCTTCTATTAGATCAGAGTCTTTCAAATATTTGAAAGACTTGAAAGACTCTGATTAGACTAACTTTTGAAAGTGTGGAAATTCAATTGCGACCCTATTTAATTCTGCGGACGAAAAGCAAAAACCTATAGACGAGATTAAATTCTGATCCAGTCTTTGATTTACCGGATCAAATATGTATTTTGCAAATGCCACAATAGTTTTCACAAGATAGATAGAGTTGATGTTACGAGTGTAATAATAATATGGGCTTTTATTCATTATTGTAAAACATGCCACCGTGTTATTCAAAATTAGCCTTTGAAAGCTTGGCGTTAGCCAAAATGTGACCACTATAAAATGTCAGGTTGTGGTCATTTTAGCTCCACCTTCGCGGTTTTGGTAACCAATATCTCCAGTGAAGTATCAATTCCTAAAGTATAAGCTTATATTCATTAGCTTTGTAAATATGCTATATCGGTTTCAGAATAAGATGTTAAAAGCTAGGCACTGCCCAAATTTTGGTGATGACCACTTTTGATCAACCAATTGGGACTTGTATGTTGATTGCATGTATCCGAGATGGCGAGGTTGGATCGTTTATAGAAGGCTTGGACTTGTATGTTGATTGCATGTATCCGAGATGGTGAGGTTGCATCGTTTATAGAAGGTTTGGACTTGTATGTTGATTGCATGTATCCGAGATGGCGAGGCTGGATCGTTTATAGAAGGCTTGGACTTGTATGTTGATTGCATGTATCCGAGATAGCGAGGTTGGATCGTTTATAGAAGGCTTGGACTTGTATGTTGATTGCATGTATCCGAGATGGCGAGGTTGGATCGTTTATAGAAGGCTTGGACTTGTATGTTGATTGCATGTATCCGAGATGGCGAGGTTGGATCGTTTATAGAAGGCTTGGACTTGTATGTTGATTGCATGTATCCGAGATGGCGAGGTTGGATCGTTTATAGAAGGCTTGGACTTGTATGTTGATTGCATGTATCCGAGATGGCGAGGTTGGATCGTTTATAGAAGGTTTGGACTTGTATGTTGATTGCATGTATCTGAGATGGTATGGTTGGATCGTTTATAGAAGGTTTGGACTTGTATGTTGATTGCATGTATCCGAGATGGCGAGGTTGGATCGTTTATAGAAGGCTTGGACTTGTATGTTGATTGCATGTATCCGAGATGGCGAGGTTGGATCGTTTATAGAAGGTTTGGACTTGTATGTTGATTGCATGTATCTGAGATGGTATGGTTGGATCGTTTATAGAAGGTTTGGACTTGTATGTTGATTGCATGTATCCGAGATGGTAAGGTTGGATCGTTTATAGAAGGTTTGGACTTGTATGTTGATTGCATGTATCTGAGATGGTATGGTTGGATCGTTTATAGAAGGTTTGGACTTGTATGTTGATTGCATGTATCCGAGATGGTAAGGTTGGATCGTTTATAGAAGGTTTGGACTTGTATGTTGATTGCATGCATCCGAGATGGTGAGGTTGGATCGTTTAGAAGGCTTACCACATTTATTTAGTTATGCATGTATAATAAGAATTACTAACAAAACTGTCATGATTTTTGGGCAGCGACGACAGGGAGAGTTGCACAGTGAAATAGAGCTTATCATAATGTCAAGTTGTGGTAAATACATGGCTGGGATGAAAGTGGATCCTCAATCAATGGTTGATTCTAAATCTACAGAGTCAGGCTATCATAGAAATATGCTTTTTGAGAATATATGTACGAAAAAAGCAATTGGTATTGGAATGTTGTAAATTTTATCATGATATTGGTGATCGGGATCACGAGCCGATACAACATATATTACTTCTTTGTTCTAGTTATAATATCGACCTATTAACGCATTCCTCGTCGCGGCGGCGGTGGTTTTGCTGCTACCCTATCAGAAAACTGTTAAATGGACACCTATGTCGAAGTGTTTTTATGTTCATTGTGACAAATCCGACGTACAGAGCGCTTGTGTAATACATGATGTATTGTATAATATAGGGAAGGTTGTGACCGTCGTTTACGTCACGCCGGTTTTCATTGGTACAGGACTCCGTCAAGGCCACAACATTCCGCCGTACATTTGTAATGTCTTTCTCATGGATTTAATCCCTTTCTTCTTAAAGAACATTTTCCTTGATGAACTAATGATAGGTAAACTACTTATGTTATGAATGCAGGAAAAAATTCCTTAAATCTTTTCAAATGAGTGACTTTGTAATATATTTCATTCATTTTAGCACGGTATAGTCATGTTTGTAGTCGAGATTCCTGACTTAATCGACGGTCACCACCATTCCGATCCTGTAAGGTATTTAATGTATCCATAGTTTGCATTACACCCGGGAAGAATCTACCAATGTCTTTGATATAGGAATGAAAATGACTCATTGCCATGCCATGGGTCTACATGTATGATGATGGTGGATGATGATTTGTCATTGAAATTATGATTGCATGGTGCATATGCATTTTTTTAATGTGATAATTACTTAATGGGGTTATTACAAATGAAGATGAAACCGTACTCAAAACAATGTACCCTCTGAATTAATGAGTTATGTAGGCCCTTTGAATGTCAGGAAACAGATTAACTCGGTAGTTAATCAGCTTCGTCAGAGATTTATTTTGTGACCGAATTGGACAGGATTTTTTTCATGGCGATTATGATGAGATCTCTGCCAGTGCTATCTCTTTCATTTCCTCAATTCGTAGATAAATCATTTTGTAAACACAACAGAAGTTTTTCGAATATCACAACCGTGCCCATTCCTGGCCTCATGACGGTAAAAGGCGATACCTCTAACTTCTGATGAACGCTCTTGGGCATTTCTAGCCTATTGGCCTTTAATGAGGATGCGCCAGTTCCTAATGTATTCAAGCAATTGACAGTTATATCAGACCTTCCATATATTGAAAGACTCTTTTTATGCGTGTAGTTGGAAAAGCTAATGCTGGTATTCCATAACTCTTGTATATTCATTCCCACATAGAGTTATAATTGTTTGCCTCGATGTCTATATTGTGCAGGGGTGCTGATAGTCCAGCAGGTGGTGAAGCTTTACCGGTTGCTGTGTGAACCGCCTCGCTGTCTATGTGCAGGGGTGCTGATAGTCCAGCTTGTGGTGAAGCTTTACCGGTTGCTGTGACAGTGTTGATGTGAACCGCCTCGCTGTCTATGTGCAGGGGTGCTGATAGTCCAGCTGGTGGTGAAGCTTTACCGGTTGCTGTGACAGTGTTGATGTGAACCGCCTCGCTGTCTATGTGCAGGGGTGCTGACAGTCCAGCAGGTGGTGAAGCTTTACCGGTTGCTGTGACAGTGTTGATGTGAACCGCCTCGCTGTCTATGTGCAGGGGTGCTGATAGTCCAGCAGGTGGTGAAGATTTACGGGTGTTGTGACAGTGTTGATGTGAACCGCCTCGCTGTTTTTGTGCAGGGGTGCTGACAGTCCAGGAGGTGGTGAAGATTTATGGGTGTTGTGACAGTGTTGATGTGAACCTCCAGAATATCTTTCGAGGTGTCTGTCAAAGGCCATAGTTTGAAACTTGCCTGAAGTCAGCTGAACACCAGAGTGGAAGCGGTTTTAACACTGGTAACTCTAGTGTGCATCGTTCGAAAATGCAACCTTTCGGGATAATTCCCCTAAATTCGTCACTGGATAAGTCATTGATTAAAACTACAATGCTTAGTTTCGTCATCCACCTCAATCGTTGGTACGTCGGTCACCTATAACTTTTTGATTTGTGTCACTTAATCGGGCGATGTCACATAATCAGTTGATTTTTGTCACTTATTCAGTATGGTGACCTAATCGGGCCGGCGATGTCACCTTTTGTCATGTTTGCTTGTAACACGACCATCCCGATCAAAATACGGCCGAGAGCTGCACATGACAAGCCGATGGCGCTCAAGAGATGGCTCCAAGTCGCTTGAGTGACGATATTGCTCACGGTCAAGAGTCGCCATGTGCTCATCTAGACCCAGTAGCGACAGTCATCAACGGAAAGTTCATGGACTTAACATTTTCAGACCGATATCAGTATACGGTATAACTGATCATGAGTTGAGAGTACAATGTATATCATGCTTCTTTGTTCTTGCTAATTATATCATATTTTATATTCGCCTGTCAAACTTCTGTTTGCTATTTTTTTGTCACGGAAAATCTGTTGTTTGAGTAAGAGACCATATACACATCTGATAGTTTGCTATGTCAACGATCGGAAGGAAAACCAGACCAGTAGGTCAGATCAAACTGGAAGAGACCAACATGACGTCATCTGGTCACAAAACTTGATGCCTTACCATCACATGATCCAGAGTCATCGCCTACTTGATGCCGAGAGTAGTTATCGCGTTCAAATGGAGTTACTTTAGATATTAATGTAAACTAATCTCTCCATGGTCGAATTTCCTACCCCACTATACAACGCTGATCGCGATGAAACTTCTACAACTTTCGATACTTTCACTACTCTTGATCAGAGGTAAGTCATTTTTGCGTAGTTTACATTTTTTATTATCGCGGTGATTGCTGTTCACTGCTGCAATATATGTTACTAGCATTGTACCCGTGGCGCAGGCAGGTTCAAATGGGCTATACCTTGAATTATTATTATCATTAATTTTTTATTATTATAAAACATTTGCAATGAAAATCTAATGCAATATCGAAGGAGCCATATCGAAGAGACAAATTAAACCAACCATTTGTCCACAGACTCGGACCTAGCTGTGGCGTGCTGTATGCGTGTATATAAAAGTATATCAGTTGGTCCGATAGAGATGATGAGGCAATGCCTCGTTCCTTAGTCAGCAATATGCGCCTTACGGAGAAGAAGGATTACCCAGATAGGCCTTCACATGTCGGCCTCCAAATGGCTCGAACCATTTGCACTATCACTTCTATAACTTTAAAATGCATGCTCCTCCTACATGTAGCCAGGTCTCGGGCAAGGCACTTACTCGACAGGCAAGCTAGAAGTTCAGCACTGTGAGCAGCTCCTTGATAAGGCCATTTCAGGTTCAGCGCGCCTCTTCAGATCAAGTATTGAAAGCTGTCGTGAGCACATAAACAGACCATAGTAACCTTCATTTGAAAATCCCTTCATAATCAAGGGCTAGCTCTGGCTAACACTGCACCCATAAACAATAGACCACCAATTTGACCCCAGCTCCCTACTGCGGGAAAACCCAAGTCCAGCAACCGAAAGCACCAAAAATACATTTTTGTTTATATTTGAACTACACACATACGTTTGTTTACAATTTCTTTCCCCGCGAAATCTCGAACATCAGGTGACCTGCAATCGTGGATTGAAAATAACATTAACCTTAGTTCAGCAGGTCCACAGGTACAGGCTGTTCCAATCATCCCCCTACAGTCAACTGTTCAGCAGGTAATGTTAGCCACCCCACAGGGAGTGCAGGTAATTGATTAAGCCCCTGCATAACTAAACAGCAATGACTTGGCTTCTGTGAGTGGTAAGGAGAATTGACAGTGTCCGATTAAAAATCCCTCATCACTGCTCCGCTGGCACTCCAAATGGCACTTTATCGAACCGCCTTATAGTATTATGATATAGATTAGTAAAACAGAGTTGGCTACTTATTCCTGATTGTCACGGCTATGGTACTATAAGGATGGGCAAGGTAATAAAAACCTTGGGTAAAGCTAATCAAGTCGGTTACCCTTTGGCAGCCAAGTGAAGTCACTAATTTAATACAATCGAATCGATAGCTAATGCTTATAGCCATAAGCATAACTGTCCCAACCTAAAAATTAAACCAACAAAACTGGAATCGGCGGCGAACTTCAGATTAAAAAATACATTTTTCGAAAATCAAAAAAGGAAACAACTATGAGAGATATATTTCACATGTTGGTAGGGTATTTGGCAATGAAAGCCAAAATATTTAGAGCGCTGCAAAGTCACTCAAAACATTTGCTTCGTATCACAATTTTTTCATTCGAATAATCCTCTATTCCCACTATTGATCCACCTTGTTAACATTGTTACAATGTTATTTCGTAATGTGTTGGTCTGTGTACATTGACAAAAGATCGTGTCTTCATTTTCTAATCTTAGGTACTCCTGAGGTAAAGATAACGACTACCATCAGCAATTCAAGTCCACGCATCGGAGAAACGATAACGCTGAGTTGTAACATTGCGGGTGGAACCGCCAGCAATATATGGTGGTCGAGTTTGTTCTTATTTTTCGGAAGGGTTACCAACGATTGCTTAGTTACTTCAAAGCGGTACAAATCAAGAGTAACAAACATTCAATGTGATAAGAATAATTATAATTTTCAATTAAGTAATGTTAAACCTTTGGACGGCGGGGTTTGGTGGTGTGAGGCTAACATACATTGGGATGCAAGCTACCTGTCTGTTTCAGGTAAGTTTAAAAACGCTTAAATCAATACAGAACACAAATTCATCCTTGATAGTGAAACGACGGAACGATAACGGGAAGTTGTCATGGCCGCAACCAGGTTGAGATGATTTTTTAGGTGAGATGCTGGAGTGATGGCCATGAACCATGTTTGATGTTTTCGATATGCAGCACTGATAATCGCCCTTCTAAGAGAAGACAGTGTCAATATCTCGGAATTTGGAATGCTCCTTATTATGCGATTACTGACGTCAAACCAGGAGGACCACATCAGTTGAGTGCTGGTCAGACGTGTGTAGGACATAATACAAAAACGTACAGCCAAAATCACCAGAGCGCTGCGAAGCCACTCGAAACATCGCCTTCGTATCATCATTTTTTCGATGGATTAATCCTCTATTCCACTTAAAAGTTCCTCCTTGTAAACATATTGTTTCAAAGCTACTTTGTACTGTGTTGGCCAGTGTGTATACTTCGACAAAAGATCGTGTTGCTTTTCTAGTTTCAGTTAATCCTGCGGTAACGAATACCATCAGCAATTTACGACCACGCCTCGGAGAAACGATAACGCTGAGTTGTAACATTGCGAATGGAACCGCCAGCGATGTCAAGTGGTGGCACTTGTTGGGCTTGGACTTGGACATGGATGAAGAAATTGTTACCGACAATTGCTTTGTTGTTTCAAACTCTAAAAAATCAAGATTAACAAACATTCAATGTGATACGAATAATTATAATTTTCAATTAAGTAATGTTCAACTTTCGGACAGGGGGTATTGGTTGTGTGAGGCTGATGGACAAGAGGCCTCAAGCAAGCTGAGTTTGGATGTTTCAGGTAAGTTTGAATAATACATGTCCAATCAATGCAGAACACAATTCTTCCTTAAAGGAGATAGTGAAACGACGGAACGATATATAATATATAATAGGGAAGTTGTAACGAAAGGCCGCAACCAGGTTGAGATTATATGTTTGGTAAGATGCTGGATGCTTTTCAAATCTTTTTATGATATGTATTAATACCTTTTACGTAACGTTTTTAAGTAATGTATCTAGGCCTATTTATTTTCATCTCTGTGAGGCGCCGCGATATATACATGAGCGGCGCCATACAAATATCGTTTTATTATTATATTATTATTATATGGAGCGATGGCCACTAACCAGTTTGATGTTTTCGGTATGTTAAAAAAGTCAATGCAGCACTGAAAATCGCTCTTATAAGAGAAGAGTGTCGATATCTCGGAATTTGGATTGTTCCTTATTAAGCCGAGCAATTTGTAACGTCAAACCAGGAGGACCACATCTGTCGAGAAATCGCGTGATGAGTAATCTTTACTTTCCTGCCTGCCCCAAGATCTTCCACTTCACCGGACCGTAACAATCACCATTTGTCTGGTGCCATGAAATTCTACATTCAATGGAAGTGTGTCCGAAGACAATACAGAGGCTACATGCACCTACATGTATGTCCAAACAGACGACTGACTTTCAGGGGATTTAGTGATAATCTCTGACAGGGCCTCTATAGCAACTAAACTCCATATCCCAATTCCTCCTCCTGAATTCCCCGCTTCTTCTGCCCTAAGAAGGTTTCACTTGGCAAACTATTTTGAAGAGGCCACATTTAGGATCATTTTCTTTCACTTGCATTCTACCGCGAGGGAGCATGGCATGCAGTACGAGCTGGTACAAGAGCTTAATAACAATCATACGCTGTTTCATATGACTCAGTGGTGTTTTTTTTACTTTATCGTATGAACATTGACCAAAAGTTGTTTGTAAAGCCACACTCGCGGGGATTTCCAATGTTTTTTCAATCGATCTGTTCACCTTTTTTTGATACCCGTAAAAATCATAACACATCCTAGTCTAATACCATTAGGAACCAACGTCAGTGGCGCTAAAGCTGCCAATGCCGTGGGCCTAATTCTAAACGATCTTATTTGTGTTATTCGCAACAGGAATATATTCATACGTTTTAAATGTTCTATACGATGCGAAAGAAATGCTAACTGTTAGTTTGTCCTATAAGTTTTCTGTTTCATTCATAAATTACACGAATTTGATTCTTGTTATGCACGTGCTGCTTATTTCAATAAAAAATTTCATGATAAAAAATCGACGACTAACTCTGTAATATACGTTGTCCCTTACGAATTAGCTCCCGATTGGTTGCCAGTGTGTAGCCACTATGAGCCAATCGTGAGGCAGACTTACAAATGTAATGCATGAGTCTGCACGTGACAGACTAAACACATCTCAGACACTCAGTTAAGAGAGTAGCTTCACGCCAAGTATGGAACCTCACTTAAATATCAACAGAAAAGAACAGACAAGAACATAATTGGATTGTGACAGATTACCATGGATGAGATAGCTCCCCGCTATAGCCTCAGTCTCATGAATGTTCGCCTTTTCAGGTTCAATATTTGCAATACATTCTGTGGCGGGTGGTTCTCCCACTGAGGTTGGCATCTCGCGATTTCGCATTCTGCATCTCGCGGTTTATAATAAGCCTTGCCAGTGGGAAGAAACAGGGGTGCGCCTGTTGGTACAGCTTCAAAGAAGCCACCATCCAAGTTTTAACTTCGAGGGGGATCTTGTAGATTTACAGGGGGGTCGTTGAGTTTAAAGTTTCATATGGCACGACTTGTTGAAAAAGAATCGGGTTATACAAAATACAATGTAATCTGTCTTGAATTCTAGATGCTCCAGATACTTCGCAAATGAAAACCAACTACACAGGAAAAAGTGTTCATCCATTGATCTATGATGGCGATTGATTATCAAGGTTCCATCCATAGGCCCAACCATGGATAGATGATGGAGAATCCCCATCATATATCCACTGTTAGACTTGGTGACTGGACTGCTACTCCGATGGGTTTATACTTTACTGCATATGGTCATTTTTAAGGGAACAAACGGTAGTGGGCCTATGATGGAATTCCCAACATCAGGTAGTCCATGGGCCATCAGTGCATCCACCCATGGGCCCATCAATGATCCATGCATGGGCAATTTTGCCTGTGTACCTCTCGATCATGAGCCGGCATATTTTCAACTACAAATATCTCCCTGAAAATATGAGACTATACATGTAGTAATTACCACTGGTCAGTTTCATAAACACTTTTCCAATTCTTTGAAGTGCCATCTTCGCCAAACAGTATTTTACCATGCAAACTTCGAATACCTAATTATTTGGCCAAAATGGGTTGGATTTCTATTTAAAACCAACTCTCTAGAGCTTTGTTTTAGAATGCTACACCAATCTCTTAGGTTTTGTCTTAGATTAATCAGTAACACCTTCTGTTTTCAGTTCTGCCTGATGTTGAAGTCAAAATCAGTAAGACAACTGTGAATGAACATGAATCCGTGCGGTTAGAATGTGCTACCAGCGGAGGCTACCCGGAGCGCATCGAGTGGTACCAGTGGCTTTGGATGAAGAGCGGCTCCACTGTGGAACAGGTTATCCAAGACGCCGACACCACGCAGAATGGGAAACTTCTCGAGTTCGTGGGCATACCATACGATAGGAGTGGGACGTACTCTTGTAAGGCTTGGAATCTTGTTGGGATGGGACAGGCATCGGCAGTCCTGACTGTGCATTGTAAGTTTGGTTCTGCATTCTTTGTAATATATCTGCTGAGATATTTGACTAAATCATTTATCCAAACTGAAAATCCTCATGAAATTCCTTTCCATGTATTTGTGATCATTTTATATACCGTTACAGCTATTTATTAGCTAATCTGTCTGACAACAAATCACTTAAAATTATTGCTTTGTAAAGGAGGTGGAAACATAGTGTAATGTCTGTGAAGGGTTTACAGAGAAGGAGCAGAAGGAATTCACAAAGGTCCCGGCGAAGGACTGAAAATAACTTAAAAGTTTTCATCAGTTGACAAAATCTTTCCCTGATGCAGTGCACACTGCATTATGCATTTGCCACTGAACACTTCCTTTTCACCCACAGTTTCTCCTAGAATAGACCCAGAGGCCAACATGACGTATGACGTGGTGGGTGAGATAGGCAAGGAGGCATCGTTTGAACTGTTCATCATCGCCAACCCGACTCCGGCAACAACTGGTTACACCTGGTCCAAAGATGACAACATCCTTTCGAACTCATCGTCCGAATATGAAATCATATCCGGCCCGACGTCGAGCAAGTTGGCCATCGAACACGTCAAATCCTCTAATTATGGGAACTATTCGTGTTCTGTGAAAACGAGCGGATTTCAAGCGAAGGTTTTCAAATTTAAGCTTTTCAAACCAGGTAAGTTGTATCATCTGTTGTTAGTGGTTTCCCAACGGAGATGGGTGTATTTCAATGGCCACCTTAATAGTCAATTCTGAAGCCCTTGGTAGGAATGGGGTTCCAGAAGAATCTCACAGTGTGGCTACGTGTATCGAATAGTGAGAGAGAAGGAGTTCGAGGTCAATCTGCCCTGTGCTAGATAACTTTATTTGAACTGAACTAAAACATGACCGATACAAAACTATCACAATACATTACGATGTAAGAAAGGTAATGATAGGTCAAGCTATTGTACAAATAGGCGTGACTAGAGCATCCGGCTCGGGGGCGGAGTAGCCGTAAAAATCATAACACATCCTAGCCTAATACCATTAGGCACCAACGTCAATGGCGCTAAAGCGGCCAATGCCGTGGGCCTAATTCTAAACGATTTAATTTGTGTGTTATTCGCAACAGGATTCTGTCGTGGCACAATCGTCGCCTCGGAATATACTCATACGTTTTAAATGTTCTATACGACGCGAAAGAAATGCTAAGTGTTCGTTTGTCCTATAAGTTTTCTGTTTCATTCATAAATTACACGAATTTGATCCTTGTTATGCGCGTGCTGCTTATTTCAATAAAAAATTTCACGATAAAACATCGACGACCATTATCTGTAACATACGTTGTCCCTTACGAATTAGCTCCCGATTGGTTGCCAGTGTGTAGCCACTATGAGGCAATCGTGAGGCAGACTCACAAATGTAATGCATGAGTCTGCACGTGACAGACTAAACACATCTCAGGCACTCAATTAAGAGAGTAGCTTCACGCCAAGTATGGAATCTCACTTAAATATCAACAGAAAAGAATCGACGAGAACATAATTGGTTTGTGACAGATTACCATGGATGAGATAGCTACCCGCTAGAGCCTCGGTCTCATGAATGTTCGCCTTTTCAGGTTCAATATTTGCAACACATTCTGTGGCGGGTGGTTCTCTCACCGAGGTTGGCATCTCGCGATTTCGCATTCCGCATCTCGCGGTTTATAATAAGCCTCGTCAGTGGGAAGAAACAAGGTTGCGCCGGTTGGTACAGCTTCAAAGAAGCCAACATCCATGTTTTAATTTCGAGGGGGATCTTGTAGATTAACAGGGGGGTCGTTGAGTTTAAAGTTTCATATGGCACGACTTGTTGAAAAAGAATCGGGTCATACAAAATACAATGTAATCTGTCTTGAATTCTAGATGCACCAGATACTTCGCAAATGAAAACCAACTATACAGGAAAAATTGTTCATCCATTGATCTATGATGGCGATTGATTATCTAGGTTCCATCCGTAGGCCCAACCATGGATAGTTGACGGAGAATCCCCATCATATATCCACTGTTAGACTTGGTGACTGGACTGCTACTCCGATCGGTTTATACTTTACTGCATATGGCCATTTTTAGGGGAACCAACGGCAGTGGGCCTATGATGGAATTTCCAACAATAGGTAGTCCATGGGCCATCAGTGCATCCACCCATGGGCCCATCAATGATCCATGCATGGACAATTTTGCCTGCGTACCTCTCGATCATGAGCCGGCATATTTTTCAACTACAAATACATGTATCTCCCTCAAAATATCAGACTATACATTTAGTAATTACCACTGGTCAGTTTCATAAACACTTTTCAAATTATTTGAAGTGCTATCTTCGCAAAACAGCCTTCAACCTTCATGCAAACTTCGAATACCTAATTATTTGGCCAAAATGAGTTGGATTTCTATTTAAAGCCAACTCTCTAGAGCTTTGCTTTAACATGCTGCACCAATCTCTTAGGTTTTCCTGCGATTAATAAGTAACACCTTCTGTTTTCAGTTCCGCCCAACGTTCAAGTCAAAATCAGTAAGACAACTGTGAATGAACATGAATCCGTGCGGTTTGAATGTGCTACCAGCGGAGGCTACCCGGAGAGCATAGAGCGGTACCAGTGGCTCTGGAAGAAGAGCGGCTCCACTACGGAACAGGTTATCCAAGACTCCGAGACCAGCACGCAGAATGGGAAGCTTTTCGAGTTCGTGCGCATACCATACGACAAGAGTGGGACGTACTCGTGTAAGGCTTGGAATCTTGGTGGGATGGGACAGGCATCGGCAGTCCTGACTGTGCATTGTAAGTTTGGTTCTGCATTCTTGGTAATATATCCGCTGATATATTTAACTGAATCTTCTAATCAAACTGAAAATCCTCATGAAATTCCTTTCCATATATTTGTGATCATTTTATATACCGTTGCAACTATTCATTAGCTAATCTGTCTGACAACAAATCACTTAAAATTATTGCTTTGTAATTAAAGAGGTGGAAACATATTATAACGTCTGTGAAGGGTTTACAGAGAAGGAGCAGAAAGAATTCACAAAGGTCCTGGCGAAGGACTGGAAAGAACTTAACAGTTTTTATCAGTTTACAAAATCTTTCCCTGATGCAGTGCACACTGCATTATGCATTGGCCACTGAACACTTCCTTTTCACCCACAGTTTCTCCTAGAACAGACACAGAGGCCAACACGACGTATGACGTGGTGGGTGAGATAGGCAAGGAGGCATCGTTTGAACTGTTCATCATCGCCAACCCGACTCCGGCAACAACTGGTTACGTCTGGTCCAAAGATGACAACATCCTTTCGAACTCATCGTCCGAATATAAAATCATTTCCGGCCCGACGTCGAGCAAGTTGGCCATCGAACACGTCAAGTCCTCCCATTATGGGAACTATACGTGTTCTGTGAAAACGAGCAGATTTCAAGCGAAGGTTTTCAAATTTAAGCTTTTCAAACCAGGTAAGTTGTATCATCTGTTGTTAGTGGTTTCCCAACGGAGATTGGTGTATTTCAATGGCCACCTTAATAGTCAATTCTGAAGCCCTTGGTAGGAATGGGGTTCCAGAAGAATCCAATAGTGTGACTACGTGCATCGAATAGTGAGAGAGAAGGAGTTCGAGGCCAATCTGCTCTGTGCTAGATAACTTTATTTGAACTACACTAAAACATGACAGATACAAAACTATCACAATACATTACGATGTAAGAAAGGTAATAATTGATCAAGCTATCGTACAGATAGGCGTGACGCGAGCGTCCGGTTTGGGGGCGGAGCAGCGTAGACGCGCTTGCAGAGTCCGAATGGTTCCCACAGTAGGTATAAAATTCAGCCGAATTCTTTTAATTTTGAAGCCAACACATTTACGTCAAATTACCCCCTAAAACCAATTACACGAGATTATTTAATATGTTTCGAGATATTGGAATCTGAGAGGTTGTAGGAACTCTGAAGGATTTATTTAAGGACCCAGAAGAGGTTAATGGCAATTAAAAAATCAGAAGACGAAGGTCTACAGTAATAGTGTATCTCGTAAAAAACCGGATAGCAAAACTCCTTGATTCCATCGATAATTTCGAGTGAAGTGCGTATCAAACACCTAAATATCAATCACAACCGTTCATTACCTACTCGAATGAAACAGAAGCAATTATACAACCAAGCACCTCCAGCTCGGTATTGATTCCTTAAATCCGACACAGTCATGGTCGTTGCCCTGTTAACCGTTTGGGTGCCAAATGACATTTTAGGGTAAACCCCCCCCCCCCCCAAGGTCTTCGGACATGTTAGAAGGTCAATACAACGCATCATGTACCATTCACCTGTGGTTGTGTTTTAAGGCTGTATATGTGTCTATGCTGTCAGAAAGTGACACCAATCATAGGAAATCTTGACGTCAATTCCAAACTGATGTACATGTAGTTCATGATTCCAACACTGAGACGTTGAAAGACCAAATCTGCACATTCATCTCATAACTATATATCACAACTGTTGCTTCATTTTAGGTCCACCTTCTGCACCCAGCAAACTCGAAGTTGTCAATTCAACTGCCGTAGCAGCGACGCTCACATGGATCTCAGAAATCAATGGCGGGTTGGAGCAGAGATTTTACGTCCAATACAAGAAGTTTGCCGACAACTGGAATGTTGCCCCCGAGGTTCCCGAAGGAGGAATAACTGATCCAGGTCTCAAGAAAGCCGTGTATCATAAGATTATGGGTCTTGAGTCGAATGTCTGGTATATGTTTCGAGTGCGCAGCAGGAACTCCCACACGGGGACTCACACGAGTAACTTTAGCAACGTGGCTTCCGGGGAAACACCAGGTTTGTGGATCTCTTTTAGAGACTTTTATAGACATTCGATCTCTTCAGTTGTTTAGTTCACACCTGAGCTGCGTTATTTACCTCTTGAGGAATACCTCTGATGCACGTCATGGGTTTCTATGAATCGTTACTCTCAGCAGTGCGGTCGGTCTTTGAATAGGACAAGAAGCTGAGATGCGTCCAACCGCCTTGGCGTCTAATGAGATAGGGGTATGGTTGATTTCGATTTCGCAACTTCGCCAAGTTACGTGCCGTCAACGGCTTACCACACAAGTAGGCAATTTCATTTCTCCGTTAGACCTGCCCATATCCTCATCATGTGCATGGCCATTGTTTAAACCATTTCTTCAAACATGTTTGTATTTTTACTTTGCAGAGAAACCCAAAACGTCCCTTAAAGGTGTGAATCGGATAGGTAAAATAGTAACCGCGGGCTGGGAACGAGTGACTGGAAAATATACAGGGCTGAAGATCAAATACTGCCAGACCGGCACAGACGACTGCATGACTCACACCGTGCCTAAACAAGAGAATACCTATGTAACATTTGTTGTTGATCCCGATAAATCATATTATTATTATATGGTTGTCGAAGATGGTGGTGATGTTGTATACAGGAGCAGGGTCTTCAATGACGAGGTTGATGACAAGACAAGCATAAGTGAGTCAGGTTGACTTCAGCCGAATATGGACAAATAAAAGCTCGACGGATCGAACATAGAAACGTCGATTCTAATTTCAACATGTCCTGATAATCTATTCATTCATATACATACTGCATGCTGTCTGGCAAAAAAGGTTGAGTCTGATGAAGATAACCTCCAAAGTTGTTTTCTTTACAGCAGCTGTAGGCGGTCTTGTTGGAGCCGGCATTGTAACGATACCAGTCGTCATTCTGGCTATTATTTTATGGTAAGCTACTTCGGATACAGGTCTGTTGGTAAAACGGCGACAGATTTCGGTGAAGTTGAAGGGGGGAGGGGGGCATATAGCTGTCGACACTGGTTTCTTGATCGCACTATAATTAGGATTTACAGTTAATATCCCAGAAGCTATTAACACATGAAGCTAGCTGATGAAGTATTCGATAAATAATCTTTCAGATTTTTATCAAACATTGACGGTTCATGGGGAATGAATCATTGAGGAAAGTTATTTGACATACATGTACCAATCTGAAATTAACCTGCCATGCACTAGAAGTGATGTTTTGATCTTGATCGCTATTCGCGTAGAGTGACGAGAATCCCAAATTCCAGATCTTAGCCTCTCTAATAAAACTGTATTTACTTCTGTAGGAAACGTGGTCTGCTGCGATGGAGGAAGAGGCAGTGTCATCGACCGGCAAATGACAACGCTGATTACGATGATACCAGGGTTGAATTCACAACAGACGGAAAACCTCAGGTACACATTTACGCCAAAATTGAAACAGATCACGTAAATGATGTGTTTGACCGTGAACGCTGGCATGGACAAAAACCCCCACAGCCATTGCCTACGGGGCACCGAGTTCCGGTTCACGGAGCCCATAGGAATGAGCCTGCGGAGTCCGACGATGACGTAGACGTTGACGTGGGTGCATACGATAACGCGACATGGCAGCAGGGTGTTCCAGGTCTACGCCCAGTTCCTGCACCTCAGCAAAATCAAACGGAGTGTGGCTCCTCAGACGATGAGTCTGGGGAGTATATCTTAAGCGATCCAATAAGCGACCAGGAGGGACAGGAGCCTGAAGGTACATACAATGACCTACCAATCCTCGTAACAGACGCACAGAAAGAGCTAAGAATTCACAAGGACGCGCAGCCTGACCAAAGTACAGCAGAGAGCAGTTCAAGACAAGCTAATGGCTCCTCAGACGATGAGTCTGGGGAGTATATCTTAAGCGATCCAATAAGCGACCAGGAGGGACAGGAGCCTGAAGGTACATACAATGACCTACCAATCCTCGTAACAGACGCACAGAAAGAGCTAAGAATTCACAAGGACGCGCAGCCTGACCAAAGTACAGCAGAGAGCAGTTCAAGACAAGCTAATGGCTCCTCAGACGATGAGTCTGGGGAGTATATCTCAAGCGATCCAATAAGCGACCAGGAGGGACAGGAGCCTGAAGGTACATACAATGACCTACCAATCTTCGTAACAGACGCACAGAAAGAGCTAAGAATTCACAAGGACGCGCAGCCTGATCAAAGTACAGCAGAGAGCAGTTCAAGACAAGCTAATGGGTCCAATGGGCAGACTCCAAGTCGCTCGAATGGCGCCCAAGAGTTGGTTACAAGTCGTTCGAACGACAATATGGCAAACGAGCAAGGGTCACCATACGCGCATTTAGATCCAGTAGCGCCAGTAACGCATGGAGGGTACTTGGACTTCAGACAACTTAGTTCGGAATAATAGGTATCAACATCCCAATAGGTGGCGCTGATTATAACTTGTGTGTGCGTCAAACAGACAACATTCTCGTCTCTGCCACACCAACGAAATACCCTAGTGACAGTCAGAGTCACGTCGCGGCTGCCGTGGCTGGTACCCTATTAAGACCGATCAGAAAATTTTTAAAGGGACACCTCTGTCGAGGTGTTTGTATGTGCTTGTGACATCACCGACGTACAGGTGGCGCCCGTGTATAACTTGATATATTGTATTGTCAACGTAGTCTGTAGGGAAGGTTGTGACCGTCGTTTACGTCACGCCGGTTTTTATTGGTACAGGACTCCGTCAAGGCCACAACATTCCGCCCTACATTTATAATCTCATTCTCACGGATTTAATCCCTTTCTTCTATAAGTACATTTTCCTTGATGAACAGATGACGGGTGAACTAAATTCTTATATTATGATTGCAGCAAAAACGTCCTTAACTCTTTTCGAATGAGTGATTTTGTAATATATTTCGTTCATTTTAGCACGGTATAGTCATAATTGTAGTCGAGGGTCCTGATGTAAGCGACGGTCACCACCACTTCGGTCCTATCAGTTGCAGATAATGAATATATCCATAGTCTGCATTATATATACACCCGGGAAGAGTCTAGCAGCCCTAGTGGTGGGGATGTGAACCAATATCTCCAGTGAAGTATCACTTCCAAAAATATAAGCTTCTATTCATTTATAGCTTTGTAAATATGCTATATCGATTTCAGAATAAGATGTTAAAAGCTAGGCATTGCCTTAAATTTTGCTGATGACCACGATTGATAAACCAATTGGGACTTGTATGTTGATTGCATGTGTCCGAGATGGCGAGGTTGGATCGTTTATAGAAGGCTCGGACTTGTATGTTGATTGCATGTATCCGAGATGGTATGGTTGGATCGTTTATAGAAGGCTTGGACTTGTATGTTGATTGCATGTATCCGAGATGGCGAGGTTGGATCGTTTATAGAAGGCTTGGACTTGTATGTTGATTGCATGTATCCGAGATGGTATGGTTGGATCGTTTTTAATAGGCTTGGACTTGTATGTTGATTGCATGTATCCGAGATGGCGAGGTTGGATCGTTTATAGAAGGCTTGGACTTGTATGTTGATTGCATGTATCCGAGATGGTATGGTTGGATCGTTTATAGAAGGCTTGGACTTGTATGTTGATTGCATGTATCCGAGATGGCGAGGTTGGATCGTTTATAGAAGGCTTGGACTTGTATGTTGATTGCATGTATCCGAGATGGTATGGTTGGATCGTTTATAGAAGGCTTGGACTTGTATGTTGATTGCATGTATCCGAGATGGCGAGGTTGGATCGTTTATAGAAGGCTTGGACTTGTATGTTGATTGCATGTATCCGAGATGGCGAGGTTGGATCGTTTATAGAAGGCTTTGACTTGTATGTTGATTGCATGTATCCGAGATGGTATGGTTGGATCGTTTTTAATAGGCTTGGACTTGTATGTTGATTGCATGTATCCGAGATGGTATGGTTGGATCGTTTTTAATAGGCTTGGACTTGTATGTTGATTGCATGTATCCGAGATGGCGAGGTTGGATCGTTTATAGAAGGCTTGGACTTGTATGTTGATTGCATGTATCCGAGATGGTATGGTTGGATCGTTTATAGAAGGCTTGGACTTGTATGTGGATTGCATGTATCCGAGATGGCGAGGTTGGATCGTTTAGCAGGCTTACCACATTTATTTAGTTATGCATGTATAATAAGAATTACTAACAAAACTGTCATGAATTTTGGGCAGCGACATGTATTCATCAAAGACAGGGAGAGTTGCACAGTGAAATAGAGCTTATCAAAATGTCAAGTTGTGGTAAATACATGGCTGGGATGAAAGTGGATCCTCAATCTATGGTTGATTCTAAATCTACAGAGTGAGGCTATCATAGAAATATGCTTTTTGAGACTATATGTAAGAAAAAAGCAATTGGTATTGGAATGTTGTAAATTTTATCATGATATTGGTGATTGGGATCACGAGCCGATACAACATATATTACTTCTTTGTTCTAGTTGTAATATCGACCTATTAACGCATTCCTCGTCGCGGCGGCGGTGGTTTTGCTGCTACCCTATCAGAAAATTCTTAAATGGACACCTATGTCGAAGTGTTTTTATGTGCTTTGTGACAAAACCAACGTACAGAGCGCTTGTGTAATACATGATGTATTGTATAATATAGGGAAGGTTGTGACCGTCGTTTACGTCACGCCGGTTTTCATTGGTACAGGACTCCGTCAAGGCCACAACATTCCGCCCTACATTTGTAATGTCTTTCTCATGGATTTAATCCCTTTCTTCTTAAAGAACATTTTCCTTGATGAACTAATGATAGGTAAACTACTTATGTTATGAATGCAGGAAAAAATTCCTTAAATCTTTTCAAATGAGTGACTTTGTAATATATTTCATTCATTTTAGCACGGTATAGTCATGTTTGTAGTCGAGATTCCTGACTTAATCGACGGTCACCACCATTCCGATCCTGTAAGGTATTTAATGTATCCATAGTTTGCATTACACCCGGGAAGAATCTACCAATGTCTTTGATATAGGAATGAAAATGACTCATTGCCATGCCATGGGTCTACATGTATGATGATGGTGGATGATGATTTGTCATTGAAATTATGATTGCATGGTGCATATGCATTTTTTTAATGTGATAATTACTTAATGGGGTTATTACAAATGAAGATGAAACCGTACTCAGACTAAACAATGGTCCCTCTGAATTAATGAGTTATGTAGGCCCTTTGATTGTCAGGAAACACATTAACTCGGTAGTTAATCAGCTTCGTCAGAGATTTATTTTGTGACCGAATTGGACAGGATTTTTTTCATGGCGATTATGATGAGATCTCTGCCAGTGCTATCTCTTTCATTTCCTCAATTCGTAGATAAATCATTTTGTAAACACAACAGAAGTTTTTCGAATATCACAACCGTGCCCATTCCTGGCCTCATGACGGTAAAAGGCGATACCTCTAACTTCTGATGAACGCTCTTGGGCATTTCTAGCCTATTTGCCTTTTGAGGATGCGCCAGCTCCTGATGTATTCAAGCAATTGACAGTTATATCAGACCTTCCATATATTGAAAGACTCTTTTTATGCGTGTAGTTGGAAAAGCCAATGCTGGTATTCCATAACTCTTGTATATTCATTCCCACATAGAGTTATAATTGTTTGCCTCGATGTCTATATTGTGCAGGGGTGCTGATAGTCCAGCAGGTGGTGAAGCTTTACCGGTTGCTGTGTGAACCGCCTCGCTGTCTATGTGCAGGGGTGCTGATAGTCCAGCTGGTGGTGAAGCTTTACCGGTTGCTGTGACAGTGTTGATGTGAACCGCCTCGCTGTCTATGTGCAGGGGTGCTGATAGTCCAGGAGGTGGTGAAGATTTACGAGTGTTGTGACAGTATTGATGTGAACCGCCTCGCTGTCTTTGTGCAGGGGTGCTGACAGTCCAGGAGGTGGTGAAGATTTACGGGTGTTGTGACAGTATTGATGTGAACCTCCAGAATATCTTTCGAGGTGTCTGTCAAAGGCCATAGTTTGAAACTTGCCTGAAGTCGAACTGAACACCCGAGTGGAAGCGGTTTTAACACTGGTAACTACAGTGTGCACTGTTCGAAAATGCAACCTTTCGGGATAATTCCCCTAAATTCGTCACTGGATAAGTCCTTGATTAAAACTACAATGCTTAGTTTCGTCATCAACCTCAATCGTTGGTACGTCGGTCACCTATAACCTTTTGATTTGTGTCACTTAATCGGGCGATGTCACATAATCAGTTGATTTTTGTCACTTATTCAGTACGGTGACCTAATCGGGCGATGTCACCTTTTGTTATGTTTGCTTGTAACACGACCATCCCGGTCAAAACACGGCCGAGAGCTGCACATGACAAGCCGATGGCGCTCAAGAGTTGGCTCCAAGTCACTTGAGTGACGATATTGCTCACGGTCAAGAGTCGCCATCTGCTCATCTAGACCCAGTAGCGACAGTCATCAACGGAAAGTTCATGGACTTAACATTTTCAGACCGATATCAGTATACGGTATAACTGATCATGAGTTGAGAGTACAATGTATATCATGCTTCTTTGTTCTTGCTAATTATATCATATTTTATATTCGCCTGTCAAACTTCTGTTTGCTATTTTTTTGTCACGGAAAATATGTTGTTTGAGTAAGAGACCATATACACATCTGATAGTTTGCTATGTCAACGATCGGAAGGAATACCAGACCAGTAGGTCAGATCAACCAACATGACGTTATCTGGTCACAAAACTTGATGCCTTACCATCACATGATCCAGAGTCATCGCCTACTTGATGCCGAGAGTAGTTATCGCGTTCAAATGGAGTAACTTTAGATAGCAGTGTAAACTAATCTCTCCATGCTCGAATTTCCCAGCCAACTACAACTCTGATCGCGATGAAACTTCTACAACTTTCGATACTTTCACTACTCTTGATCAGAGGTAAGTCATTTTTGCGTAGTTTACATTTTTTATTATCGCGGTGATTGCTGTTCACTGCTGCAATATATGTTATTAGTAAAACAGAGTTGGCTACTTATTCCTGATTGTCACGATTATGGTACTATAAGGATGGCCAATGTAAAAAAACCTTGGGTAAAGCTAATCAAGTCGGTTACCCTTTGGCAGCCCAGTGAAGTCACTAGTTTAATATAATCGAATCGATAGCTAAAGCTTATAGCCATAAGCATAACTGTCCCAGCCTAAACACTAAACCAAGAAAACTGGAATCAGCGGCCAACTTTAAATTGAAAAATACGTTCTTCGAAAGCCAAAAAAGGAAACAACTATGAGAGATATATTTCACATGTTGGTAGGATATTTGGCAATGAAAGCCAAAATATTTAGAGCGCTGCAAAGTCACTCAAAACATTTGCTTCGTATCACAATTTTTTGATTCGAATAATCCTCTATTCCCACTATTGATCCACCTTGTTAACATTGTTACAATGTTAATTCGTGATGTGTTGGTCTGTTTGCATTGACAAAAGATCGTGTCTTCATTTTCTAATCTTAGGTACTCCTGAGTTAAAGATAACGAATACCATCAGCAATTCACATCCACGCCTCGGAGAAACGATAACGCTGAGTTGTAACATTGCGGGTGGAACCGCCAGCGATGTAAAACATGTAAGGTGGTGGCACGAGATGGACTTCATCATGATTGTCGTAATGGTTACCAGCGGTTGCTCTGTTTCTGATATCATTGAGTACGAATCAAGATTAACAAACATTCAATGTGATAAGAATAACTATAATTTTCAATTAAGTAATGTTCAACCTTTGAACAGTGGGCGTTGGTTTTGTGAGGCTGATGGACAAAAGGCCTCAGACTGGCTGATATTGGATGTTTCAGGTAAGTTTGAAAAATACATATATCAATGCAGAACACAAATTCATCCTCAAAGGAGATAGTGAAACGACGGAACAACGGGAAGTTGTAATTAATAAGGTCGCAATCAGATTGAGATGATTTGTTAGGTGAGATGCTGGAGTGATGGCCATATACCAGATTTGATGAGTTCGATAAGTTAAAAAAGTCAATGCAGCACTCAAAATCCCTCGATAAAATTCAGAATGTTCCTTATCATGCCGCGCTATCTGTGAGGTCAAACCAGGAGGACCACATCAATTGAGTGTTGGTCAGACGCGTGTAGGACATATTACAAAAAATTACAACCAAAATTACTGAAGCGCTGCGAAGCCACTCAAAACATCTCCTTCGTATCATCATTTCTCGTTCGAATAATCATCAATTCCCACAGAAGTGTTCCACCTTGTCGACATTGTGTAGGGAATTGAAACCTCACTCGAGGTATCAATTTCTATTCTCAAACATCTCAAAATTCAAAGTCGAATAATGTGGTTTTAAATGTTTTTGAAATGCTTCCACATTTTGCACCAACCCAAGCGGTAATGCTTGTCTAGCCCAAACTGCTGAATTCAAAACGAGGCTTCATTGGCGCATAGTGCATTTACACTGTAATGTGCGGTTCATTCCCAACCCAGTTGTTTTAGAATACAATGTTACTTCGTAATGTGTTGGTCTGAGTACATTGACAAAAGATCGTGTCTTCATTTTCTAATTTCAGGTTCTCCTGATTATACGGTAACGAATACCATCAGCAATTCACGTGCACGCCACGGAGGAACGATAACGCTGAGTTGTAACATTGCGGGTGGAACCGCCAGCGATGTAAAACATGTAAGGTGGTGGCACCATTGGCGCTTCAGACCTTATATTGTCAAGATGGTTACCAGCGGTTGCTCTGCTGTTTTAAAGGGGTACAAATCAAGATTAAGAAACATTCAATGTGATAAGGATAACTATAATTTTCAATTAAATAATGTTCAACTTTCGGACAGCGGGTATTGGTTGTGTGAGGCTGATGGACAAGTAGCCACAAGCATGCTGAGATTATATGTTTCAGGTAAGTATGGAAAATACATATATCAATGCAGAATTCAAATTCATCCTTAAAGGAGATAGTGAAACGACGGAACGATAACGGAAAGTTGTAATTAATAAGGTCGCAATCAGATTGAGATGATGTGTTAGGTGAGATGCTGGAGTGATGGCCATATACCAGATTTGATGAGTTTGATATGTTAAAAAAGTCAATGCAGCATTCAAAATCGCTCGATAAAATTCGGAATGTTCCTTATCATGCCGCGCTATCTGTGAGGTCAAACCAGGAGGACCACATCAGTTGAGTGCTGGTCAGACGCGTGTAGGACATATTACAAAAAATTACAACCAAAATTACTAAAGAGTTGCGAAGCCACTCAAAAAATTTCCTTCGTATCATCATTTTCTCGTTCGAATAATCATCAAGTCCCACAAAAGTGTTCCACCTTGTCGACATTGTGTAGGGAATTGAAACCTCACTGGAGGTGTCAATTTCTATTCTCAAACATCTCAAAATCAAATGTCAAATAATGTGGTTTTAAATGTTTTTTAAATGCTTCCACATTTTGCACCAACCCAAGCGGTAATGCTTGTCTAGCCCAAACCGCTGAATTCAAAACGAGGCTTCATTGGCGCATAGTGCATTTACACTGTAATGTGCGGTTCATTCCCAACCCAGTTGTTTTAGAATACAATGTTACTTCGTAATGTGTTATCCTGTGTACATTGACAAAAGATCGTGTCTTCATTTTCTAATTTCAGATTCTCCTGATTATACAGTAACGAATACCATCAGCAATTCACGTACACGCCTCGGAGAAACGATAACGCTGAGTTGTAACATTGCGGGTGGAACCGCCAAAGTTGTAAGGTGGTGGCACGAGTTGCACTTCATCAAGAAAGTCTCTTTCGACATGGTTACCAGCGGTTGCTCTGCTGTTTTAAAGGGGTACGAATCAAGATTAACAAAGATTCAATGTGATAAGAATAACTATAATTTTCAGTTAAGTAATGTTCAACGTTCGGACCGTGGGCTTTGGTTGTGTGAGGCTGATGGACAAGTAGCTACAAACTCGCCGAAATTGGATGTTTTAGGTAAGTTTGAAAAATACACAAATCAGTGCTGAACACAAATTCATCCTTAAAGGAGATAGTGAAACGACGGAACGATATGTAATACAATGTACATAATAGGGAAGTTGTAACGAAAGGCCGCAACCAGATTGAGATTATATGTTGGGTAAGATGTGGGAGTTATGGCCACTAACCAGTTTGATGTTTTCGGTATGTTAAAAAAGTCAATGCAGCACTGAAAATCGCTCTTATAAGAGAAGAGTGTCAATATCTCGGAATTTGGACTGTTCGTTATTAAGCCGAGCCATTTGTAACGTCAAACCAGGAGGACCACATCTGTTGAGAAATCGCGAGATGAGTAATCATTACTTTCCTGCCTGCCCCAAGATCTTCTACTTCACCGGACCATAACAATCACCATTTTTCTGGTGCCATGAAATTCTACATTCAATGGAAGTGTGTCCGAAGACTAGACAGAGGCTACATGCACCTACATGTATGTCCAAACAGACGACACACTTTCAGGGGATTTAGTGATAATCTCTGACAGGGCCTCTATAGCAACTAAACTCCATATCCCAATTCCTCCTCCTGAATCAGGCGCCCCGCTTCTTCTGCCCTAAGAAGGTTTCACTTGGCAAACTATTTTGAAGAGGCCACATTCAGGATCATTTTCGTTCACTTGCATTCTACCGCAAGGGAGCATGGCATGCAGTACGAGCTGGTACAAGAGCTTAATAAAAATCATACGCTGTTTCATACGCTGTTTGGTATGACTCAGTGGTGTTTTTTTTACTTTATCGTATGAACATTGGCCAAAAGCTGTTTGTAAAGCCACACTCGCGGGGATTTCCAATGTTCTTTCAATCTATGTGTTCACCGTTTTTCGATACCCGTAAAAATCATAACACATCCTAGCCTAATACTATTAGGTACCAACGTCAGTGGCGCTTAAGCGGCCAATGCCGTGGGCCTAATTCTAAACGATTTTCTTTGTGTTATTCGCAACAGGAATATATTCATACGTTTTAAATGTTCTATACGATGCGAAAGAAATGCTAACTGTTAGTTTGTCCTATAAGTTTTCTGTTTCATTCATAAATTACACGAATTTGATTCTTGTTATGCACGTGCTGCTTATTTCAATAACAAATTTCATGATAAAAATCGACGACTAACTCTGTAATATACGTTGTCCCTTACGAATTAGCTCCCGATTGGTTGCCAGTGTGTAGCCACTATGAGCCAATCGTGAGGCAGACTCACAAATGTATAATGCATGAGTCTGCACGTGACAGACTAAACACATCTCAGACACTCAATTAAGAGAGTAGCTTCACGCCAAGTATGGAACCTCATTTAATAATCAACAGAAAAGAATCGACAAGAAAAATAATTGGTTTTTGACAGACTACCATGGATAAGATAGCTCCCCGCTATAGCCTCGGTCTCATGAATGTTCGTCTTTTCAGGTTTAATATTTGCAACACATTCTGTGGCGGGTGGTTCTCCCACTGAGGTTGGCATCTCGCGATTTCGCATTCCGCATCTCGCGGTTTATAATAAGCCTTGTCAGTGGGTAGAAACAAGGGTGCGCCGGTTGGTACAGCTTCAAAGAAGCCACCATCTAAGTTTTAATTTCGAGGAGGATCTTGTAGATTTACAGGGGGGGGGGGGGGGGGTTGAGTTTAAAGTTTCATATGGCACGACTTGTTGAAAAAGAATCGGGTGATACAAAATACAATCTAATCTGTCTTGAATTCTAGATGCACCAGATACGCAAATGAAAACCAACTACACAAGAAAAAGTGTTCATCCATTGATCTATGATGGCGATTGATTATCATCGTTCCATCCATAGGCCCAACCATGGATAAATGATGGAGAATCCCCATCATATATCCACTGTCAGACTTGGTGACTGGACTGCTACTCCGATGGGTTTATACTTTACTGCATATGGTCATTTTTAAGGGAACCAACGGCAGTGGGCCTATGATGGAATTTCCAACAATAGGTGGTGCATGGGCCATCAGTGCATCCACCCATGGGCCCATCAATGATCCATGCATGGACAATTTTGCCTGCGTACCTCTCGATCATGAGCCGGCATATTTTCAACTACAAATACATGTATCTCCCTCAAAATATCAGACTATACATGTAGTAATTACCACTGGTCAGTTCAAACACTTCTTTGAAGTGCAATCTTCGCCAAACAGTCTTCCACCATGCAAACTTCAAATACCTAATTATTTGGCCAAAATGGGTTGGATTTCTATTTAAAACCAACTCACTAGAGCTTTGTTTTAGCATGCTACACCAATCTCTTAGGTTTTCCTTAGATTAATCAGTAATACCTTTTGTTTTCAGTTCCGCCTGATGTTGAAGTCAAAATCAGTAAGACAACTGTGAATGAACATGAATCCGTGCGGTTTGAATGTGCTACCAGCGGAGGCTATCCGGAGCACATCGAGCGGCACCAGTGGCTTTGGATGAAGAGCGGCTCCACTGTGGAACAGGTTATCCAAGACTCCGAGACCAGCACGCAGAATGGGAAGCTTTTCGAGTTCGTGCGCATACCATACGATAGGAGTGGGACGTACTCGTGTAAGGCTTGGAATCTTGGTGGGATGGGACAGGCATGGGTAGTCCTGACTGTGCATTGTAAGTTTGGTTCTGCATTCTTTGTAATATATCTGCTGAGATATTTAACTGAATCTTCTAATCAAACTGAAAATCCTTATGAAATTCCTTTCGATATATTTGTGATCATTTTGAATACCGTTACAACTATTCATTAGCTCATCTGTCTGATAACAAACCACTTAAAATTATTGCTTTGTAATTAAATAGGTGGAAACATAGTATAATGTCTGTGAAGGGTTTACAGAGAAGGAGCAGAAGGAATTCACAGAGGTCCTGGCGAAGGACTGAAAAGAAATTAACAGTTTTCATCAGTTGACAAAGTCTGTCCCTGATGCAGTGCACACTGCATTATGCCTTGGCCACTGAACACTTCCTTTTCACCCACAGTTTCTCCTAGAATAGACCCAGAGGCCAACATGACGTATGACGTGGTGGGTGAGATGGGCAAGGAGGCATCGTTTGAACTGTTCATCATCGCCAACCCGACTCCGGCAACAACTGGTTACACCTGGTCCAAAGATGAGAACATCCTTTCGAACTCAACGCCCAAATATGAAATTATTTCCGGGCCGACCTCGAGCAAGTTGGCCATCGAACACGTCAAATCCTCCCATTATGGGAACTATACGTGCTCTGTGAAAACGAGCAGATTTCAAGTGAAAGTTTTCAAATTTAAGCTGAAACCAGGTAAGTTGTATCATCTCTTGTTAGTGGTTTCCCAACGGAGATGGGTCTATTTCAGTGGCCACCTTAATAGTCAATTCTGAAGCCCTTGGTAGGAATGGGGTTGCAGAAGAATCTCATAGTGTGGCTACGTGTATCGAATAGTGAGAGAGAAGGAGTTCGAGGCCAATCTGCTCTGTGTAGATAACTTTATTTGAACTGAACTAAAACATGACAGATACAAAACTATCACAATACATTACGATGTAAGAAAGGTAATGATTGGTCAAGCTATTGTACAAACAGGGGTAACGCGAGCGTCCGGCTGGGGGCGGAGTAGCCGTACAAATCATAACACATCCTAGCCTAATACTATTAGGCACCAACATCAGTGGCGCTAAAGCGGCCATTGCAGTGGGCCTTATTCTAAACGATTTAATTTGTGTTATTCGCAACATGATTCTGTCGTTGCACAATCGTCGCCTCGGAATATACTCATACGTTTTAAATGT
Source organism: Lineus longissimus (assembly GCF_910592395.1). Taxonomy (NCBI): domain Eukaryota; kingdom Metazoa; phylum Nemertea; class Pilidiophora; order Heteronemertea; family Lineidae; genus Lineus; species Lineus longissimus. The sequence goes on along the minus strand of NC_088325.1, from coordinate 1,760,381 downwards.
TCTATACGACGCGAAAGAAATGCTAACTGTTAGTTTGTTCATTCATAAATTACACAAATTTGACCCTTGTTATGCACGTGTTGCTTATTTCAATAAAACATTCATGATAAAACATCGACGACCATTATCTGTAATATACGTTGTCCTTTACGAATTAGCTCCCGATTGGTGGCCAGTGTGTAGCCACTATGAGCCAATCGTGAGGCAGACTCACAAATGTAATGCATGAGTCTGCACGTGACAGACTAAACACATTTCAGACACTCAATTAAGAGAGTAGCTTCACGCCAAGTATGGAATCTCATTTAAATATCAACAGAAAAGAATCGACGAGAACAGAATTGGTTGTGACAGATTACCATGGATGAGATAGCTCCCCCTATAGTCTCGGTCTCATGAAAATTCGCCTTTTCAGGTTTAATATTTGCAATACATTCTGTGGCGGGTGGTTCTCCCACTGAGGTTGGCATCTCGCGATTTCGCATTCCGCATCTCGCGGTTTATAATAAGCCTTGTCAGTGGGAAGAAACAAGGGTGCGCCTGTTGGTACAGCTTCAAAGAAGCCACCATCCAAGTTTTAATTTCGAGGGGGATCTTGTAGATTTACAGGGGGGGGGGGGGGCGTTGAGTTTAAAGTTTCATATGGCACGACTTGTTGAAAAAGAATCGGGTTATACAAAACACAATGTAATCTGTCTTGAATTCTAGATGCACCAGATACTTCGCAAATGAAAACCAACTACACAGGAAAAAGTGTTCATCCATAGATCTATGACGGCGATTGATTATCAACGTTCCATCCATAGGCCCAACCATGGATAGATGATGGAAAATCCCCATCATATATCCACTGTTAGACTTGGTGACTGGACTGGACTTCAACATGCTACACCAATCTCTTAGGTTTTCCTTAGATTAATCAGTACACCTTCTGTTTTCAGTTCCGCCTGATGTTCAAGTCAAAATCAGTAAGACAACTGTGAATGAACATGAATTCGTGCGGTTTGAATGTGCTACCAGCGTCGGCCACCAACCAGAGATTATTTCGCGGTACCAGTGGCTTTGGATGAAGAGCGGCTCCACTGCGGAACAGGTTATCCAAGACTCCGAGACCAGCACGCAGAATGGGAAGTTTTTCGAGTTCGTGCGCATACCATACGATAGGAGTGGGACGTACTCGTGTAAGGCTTGGAATCTTGGTGGGATGGGACAGGCATGGGTAGTCCTGACTGTGCATTGTAAGTTTGGTTCTGCATTCTTTGTAATATATCTGCTGATATATTTAACTGAATCTTCTAATCCAAACTGAAAATCGTGAAAATTCCTTTCCATATATTTGTGATCATTTTATATACCGTTACAGCTATTCTTTAGCTAATCTGTCTGACAACAAATCACTTAAAATTATTGCATTGTCATTAAAGAGGTGGAAACATAGTACATGTATAATGTCTGTGAAGGGTTTACAGAGAAGGAGCAGAAGGAATTCACAGAGGTCCTGGCGAAGGACTGAAAAGAACCTAACAGTTTTCATCAGTTGACAAAGTCTGTCCCTGATGCAGTGCACACTGCATTATGCCTTGGCCACTGAACACTTCCTTTTCACCCACAGTTTCTCCTAGAATAGACCCAGAGGCCAACATGACGTATGACGTGGTGGGTGAGATGGGCAAGGCGGCATCGTTTGAACTGTTCATCATCGCCAATCCGACTCCGGCAACAACTGGTTACGTCTGGTCCAAAGATGACAACATCCTTTCGAACTCATCGTCCGAATATAAAATCATTTCCGGCCCGAAGTCGAGCAAGTTGGCCATCGAACACGTCAAATCCTCCCATTATGGGAACTATACGTGCTCTGTGAAAACGAGCAGATTTCAAGTGAAAGTTTTCAAATTTAAGCTGAAACCAGGTAAGTTGTATCATCTCTTGTTAGTGGTTTCCCAACGGAGATGGGTCTATTTCAGTGGCCACCTTAATAGTAAATTCTGAAGCCCTTGGTAGGAATGGGGTTGCAGAAGAATCTCACAGTGTGGCTACGTGTATCGAATAGTGAGAGAGAAGGAGTTCGAGGTCAATCTGCCCTGTGCTAGATAACTTTATTTGAACTGAACTAAAACATGACAGATACAAAACTATCACAATACATTACGATGTAAGAAAGGTAATGATTGGTGAAGCTATCGTACAGATAGGCGTGACGCGAGCGTCCGGCTGGGGGGCGGAGTAGCCGTACAAATCAGGGTAGTTGTAAAACAAGAAACACAGAAACGAAACAGAAACACAGAAACACAGAAACGAAACGCAGAAACCAGTCTTGTGGCGAATTCTGGTCTGCAGACTCCATCTTGTTGCCATGGTTGTGGCCGCGAACGCGGGTGTAGCTAAAACTGGTATTCAGTCGGAATGGAAGGAGGAATGCTCATTTCCCAATACCCCTTTTAGCCTCATCAACGTGTGCGCAGATTGGCAGCATCCGACCTTGATCGTGCCCCTGACCAAAAACGGCCCCAAGTCGAAACGGCCCCACTTTATTTTCATGAGATCACTCCTGACAGTCTTGGGCCATGAGTCATCCATATCTGAATGATGTTAATTTCCATCAGTTGTCATCTTCATCTCAATTAAAAAGGCTCTGCCTCCAAGACAAAATGGTCCTCCTTCCCGATCACTGACGCACTGCAGATGGGTCTACCAATGAGTGATGACCAAAGCACCACTCAATCTCGAGGACAGGAATCTAACCCATGACCATGCCGATCCACCATCTGTAGGGCATGAGGACTTTATGATCGATATGAGTCGCCAGTAAGTCGGCATGACCAATGACCAGAACACGACCATAGGCCTGCTAGGAATGTACAATAGAACATGACTCTCTATTCGAAGGACTATTTTCTATTTACACTGACCTCCCCAATACACTACATGTATGTACTACACGGCGTAAATAGAAAATAGTCCTTCGAATAGCGAGTCCTGTTCTTTTGTACATTCCATGGCCTGTGCACGACACTAGGCTGAACTTCCCTACTGCAACCTCATTAACATAAACAGATATTTAAAGGGACTATTTAAAGGCAGCAGCTGGGCAGGCAAGATTGAGTTACTCCAAGTCCAAGTCTAGTGCCCACCCGCCCCCCCCCCCACTTTACTCTATTCTAGTCGCCAAAATTGGTCTCTCACGTCTCACATAACGTCGAAATGATCCACCCATGTACTGGTACCGTACCTTGCATTTAGTGCTGCATCAGACGGGATTTGTAGGATGATCCTGGTACTTCATGTAAATTGAACACTACAAGGCAAGATGTTGCACTGCACCTTCATTTGAAATAACATGCTGTAGGAATCGAATCGAGCCTACCAAAGTACTACACCACCACCTCAAAAGACTTCACCCATATCGTGCCGCCCCCTCCCCCCCCCCCCCCCCCCCCAAGTTGCTCCATGTATCCCCTCAACAACTCTATTGCATTCCGACTGGCCGCAACCCACCAACCTCAGATTTTACTTTTAAACGACAATAACAACGGATTGGGCAAGGAAAGTATCGGCGTGCCGCTTGATTCCAACTTTTATGAAAACCCGTTTGATTTTCGTTTCTGCGTTTCGTTTCTGCGTTTCTGTGTTTCTGTTTTGTTTCTGTGTTTCTTGTTTTACAACTACCCTACAAATCATAACACATCCTAGCCTAATACTAATATGTAAAGTCAAGGACTTAGTGCAAGCTCTAACAACTACAGCTGTTACAATGGGGGGACACCCCCCCCAAACCCCCCTCCGTCGACATAGGTTTTTACCAGTGCGTTGGGGGGAAGCTCCCCCCAACCCCCCCCCCCCCCCGTGGACAGTCAACTAGCCCTTCTGTGTCATAGTGCTGGAGGGGGGGGGGGGGGGGTGCGATGGGACCATCCATATAGTTCCTTCCGACACATTTTTGTTTTGGTAATGTAATACATTGTGATTGTCCTTATTCACGGGAATCGGGCGTTTCCAGTGATATACGACACTTAAATGGGTTGTCCTCATGCATTCACTTTGGAAACGCATTTTAAAATAGATGTCACGTCCTATTAATGGGGCACGTCATCATCGCGTACATTTGGGAAAAACTCCCTAACGAAACCGGAGCAGACGGCTGAAAGTAGTTTAATTATTGGCCGCTAGGGTTCAGAATGTCGCTCACCCGAATTTTTCACGCAACTTTTGCTAAATAGAGCTAGTTCTAGTTTGTAATTCATTTTGATACTTCAGATTTGGGTAGTAGACTAAAATAACTTAGTCGTCAGTGTGGTTTTAAGCAGGAAAAACGTATTTGTTTTTCTTAAAGTGCCTTTTTTGGACGGGTGTGTGCGATTGTTTTGTTTTTATGTCACGTGACCTCGACCATGTCGACACAAAATTGAAATAAACCACCCTTTTCTGTCATTATTTAGGACGGATATTTCTCTAATAAAAATATTAATATAATTGGCCAATTTCTTAGGCATATGATGTAGCGAATTCCCATGAAGATTTAAATTTAATTTAACTTAATTTCAACCAATGGGATAGCAACCACCACCGGAAGATCGCGGAGAAATCGGTAAACTCAACGGAGTTAATTCAGAAAAATACCAAAAAAAATTGTTTGTAGGATATACAATAGTTACTCTCTTTATTTCTAATCATTCATTATATACTTCCGCACACACGTGTATCTTAAGAGCCCCTCCTAAGAGGGGGGCTTAATATGTAAAGTCAAGGACTTAGTGAGCCCCCCTTTAGGTCGGGGGAGCTCCCCCGAACCCCCCTACGAGCATATGTTAAGTGCAAGCTCTAACAACTACAGCTGTTACAATGGGGGGACACCCCCCAAACCCCCCTCCGTCGACATAGGTTTTTACCAGTGCGTTGGGGGGAAGCTCCCCCCAAACCCCCCCGGTGGACAGTCAACTAGCCCTTCTGTGTCATACTGCTGGAGGGGGGGTGCGATGGGACCATCCATATAGTTCCTTCCGACACATTTTTGTTTTGGTAATGTAATACATTGTGATTGTCCTTATTCACGGGAATCGAGCGTTTCCAGTGATATACGACACAAATAGGTTGTCCTCATGCATTCACTTTGGAAACGCATTTTAAAATAGATATTACGTCCTGTTAATGGGGCACGTCATCATCGCGTACATTTGGGAAAAACTCCCTAACGAGACCGGAGCAGACGGCTGAAAGTAGTTTAATTATTGGCCGCTAGGGTGCAGAATGTCGCTCACCCGAATTTTTCACGCAACTTTTGCTAAATAGAGCTAGTTCTAGTTTGTGATTCATTTTGATACTTCAGATTTGGGCAGAAGACCAATATAACTAAGTCGTCAGTGTGGTTTTAAGCTGGAAAAACGTATTTGTTTTTCTTAAAGTGCCTTTTTTGGACGGGTGTGTGCGATTGTTTTGTTTTTATGTCACGTGACCTCGATCATGTCGACACAAAATTGAAATAAACCACCCTTTTCTGTCATTATTAGGACGGATATTTCTCTAATAAAAATATTATTAATATAATTGGCCAATTTCTTAGGCATATGATGTAGCGAATTCCCATGAAGATTTAAATTAATTTAAATTAATTTCAACCAATGGGATAGCAACCACCACCGGAAGATCGCGGAGAAATCGGTAAACTCAACGGAGTTAATTCAGAAAAATACCAAAAAAAATTGTTTGTAGGATATACAATATTTACTCTCTTTATTTCTCATCAAATCAGTATATACTCCCACACACACGTGTATCTTAAGAGCCCCTCCTAAGAGGGGGGCTTATTAGGCACCAACGTCAGTGGCGCTAAAGCGGCCATTGCCGTGGGCCTAATTCTAAACGATTTAATTTGTGTTATTCGCAACATGATTCTGTCGTTGCACAATCGTCGCCTTGGAATATACTCATACGTTTTAAATGTTCTATACGACGCAAAAGAAATGCTAACTGTTAGTTTGTCCTATAAGTTTTCTGTTTCATTCATAAATTACACAAATTTGACCCTTGTTATGCACGTATTGCTTATTTCAATAAAACATTCATGATAAAACATCGACGACCATTAACTGTAATATACGTTGTCCTTTACGAATTAGCTCCCGATTGGTGGCCAGTGTGTAGCCACTATGAGCCAATCGTGAGGCAGACTCACAAATGTAATGCATGAGTCTGCACGTGACAGACACTAAACACATCTCAGACACTCAATTAAGAGAGTAGCTTCACGCCAAGTATGAAATCTCATTTAAATATCAACAGAAAAGAATCGACGAGAACAGAATTGGTTGTGACAGATTACCATGGATGAGATAGCTCCCCCTATAGTCTCGGTCTCATGAAAATTCGCCTTTTCAGGTTTAATATTTGCAATACATTCTGTGGCGGATGGTTCTCCCACTGAGGTTGGCATCTCGCGATTTCGCATTCCGCATCTCGCGGTTTATAATAAGCCTTGTCAGTGGGAAGAAACAAGGGTGCGCCTGTTGGTACAGCTTCAAAGAAGCCACCATCCAAGTTTTAATTTCGAGGGGGATCTTGTAGATTTACAGGGGGGGGGGGGGCGTTGAGTTTAAAGTTTCATATGGCACGACTTGTTGAAAAAGAATCGGGTTATACAAAACACAATGTAATCTGTCTTGAATTCTAGATGCACCAGATACTTCGCAAATGAAAACCAACTACACAGGAAAAAGTGTTCATCCATAGATCTATGACGGCGATTGATTATCAACGTTCCATCCATAGGCCCAACCATGGATAGATGATGGAGAATCACAATCATATATCCACTGTTAGACTTGGTGACTGGACTGGACTTCAACATGCTACACCAATCTCTTAGGTTTTCCTTAGATTAATCAGTAACACCTTCTGTTTTCAGTTCCGCCTGATGTTCAAGTCAAAATCAGTAAGACAACTGTGAATGAACATGAATTCGTGCGGTTTGAATGTGCTACCAGCGTCGGCCACCAACCAGAGATTATTTCGCGGTACCAGTGGCTTTGGATGAAGAGCGGCTCCACTGCGGAACAGGTTATCCAAGACTCCGAGACCAGCACGCAGAATGGGAAGTTTTTCGAGTTCGTGCGCATACCATACGATAGGAGTGGGACGTACTCGTGTAAGGCTTGGAATCTTGGTGGGATGGGACAGGCATGGGTAGTCCTGACTGTGCATTGTAAGTTTGGTTCTGCATTCTTTGTAATATATCTGCTGATATATTTAACTGAATCTTCTAATCCAAACTGAAAATCGTGAAAATTCCTTTCCATATATTTGTGATCATTTTGAATACCGTTACAGCTATTCTTTAGCTAATCTGTCTGACAACAAATCACTTAAAATTATTGCATTGTCATTAAAGAGTTGGAAACATAGTATAATGTCTGTGAAGGGTTTACAGAGAAGGAGCAGAAGGAATTCACAGAGGTCCTGGCGAAGGACTGAAAAGAACTTAACAGTTTTCATCAGTTGACAAAATCTTTCCTTGATGCAGTGCACACTGCATTATGCCTTGGCCACTGAACACTTCCTTTTCACCCACAGTTTCTCCTAGAATAGACCCAGAGGCCAACATGACGTATGACGTGGTGGGTGAGATGGGCAAGGAGGCATCGTTTGAACTGTTCATCCTCGCCAATCCGACTCCGGCAACAACTGGTTACGTCTGGTCCAAAGATGGCGACATCCTTTCGAACTCATCGTCCGAATATAAAATCATTTCCGGCCCGACGTCGAGCAAGTTGGCCATCGAACACGTCAAATCCTCCCATTATGGGAACTATACGTGCTCTGTAAAAACGAGCAGATTTCAAGTGAATTTCAAATTTAAGCTTTTCAAACCAGGTAAGTTGTATCATCTGTTGTTAGTGGTTTCCCAACGGAGATGGGTGTGTTTCAATGGCCACCATAATAGTCAATTCTGAAGCCCTTGGTAGGAATGGGGTTCCAGAAGAATCTAATAGTGTGACTACGTGTATCGAATAGTGAGAAAGAAGGAGTTCGAGGCCAATCTGCTCTGTGCTAGATAACTTTATTTGAACTGATCTAAAACATGACCGATACAAAACTATCACAATACATTACGATGTAAGAAAGGTAATGATTGGTCAAGCTATTGTACAGATAGGCGTGACGCGAGCGTCCTGCTCGGGGGCGGAGCAGTGTAGACGCGCTTGCAGAGTCTGAATGGTTCCCACAGTAGGTATAAAATTCCGCCGAATTCTTTTAATTTTGAAGCCAACACATTTACGTCAAATTACCCCCTAAAACCAATTACACGAGATTATTTAATATGTTTCGAGATATTGGAATCTGAGAGGTTGTAGGAACTCTGAAGGATTTATTTAAAGACCCAGAAGAGCTTAATGGCAATCAAAAAATCAGAAGACGAAGGTCTACAGTAATAATGTATCTCGAAGTGTATAAAAAACCGGAGGGCAAAATTCCTTGATTCCATCGATAATTTCGAGTGAAGTGCGTATCAAACACCTAAATATCAATCACAACCGTTCATTACCTACTCGAATGAACCAGAAGCAATTATACAACCAAGGACCTCCAGCTCGGTATTGATTCCTTAAATCCGACACAGTCGTGGTCGTTGCCCTGTTAACCGTTTGGGTGCCAAATGACATTTTAGGGTAAAATCCCCCCCTCCCCCCCAAGGTCTTCGGACATGTTAGAAGGTCAATACAACGCATCATGTACCATTCACCTGTGGTTGTGTTTTAAGGCTGCATATGTGTCTATGCTGTCAGAAAGTGACATCACAGGAAATCTTGACGTCAATTCCAAACTGATGTACATGTAGTTCATGATTCCAACACTGAGACGTTGAAAGACCAAATCTGCACATTCATCTCATAACAATATATCACAACTGTTGCTTCATTTTAGGTCCACCTTCTAAACCGTGCAAACTCGAAGTTGTCAATTCAACTGCCGTAGCAGCGACGCTCACATGGATCTCAGAAATCAATGGCGGGTTGGAGCAGAGATTTTACGTCCAATACAAGAAGTTTGCCGACAACTGGAATGTTGCCCCCGAGGTTCCCGAAGGAGGAATAACTGATCCAGGTCTCAAGAAAGCCGTGTATCATAAGATTATGGGTCTTGAGTCGAATGTCTGGTATATGTTTCGAGTGCGCAGCAGGAACTCCCACACGGGGAATCACACGAGTAACTTTAGCAACGTGGCTTTTGGGGAAACACCAGGTTTGTGGATCTCTTTTAGAGACTTTTATAGACATTCGATCTCTTCAGTTGTTTAGTTCACACCTGAGCTGCGTTATTTACCTTTTGGGGAATACCTCTGATGCACGTCATGGGTTTCTATGAATCGTTACTCTCAGCAGTGCGGCCGGTCTTTGAATAGGACAAGAAAATGAGATGCGTCCAACCGCCTTGGCGTCTAATGAGATAGGGGTATGGTTGATTTCGATTTCGCAACTTCGCCAAGTTGCGTGCCGTCACCGGCTTACCACACAAGTGTAGGCAATTTCATTTCTCCGTTAGACCTGCCCATATCCTCATCATATGCATGACCATTGTTTAAACCATTTCTTCAAACATGTTTGTATTTCTACTTTGCAGAGAAACCCAAAACGTCCCTTAAAGGTGTGAATCGGATAGGTAAAAAAGTAACCGTGGGCTGGGAACGAGTGACTGGAAAATATACAGGGCTGAAGATCAAATACTGCCTGACCGGCACGGCCGACTGCATGACTCACACCGTGCCTAAACAAGAGGATACATATGTAACATTTGTTGTTGATCCCGATAAGTCATATTATTATTATATGGTGGTCGAAGATGGTGGTGATGTTGTATACAGGAGCAGGGTCTTCAATGACGAGGTTGATGACAAGACAAGCATAGGTGAGTGGGGTTGGCTTTAGCTGAAAATGGACAGAGAAAAGCTCGACAGATCGAACATAGAAACGTCGATTCTAATTTCAACATGTCCTGATAATGTATTCATTCATATATACTGCACGCTGTCGGGCTAAAAAGGCTGAGTCTGATGAAGATAACATCCAACGTTTTTTTCTTTACAGCAGCTGTAGGCGGTCTTGTTGGAGCCGGCATTGTGGCGATACCAGGCGTCATTCTGGCTGTTATTTTATGGTAAGCTACTTCGGATACAGGTCTGTTGGTAAAACAGCGACAGATTTCGGTGAAGTTGAAGGTGGGGGGGGGGGGGGCATATAGTTGTCGACACTGGTTTCTTGATCGCACTATAATTAGGATCTACAGTTAATATCCCAGAAGCTATTAACACATGAAGCTAGCTGATGAAGTATTCGATAAATAATCTTTCAGATTTTTATCAAACATTGACGGTTCATAGAGGTGGGTAATGAATCATTGAGGAAAGTCATTTGACATACATGTACCAATCTGAAATTAACCTGCCATGCACTAGTGATGTTTTGATCTTGATCGCTTTTCGCGAAGAGTGACGAGAATCCCAAATTCCAGATCTTAGCCTCTCTAATAAAACTGTATTTACTTCTGTAGGAAACGTGGTCTACTGCGATGGAGGAAGAGGCAGTGTCATCGACCGGCAAATGACAACGCTGATTACGATGATACCAGGGTTGAATTCACAACAGCCGGAAAACCTCAGGTACACATCTACGCCAAAATTGAGAAAGATCACGTAAATGATGTGTTTAACCCTGAACGCTGGCATGGACAAAAACCCCCACAACCATTGCCTACGGGGCACCGCGTTCCGGTTCACGGAGTCCATGGGAATGAGCCTGCTGATTCCGACGATGACGTGGACGCTGACGTGGGTGCATATGATTACGCGACATGGCAGCAGGGTGTTCCAGGTCAACGCCCAGTTCCTGCACCTCAGCAAAATCAAACGGAGTGTGGCTCCTCAGACGATGAGTCTGGGGAGTATATCTTAAGCGATCCGATAAGCGACCAGGAGGGACAGGAGCCTGAAGGTACATACAATGACCTACGAATCCTCGTAACAGACGCACAGAAAGAGCTAAGAATCCACAAGGACACGCAGCCTGACCAAAGTACAGCAGAGAGCAGTTCAAGACAAGCTAATGGGTCCAATGGGCGGACTCCAAGTAGCTCGAATGGCGCCCAGGTAACAAGTCGTTCGAACGACAATATGGCAAACGAGCAAGGGTCACCATACGCGTATTTAGATCCAGTTGCGCCAGTAACGCATGGAGGGTACTTGGACTTCAGACAACTAAGTTCGGAATAATAGGTATCAACATGCCAATAGGTGGCGCTGATTATAACTTGTGTGTGCGTCAAACAGACAGCATTCTAATCTCTGCTACACCAACGAAATACCCTAGAGACAGTCAGAGTCACGTCGCGGCGGCCGTGGCTGGTACCCTATTAAGACCGATCAGAAAACTCTTAAAGGGACACCTCCGTCGAGGTGTTTGTATGTGCTTGTGACATCACCGACGTACAGGTGGCGCCCGTGTATAACATGATATATTGTATTGTTAACGTAGTATGTAGGGAAGGTTGTGACCGTCGTTTACGTCACGCCGGTTTTCATTGGTACAGGACTCCGTCAAGGCCACAACATTCCGCCGTACATTTGTAATCTCTTTCTCACGGATTTAATCCCTTTCTTCTATAAGTACACTTTCCTTGATGAACAGATGACGGGTGAACTAAATACTTATATTATGATTGCAGCAAAAACGTCCTTAACTCTTTTCGAATGAGTGATTTTGTAATATATTTGGTTCATTTTAGCACGGTATAGTCATAATTGTAGTCGAGGGTCCTGACGTAAGCGACGGTCACCACCACTTCGGTCCTATCAGTTGAAGATATTAAATACATGTATATCCATGGTCTGCATTATATATACACCCGGGAAGAGTCTAGCAGCCCTAGTGGTGGGGATGTGAACCAATATCTCCAGTGAAGTATCACTTCCTAAAATATAAGCTTCTATTCATTTATAGCTTTGTAAATATGCTCTATCGGTTTCAGAATAAGATGTTAAAAGCTAGGCATTGCCTTAAATTTTGCTGATGACCACGATTGATAAACCAATTGGGACTTGTATGTTGATTGCATGTATCCGAGATGGCGAGGTTGGATCGTTTATAGAAGGCTTGGACTTGTATGTTGATTGCATGTATCCGGGATGGTAAGGTTGGATCGTTTATAGAAGGCTTGGACTTGTATGTTGATTGCATGTATCCGAGATGGCGAGGTTGGATCGTTTAGAACCACATTTATTTAGTTATGCATGTATAATAAGAATTATCATGATATTGGTAAAGGGTTATAATACTTAACACACAAAATTAGGTGAGGATTGATAAGGCCTTAACTGAAGGAGATAACGCCAGCGTTAGTCAGAAACACAAAGGTTGTTTTGAATAACCGGGCCTAGGCCTTTTCCGATTTGTCGCTCAATTACAGTCTGAGTCTGATGACAGTTCCCATTGGTTCCCATTGTCTTTGTTCACGACGATTCAGACAGTCTATACACTATTCGTTGCCTAAATGATCCAAAGTCCCAGAACATGTATAAGTGTCGTGTAACACAAATAAGGGATACGTCATGGACACAAAGCTTGTGTCGCTTGATCTGTAGCCACAGCTAGTTTTCTCTTGTAGTCTTTTTTAACTGCATGTTCAGTGGTATAACTTCATCCCAATTGAGTGTCTTTATAGTGATCGGGATCACGAGCCGTTACAACATATATTACTTCTTTGTTCTAGTTATGATATCGACCTATTAACTCATTCCTCGTCACAGCGGCGGTGGTTTTGCTGCTACCCTATCAGAAAACTCTTCAAGGGACGCCTCTGTCGAGGTGTTTGTATGTGCTTGTGACATCACCGACGTACAGGTGGCGCCCGTGTATAAATGATATATTGTATTGTTAACGTAGTATGTAGGGAAGGTTGTGACCGTCGTTTACGTCACGCCGGTTTTCATTGGTACAGGACTCCGTCAAGGCCACAACATTCAGCCGTACATTTGTAATCTCTTTCTCACGGATTTAATCCCTTTCTTCTATAAGTACATTTTCCTTGATGAACAGATGACGGGTGAACTAAATACTTATATTATGATTGCAGCAAAAACGTCCTTAACTCTTTTCGAATGAGTGATTTTGTAATATATTTCGTTCATTTTAGCACGGTATAGTCATGATTGTAGTCGAGATTCCTGACGTAAGCGACGGTCACCACCACTTCGGTCCTATCAGTTGCAGATATTGAATATATCCATAGTCTGCATTATATATACACCCGGGAAGAGTCTAGCAGCCCTAGTGGCGGGGATGTGAACTATAGTTGGCGCAACTTTTGTGGAGACTAAAGGGTTTCGTTGAATGAGAACATTCTTCTATTAGATCAGAGTCTTTCAAATATTTGAAAGACTTGAAAGACTCTGATTAAACTAACTTTTGAAAGTGTGGAAATTCAATTGCGACCCTATTTAATTCTGCGGACGAAAAGCAAAAACCTATAGACGAGATTAAATTCTGATCCAGTCTTTGATTTACCGGATCAAATATGTATTTTGCAAATGCCACAATAGTTTTCACAAGATAGATAGAGTTGATGTTACGAATGTAATAATATGGGCTCTTATTCATTATTGGAAAATATGTCACCGTGTTATTCAAAATTAGCCTTTGAAAGCTTGGCGTTAGCCAAAATGTTACCACTATAAAATGTCAAATTGTGGTCATTTTAGCTCTACCTTCGCGGTTTTGGTAACCAATATATCCAGTGAAGTATCAATTCCTAAAGTATAAGCTTATATTCATTAGCTTTGTAAATATGCTATATCGGTTTCAGAATAAGATGTTAAAAGCTAGGCATTGCCCAAATTTTGGTGATGACCACTTTTGATCAACCAATTGGGACTTGTATGTTGATTGCATGTATCCGAGATGGCGAGGTTGGATCGTTTATAGAAGGCTTGGACTTGTATGTTGATTGCATGTATCCGGGATGGCGAGGTTGGATCGTTTATAGAAGGCTTGGACTTGTATGTTGATTGCATGTATCCGAGATGGCGAGGTTGGATCGTTTATAGAAGGCTTGGACTTGTATGTTGATTGCATGTCCGAGATGGCGAGGTTGGATCGTTTATAGAAAGCTCGGACTTGTATGTTGATTGCATGTATCCGAGATGGCGGGGTTGGATCGTTTATAGAAGGCTTGGACTTGTATGTTGATTGCATGTATCCGAGATGGCGAGGTTGGATCGTTTATAGAAGGCTTGGACTTGTATGTTGATTGCATGTATCCGAGATGGCGAGGTTGGATCGTTTATAGAAGGTTTGGACTTGTATGTTGATTGCATGTATCCGAGATGGCGAGGTTGGATCGTTTATAGAAAGCTCGGACTTGTATGTTGATTGCATGTATCCGAGATGGTAAGGTTGGATCGTTTATAGAAGGCTTGGACTTGTATGTTGATTGCATGTCCGAGATGGCGAGGTTGGATCGTTTATAGAAGGCTTGGACTTGTATGTTGATTGCATGTATCCGAGATGGCGAGGTTGGATCGTTTATAGAAGGCTTGGACTTGTATGTTGATTGCATGTATCCGAGATGGCGGGGTTGGATCGTTTATAGAAGGCTTGGACTTGTATGTTGATTGCATGTATCCGAGATGGCGAGGTTGGATCGTTTATAGAAGGCTTGGACTTGTATGTTGATTGCATGTATCCGAGATGGCGAGGTTGGATCGTTTATAGAAGGCTTGGACTTGTATGTTGATTGCATGTATCCGAGATGGCGAGGTTGGATCGTTTAGAAGGCTTGGACTTGTATGTTGATTGCAGGTATCCGAGATGGTAAGGTTGGATCGTTTACAGTAGGCTTGGACTTGTATGTTGATTGCATGTATCCGAGATGGCGAGGTTGGATCGTTTATAGAAAGCTCGGACTTGTATGTTGATTGCATGTATCCGAGATGGCGAGGTTGGATCGTTTATAGAAGGCTTGGACTTGTATGTTGATTGCATGTATCCGAGATGGCGAGGTTGGATCGTTTATAGAAGGCTCGGACTTGTATGTTGATTGCATGTATCCGAGATGGCGAGGTTGGATCGTTTATAGAAGGCTTGGACTTGTATGTTGATTGCATGTATCCGAGATGGCGAGGTTGGATCGTTTATAGAAGGCTTGGACTTGTATGTTGATTGCATGTACCCGAGATGTTAAGGTTGGATCGTTTATAGAAGGCTTGGACTTGTATGTTGATTGCATGTATCCGAGATGGTAAGGTTGGATCGTTTATAGAAGGCTTGGACTTGTATGTTGATTGCATGTATCCGAGATGGCGAGGTTGGATCGTTTATAGAAGGCTTGGACTTGTATGTTGATTGCATGTATCCGAGATGGCGGGGTTGGATCGTTTATAGAAGGCTTGGACTTGTATGTTGATTGCATGTATCCGAGATGGCGAGGTTGGATCGTTTATAGAAAGCTTGGACTTGTATGTTGATTGCATGTATCCGAGATGGCGAGGTTGGATCGTTTATAGAAGGCTTGGACTTGTATGTTGATTGCATGTATCCGAGATGGCGAGGTTGGATCGTTTAGAAGGCTTGTACTTGTATGTTGATTGCATGTATCCGAGATGGCGAGGTTGGATCGTTTATAGAAGGCTTGGACTTGTATGTTGATTGCATGTATCCGAGATGGCGAGGTTGGATCGTTTAGAAGGCTTGGACTTATATGTTGATTGCATGTATCCGAGATGGCGAGGTTGGATCGTTTATAGAAGGCTTGGACTTGTATGTTGATTGCATGTATCCGAGATGGCGAGGTTGGATCGTTTATAGAAGGCTTGGACTTGTATGTTGATTGCATGTATCCGAGATGGCGAGGTTGGATCGTTTAGAAGGCTTGGACTTATATGTTGATTGCATGTATCCGAGATGGCGAGGTTGGATTGTTTATAGAAGGCTTGGACTTGTATGTTGATTGCATGTATCCGAGATGGCGAGGTTGGATCGTTTATAGAAGGCTTTGACTTGTATGTTGATTGCATGTATCCGAGATGGCGGGGTTGGATCGTTTATAGAAGGCTTGGACTTGTATGTTGATTGCATGTATCCGAGATGGCGAGGTTGGATCGTTTATAGAAGGCTTGGACTTGTATGTTGATTGCATGTATCCGAGATGGCGAGGTTGGATCGTTTATAGAAGGCTTGGACTTGTATGTTGATTGCATGTATCCGAGATGGCGAGGTTGGATCGTTTATAGAAGGCTTGGACTTGTATGTTGATTGCATGTATCCGAGATGGCGAGGTTGGATCGTTTATAGAAGGCTTGGACTTGTATGTTGATTGCATGTATCCGAGATGGCGAGGTTGGATCGTTTAGAAGGCTTACCACATTTATTTAGTTATGCATGTATAATAAGAATTACTAACAAAACTGTCATGAATTTTGGGCAGCGACATGTATTCATCAAAGACAGGGAGAGTTGCACAGTGAAATAGAGCTTATCAAAATGTCAAGTTGTGGTAAATACATGAAAGTGGATCCTCAATCTATAGTTGATTCTAAATCTACAGAGTCAGGCTATCTATCACAGAAATATGCTTTTTGAGAATATATGTAAGAAAATACCAATTGGTTATGGAATGTTGTAAATTTTATCATGATATTGGTAAAGGGTCATGCTTAACACACAAAATTAGGTGAGGATTAATAAGGACTTAACTGAAGGAGATAACGCCAGCGTTAGTGACAAAGGTTGTTTTGAATAACCGGGCCGAGGCCTTTTTCCGATTTGACGCTCAATTACAGTCTTGAGTCTGATGACAGTTCCCATTGGTAACAGTTGTGTGAGTTCACTAGAGCTTGCTCTTTACATATTACATGTGGAGTTTATAGACGAATTTCAACCAATCTGTAGGAAATCTATAGCGAAACGCTTATTAGAATGGGGGGTTTTGAACTGCCCGGTTAAAACCTAAGGCGGGAATAAGCTTCCATTGATAAATGTTCGCAGCTTCGAGTTCCCCTCAGGTAGTTGATTATGTACCCAAAAACTGCATGAGAAGTAATCACAGTTAAGTTATTTTCACGTGTCTAAATAAAGACTTGTGCTACAATTGGATCTTTTTAATTAATTGCACCATTGAACTCTCTCAATCCCAGAGCCAAACTGTGCTGTTAGTCACAACATGGAGGTATTATTAATAATACCTCCATGGTCACAACTAGTGTCTTCAAGGCCCACCCGGCCCCTTCGGAGTGTTCATGTTATATCCAATCCGCGATAGCAGGTCACGTGATGTATATGGATTTTCAGGACGACCCCAAACGACTTCGATTTGGAGCGAAACTACTGGGGGCGAAAAGGTCATGTAGCGAAACGACCGGATACCGATACATCGTATTACAGATAAGACAAATTTGTTAATTCAATTCATCGTTAAGGTAATTTCAGACAATAGACCGATAGCATGCGTTAAGCTTAAACAGAAAACAAATCATAATTAAATCATATACAAGAACATATTGCCAAAATTCGTATTTCCCCAATTCAAATAAAGGTAACCGCCATTGAATAACATTCAACCGCTTTTCTTCCGGTTTTTGAATGGCGCCCAAGAAATGCTAATTTTTCATAACAAAATCATCGAAAATAATCACAATGAAGGCAATTTGAAAACTATATCTAACACAGTTATATAATTTCGTATACGAAGAATATAGAATCACGATCAAAGATGCCGAAACGAAAAGAGGTACATCCCAAAATCTCCTTTCTTTTCAAACCACCTCTTTTGTTATTGTGTGTGCAGTGTACACATGTACAGTGAATGTACACAAAACGGGAGCGACTGGAATATTCCACTCCATTTGGATGACTTACCTTTCTTACCCGTTGCTTTTAAATCACAATTTACATCCGCAATAAACCCAAGTAAATTTTGGTTAATGTATCGGGATTGAGCGCTAGGCCTAGGCCTACTTACTTTTTTGTCCGAGGACGAGTTTTACGATCGATGCCAATAGTTGACACTCCAACTCGAGTTGCAGGCCTATCATCCCATAGCTGACTTTTCTATTGCATCAGTGAGCCGCTGAGGCAATCGTTCAGTGACAAAGACGAACCATAGCCCTAACAAAACAAATGTCCATACTCGTAACTCGTCAAAAGCCCTAAGCAAACTTAGGACAGAGCTGTATGCCACTGTGACTCTTTGTTCGAGGTGAAATTCTTCAAAATCGTCCATGAGCTGATGAACCAATTTACTTGGTTTTCATACCAAGATTGGAGCTATGACGATGTTTTCCATGTCTGAGACTTGGTGGACAATCCATTTACAAACATCTTTCTTTCTTCAGTTGATGAGTGAGTCCGAGGAATCAGAGTTTGTGGGTGATAGCTCTGCTGATGAGGGCGCGCCTGGCGAGAAAAGGTTAACCCGGAGATCGGCAGCAAATGGTAATTATTTCATTTTCAGGACTTTGAATTGCATAGTTTGCACACTGGTTAAGGGATGACCCTAGAGCCAGCTTCATAAATAAATGTCACTGTCTTTTTGGGCTACTGTGGAAAAAACTTCAGGGCCGATTTCGCACCAGGGGAAACCACTTCACATATCGATCGTGTGATATTTCAACAAATCAATTACTTGGGCAAATACCCAACTGCCAGCAAACTTTTGGCGAATTTTATTACAGCCGTTGTCCTGGCCATCTCCGGACATAAGAACTAGAATTTTCTGCACCGCAAAATGCACAATTCTGCTCCTTAATCCCATGAATTAATTCCTGAACCCTCAAAACTACATGTATGTTAATTTCTGGTTGACATATCAGAGAGACAGAAGTTCTAAATGACTTCTAATCAAAGGCTTGGCCCAACAAATTGTCGCCAAATTGGGTTGAGTTGCCATGCATTCACAGGCTATAATACTAGGGATACCTTACCTTACAAGTTAGGCAGTGTTTGCATAACCTTCATTGCCTTTTCAGCTTCCAAAAAACGAAAAGTCATAGCGCAGGCGGATTCGAGTTCCGAGGCTGGTGAGAGTGAGCAGGGCATGAAGTATGAACGCGTCCCCTCAAAAGATGAGATGCGGCCGGAGGACATCCCGCGCAGTATGAGGGCAGTATCGACCGACTCGTCGAATCAGGAGTGTCCAGTCCCTGGATGTGACTCAACAGGTAGTAAAGTTCTAGTTCCCTATAAAATTTTGTACGAGTATACAGCAGAACCTCTCTATAAAGACACCCTCAGGCATTGAAAGTGCTGTCCTTAATAGAGAGGTGTCCTGATTAGAGAGGTTGAATCGAATTAAAACAACCGATTTATGTCCAAAAATAGTGTTCTTAATAGAGAGGGTGTCTTTAGTCGAGAGGTGTCTGCTGCGGGGGGGGGGGTTCACTGGATATTTCATCTTGTCTCTTCAATAACAGTTGATGAATCATTGGGAGCTAAACATGGGTCTGCAAAACATTGTTGCACCAAGATGAAAGTCGGTTTCAGACAATCAATACAACGCCTGTCCAATTCCTGCGCCTCGGTTGGTGACGAAATATGTGATACATCAAGTCATCACTATGGAATTCCCATTCTCATTATCCTTATCATCTTTTCAGGTCATTTTGGTGGAAAATTTGATGTGATACATCAAGTCATCACTATGGAATTCCCATTCTCATTTTCCTTATCATCTTTTCAGGTCATTTTAGTGGAAAATTTGATGTGATACATCAAGTCATCACTATGGAATTCCCATTCTCATTTTCCTTATCATCTTTTCAGGTCATTTTAGTGGAAAATTTGATGTGATACATCAAGTCATCACTATGGAATTCCCATTCTCATTATCCTTATCTTTTCAGGTCATTTTAGTGGAAAATTTGATGTGATACATCAAGTCATCACTATGGAATTCCCATTCTCATTATCCTTCATCATCTTTTCAGGTCATTTTAGTGGAAAATTTGATGTGATACATCAAGTCATCACTATGAAATTCCCATTCTCATTATCCTTTTCTTTTCAGGTCATTTTAGTGGAAAGTTTGATATGATACATCAAGTCATCACTATGGAATTCCCACTCTCATTATCCTTATCTTTTCAGGTCATCTTAGTGGAAAATTTGATGTGATGCATCAAGTCATCACTATGGAATTCCCATTCTCATTATCCTTATCTTTTCAGGTCATTTTAGTGGAAAATTTGATGTGATACATCAAGTCATCACTATGGAATTCCCATTCTCATTTTCCTTATCATCTTTTCAGGTCATTTCAGTGGAAAATTTAATGTGATACATCAAGTCATCACTATGGAATTCCCATTTTCATTATCCTTATCTTTTCAAGTCATTTTAGTGGAAAATTTGATGTGATACATCAAGTCATCTCAATGGAATTCCCACTCTCATTATCCTTATCTTTTCAGGTCATCTTAGTGGAAAATTTGATATGATACATCAAGTCATCACTGTGGAATTCCCATTCTCATTATCCTTATCTTTTCAGGTCATTTTAGTGGAAAATTTGATGTGATACATCAAGTCATCACTATGGAATTCCCATTCTCATTTTCCCTATCATCTTTACAGGTCATTTTAGTGGAAAATTTGATCGGCATCATACCGTGGCCGGCTGCCCTTTGTATCACAACATGACTGCAGAAGAGTGCAAAGTGAGTTGTAAATTCCCTTCTGTCCTACGGCAAAATGGAGAAAACAGTGGACCAGATTCCTCCTAAGCATTGTGAAAAATCCTCCGGCAACTCCTTCAAAAAATGACAAATGGCTAGTAGTACAGTAGAACCTCTCTATTAAGGACACCCTCGGGACTGACAAGTGATGTCTTTAACTCTTTACATACGCTAGACCCGCGTGCGTCATAGCGTCAAAGTCCTGAATACACAGCGTCATTATTCTGATATAGTTTCCCGGGAGCGCGTCACTGACGCGGCCGTATTTCAGGTAGTGTTTACATAAGTGATATTATCTCTGTTGCTGTTCATAGTACAGGACTAAAATTTTGGGGAGTAACTAAGAATTAAATTCCGCATAAACTCATGTAATTTATTTTGAATTCTAACGAAAAGTAACTGAGAACAAGGCCTGCAAACTTGGAGAGAAAAAAATTTCTACAAATCGCCGTAAAATTTTCTACTTTCCATCATCCGGGTCTTCCACTGGCTCAAAGCCAGAGAAATCACTGTCGCTATCGTCCTCATCCGACACAAAATGTTTATAATAAAAATCTAAGTCCCAGTCACTATCATCACTTCCTACCGAAACATTGATATCTGAATCTGCAAAACCTTCAAATTCTGATCCGGAGCTCGAATCAAATAAATCCATCATAAATAAACCCAGCTGGTCCCGAACAATGCGGCACGTCAATCAAAAAAAAAGATTAAAGAAACGTTTAAAAATGGCCGACGAGGTCAACTTCCTGGGGAACCCCGCCTATACATCGTTATTATTCATGCCTCATGAATACTAAATTAGAACGGAGTGACCTGAATAGAAAATAGAAGCTTATCTCTTATTGGCCATTCAAATAGGGTCACCATGGAGCCAGCCAATAAGAAATTACGATACATTAAAGTTGGAGTAGCTTGTAGTCGGCTTGCCGGAGTTTCGCACTGTTTGAATGGAGCCGAGTAATGGCGGCTCCGGGGAGAACAGCGCAAGTTCTTTGCGCCGATCAGCGGCGGCTAGCGCATGTAAAGAGTTAATAGAGAGGTGTCCTGATCAGAGAGGTCAAATTGAAAGGAAACAACCAATTTGGGACTAAACTAGTGTCCTTTATAGAGAGGTGTCCTGATTAGAGAGGTCAAATTGAAAGGAAACAACCAATTTGGGACTCAACTAGTGTCCTTTATAGAGAGGTGTCCTGATTAGAGAGGTCAAATTGAAAGGAAACAACCAATTTGGGACTCAACTAGTGTCCTTTGTAGAGAGGTGTCCTGATCAGAGAGGTCAAATTGAAAGGAAACAACCAATTTGGGACTCAACTAGTGTCCTTTATAGAGAGGTGTCCTGATTAGAGAGGTCAAATTGAAAGGAAACAACCAATTTGGGACTAAACTAATGTCCTTAATAGAGAGGTTGTCCTTAATAGAGAGGTGTCTGCTAAGGGAGGTTCCACTGTAGTGGATTTTGCTAACTGTTAGTTCGGTTTTGCAAATTTCCTTGGCTAATGCGGGTAGATTTTACCTACTGGAAGTAGGGTTTTGCTGAATTACTTGCTTGGAAAAAAATGCACCTGACTCTAGTCCTTGCATAGTCATCAATACAGTGGAACCTCTGTTAGCGGACACCTCTCTATTAAGGACAACCTCTCTATTAAGGACACTAGTTTTGATCCCAAATTTGTTGTTTCCATTCAATTTGACCTCTCTAATCAGGACACCTCTCTATTAAGGACAGCACTTGTCAGTCCCTAGGGTGTCCTTGATAGAGAGGTTCTACTGTAATTTATCCTGTCGTCATTTTTTCAGGAAATGTACTCTTCGAGGACGAGAATGGCAGTGGAGAGGTCAAGGGCGATCCAAGAAATTCATGATAATCGCATGGGGTTGAGGAAACCGAATCCAACCGAGAACCAGCGGGTGAAACGTGATGCGTTCAAAAATGCTCGGCTGTTGTTAAAAGGTGAGCATGAAGTTAGTTGCAATTGTCGTTTTAAAGTTGTTACAAAAGAGGGACATTTTGTGACAGATAGAGACGGCTGAATGCTACTGAGTCTGTGATTGTGTACTTTTTAATTAGACTTTTAAGTGCATTTGCAACCTGATTTTCATCACAAATGTCAACTAGAATTCACTACTATAAAGGGTAACTCGTGTCAAATTTCACCATATAATGTTTTAGCTGTTTTTGACAAATGACTACGTCACTTTCTCATAAATCGGTAAGGTTTTCGAATCGAAATGCACATTTTCGAGAAATTGATGGTTTAATCCCGCCCGGACGGCTCGCTTCGTTGCCGTTTTCGTTGATGATGTCACAACATGAACATTTTCGCGGTCGCGGTGGTTTACATTCAGCGATTTTATAATAAATCTAATCAAAAATGGAAAATTTGAGCTTTACATTTGTGATCAACAATTAAAAATGGACGTATTTCCGCAAAGTTGTAAATCACATCATAGTATCACTTTAACATAGTCTTGTAAACCCCCTTTCTAGGTCTAAAATACAAAAATATTGCTCAATTTCTTTTGGATAGGGACTTGTACCCTAAACTTCTCAGAGGGTACGTTAAACATCTCTAAGGTACCACTGGCAGAGACCTCAATTGTATACAATTTCTAATCTTTTAAAAAGGTGACAACTTGTTCGATATGCGGGAGAAACGAAAAAATCACAAACTAAAACACGAGAAAGGTCGAGAACCCCTCTTGAATGGTGTGACGTCGAAATATGATCTGCAGTTGTTCAGGGAAGCTCAACAGAGGGCGCTGGAGGAAAGTGTGAGTATAATGAAGAGTAGAACCTCACTATTAGAAACACTCTGGACTGAAAAGTGTTGTCCTTAATAGAGGGGTGTCCTGATTAGAGAGGTCAAATTGAATGGAAACGACCCGTAGAGGAGAGTGTAAGTTTGACAGTACAATGTACAGTAGAACCTCTCTATTAGAGGCACCCTCAGGACCGACAAGTGCTGTCCTTAGAAGAGAGGTGTTTTGATTAGAGAGGTCAAATGGAAAAAAAAATCTGTGTCCAAAAATCTGTGTTCTTGATAGAGACGATGTCCTCAATAGAGAGGTTGTCCTTAATTAAGTGGTTGTCCATAATAGAGAGGTGTCCTTAGTAGAGAAGTGTCCGCTATGGAAGGTTCCACTGTATTTAAGATTTTGGGGTGGATCTGTCCTATCTTGATACCCAGATGCAGGAGAACCAAGTTTGACCAGATGACTTTCAAGCAGTTAGAAACACAAGGGGCCAAATTCATAAAGGGTGTTCAGCTTAAAAGGGCATTTAGCTACTGAATAGACAGATTCAGGTCCTTCATGTGAATCTTCACAGAATATGAATAGGCCCTGAAACTGATTAGAGAGAAGTTAACTACTGAATAGACAGATTCAGGTCCTTCATGTGAATCTTCACAGAATATGAATAGGCCCTGAAACCAATTAGAGAGAAGTTAACTACTGAATAGACAGATTCAGGTCCTTCATGTGAATCTTCACAGAATATGAATAGGCCCTGA
Source organism: Lineus longissimus (assembly GCF_910592395.1). Classification (NCBI taxonomy): domain Eukaryota; kingdom Metazoa; phylum Nemertea; class Pilidiophora; order Heteronemertea; family Lineidae; genus Lineus; species Lineus longissimus. The sequence goes on along the minus strand of NC_088325.1, from coordinate 1,736,156 downwards.
AACTGATTAGAGAGAAGTTGTACATGTCTAACCCTTAAACGCCCTTTATGAATTTGGGCCAAGTTGTTTACGATGGACTCACAAGGCCAATAAACCTTCAAAAAAATCATGCTCGTCCCACCTAGGAATACCTCCAAGTGCAGAATAGTAAAGTATCGAATTATTCATTGCTTCTAAAGTTCATATATCAATATTTTTGTTTTCCCATTCAGAGTTTCGAAGCGATTCAGCACTGTCAGTTTGGCGATGGCCTCTCAGAATACAGAATAAAACACATCGAAATAGGACGTTACGAATTAGAGACTTGGTACGCATCGCCATATCCGGAGGAATATTCCCGATTACAGAAACTGTATTTGTGCGAATTCTGTCTAAAATATATGAAGACGTCAACGATATTACGTAGACACTTGGTACGTATCTGTATAATAAATAAAAATGTAAATAAAAATGCAAGTTCTTATTCAGCGCTTTATAATGTACAACATTCTCAAAGCGCTTTACATTTGTCCCCAAGTCTAAGCCAGAACCTTTCAGTTGATCACAAATGGGCTGCTCAATCAGCCCTGCAACCTGAGCACTTCCGACTGGTACCCATTTATAGACCTGGGTGGTTAGGCATGTAAGGCAGAGAGATATGCCCAGAGTCTTGTGCCAACAGTGGGGATCGAACCCAAGATCTCTTGACCGCAAGTCGAGAGCCCAGCCACTACACAGCTGCTTCTAAAGCCGTGAAGAAATGGAAATAACATTTCGTGATAATAGAGGGGTGACATGAATTTCATCCTCAGTGCGTTCGGGCGAGTTCATTGAGAGAATAATACATTTATTTATTTCCGGATTTTTTTTCATCGCTTCGTTTGTTGGTAATGTTTTCTTCTGCTGCAGGCCAAGTGTGTCTGGCGACATCCGCCTGGGGACGAGATTTATCGGAAAGGTGCAATATCGGTATTTGAAGTGGACGGAAAAAGAAATAAGGTACGTTTAGAAAGTTAATACAGTACAACCTCTCTATTGCGGACACCCATGGGACTGGGCCCAGGTGTCCGCAATAGAGAGGTGTCCGCAATAGAGAGGTTATGCCAAATCGTCCGATAGGTGGATTTGAAGTTCCCGCCTTGCAGGTCTTGGTTTTCTCTGTGTCGACATCTAGCGTAGAAACTTTAAACCTGTTGGCTGATCGGTATTTGCTTGTGATGTTGCGTTGAATGACGTGAGCTACTTTGGAACTCAGAGCGTGAATAATCTCTCTAGTAAAAGGTGCCCCTTTTATTGCAAAATCTCCTCGACATGTGATAATGTGTCAAAAAACACCATAATTTCTGTCCATCAGCCACCTTTGATAAATAATTATTTTTTTCTAATTTCTTTACTAACGCATATTCGCCGCAACACTGACAAAACCGCGTGGATTTATGAGTGTCCGTAGACACAAAAGGCCTATGTGATTAGTTGAAAAGATGAGTAAACAAATGCCACGGCTTAATTAGGATACAAAAACACAATGCCAATGCCGCGGCTTAATTAGGATACAAAAACACAATGCCATGGGGTAATTACGTTGATTAATTGCGCGAATATCACACCTGTCGGGCCTACTTGACTCTCCAAGCGCAAGCGGGAAGCCATTGTTTTTGCCTACTGTCCGTAATTGGGAGGGAATTGGACCAAAAATTGGCTATCGCCCTGTCCGCAATTCGGAATAGAGAGGTGTCCGCCGTACAGAGGTTTTTGTTATTGGAAATGACTTAGAAAAAATCGGGACTGGCCGGACGTGTCCGTAATGTAGAGGTGTCCGCCTGGCAGAGGTGTCCGCAGAGGGAGGTTCTACTGTACTGTACTTTTGCATCAAAAAATGGCTGAAAATTTAATAAAATGAAATTGTGCCCATAAGCCATTTATCTAAAAGATTAGCTACTCAATAAGAAAACTGTTAGTAACATCACCTAATCTGATGTTTTACTAGACCTTAGCTGTCTAAGAACGTTGTCTTATAAACAAGTTTGGAAAAGTTCTTGAGGGAATTGAACGTTCCACAACAGGTGTACATCAGATTATACATCAGTGTCCTCCACTAGGCCAAGGTAGGCCGTCCCACCCTACCATGGAAGCACAGGCCTTTCGATTACATCATTTTCACACCGCTATACGGTGTAGGAAATTTGGCATGTCCCCAAATTAGGCCCTGAAAAAATGTCCCAAAATAGAAAAAAAAAAAATTTAAAAAAAAATTTTTTTTGTTAAAGGGGTAATTTGACCCCCTGAAGCGTTTTTTGACACCTTAAATGACCAAATCTTATCCTAAATGGCCTAATTTGATACTTTTTCATCCTAAAATTATGAGTTTTCAGGTGCATGTGACAATGTCAGTCAATAAGGACGTCGATGTTCAGGCAAATTGGCACGACGAAATGTCCCCAAATTAAGCTAAAAAGAAAAAAAAACATGTCCCCAAAATAGGCTAAAAAAATACAGGGTGTAGAGGTCTCCATGTAATTGAAAGGCCTGGAAGCAGCCACCCCACTTGCTCTAAAATTTTCTAAATGGTTTCTATAGGGCCACCCTACCTTATATTGCTGGCCACCTTGTGTCCGACTCTGGCAAAACTTCTTGAATATCGAGGGTACCACCTGTCTTGAGAAAACCCTGGTCAAAATGTGTTGTGACTGCTGTGGTCCAATCAGACCGACCACCATGGTCTGCAGGATGTACGCATCTTCGTCCTAGAATTTATCCACGCCCCTCCAGATGCGGATAACTCAAAAAACATCAGACTCTCCAAAGAGTCTACATGGATCCATCGACTGCGCACCATGTCACTGCTCGGTGTCAACATCAAGGACAACATGTCCTGGTAACAGGAAACCAGCACTAGCTAGCGTATCTACTATCTTGAGAAAACCCTGTGAAGAACTCTGTACCTGTGCACAACTCTTGAGTTGAGAGCCTTGTGTTCTTTTTGAAAGTTGTTTAATATGTTCTTCTGTCCGTTCATGTTTTTCAGATATATTGTCAAAATCTGTGTTTGCTAGCTAAATTATTCCTCGACCACAAGACGTTATACTATGACGTGGAACCATTCCTCTTCTACGTCATGACTACCGCTAATAACCACGGGTGCCATATTGTGGGATATTTCTCAAAGGTGAGTTATCACATTCAGATGGGAGCCACAGGGCTTTGTTAATTGAAGGACTTAATTTGCTCAGAAAATTTACTTCTGGTTAATGGATTGAAAAGCATATTGATATTGCTCAAGTTGGTGGTATTTCATAAAATTCAGTTCAAAATTACCTTTTGCTTTCATTCCATACCTGGTATTTACTGGGGCCGTACTATTTTCCCCAAGCTCTGTCATTCATAACAGTCTCAAGGAGCCTCATGGCCTAGTGGTTTACACTGCTGGCCACCACGCAATAGGGCCCGGGTTCGATCCCGGGGAGAACCCATGATCGTATGTCTGGATGAACCGGCGTGGCTTTCAAGGAACTAAAATTCCTGGCTCTTCACAGTCCTTCGAATGAGACTCAAAACCGAGGTTCCTTGTATCTGGTGTCTATGCCAGGGCAGGTTAAAGACCCCACCAAGTGAGAAACATGAGTAGCTTGCGTGGACTCTATCGCTCTCGCCAAAGTCGGACCACTAGGCCAATAAACCCAATTGGCGCCTAACCGTAGTGGCACGCAGGATACGCTCATCCCGCCTTGGAGGAGGATTACTCCTAGGAGAATGACCCCTCCAAGTGCAGAGCGAACGCTGAAGAAGAAGAAGAAGAATAACAGTCTCTATTTAGTCTTTGGTTGATTTTACCTGAAAAAACCCAAGTTGGCTGCACTTGTCTCGATTCAATAAAGACCTCGTCGATGAGATTTGGCAAAGCTAGCTATGATGAAACTTTTCAGAAGCCAATTTCGAATCCAGGCCGAGCCGTCGTATTTTATGTAAATTTGATCTCCATCCGGTTTCAGGAGAAGAAATCCTTCCTCAACTACAATGTGTCGTGTATCTTGACGTTACCTCAATCGATGAGACAGGGTTATGGAAAAATGTTAATCGATTTCAGTAAGTATTTTCTCTAAATGGCCCGTCACCTCAGGGATCTCCAAAAGGTTTTCTCAATTTTCACAGACTGCCACAACCTGCCTTTCAAGCTGTATAAGAAATTAGAGTCTAAAACTTACCCAGTTTTGAGGGAAGAAAACTATGTCATGTGGTGAACTACTATTTTCACGAGCGTTCCATTTTTGCTGATATTTGTTTGACGAAAATGAAAATCATTAAAAAAAGTTCTTTGATTGAAAAAAATCCTTTTTAAGACATTTCCAATCCACCAAAATAAAAATGGCAAAATTGCGATTTTTTTCGGGAATTTTTGCAAAATGGTACAAAATTTTTGCAGATTACGGTAAATTTCCTTCCACTTTTTCAGGTTACCTCTTAAGTAAAGTAGAAGAGAAGGTCGGCTCGCCCGAGCGCCCCCTATCAGATCTAGGTCTTATTAGCTATCGTAGTTACTGGAAAGAAGTCTTGCTCAATTACTTACACAAGTACACTGGAAGTGAAGTTACAATCAAAGGTAAGTTCTGTGCGAGGTTGAAACTTTCTCAGCCTCTTTCTCTAAAGCCCGGATCTGCACTCAAGATCAACCAGCCAAAAGTTAAAGTCTATAATCTGATATAAACGGTGGTAAAGGATGTCATCTGACTTGATGCTTTAACCCTGATCTATCCTGAAACTTTTCAGTAGACCTCCGTTAAGCTGCTCAATCAGTGCTACAATCTGAGCATTTCTGAACGGTACCCATTTATACACCTGCGTGGAGTATGTCAGGTTGAACAAAGAGGCCTACCTAAGTCTCAAGCCGATTGTGGGGTTTGATCCAGTGACCTCTTGTCCGCTAGCCACCAGTCCGAGCCACTAGTCCACAGTGGCTTCTTAACTCTTTCAGCCCTAGCCGATTTTGACGCAACAACTCCCAGATCTTGGCCGATGTTCAGGAAAAATCAGGATTTCAGAATTTTATTAAAAAATTTATTCGTCAATGATGAAGGAGAAACTGGTTTCGGTGTCACCGTGTATATGTGGTAGCAGGATCTGGCAAATGTTACGAAATCCGTGTATACACGGTCATAGGGCTGAAAGAGTTTTAAGTTTGGAAAAAAATTTGGAGTTGACCAGCATTTTGAGTGTGACGCTCGCAGATCTTTCTCTCCTTCCCGAATCCGCACCTGAGTTCAACCAATCATCATTCCCAATTTCGTCTTATTTCCAGATATTAGTCAAGAAACTGCCATCAACGCGAATGATATCGTTAGTACACTGCAGGCACTGGGGATGCTGAAATATTGGAAGGGCAAACATCTTGTGCTGAAAAAACAGGTGAGTTTGCGATGAATGCGGGTGCTCGACCGGTTCCCCAAGTAGGCCTCTCATCCTAGAGGTTAGGAGCCGCATGGCCTAGTGGTTAACACTGCTGGCTACCACGCAATAGGGCCTGGGTTTGATCCTGGGGAGAACCCAGGATTGTATAGGAGCCTCATAGCCTAGTGGTTAACACTGCTGGCTATCACTCAATAGGGCCTGGGTTCGATCCCGGGGAGAACCAAGGATTGTGTAGGAGCCTCATAGCCTAGTAGTTAACACTGCTGGCTATCACTCAATAGGGCCTGGGTTCGATCCCGGGGAGAACCCAGGATTGTACAGGAGCCTCATAGCCTGGTGGTTGACACTGCTGGCTACCACACAATAGGGCCCAGGTTTACTCCGGGGGAGAACCCAGGATTGTACAGGAGCCTCATAGCCTGGTGGTTGACACTGCTGGCTACCATGCAATAGGGCCCCGGTTTGATTCCGGGGAGAACCCAGGATTGTACAGGAGCCTCACAGCCTAGTGGTTAACACTGCTGTCCACCACACAATAGGGCCTGGGTTCGATCCTGGGGAGAACCCAGGATTGTACAGGAGCCTCATAGCCTAGTGGTCAACACTGCTGGCTACCACGCAAAAGGGCCCGGGTTCGATCCCAGGAAGAACCCAGGATTGTACAGGAGCCTCATAGCCTAGTGGTTAACACTGCTGGCTACCACGCAATAGGGCCTGGGTTCGATCCCGGGGAGAGAACCTAGGATTCTATTTCTAAATGAACCAGCGTGGTAACTAAAATTCTTGGCTTTTCACAACAAGTTTGAGGCTCAATATGAGATGGATTAATGAGTGTCTGTCGGACAAGACTAAAAGCCGTGGTCCCTTGCACCTGAGTGTCTATGCCAGGGCAACTAAAAGATCCCACAAAGGTGGACAGTAGCCTATAGTGGACTCAATACCTCCGGCAAAAACCCAATAGGGTTACTGGGCCGGTATTGGTATGGTATGATGAAGGAATGCTCAATACTTGGCCTGGCGACTTACTTTGGAATGATGACGCGCATGTTCAACATCTATTCTTGTTCTTTTCAGGAACTATTTGACGAATACGTCGAGAAGAGGGCCCGGAAACCGTTGGACAATAACAAAATTATCGACCCGAACTGCCTCAAGTGGACACCCAAGCAATACACGTAGTTACCAATATCAGAAATATAGTTAGTTTAGGAAATAACATATCATTCATGAACAATAGAATTAGTTACTCTAGTCTCTTCTCTGAGCTAGTGTTGCACTCATTCAAGGCATTGTAACCTATCGCCGTCAATAATGAAATTCTTTGTTTTGTATTGAAATATTTCTCTTTTTCTTGAAAATTTTTCTTTATGGTGCATTCGCAAAAATCAAATGTGCTTGAAAATTTCTTGGTTAACAGTCAATAAGTACTTTTGAGAAATGGAATTTAAATTTTGATGCAAAATTTTAGTATTTTCTTTGGGTTGACATAATGACCTCGACGAGAGGGACGACATTTCCAGGAAGTCTGACCTCGATACGAGGGATACCCTCGGAAAATGTGGTGCTCTTCTCCATCTCAGAGTTCCCGCTGCACGTGGAGGTGATTTTCTCCAGGGAGTATTCCTCCTCCAAGGCGGGATGAGCGTTTTTGCGTGCCACCGAGGTTGGGGACCAATTTGGTTTATAGGCCTTGTGACGTCGACTTGGGTGAAATGAGGTGCTGATTTTCCAGGGTCATTATCATCATCATCAACATCATCTAGGCATCATGACCCCGAATCGGGCCTCTGCCTTTTGATGAAGCTATGTAAATAAATTTCAATGGGCATTTACTCATACATTGCTGGTGAGACAACTCTTTGTAAATTTTTGGAATAAATTATGTCACTCTAGATAAATTAACATAGTAAAGGCCCATCTCCACACAAGCATTTATCGCTGCATTCACGCTGTGTCTACAGGCATTGTAGTTTGGTTATACCAGCAATGAAACAGTTGAACAAAAGACATTCAAATTGGCCGATTCAGAATGTGGTTCTGACCGGTTCAGAATGCGGTTCTGACCGGTTCAGAATGCGGTTCAGAATGCGGTTCTGACCGGTTCAGAATGCGGTTCTGACCGGTTCAGAATGCGGTTCTGACCGGTTCAGAATGCGGTTCTGACCGGTTCAGAATGCGGTTCTGACCGGTTCAGAATGCGGTTCTGACCGGTTCAGAATGCGGTTCTGACCGGTTCAGAATGCTTATGTGGAGATATGCCTTTAGATAGTAATTTGTGATGTCGATGTTGTGTCAGCATTTAAGCAGAAGTAATGATACCAGGGTTGTCATAGTGATTAGAGGGTTAAATTTCATTATTTTAACAAGTTTGTAAATTACTTTTTGCGACGGGTATTGATTTACCTTTATTGTTGTTGTTTGTTAATTTTGAAAAATTGACCAAACAGTGATTGTTTCCTTTATTGATGTGTAATTGACAAGACCTGGATACTTAGAAACTTTAATCTTTACTTAAAGAATTAATGATGGCAGGGGCAGCCAATTTTTCTTGCCCAAGAAACAAGGAGCTTTACAGTCCGATATCAAGTACACTAAAACCTCTCTATTAAGGATACCCTCGGGACGGACAAACGCTGTCCCTAATAGAGAGGTGTCTTGACTACAGAGGTCAATTTGAATGGAAATGCCCAATTTGGGACCAAAACTAGTGTCCTTAATAGAGAGGGTGACCTTAATAGAGAGGATGTCCTTAATGGAGAGGATGTCCTTAATAGAGAGGTTGTCCTTAATGGAGACGATGTCCTTAATAGAGAGGTTGTCCTTAATAGAGAGGATGTCCTTAATAGAGAGGATGTCCTTAATAGAGAGGTGTCCGCTAAGGGAGGTTTCACTGGTCACTGGGATCATCTACGTGGAGAGTTGGCAGGGCCGCTTTATCAATATGATTATGATTTATTTGTGATTATGCTGTAAATAATTTGTGACCCGTCGCAGCAAAAGTAGGCGCATGTCGCTCTGAGCTTGGCAGGTTGAGGCGGACTGTTTGTTCATTTCTCTGTTGTCTGCCCTTTGTGAAATATGAGCACATCAATTTCTTCCATTATCTCCTGGTGTCATTTAGGCTCATCTTCTGCGCGACAAGCGCCGGGTTTCGCTGTGACGGGTCACATTTAATGACTTACCAGTGTAATGAAACTTCTTCAGGTATCGGTTATATAACAGTAAGGGAGATTTACATGACAGAATATAAAGCGCTGTATGACGTAAAACGTACAAAAAGGAATTTGGAAATGTTTACCTGGGTATAAGGCCGAAGTTACATAGACCTCATTCGTTCATTTCCCAGGACTCATTTTCCCTTTTGCTTTCTTTCCCCTGTGAATGCACGGCCTTGTGGCGTGCATTCACCGAGGAATGAAAGAAAAACCCGGAAAGTGACTCGTGGGAAATGAAGGAATGAGGTCTATGTAACTTCGGCCTTCGGGGCGTCAAGTCATGGGCCATCGATGGAGAATCTCCCTTATGAAATCATTTCGTCTTCGTGTCCTTGAGCAAGGCACTTAACCCTACTTGCTTCTCTCCACCCAGGAGTAAATGGGTACCTAGCTGGCAGAGGTGGCACACTATGAATGTTAGTCCTGAGCGCTGTAAAGCTGCAGCTCGGACCTGTGATACTCCCAGAGAGAGAGCTTGAATCATGATTGCACAGGCCGATAGCTAGGGGTAATAATGTGAAGCGCTTTGAGCGACTGAAACCAGTTGGATTTAGCGCTATATAAGTCTCATAATTATTATTGATAGAATAACAGGTGTGTACTACCTTGTAACTTTGGTCTGTGAAAATGAAGTTTTGAAAGAGATGAAATATCTTTGTGACATGCATTTACTTATTTTGAAATCAGATTTATGTCGTATTTATGGGCATCGGAGAAAAACAGCGATATTTAAGTCTACCAGGCTGAAGCCTGAACCGCAATCAGCTCATCTGGCTGGATATTAGCCAAGATTCCGTAGCATTAGCGACTAGGAGTGACTCCCCCTATTGAGCAATTTGTCTTTTGTTTTGATTAGAACTTGCCTTCAGTAAATAAAGTTGTACAAACAGAGTGTATGTATTGGTGTAATATAATATGTGTTTGTTTGTGGAAATCTTAGAAAGAAGAGATCAGTTATTTGGTGTGTATGTGACCTCCCGAGATCCCCTTGGAGCGTTGGCCGAAGGGAATTGAAAATACGAGCTCAATAGCCCCCACAGCGTGCCTCGACTGACAAACACACCCCATTGGGACTGACAACATGTAAAAGAAAAGTCGGTGGGTTGGGTTGACCGCCGAGGGGGGGGGGGGCTGTAGGCAGGGGGCTATTGAGCTCTTATTTTTGGGTGCCTGTGCATTTGGCCATGGCAATCCGGATGGGGCAGCCTGAGGCAGGGGGAGGAGCAGGTTTAAGGGGCCAACCTTAACAGCCTCCATCAGGTTGAACACCAAGGTTAATATGATTGAAATCAAATCTTATGGTCAGAAACACAATAAGCTGGACATTTACCACATTTCCTGAACATTTCATGATGTTTATGTGTGAAATGAGAGATCTGGGGCCAAATTCATGAAGGGTGTTTAGCTTAAAACAGCGTTTAACTACTGAATAGACAGATTCTGGCCCTTCATGTGAATCTTCACAGAATATGAATAGGCCCTGAAACTGATTAGAGAGAAGTTAACTACTGAATAGACAGATTCAGGTCCTTCATGTGAATCTTCACAGGATATGAATAGGCCCTGAAACTGATTAGGAAGAAGTTGTACATGTCTAACCCTTAAACGCCCTTTGTGAATTTGGGCCCTGTTGTCTGAAATCTACAAGAGTCCACCAGCCAAACCGCCAGCCATCTTGGATTTGACTTGGAGGAAATGATAGGGCCTCCCAAGTAACTGGACGCTAGTTAATTTAGACAACAACTCGCATGTCTTACACCCTAATGGCATGAACTTTTCAGGAAATGTGTTAAATTGTCTACTTGTTTTGTTTATGGCTGCTATGGCCGAGTTCAAATCAGTTGGAAGCAGTTTAGGATTTGATGGTGTAGCTCCATAAACTATGTGGTTGAGGCCTCAAGGTATACGGTTCAACTCCTACTTGATATTAGGCCTCGTGAGTCTGTATCTAGTGAAATTAGACTTATTGTGACTATTTTGTAAAATAAATTAGTAAGTTTATCTTTTGAGCAAATGCTTGTCTTCCGCTTCACTATCAAGTACAGTAGAACCTCTCTATTAGAGACGACCTCGAACTGACGAATGCTGTCCTCAATAGAGAGGTGTGCTGATTAGAGAGGTGAAATGAACTGAAAATTATCAATTTGGGACCAGAACTAGTGTCCTTAACAGAGAGGGTGTCTTTATAGGGAGCTGTCTGCTAAGGTAGGTTCTACTGTAGTTATAGAATTTACCAATGGTGAACATGTTATATCATAGGGACCAGCTTTCTTTTTAAGGCTAGTTAACTCGGATATCTGATATCAACTGTATTAGAGGTGTAATCAGACTTCACTCTGACCCCGGTCCCTTCCTGAAAGCTTTCAGTAGAACTCAGATGAGCTGCTCAATCAGAGCGGCAGTCTGGGCATTTCTGCTGCTCCTATATCCACTGGGGCCAAGGAATATCCATGCCAATGTCCCTGTCAGTAATCCCTGAACTCTATTGTTTATTGGCTAAACAATGGAGACAAGCGAGCCTCAATTAATTCAGTCCGCGACTGCTGACGCGGCTCCAACAATAGCAGTATCCTAGAAATTCTAAAAATAAACTTTAAATGTCCCGCGCCGGGGATTCCCAGACTGGAGCCTCGCTTCCACTCTGCCAGGAAGCCAGCGGATAGTGCATTAACGGGGTATGCTAGGAATCCGTGTTTTTCGTATTAAATAACCTATTTACATGGAGTAAAAGTTAGCAGCAGCTGTAGGTGACTAGCTGGGCTATTTATGGATATACATTTACGGTAGTACCTATCCGATTGGCTGAACCATGGCAGATATAACCATGAAACTCATCTGGTACCGACTCGGGGAGGCGAGTGAAAATATGGCGGAGCGCTATGGGCGATTCTTAGTTTGGTACAAAAACTTCAACTACAGGAATTTAGACATCGTAGACATGTTTTTCGTTTCTTGGATTATCTTTGGTGTTGTGGTCGCGGGGCTGGTGCATTTTTACTTCAAGTTTTTCGGTAGGAAGGCCGCACAGGCGCCCAAAACCGCGCACCCCACACCCCGAAGACGGCATTTTGATGCAGCAAGCGTGGAGAGTTGCCAATGGTTAAATGCCGTCATCAACTGGGTCTACCTAAACTACAACAGTACACCGGAATTCGTCAATAGCTGGCTGCATGCCCTTAATGAACAGACCAGAAAACAACAGGTAAGGATTTCAGTTATAGAACGCCATTTGCCACAGAAATACTGCCAATTACATGTATGCAAAAATCGAATCTGACAGCTGCAATAATGTAGTAGTCGCTTATCGAATACTTATGCATTTGTTGTCTAAAATCACATTTTCGATGCATTTTTTTACCATTCAACAATCCATGTGATATGTTGGACAAAATGATGTGAGGATATAAGCCAACTAGTGGATACTTTCCAATCTAGGCCAATCCTCATGGCGTCCTCTCACCTGTAGTGGTGATTACCAGTAGTAACCCAACCTTTAGTAGAACTGAGCAGACTGTAATATCCTGATTTTTCGTCCTGGGAACTGTCACTTAACCAAATGACATCCTCCAAAAATGGAACTTCACATTATAACAGAATCTATCTCTCAGTATCCATCACTACATGTACAGTAGAACCTCTCTATTAAGAACACCCTCAGGACTGACACTTGCTGTCCTTAATAGAGAGGTGTCCTGATTAGAGAGGTCAAATTGAATTGAAACAACCAATTTGGGACCAAAACTAGTGTCCCTAATAGAGAGGGTGTCCTTATTAGAGAGGTATCTGTTAAGAGAGGTGTCTGCTAAGACAGGTGCTACTGTACATGTTCATGTAGTCATAGATTGATTTCTATCAGCCAGCATGATTACTGTTGCAAAGAATTTAAAAATAAACTTTACTAATGTCATTTAGGCTCATCTTCTGGGCGACATGGGCTCGGTTTTGGTGTGATGGGTCTCACATACACTATCAGCTTACATGTAGATGTATACCTACACTGTATTGTGTTGAAGGACATCACTATGGCATGTATAGGACCCATAGGCCTATGTATAACATTGCTTTCATTAAAAGCCTCTGCTTGAGATAAAAGAACAGGAGGGGTCGATCATTAATCGATTTTCTCTCCTCGATGATAACCTGCAGTTGACCTACATATATTTGTTGACAGTTTCGACATGCTCGATGGGAGGACGCGCTCAGACATGTTATCTCTTGGTGTGCCCGTTATTGGAGCAAAAGAATTTGATAAGAATCCTGTGCATTTAAATGTATATTCTTCAGTCTCAAGGGTGCATACCATACTTATAATATAGCACATACAGTAGAACCTCTCTATCAAGGACACCCTCAGGACTGACAGGTCCTGCGCTTAATAAAGAGGTGTCCTGATTAGAGAGGTCAAATTAAATGACCATTACCAATTTGTGTCCAAAAGTAGTGTCCTTAGTAGAGAAGTTGTCCTTAATAGAGAGGTGTCCTGATTAGAGAGGTCAAATTGAATGACCATAACCAATTTTGGTCCAAAAGTAGTGTCCTTAATAGAGAGGGTGTCCTTTATTAAGAGACTTCTGGCTGTCTTGCACTTGATATAGTCGACAATATTGAATATAGGATTCTTCTGAAAAAAACACCGTATAAATACCGAACAACGTTCATTGAAAACATGAAGTGTCATATCCTTTGTCATCTATCTAGTCCAGTCTAGTCTGATTTATAAATGTTTGGACAACAGATAAATAGGCCTATTTCTGTGCCACCTACATATACAGTAGAACCTCTCTATTAAGGACACCCTCAGGACTGACAAGTACTGTCCTGATAGAGAGGTGTCCTGATTAGGGAGGTCAAATTGAATGAAAACAATTTGGGACCAAAGCTAGTGTCCTTAATAGAGAGGTTGTCCTTAATAGAGAGGTGTCCGCTTAGGGAGGTTCCATTGTGTAAGTTTGTCAACAATTTTTTAATCTGTGTATTTCTGCCATGTTGGCATGTCTTTATACAGTGGAACCTCCCTTAGCGGACACCTCTCTATTAAGGACAACCTCTCTATTAAGGACACTACTTTTGGTTGTTTCCATTCAATTTGACCTCTCTAATCAGGACGCCTCTCTATTGCGGACAGCACTTGTCAGTCCCATGGGTGTCCTTAATAGAGAGGTTCTACTGTACATTTACATTGCTGCAGTGCTTCTCACAGTGTAATTTCAATGCTGAAGTTTTATTGAAGTTTTAAATAAATATTGTCGGGGATTTCATATCCGCAGGCTGGCTGATAATGTTCTACATGAAGTGATCAATATTCATGCTCTAGCCGGGTACCATTGCGTTACATTGTAATGGTCTCCGTGGCAATACCCAATATTGAACGACAGGGCTGAGGTATTGCATTTTCCAATTATCAGAACATGGCATACACCAGGCTAAAGCTCAGGCCTTTCAATTACGTGGAGATCTCTACACCCTGTATTTTTTTAGCCTATTTTGGGGGACATGTGTTTTGGCTTTTTAGCTTAATTTGGGGACATTTCATAGCGCCAATTTGCCTGAACAGCGACGTCATAAATCAAAGTTAGTGACTGATATCACCACATACACCTGAAAAATCATAAATTTAGGGTAAAACTATCAAATTAGGACCTAATTTGGGGACATCCTGTATGGCCTAAGGCCTGAAAGCTTGTGGCTTCGTTCACACATAACATGGCATATAAATAGCGAAACGACGTCCATTTTCCATTTCAATGATATTTTGTCAGCTGTCACAATCGTTTGAAAATCTATCATATTTTTTCTTTAAAATGCATTAAAGCAATAAAGACATAGTATATTTGTTCAGTGTATACAGTTAGCTGATGTCATCAGTTGTGCTCAATCGATGCTAATAGATTATATTTATAATGTACATGTAAAAAGGTGCAAAATTGTAATATACTGTAGAACCTCTCTATTGAGGACACCCTGGGGACTGACAAGTGCTGTCCTTAATAGAGAGGTTTCCTGATTAGAGAGGTCAAATTGAATCAAAACTAGTGTCCTTAATAGAGAGCTTGTCCTTGATAGAGAGGTTGTCCTTAATAGAGAGGTGTCCACTAAGGGAGGTTCCACTGTAGTTAGCCTGACATTCAGTCCTGGATCACCACAAGTAGAGGTTCTCATAGTGATTCAGCCTTATGCATAATAGTACAGTAGAACCTCTCTATTGAGGACACCCTGGGGACTGACAAGTGCTGTCCTTAATAGAGAGGTTTCCTGATTAGAGAGTTCAGATTGAATGGAAAATACCAATTTGGGACCAAAACTAGTGTCCTTAATAGAGAAGTTGTCCTTAATAGAGTGGTTGTCCTTTATAGAGAGGTGTCCGCTAAGGGAGGTTCCACTGTAGTTAGCCTGACATTCAGTCCTTGATCACCACAGGTAGTGGTTCTCATAGTGCTCAGCCTTATGCATACGGTAATAGTATATGCTTTATTAGACTAAATGGATTCGTCACTCAACCTGAGTCTTTTTCACACCACAAAAGCTTTGCTTACCGCAGAAAAAGTGGCTTCAGGCTTTATAAATTAATTCAATAATGTGGCCATGAGCAATTATCGACACGAGACTGACAAAACGTTTGATTTATCGTCGAAAATATTCTGATATTACTGACCTGTGATGGAGATTTATTGGTTTAATCTGTTTCAAACATGGTAAAGGGAGCAATCAACTTTGACTTATTGCTTAGGCGCGTGCTTTGGCCGGCAAAGGATGAGGTTCTGTTGAAGTAATCGAGTGGGAGGATTCTTCTTCTCAACATGGTAAATGTTAGTTCCAAGGTTGTGTATGTTTAATATGCCAGCTGGTTTGATACATGTAAGTCTTGTCAATTTCCTTCTTATGAATAAATGATAAGTTAAAGGACCTATGGTATTATTAAGGGCATTATTAAAGGGTCATAGCTATAGCTGGGGAAGTCACCACAATATATGTTTTTGATTATGATTTTGGCCAGAAATTTCCAAAAGAGTCATTTTGCCCGACCAAAATTACTAAGATTTCCTGTAGTCTGCGCTACTATCTATAAATGGCTACTTCGATTCCATCTATCATCATCGTTCTTGTCATGTGAGAAAAAATAAACATGATTGCTGGATACAAATATTTACATTGGTCGTATAAAGTCTAGACGTGATAGGCTATCAGATATTGACAAAACAAATACATGTATACACATCTTAGCCACTTGCCAGTGATGTCACATTTTCATCCCACAACTATTTTCATCCCTGTCCACTTGAAGTTTTATCGACAATTATTTTTACCTCTCCTGAGGTGGAGGTCACAAAATTGTTCCCCGCGAAAACATACTGTATGGACTCATCCGCGGCTGAAATATTTCTGTGTACAGTATTATTTGAACAGGGGGGTACAGGGTTTGCCTTGACTGCTGCATTATCTAAAGTGCAGCTGTCAATCTTGCTTCGATCCCTGAACAGGGGGGTATAGGGTTTGCATTGACTGCTGCATTATCTTAAGTGCAGCTGTCAATCTGGCATCGATCCCTGAACAGGGGGGTACAGGGTTTGCATTGACCGCTGCATTATCTTAAGTGCAGCTGTCAATCTGGCGTCGATCCCTGAACAGGGGGTACAGGGTTTGCCTTGACCGCTGCATTATCTTAAGTGCAGCTATCAATCTGGCGTCGATCCCTGAACAGGGGGTACAGGGTTTGCATTGACTGCTGCATAATCTTAAGTGCAGCTGTCAATCTGGCGTCGATCCCTGAACAGGGGGTACAGGGTTTGCATTGACTGCTGCATAATCTTAAGTGCAGCTGTCAATCTGGCGTCGATCCCTGAACAGGGGGTACAGGGTTTGCATTGACTGCTGCATAATCTTAAGTGCAGCTGTCAATCTGGCGTCGATCCCTGAACAGGGGGTACAGGGTTTGCCTTGACTGCTGCATTATCTTAAGTGCAGCTGTCAATCTGGCATCGATCCCTGAACAGGGGGGTACAGGGTTTGCCTTGACTGCTGCATTATCTAAAGTGCAGCTGTCAATCTGGCATCGATCCCTGAACAGGGGGTACAGGGTTTGCCTTGACTGCTGCATTATCTTAAGTGCAGCTGTCAATCTGGCATCGATCCCTGAACAGGGGGGTACAGGGTTTGCCTTGACTGCTGCATTATCTGAAGTGCAGCTGTCAATCTGGCGTCGATCCCTGAACAGGGGGTACAGGGTTTGCCTTGACTGCTGCATTATCTTAAGTGCAGCTGTCAATCTGGCGTCGATCCCTGAACCGGGGGGGGGGTACAGGGTTTGCATTGACCGCTGCATCATCTTAAGTGCATCTGTCAATCTGACGTCGATCCCTGAACAGGGGGTACAGGGTTTTCATTGACTGCTGCATTATCTTAAGTGCAGCTATCAATCTGGCGTCGATCCCTGAACAGGGGGGTACAGGGTTTGCATTGACCGCTGCATAATCTTAAGTGCACCTGACCTTCTTGAGAAACTGGAGGTTGACGGTTCAAATAGTGTCATTGATTTCGTATCAGAAATGTCAGATCAATCATTCCGCCAATCAGAATCTGATGACAATTGATTTCCGCAGAGGCAATTAAGCAAACCCTAGATTACTGTTGGTCGATAACTTGGGGATATTTAGAAACAACTTGTCTTTTGGGGAATCGGCCAACCGACTTCATGGTGGTGTATATTTGAAGTCGTAACCTGAATCGTACCATCCTTAGGAAATCAGGGTTGTTCGCTTCTCCTGCCATGCACAAAAACCCCTCGGACATTTCCCCCTGTCAGCTGAAGTACAGACGTACATCACCTTTAAAGGGACAATATAGGCAACAGCTAGGCAGGCAAGATAAAGTTACACAAAGTCGCCAATAGGGGTCTCTCACATCTCACAGTAGGTCGAAATGATTCATGCTTGTACGAGGGATATATTTAGTACTGAGTCTGACATGACCCAGGGCCCTTACTGTGTATACTAGTCACTTGAAGATGGCCAAATTAGGCCCTCTCCTCCTGCCTATAGTCCCCCTTTAAGTCAGCATCGGAGGTTAAACTGTCAACCTCGGTTCCAGTACAGTACTTCTAATGATTTGTGTGAATGGAAATCGCTCTCAGATATCTTAGAGGTTGCGGTGCGCATCTCGGGGAATCAGTGCTTTCTTTTCTGTCGGCATAATAAAACAACCAGTAAGTTTGAATATCGGTGTTACTACGCTTTTGAAATTCCAAGACTCAAATGTAAACAACGTTCTCATTGGACGCACTTACTTCTGGGCTGAAACTTAAACGAATGAGGGCGGATGTCTCAGGGGTTTGTGTGCAGGGCCGGAGAAACGAACATCTACCCCTGATTGCCTCAGGATGGGTTGGTACGGCAGCCTCCGGTCTTCGAGCTCGCCATTTGCCTGTTTAAGATTTTGACCAGACTTTCGATTGACGTCCCTGACCATTGACGATTTCCATTTGCTCCGAGATAGGCCAGGTTGTTTATCTGGCTTTCGCTGAGTGGTCTGGCCTGGGGGAAATCAATTGTCATTGGATTGAGCAATCGATCTGGTCATATCACGCAGTTGCAGAGTCTAAACACCAATCTCGTACCCGTGAAAGAGGTACGCCGTTCGTTATCAGGAAAATAGGTCCAGGAAAATAGAAATGCAGTTATACACAATGCCGTAGTGCAGTTATTATGCATACGAATTCGTTGAAACTTTGTATTTATACTATTTGTATATCAGTTACACAAGAGCAATCCTGAGATTTATTTGTAGTTACCTATTTACGCAAATTAATTCAAATTCATAACGAATTCAAATTTCAATAACAAATTTCAAAACAGAGAGCGTAGGCTGATAAAGTATGCCACTTCGAAGTTTCTTGAATACCTAAAAATCTCTTGTCTGCACGCATTGTTGACAAAAATCATTCATTGCAGCGTCTCGTGTTTAAGGTTAAACCCCAAAACGACCAGTTTCACCTGCAGGCAAGCAACTTCTTGTCACTTATCGCAGGCTGAGCAATAAAATTATCTCGTTTTGGGTGATTTACTCAAACCAGCCCTGTCCCTGAAGGGTAACTGGTGTGTACTGGAGGAGCTTGGCCCGGACGAAATCAATTTTTATTGGATTGTCCGATTGATCTGGCCATATCTCACCGACGCAGACCTTTCAACAATCGTTAAAATGATTTGTTGCAAGCAAATCGTTCCTTGCTGGTATATAAAATGGCTGATGAAAGAGCGATTTAGGCATGCAAAGGTAGAAGTGTATTGTTTAAGTGAGGGGCCCCATAGCCTTCTAGGGTGTTGCTGACTACCACGCAATAGGGCCTTGTTTGAACCAGGGCACAACCCAGGAATCTTTCTGGATGAACTGCCCTAAATTCCTGGCTCTTCGAAGTCCTTGGAATCAAACTGAAAACCGAGGTTCCGGCACTTGGTGGTGTCTATGCCAGGGACACAAAAGACCCCACCAAGTGAGAAACATGGATAACTTGGATGGACTCAACCTCTTGCTGGGACTTGGATGGACTCAACCTCTCGCTGGGTAACTTGGATAGACTCAACCTCTTGCTGAAGAAAGCAGAGTTTTTCTGTAGATATTTTGAGCCAGACCTTCAACTACACCAAAGTAGGCCTACCTTGGCCCTGTTCGGTCAGTGTATCCACCAATACTGCTGGTGTATACAATAGATAAACTGATTTTACAATAGATAAAGGCCTGCTTATGCGTGTTTGACCCTGAAAGGTTAAAGCCCTGACCCTATTTATCGCTTGGCCAAATCTAAATGAGTAAGGGGTTAAGCTGGTAGGTGGTTCCACCACGCAAATGAGCTTATACAAGTTTTCAGACTGACACAGAACACAACAGGTGTTTGCCCCCCCCCCATCACCCCCAAAAAAGTTAGCTGCAGGCATGTAATGCAGGTCTTTAGACTGTGTTGAGTTAATACCTCTCTGGTATTGAATAGATAAACTGTTTTTGTATGTCCAGCCCTGAATGGCTAAAGCCCTATTTATTGCCCCGCTGAATCAACATAAGTAGAGGGTTAAGCTGGTGGGTGGTTCCAGACAATTGGCTTGATAATTGTGATAAGAAATTAACTTGTTCACAAAGGGTTAAAGCATATAGGCCTACTTAAAAGATGGTCTTATTTCAGTGCAAATCATCTGGTGAGACGCCACTAAAGGGTTAAAAGGTATTACCAAATAACCAAGACAATTATTTCTTAAGGACTAACGAACTATTGAGACAAGCGCTAATTATCATCACACGAAACGCATCGCCTAATTCATTGACTTGATCAGGGCTAACTTATCGAAAACAGCTTTTGTTATCACCATGGCAACCAGACAAACAGGACTGCGGGCAATGCACAAGACATTCCCGCTTGTTACTGGGATTCTGAAATTGGCAGATACGATCTCGGCGGACGCTCGTTGCTAAGCCAACATTGCTTGTCGATGTCAGATCGAGGTGCCGTATTTTTGTGATGATTGTCACGTTTGTCAGGTTCGGGGTTCCGCGGTGTATAGTCCGTTCCAGTATATTGAAAAATGTTGCATGTTGCTCTCATTTTAATAATATCGCTTCAAATTTTATCAAATCTACCTCAAATTGATCTTTACATTATGTTCCTACTGTTAAATCCATTCAAAAGTTCATTCCGACCACAACCGCTCAAAAAATGATGACTTTGTGCAGGATATGCTCCCTGTACTAAATACATGTGTCAAATGCACGGGTCTTTACCAGCAACAGACTGTCTGGTGCTTGCGCAATGTCATTTATCCTGACTTTACTTCAATGAAGTAAAGAATTCAGACAGTGCTATCAATGTGAAAAATCAGGTGAAGTTTGGACAATCCATAGCGAATGTATGTGAGCTTAAAAACACATTCATCCAACCAGCCAACCAGCGCATGCCTGGATTAGCTTGACAACTTCCTCGAGATTGCATCGTGAAATTGATGTATGTATGGTGGTTACAATTCCTGTCATCTGTCATGTCTGTCACAGTCTTGATACCGGAGGATATGGAATCGCTCCCTCTCATGATCAGTGAAGGACGTACTTCCTGCTATTATCCGCTGGTAGTGGTAGATGAGTGATCTTCTTACTGTTGAGATGTTGCTGATGACAAGAAAGCAAACAATTTTTTTAGACGTTGAGATTCCATATCCTGGAGTCTGACAGCGCAGACAGTCACATGGTGGTTGTCATGGTATTCTGTTGAGAATTACAGAATGGTTGAATAAGTTTGACATTTGCGATTAGGTGCATTTGGATTGGTTTGAGTCAGTCAATGTTCAATCAAATGTCGATTTATACGTTCGCACTCAAACATATTCCAATTGATTTCATTAAAATTTGTCTATTTAGATTTGATTTTGATAAAACTTGATGTATATATTGATGTTCATCGTCATCATCATCATTTCCCGCAGCCTTGGGGCCATTGGGGCGACCCTAAGCTTTTAACGACGCGGCAACGCACGGTTCTGTCCTCTGCGAGGCGGATCAGGTCACTGGTCTTTCCTCTAGTCCAATGCGTCACGTCATCCATCCAATTCTCTTTGGAGGGCCGCGTCGGTGGTTACCCTCCACTGTGCCCTGCAAGACGGTACATTGAAACAGATTGAGGATCATTCTTTGATGGCTTACATTTGGCGATGATAAATTCAACTTTGCGTTGTAGAGATGTTTATGAAAAAAAACTGAATATCTATTGAATTTGAATGTTATCATTTTTGGATGCATTTTCCCAAGGGGAGCTGATAGACGACAAAATGACTCGTGTGGGTAACTAATGTTACCCAACTCCTTCCAGTTTCGATGACCACTGGGTTCTCCCTTCAGTGGCAAAACCAGCCCTCCTGCATCTTGCCTAAGACACTGTCAGAGTCTCTTTTAGTCATAACTCGTATCCTGCTTGTCTCAGCTGACGAGAAAGTCATCACCAACATGGAAGTCCCTTATCCATCAGATACTTACTCATCTTCCTGACCCAGTTCCTTTCAGTGTCCATGACCACTAGCACCTTCCTTCAGTGGCTAATTCAGCCTCCTGCATCTTGGCTCCTCTGTGTCAGAAGCTCTCTCAGGCATAACCCATATCCTGCTTGTCTCAGCTGACGAGAATGTCATAACCTCCACCATCAGATACTTACTCATCTTCCTGACCCAGTTCCTTCCAGTGTCCATGACCACCAGGACCTTCCTTCAGTGGCTAATTCAGCCTCCTGCATCTTGGCTTTTATGTTGTCAGCAGCTCTCTCAGTCATAACTCATATCCTGCTTGTCTCAGCTGACGAGAAAGTCATTACCTCCGTGGAAGTGTACCATATTCCTGACCTAGTTTTCTCCCATTTCAGCGACATCTAGGACCTTTCCTTCAATGACAAATTCAGCCCTCCATTATCTTGGCTGCAATGGCGGAAACTCTCTCAGTCATAACTCATATCTTGCTGATCACAGCTGACGAGAAAGTCATTATCTCTGCAGAAGTCCCTTAGCAGGCAGGTGATATCTCTCCATAACTTCCTGACCGGTGTCTTACCAATTTCCACCTAAGGCACCAGGACCATTCAAGGCAAGATTGCAATGATGAGGATCATTAACTTCTTCTTCTTCCTCTTCTTTAGCATTTACTCTGCACTTGGAGGTGACTTTCTCCAGGGAGTATTCCCCCTCCAAGGTGGGATGAGCATTTTGCATGCCACTACGGTTCTGGCACCAATTGGGTTTATTGGCCTAGTTTCTCCGACATTGGCCAGAGGTTGAGTCCTCGCAAGCTACTCTTGTTTCTCACTTGGTGGGGTCTTCTCTGACCAGAGGTAGAGTCCACGCAAGCTACTCTTGTTTCTCACTTGGTGGGATCTTCTCTGACCAGAGGTAGAGTCCACGCAAGCTACTCTTGTTTCTCACTTGGTGGGATCTTCCCTGACCAGAGGTAGAGTCCACGCAAGCTACTCTTGTTTCTCACTTGGTGGGTTCTTCTCTGACCAGAGGTTGAGTCTACGCAAGCTACTCACGTTTCACACTTGGTGGGATCTTCTCTGACCAGAGGTAGAGTCCACGCAAGCTACTCTTGTTTCTCACTTGGTGGGATCTTCTCTGACCAGAGGTAGAGTCCACGCAAGCTACTCTTGTTTCTCACTTGATGGGATCTTCTCTGACCAGAGGTAGAATCCACGCAAGCTACTCACGTTTCTCACTTGGTGGGATCTTCTCTGACCAGAGGTAGAATCCACGCAAGCTACTCTTGTTTCTCACTTGGTGGGATCTTCTCTGACCAGAGGTAGAGTCCACGCAAGCTACTCTTGTTTCTCACTTGGTGGGTTCTTCTCTGACAAGAGGTAGAGTCCACACAAGCTACTCTTGTTTCTCACTTGGTGGGTTCTTCTCTGACCAGAGGTAGAGTCCACGCAAGCTACTCTTGTTTCTCACTTGGTGGGTTCTTCTCTGACAAGAGGTTGAGTCTACGCAAGCTACTCACGTTTCACACTTGGTCGGGTCTGTTGCTTCCCATGGCTGAGACACCAGATACAAGGAACCTCGGTTTTACGTCTCAAAGAGTTAGGAATTTGGCTCCGAAAGCCACGCCGTTCATCAAGAAGTACAATCCTGGGATCTTTGCAGAATCGAACCCAGGCCCTATTTCGTGGCAGCCAGCAGTGTTAACCACTAGGCTATGGTACCCATTAGCTTCTAGCATTATATAAACTGCTTCATTCATTATACAGTAGCGACCGGAAGATGAAATACTCCTGCAAACGAAATTGACGGAACTCTCTCAAAGGAAATCCATTTGCGAGAGAGAATACCTCCATTATTCACAAAGGCAGAGAATTGGTTAAACAAATGAATTATAGAGACTAATAACCCTCCATCTTTGAAGCCTTTTATCTCTTTGAAGGAAGTTTACAACAAGAGGCTGCATTATTTGTATGCGTTGATAGAAATCTCCCAGAAGAAATCCGTCTGTTGAAGAGAAACCTTTCAATAATGCAGTTACCATGACAGCTTCTGGTGTAAGCGTATCTGGTGAAGATAGCTCAATTGAGTGTGGTTTGCATCGAGTCTTATCAACAATCCTTGTGAACCCCTTCTCTATCATAGGAAGCCAGAGAACTCACTTTGAGGTGACAATAAGATGCGGTGTCTGCCATGATAATATTTGATGACAGAAGACAAAAGTTCCCACAAACGAGCGATTTAGATTTCTGCAACCTACGATCATGATCACATGTGATAATAATCACTTGTGTGCAGTGGTCATTGCAGGTGCCTGCGATAAGAATCAATGATCACTGGTTGTTGTGATCATATCAAACCAAGCGTTTGCCTGCAGATAAGAGATCTTCCTGTGGTTCACATAGCAGCAATTATTAACACCAGTCGTCGCGATATAAACTGCTTGTTTGCTTTGCGCTGAACAAGAGAAACCATGAGAAGCATAAATTCTTATAAAGAATACCATATCTTCTGTCTATCTGTTCGTACCAGGAAGTCAAATTCTTCTTCCGTGGGCAATAAAAAGCATTACTTGCATCGAGAGATACCTCTCTTGCATAAAAAAAGCTTTTCAATAATGCAGTATACTGTTACCAAGACGACTTGTTTCATCGGCTTAAACTCGGCTGGTTCTTCCATGAATGTCGTGTCATCTTGATTAAGTATTGTGGGCGCAGACTCTTAACAACAATCCGAGGTAAACAGTCAATATGGAAGAAGGCATTTCATCCCAACCAATCCTCCTCTCACCTTACTGTCCTGGTTCAATCCAATGGTAACCTTCTACCCAATAGTAACCCAGGGTCTAATCCAAAGGTTACCCTGGGTCTAATCCAATGGTAACCCAGGCTCTAATCCAAAGGTTACCCGGGATCTAATCCAAAGGTAACCCGGGATCTAATCCAATGGCAACCTCAGGTCTAATCCAATGGTGACCCAAGGTTTAATCCAATGGCTACCCGGGGTCTAATCCTATGGTAACCCAGGGTCAAATCCAATGGTGAACCAGGGTCTAATCCAATGGCAACCCAGGGTCTAATCCAATGGCAACCCAGGGTCTAATCCAATGGTAACCCAGGATCTAATCCAATGGCAACCCAGGGTCTAATCCAATGGTGACCCAGGATCTAATCCAATGGTAACCTAGGGTCTAATCCAATGGCAACCCAGGGTCTAATCCAATGGCTACCCAGGGTCTAATCCAATGACGACCCAGGGTCTGATCCAATGGTTACCCAGGGTCTAATCCAATGGCTACCCAGGGTCTAATCCAATGACGACCCAGGGTCTGATCCAATGGTTACCCAGGGTCTAATCCAATGGTATCCCTGGATCTAATCCAATGGAACCCAGGGTCTAATCCAATGGTAACCCTGGATCTAATCCAATGGAACCCAGGGTCTAATCCAATAACGACCCAGGGTCTGATCCAATGGTAACCCAGGGTCTGATCCAATGGCAACCAAGGGTCTGATCCAATGGTTACCCAGGGTCTGCTTATGAGAGGCTTTCTACACTTGATTGTGGTTGCAGTTCATGCAAAGCTTTTCACATCAGAAGTATGTCAGTGTTTCATGCTTGCTAATTACTATTATCACTGAAAGTAATTAGTTGACCAAGGACAATGGTGTAGACATATGATAAATGATAGTAAATTGAATACTGTAGAGACATGGCAGGGTATGTGGGTTTCTGGCATTAGCGGTTGTTGACCTTTCTTTCACAAAGAATATTCAAATCATTTCCGCTGATGTCAGCTGAAAAAATATCATAACTCTCATTACTGTAGCACAACCCTGCCCCAGTGGTTACCCGGAGCAGTTTATTAGAGGCAGCATTCATCTGGCATATAACTGCAGATCTGTCGTTAGCAGCACTGTCAACCTGATCTGACTTTCCATTTATAAACCCCAGATGATAGCAGTGCTTTCATAATCAAGGAGTGTCTATTCTTTTAACTTCGGCTGGAGGCAGAGTCCACACGGCTATGCGCCAATTGGGTTTATTGGCCTAGTGCCTAGACTTCGACTAGGCCTAGTGACCCCGACTTCAGCCAGAGGTAGAGTCCACGCAAGCTACTCATGCTTCTCACTTGGTGGGGTCTTAGCGTGCCACTATGGGTAGGCACCAGTTGGGTTTATTGGTCTGGTGACTCTGTCTTTAGCCAGAGGTAGAGTTCAGGCAAGCTACTCATGTTTCTCACTTAGTGGGGTCTTTAACCTGCCCTGGCATAGACACCAGATACAAGGAACCTCAGTTTTAAGTCTCATTCAAAGGACAGTGAAGAGCCAGGAATTTTAGTGAAAACCACATAGCGTAAGTTTATACAGTCCTGAGTTCCCCCGGGATTGAACCCGGGCCGTTTTAACCACTTTGCTATGCGGCTCCTACTTCTTGTATCCTTCCTTGTATCCCTCCCCGAGATTCTGTATCCTCCCCGAGGCTTACAATTCGTTACAGAATGTTCGTGATGTTCATTTATATGCCGGGTGCAATGGCCATTCAGTTGAAGGATGGGGCCAATACCGTTCTCATACATCATTGCCATTTATATCAAGATGAAAGCTTTCATGCTGTTTCTGATTGCTGCGTGTCTGTTTAGCAGTAGTAGCTATTGCAAATGATGTGTCGGACGCATGATCAGAATATCAAGGGTTTGACAGTGAAACGTATGTCACTAGTGACCTTGAGCAGGTCACTTTACTCTGTTTTTCTCATTATTTGAATGAGACGTAAAACAGACTTTATGTACTTGTAGCCATGTATTGATGCACCATCAAGTCATTTGCAAGCTCTTGTATAGAACCCTGTTGTAGGCCCCTATTGTCTACATGTCCATTAAGCTAAATCTGGCTAACTGATCTGCAACAGACTTAACCAGACATGGGAAGGTACCGGTACATTTTCTTGGGCGGTGAAAATGTAAAAGGAAGGCTGTAGGTAGGCCGTACAGGATGTCCCCAATTTAGGGGGGTTTTTTTGGGGTTTTTTTAATTTTTTTTTTTTTAAATTAAAAAAAAAATAATATGACCCCCTGAAGTGTTTTTTGACCCCTAACATAACCAAATCTCATCCAAATGGCCTAATTTTATAGTTTTACCCTAAAATTATGATTTTTCAGGTGTATGTGGTGATATCAGTCACTAACTTTGATTTATGACGTCGCTGTTCAGGCAAATTGGCGCGATGAAATGTCCCCAAATTAAGCTAAAAAGCAAAAAAACATGTCCCCTAAAATAGGCTAAAAAAATACAGGGTGTAGAGGTCTCCATGTAATGAGGAACCGGCGCGATTTATCCGCCGCGTGGCGCTGCAATCGATCATACCAAAACTCTCCATTTCCAATGCATTATCATGTTATTTCTGAGCCCAAAAACGATCGCTTATTTTCGACCGATTTCGGCGACGTTTGCATCTTCCTGTTTTAAATCTACTGAGCTATCAGTTTCTTAAGATAATTTTGCGGATAATATGCGCGATGCCAGTTATTGGGCACGTTTTCTGTTGTTGAAATCCTGTGCAAAAAAGTACGCAATGGTTTCCCGTGATTGACCTCATGCGACGTCAACAGACCAGAAAATGGCGTCATGGCGTCAGAAGGTACGATCGATTGTGGCGCCGCCACTGGCATTTATCTTAACGCCGGTTCCTCATTGAAAGGCCTGGGATGCCTCCTCTCTTCCGGCTTCTGAATCCGCCCCTGATTCTCTCCTATAAAACGCCGCACTCGTGATATGAATAGCTCCGCGGAACATGTATAATAAACAATTGTTGCTACTGATTGTCATCAAACACTTCTTTGTACAACGTGACCAAAAGAGAAGAGAGACAACACAGCAGTCACCGTCTTAATAAAGGTCACATGCGCGCAGCGTGCCACACCCTATAGCTACGATATCTTGTTACAATAACTTCATTAACGCATCGTACAATAGAATGAGAGTCTAAGTGATAATAGTGCAATCATTCTCGTTGATAAAAGGATACATCTTGTTGTCGTAATGTTACCATAATGATAGGTTAACGAGGGGAAGCATTGTTGTTGATTTATTATGTAGCTCGGCAATCAAGGTGGATCTGGGAGGTGACCGAATATGCATGTACATTAGAACCTCTCTATTAAGGACACCCTTGGGACTGACAAGTGTTGTCTTTAATTGAGAGGTGTCCTGATTAGAGAGGTCAAATTGAATGGAAGCTGAATGGTGACCGAATATGCATGTACAGTAGAACCTCTCTATTAAGGACACCTTGGGACTGACAAGTGTTGTCCTAATTGAGAGGTGTCCTGATAAGAGAGGTCAAATTGAATGGAAGCAACCAATTTGGGACCAAAACTAATGTCCTTAATAGAGGTGTCCTTAATAGAGAGGTTGTCCTTAATAGAGAGGTTGTCCTTAATAGAGAGGTGTCCGCTAAGGGAGGTTCTACTGTATAGAGTGGTTTCACGTGTTGTCATCACCTACCATGTTAGAGAGACAGGCAAAAGAAAGCAAGCCCTAATGACCATGACAATTTTTGATTCAGTTGGGTCCAGCATCCCAAATCATTATGGAGGTTGAAAACAGGGACTTATCACGGAACCTTACACATATACAGTGGAACCTCCCTTAGCGGACACCTCTCTATTAAGGACAACCTCTCTATTAAGGACACTAGTTTTGGTCCCAAATTGGTTGTTTCCATTCAATTTGACCTCTCTAATCAGGACACCTCTCTATTAAGGACAGCACTTGTCAGTGCCTAGGGTGTCCTTAATAGAGAGGTTCCACTGTATGTATAAAACTGGGCAGAAAGAGGAAGAATGTTGTGTACATTTCTATCCGTATACGTATGAGGATCAACATTAGCATGTTGAACATTGCCGCTAGCTGTTACCATTGTCCTCTTCGCGTTGATCCCTGAGGAATGTGTCGGTGAGATAACCCAGGTGCGGGCCTCGCTCAATAATCTGGAACAGAATCTGATTGTACCCTAGCGTCCGTTATCGATTTCGCGATGTAGCATAAACGTTGTTGCTAGGATCAGAGACAGTTATAGGGGATTCTGCGTTCAAGCCCACTTCGCGTTTTTACTGCCCAAAAAATGTACCTTAAATCTGTGGTGAAGACAATATACTATGAAACCTCCCTTAGCGGACACCTCTCTATAAAGGACACCCTCTCTATTAAGTACACTAGTTTTGGTCCCAAGTGTTTGTTTCCTTTCATTTTGACCTCTCTTATCAGGACACCTCTCTATTATGGACAGCATATGACAGTCCCAAGGCTATCCTCAGTGGAACCTCCCTTAGCGGACACCTCTCTATTAAGGACAACCTCTCTATTAAGGGCACTAGTTTTGGTCCCAAAGTGTTTGTTTCCATTCATTTTGACCTCTCTAATCAGGACACCTCTCTATTATGGACAGCATATGACAGTCCCAAGGGTGTCCTTGTTAGAGAGGTTCTGCTGTAGTTAGATTTGGTCTGCTAAATATGTCGACAATATGGTTCCATTCAGAAACTAATTTATAGGAATTCCATAGTAATGACTCGATGCATCAGTTGCTTTGATACTGAGGTGGTGGAAATGGTGGGGCATTGTATTCCTCCTGTGAGATTCACTTCAGTCTTGATGTTTGAGCCAGGTCAGATAGAAATTCAAATTTGTTAAAAAAATTTGGGGGACATTTTTTTTTAAATGGTATACATCAAACTGGAAGAAAGTTGTTGGAAGGAAGGCTTTTAGATAAAATTTAAACTTTGTTTATAAGGCAGGCTTAAATATTTTTGCTAAAATCCAATAAAATGCCCAGCTTTGTAAATGTCACGCTTATAACAAGAGATCGTTATCAACTTACCATCTGTCGCGAGTTCCCTTGCTGGAAAGTCGATATAATATCTTTATTCCAATGATTTTTTTTGTTTTGTAACTGTATAGTCAATATTTAAATCGCTCCCTTGGCTCATTGTCCATCCTCGGTAGTTGCTGTGGAGGTGGTGATAGTGACTGGTAGCAAAAATATTAAATAATCGTTTAGTTTTCTTTTGCAGAAAGTTGTTGAAAATGGAGAGATGAGTCGCCTTAATTGGTGACACTGGTGACTTCCAAATTTTCGAGCCTTTTAATTATTATGAATTTTGGAAAAAATTAAATTTTCACCATTTTTATCTTGGCGGATTACGAATTTTTTTTCTATTTTTCGAAATGAAAAAAAATATTTTGGTGAAAAAAAAATTTTTGGAAACATTTTTTTTCTCACCATTTTGATCTTGGCGGATTATGAAATTTCTTTCTACTTTTAGAATTGAAAAAAAAATATTTGGTGAAAAATAAAATTTCGGAAAAAACTAAAAATTTTCACCATTTTTATCTTGGCGGATTGCGAAATTTCTTTCTATTTTTCGAATTGAAAAAAAATATAATGGTGAAAAAAATTAAATTTCAGAAATTTTTTTTCCAGTATGTGCCAGTGTGCTACCAACCCCCCCAAGCTTGTCTATTTCATTTGTTTCGTTTTTTAATCCCTTGTTTATAATATGACCCTTATGTATTTCCAGGTAAGTTGCTGCAATTGACAACTTGATTGGTAGTGAAATGATAAGGTTTGTCAACAAATTCCTTTGAATATTCTATTATCTTTATTGTACCGTTAAACCTCCCTTTGTGGACACCTCTCTATTAAGGACATCCTCTCTGTATAGACACCCTCTCTACTAAGAACATCCTTTCAACTAATAACATCCTTTCTTCTAAAAACATCATCTGTATTAAGGACACCTACTCTACTAAGGACATTCTTTCTACTAAGGACATCCTCTCTATAGGAAAACCCTCTCTACTAAGCACACCTCTCTAATAAGGACATCGTTTTTGGTCCAAAACTGGCTGTTTCCTTCAAATTTCACCTCTCTGATCTGGACAGCTCTCTTGAACGTTCAATCACAGGCATATGAAGATCAGAACACCAACCCTATTGAAAAACTCACCTGGCTAGCATTTTGATCTTCATGTGCCTTTGTGCTTCATACAGAGTTACTACATTTGAAACATGGTATTCTATCGATTTGAGGCTATTTTAGCCTTTTAAGCGAGTCGTGGAACTGGTAGTTCAAATAGACCATCCATTGATTTGCGCTTACTAAATCAAATGAAACATTAGCGCACCATCAAACATCATCACCATTGATTGGCTCATGTGCAAATAATCAGTGTAATAACTATTTACACATCCCCCATTCACTGTTTTAAAATATCCCCGAGCGATGACTTCGAATGATGGCTGATTGTAGCCTATTGACTTTTACTGCATGATAATTATCATGAGACTTATATAGCGCTAAATCCAACTGATTTCGGTCGCTCAAAGCGTTTCTCATAAGGCACAACATTCTCCAGATCAGACACAATATTCAAACATGTTCTCTCTGCCAGTACAGTGGAACCTCCCTTAGCCGACACCTCTTTATTAAGGACAACCTCTCTATTAAGGACACTCTCTCTATTAAGTACACTAGTTTTGGTCCAAAATTGGTTGTTTCCATTCAATTTGACCTCTCTAATCAGGACACCCTTCTATTAAGGACAGCATTTGTCAGTCCCGAGGGTGTCCTTAATAGTGAGGTTCGACTGTACTAGCTTCCATGTAGGAAAGTCACTGCACATTGTACACCATTCTATTCCTGAAGTACGATATCTGACCACTAGGTGTCGTAGTGGCCAGACTCTGGTGCCGCACGTGACTTAGTCTGTAGTCCCAATCATCTCTGAATCATCAAAGTGACTGTCATTATTGATTGTGCGAAAACGAACTTCATATCGTGGCATATTTCATAATCAAATAAACGTGTTCACAGATTCATGTAATGGTGTGATAAAACGTATCTAGGAAGCAATAAAGTCGAAAATGAGACACAACAATCATATGTGATTTATATATGGCGTAATAACTTTTCATTATGACGTATAGTGATCATTAATCTGGTATAAAGCACCTTTTGCAGTCAATCTGTGAATAGCGAGACTAGGCCGATTTTGGTGTCAGAGTACTCATAAGGTTTTTATGATGTTAACCCTTAGCAGGGCTTTTCTAGCAGCCTGTATAGGAATTGTTCCCCACAACCCAGCAAGAAAAGCACCAACTAAGCCAGTCGGCCAACAGAGCCAGCAAATGACCTTACGTTTCTCGTTGGATATGGATCTCGCGAGACTGGAGGGCAACAAAGCCTCGAATGTCAACCTTGACCAATGATCAATGGACAAAGCGCTTTGTAACGATTTGCAATCTCATCAGTTTCCCCTCCCGATCAATCTGTCCCCAGTCAACAGCAGTCACATGTCATTGTCAAGCTAGTTTGGCTCTTTATCGAGTGGTGATCGTCCCCTGACAATGGTCAGCTAAACAGCTCTGACGCGAAGGCAAACCTTGACCGTCAGCAATCTTATAAGTTTCCCCAATCTGTCCCCAGTCAACAGCAATACACTCACATGTCATTGTCAAGCTAGTTTGGCTCTTTATCGAGTGGTGATTGTCCCCTGACAATGGTCAGGTAAACATCTCTGGTGCGAAGGCAAACCTTGACCGTCAGCAATCTTATAACTTTCCCCAATCTGTCCCCAGTCAACAGCAATACAGTCACATGTCATTGTCAAGCTAGTTTGGCTCTTTATCGAGTGGTGATTGTCCCCTGACAATGGTCAGCTAAACAGCTCTGACGCGAAGGCAAACCTTGACCGTCAGCAATCTTATAAGTTTCCCCAATCTGTCCCCAGTCAACAGCAATACAGTCACATGTCATTGTCAAGCTAGTTTGGCTCTTTATCGAGTGGTGATTGTCCCCTGACAATGGTCAGGTAAACAGCTCTGGCGAGAAGGCAAACCTTGACCGTCAGCAATCTTATAAGTTTCCCCAATCTGTCCCTAGTCAACAGCAATACAGTCACATGTCATTGTCAAGCTAGTTTGGCTCTTTATCGAGTGGTGATTGTCCCCTGACAATGGTCAGGTAAACAGCTCTGGCGCGAAGGCAAACCTTGACCGTCAGCAATCTTATCAGTTTCCCCAATCTGTCCCCAGTCAACGGCAATAAAGTCACATGTCATTGTCAAGCTAGTTTGGCTCTTTATCGAGTGGTGATTGTCCCCTGACAATGGTCAGCTAAACAGCTCTGGCGCGAAGGCAAACCTTGACCGTCAGCAATCTTATCAGTTTCTAATATCCATCAGTCCCTATGATCCCTCTCTGTCCATGACATACTAAACTGTCGAGGCAATATCCAGTCGGCTTGAAATTGACAATGTCGATGTGATGAGTGTTGCCTGTGTCCCCGAACAAGAAATTGGCACCTCAGATGGAAACAATGGACAAAGCTCTTGGTACCAATTTACAATCTCATCAGTTTCCCTTCCCACGGGATCAATCCTTCCTTCTTGATCCTTCCCTGTCCCCCAATAAAATTACAGCACCAGCAAAACCTGGATAAAAACCTTGACCAATGATCAATGGACAAAGCGCTTTGTAACGATTTGCATTCTCATCAAGTCTCCCCTCCTGCGGGATCAATCCTTCCTCATTATTGATCTGCCTCTGTTCCTGAAAAAAGCCGAGAGCCGGGAATGCAAACCTTGACTAATGATCAATGGACAAAGCTCTTGGTAACGATTTGCATTCTCATCAGCGCCCCCTCACATGGTATGAATCGGTCTCAGTTGATCCGTCACCAGTACTGCAGCCCAGCCAACTTGAATTGGCAACTATCTGGTGTTGATTTAAAAGTGCTTGGAACCACTTTCGTTACCTCCTTGTATTGTACGCACCGGTCACCGATCCAAAGGTTGACCGCACTCAACGTTGCTTAACTTCCACTCTAGGCCAACGCGCCAACCACTGGGCCATAAAGGAATTCCCTCATGGCCGGCGGGTTCAGCCGTGCCATAAACCTGGGGGTACTATACACTTCTCTTATCTGTTGGGTCAGTGGCTGAAGAAGTCTCCCTTGACCTCTTCTTGAGCCATCCCTGGCAACGCATCATAACTCTCACTGAAGCCGGCTATGCGGAGGAAGGCTTCTGAAAGTATTGAACTGAAAACTAAAATGACGTTATGAGATCTCAGAGCAACATTTGTGCGAGTTGTTATGTAATCTTGGATGAAACTAGAAACTGGAGGAAACCTATGTTATCAGGAGCATCACCCTCTCTGTATAGTACCCCCAGGTATATGGCACGGCTTAACCCGCCGGCCGTGAAGGAATTCCTTTATGGCCCAGTGGTTGGTGCCTTGGCCCCAGAGTGGAAGTTAAGCAACGTTGAGTGCAGTCAACCTTTGGATCGGTGACCGGCGCGTACAATACCTCTGGCAGACCTTCCCAAGCGATGCGAGCTCTGGATTTATAGTTCGGTACTGAGACGCATGAAGCGCTAAGTAGGATCGAGGACGATCCATCTCTGCTGTAGGGGGGAATGATGTATAGTATCCCCAGGTATATGGAATGGCTTAACCCGCCGGCTTTGCACAGTTATGAGGGAATTCCTTTATGGCCCAGTGGTTGGCACGTTGGCCCCAGAGTGGAAGTTGAGCAACGTTGAGCGCGGTCAACGTTTGGATCGGTGACCGGCGCGTACAATACACTCTCTATCACTTGAGGAAGTGGACTGACCCAGGACCCGTGAGGTAACAGGTGCAGATATTCATTTCGAATGTTCATCTTTTAAAAACTGTGCAACTCTCACATAGTATTAGAAGGTGGTCAGCGCAGCATCCATTCAGACAGTGGTTGCAAAACAGCTGAAAAGTCTGCTTCCCTGAGTTGGACAGAGCACAAAGTCATTCCAAAGAAGTTGGTCATTACCCATGAGAAAACTTCTGACTGCGCACACAAAGGAAGGAAGAAATTCTGTTCCCAGAGTCTGTCACGGGTGGCTAATTCCACTCGTGTTAATGCAGAGAGAAAAATTTACCATGTCCTAGAAGATAGCCATTGGCAATCTCATACGCGAGTTCTCATGTAACCCCATTGATCCGGAAATGTGCAAGCCATGATGGATGAGCTTTGTTGGTCTGAGTCAAAGAAAGGCTTCAGTTGTATTGATACAGCTGACAAAATGGCTTCCTGAACCTCTTGGTCTTATACTTCTTTAAGCCTAGCCGGGTCTTGATAAGATGCAAAAACGTTGGTGGTCAAGATTACCAAAAGACTGAAATAATCTTTCTCATCTTGTGTTAGCTTTTTGTCAGAAGTTCATTCAGCTAGACATGGGTAGCTGTCCTAGTGATGACATCCTTCCTGCCGGCCCCAGGCTAGAGGTAAGCTCAGTTGGTAGAGTGATGGCCGTGAAATTCCAAGTTCTGGGGCTGAGACCATGGTTGATTTATGGCTAAAAAGGTGTTTGAGTGGTGGTGACATCCTTCCTGCTGGCCCCAGGCTAGAGGTAAGCTCAGTTGGTAGAGTGATGGCCATGTAATCCCAAGTTCTGGGGCTCAAACCATGGTTGATGGATGACTGAAAAGGTGTTTGAGTGGTGGTGACATCATTCCTGCTGGCCCCAGGCTAGAGGTAAGCTCAGTTGGTAGAGTGATGGCCGTGTAATCCTAAGTTCTGGGGCTCAAACCATGGTTGATGGTTAGCTGAGAAGGTGTTTGAGTGGTGGTGACATCACTCCTACTGCCCCAGGCTATCTCCCTTTAGCTCAGACGGTAGATGGCTTTGTAATCCAAAATTCTGGGGCTCAAACCGTGGTCCATTCTTGGTGATTTGTTCTATTACATGGCAGTGTGATAAAATATTTACCTCCTGCAGCACAACCGTTGGGAAATCTTGTCACCCTGAGTCTAAGCTGACCAATCCATCTGCTTACAAACTACTGGTCCACGCGGACCTTATCAGAATCTATTCTCACCCATCGATCGTGTTTCATCCTCGACCTCAAGGCTACAATACCATGTTGCGCCCCGAGCTGGCAATATTTTCCGCTGATGAAATACCCAATGTGTCAGTGGTATGACCGTGTCAGAGAATTAGGTGGTTAGTCCACGGCGGCCATTTGCGATCTCGCTCGAATGTTATTAATACTTCCTCATTGATCCGGATGCGTCCCCGACATCCATGATAGGAAATTCTGGCTCGTTTCCTCAGAATATTGACAAAGCGATTATCTTCTTTTGAACTGATCAAATTTATGTGGTTAATAGTGATAATTACTTTAAGGCTTCTGTTCAAAATTAGCATTACCTTTTAGGTTGACCATAGGCTTCACCTTTTTCGCTGGAAAGTGAAATCCTAAAGCAATCAGAACTCCTTCAAAATGAAGTGAAGGCCAACTTCAAGGGAGGGAGTCAGTTCTCTGGAAATCACAGGATTGATTCCCATTCTTGAAATTGGGATTCATTTCATTTTGAAGGAGTTCTAATTGGTTTAGGACTTCAAGTTCTAGCCAAAATGGTGGTCCCTATGGTCAAGTCTTTATTCCCATTTCCTGTTCACAGATACAGTTGACCTCCAATTGCGGATACTTCTCTAATAAGGACAACCTCTCTACTAAAGATACCAGTCCCAAATTGGTTGTTTCCATTCAATTTGACCTCTCTAATCAGGACACCTCTCTATTAAGGACAACCTCTCTACTAAAGATACCAGTCCCAAATTGGTTGTTTCCATTCAATTTGACCTCCCTAATCAGGACACCTCTCTATCAAGGACAACACTTGTCAGTCCCATGAGTGCCCTAATAGAGAGGTTCTACTGTACGTGTTCAAACCTCGCGTTGCCTTGGCTTAGCGTGACCAAACCCCTATTGTATCTTACACGATTCGACATCCACTGAGTGTTGTCAATTTCATGTCGCTAATCGCCGGACATTAGGCCATTTAGCCGTCTGGCGAGCTGTGACAATATGGCGTGTCACATACAGTTAGTTTTTCATTGAACGTCACCAGGGATATTCAAAGGTTGTGTTTCGGTTAGGTTTTGATCAACAGCGGCGCCGGGCATTCATACTGTGCGGAAACAGAGTAATGTTGTGTAGTTTTTAAAGAGGTATGCCGTTTGTTTTTACTGGTGGTCCAGGAAAATAGAAATGCAGTTACACACAATGCCGTAGTGCAGTTATTATGCATGCGAATTTGCTGAAACTTGGTATTCATAGTATTAGTATATCAGTCTACACAACGACAATGTTGAAATTTATATTTAGTGCATATTTACCAATTGGAAGTTTTCAAATTCAAGTACAAACATTTGAAACAAACGGTGTTTGCCTTTAAAGTGTGGGACTTAATCTAATGACTAAAGTGGCTAAAGCCGACTAAAAGAAACACAAAGGATTGTGGGTAAATGTTGAATATGGCGTAAAACATCCCATGATAAAAATCACCCCAAGTGCGACTGCTCTGACATTATGCCACAACCTCTTAATGTCCCTTATCTGACATTATAACCCGTGTACCTCGTAATCTCATTTGCTCATTTGCTAATCGAAAGCCAGCGGTGTATCGCCGTGTTTAAAA
Source organism: Lineus longissimus (assembly GCF_910592395.1). NCBI lineage: Eukaryota > Metazoa > Nemertea > Pilidiophora > Heteronemertea > Lineidae > Lineus > Lineus longissimus. The sequence continues at coordinate 1,699,051 of NC_088325.1, read as the reverse complement.
ATGATAATAACGCGATTTTACGGTAGCGCTTATAAAATTTATGGCGTCATATAGCAATGTTATGAGCTGCTGGCTTAATCCTCTTATGTGATTAAACGTGATGGAATTGCGTCTGGTTACTCGAGCAAAACTGATCGAAAGGTTCGCTACTCGAGCAAAACACGAGAGTCATTTGTTATTTCGAGACATTGATTGTAGAATTAACGATGCGTTGTTAAAGGCCTTCACAGTTTGTTTCAAATTTGTAATTTGTACTTGGATTTGAAACTTTCCAATTGTGAGCATTGCCATTGTGAAGACATATGTACAAATACTATATATATCAAGTTTTGACACACTTTATCATATCACTCTCTATTTCCTACTCATTTCGCTACCGGTGAAATGAGGGGTCCACACCTGTTCCAATTACGGGTTAATTATTCCTCCCAATAAATCGACGGCAGACAAAGGTCTTCTAAGGCTGTCTCCCGACGGTATGTTGAAACAGAATCGACTGCCACCCTGGGGGGGTAATTAACGCTTTGCTTGATCAGTCACTGAAGTGATTATTAGGTCTCGCAAACCAATTATGAGCACTTGTGCTAAGCTGGGCAGAATGGTTGCATTTATTGCTCAATGGGGAATGTCATAGCCCCGAAGAGATTTCCAGGTTCTGAGATCGCCAAGTCCCTTTAAAGGACCATAAAAGTGCATTATTATCAAGGTGTTGCTGCCTAGTCACTGTTGCAGCCTGGTCACTGTAGCTTCCTAGTCACTGTTGCTGCCTAGTCACTGTTGCAGCCTAGTTACTGTTGCCGTCTAGTCTCTGTTGCTGCCTCGTCGCTGTTGCTGCCAAGTCGCTGTTGCTGCCTAGTCGCTGTTGCTGCCTAGTCGCTGTTGCTGCCTAGTCGCTGTGGCTGCCTAGTCGCTGTTGCTGCCTCGTCGCTGTGGCTGCCTAGTCGCTGTGGCTGCCTAGTTACTGTTGCTTCCTTGTCGCTGTTGCTGCCTAGTCGCTGTTGCTGCCTAGTCGCTGTGGCTGCCTAGTCACTGTTGCAGCCTAGTCACTGTTGCTGCCTAGTCGCTGTTGCAGCCTAGTCGTTGTTGCTGCCTGGTCGCTGTTGCTGGCTCGTCGCTGTTGCTGCCTAGTCACTGTTGCTGCCTGGTCACTGTTGCTGCCTGGTCGCTGTTGCTGCCTAGTCGCTGTTGCTGCCTAGTCACTGTTGCTGCCTAGTCACAGTTGCTAGCAGTTCCCTTCAATGAATTCCACATGAAGGGGTAAAATTTGAAATTTGAATTATCACGCTATTCTGATTTCAATCCCGCCTGGAACCTCCATGCAGCGATCATCCCTGTGCTTGTCGATGCATTAACAATGTGCCGTGCTGTTCCAATCAACAGTATAGATCTATATGATGTCACTAAAAGTTGTTTCATAGGACGCTTTTTTCAGATGAAATATTTTTGGCTGTAACGTTTTTAAGGATTTTACAAAGTAGAAAGAGGATTTTGACATTCTTTTCATCGACACTATAGCATCAGACCACTCGCCAGCATCTCAAAGGATTTTGGCTGCTGCAGCACACAGATAGTACCAATCTATCTAAAACTGTCTAAAGCATCGTCAAATCCATTGGGATTATTGATTGGGTTATGGCAGAGCTACGAGAATTTTTTTAATGGCTATTGCAACGATCGACTACAATACACTTGAGAAGGAGATGAATATTGACCTAACAGTTCTGGAGGCAATTGATTTGGTGCGAGGGGAAATTAAAATGGTCCGAGCTAGGAAGCATTGAACTTGGTAGTGAATTCGTTGGGGAAGTATGATCATTGAATGGAATAAGTGGGGATGTAGTGAGGTTCGTAAGCTTGAAACTTGTTGGTCAAGAGTTGTAGTTTCGATTGTAAGTTTCTCAGGGACAAGATATTTCCTTTTGGAGGAATTTATTTTTTTCCCTCCAAAAAAGGCTTAATTTGACAGCAGAAGTGGAAGGATCTGTGCTTCAGCACTCTGTAGAACTTCGAATTTTCAAAATCGGACAAAAAATAACCATTTTAGAGTCATATTTTGCAGGACAGCATTGCTCCAGGCCTTTTTAATCCCTGGATGCAGTTGGTTCACTTGAACACAGTATGGTACAAGCAATACCTCTAGTACGGTACAAGCAATACCTCTAGTACGGTACAAGCAATACCTCCAGTACGGTACAAGCAATACCTCCAGTACGGTACAAGCAATACCTCCAGTACGGTACAAGCAATACCTCTAGTACGGTACAAGCAATACCTCTAGTACGGTACAAGCAATACCTCTAGTACGGTACAAGCAATACCTCTAGTACGGTACAAGCAATACCTCCAGTACGGTACAAGCAATACCTCTAGTACGGTACAAGCAATACCTCTAGTACGGTACAAGCAATACCTCTAGTACGGTACAAGCAATACCTCTAGTACGGTACAAGCAATACCTCTAGTACGGTACAAGCAATACCTCTAGTACGGTACAAGCAATACCTCTAGTACGGTACAAGCAATACCTCCAGTACGGTACAAGCAATACCTCTAGTACGGTACATCCAATACCTCCAGTACGGTACAACCATTACCTCCAGTAAGGTACAACCAATACCTCCATTACGGTACAACCAATGCCTCCAGTACGGTACAACCAATTCCTCCAGTACAGTACAACCAATGCCTCCAGTACGGTACAACCAATTCCTCCAGTACGGTACAACCAATACCTCCAGTACGGCACAACCAATACTTCCAGTACGGCACAACCAATACCTCCAGTACGGTACAACCAATACCTCCAGTACGGTACAACCAATACCTCCAGTACGGTACAACCAATACCTCCAGTACGGCACAACCAATACCTCCAGTACGGCACAACCAATACCTCCAGTACGGCACAACCAATACCTCCAGTACGGTACAACCAATACCTCCAGTACGGTACAACCAATACCTCCAGTACGGCACAACCAATACCTCCAGTACGGCACAACCAATACCTCCAGTACGGCACAACCAATACCTCCAGTACGGCACAACCAATACCTCCAGTACGGTACAACCAATACCTCCAGTACGGTACTGAGTCCACCTCATACGTACCTTAAAAAGATCCTAAACCATCATCTGATTTGTAATCTGAAATTTTCGGACCATACTTGCCCACGGCAATACCAGAAATGCCGAGATCTGGTCAATAAAGGTTTTCCATATTTTTACAACAAATTGCCTCGGGGCAATCGCGGCAATCGAGGCATGTAGAATCGATTATCTTTGTTGTCTGATGTTCATCAATTGACACTTTTACGACACATACCTTTTTCGTGATCACGTTGTTCAATCGATGACCGTACTGGCGTAGGGAATGGATTTCCAATAACAATAGACATCTCCAAATGAAGTTTAGAGGGTTAATGTTCTTCCTACACTCCTTAATTGATCGGGCGGGTCTAGCGTGACAGGAAGTGTAGTCCCCACGTTGGTACAGTCACATTCGGCAACCTTCGTGTGTCCTAACTGGATGGCTGTGTCAAGTGCGCTGACACTTTGCTGGTGGACGGGTATTTGCCAAATACCATGATATCAGTGCCAGGCCGCCCCCAAGGAGCCAAGGCTGGGGCCAGCAAGATTGAACCTGTTCTCTGATAGCATCCGCGTAGATGAGGCTGTCGGTGTGACAGCTCAGGAAAGTATTGAAAACTTAAGGATGAACTTAATAGGCTAAGGAGCCTCATAGCCTAGTGGTTCACACTGCTGGCTACCACGCAATAGGGCCAGGGTTTCAGTCCCGGGGAGATTCCAGGATTGTGTAGGAGCCTCATAGCCTAGTGATTCACACTGCTGGCTACCACGCAATAGGGTCCGGGTTTTGATCCCGGGGAGATGCCAGGATTGTGTAGGAGCCTCATAGCCTAGTGATTCACACTGCTGGCTACCACACAATAGGGCCCGGGTTTGATCCCGGGGAGATGCCAGGATTGTGTAGGAGCCTCATAGCCTAGTGATTCACACTGCTGGCTACCACGCAATAGGGTCCGGGTTTTGATCCCGGGGAGATGCCAGGATTGTGTAGGAGCCTCATAGCCTAGTGATTCACACTGCTGGCTACCACACAATAGGGCCCGGGTTTGATCCCGGGGAGATCCCAGGATTGTATTTCTGGATGAACCAGCGTGGCTTTCAAGGAAATAAAATTCCTGGCTCTTCGCAGTCCTTTGAATGAGACTTAAAACCAAGGTTCCTTGTATCCAATCGGTGCCTACCCATAGTGGCATGCAGAAACGCTCAGCTTGCCTTGGAGGAGGAATACTCCTTGGAGAGGCACTCTTCCTAATGCTGAGCGAACGCTGAAGAAGAAGAATTTGGTGAACTCCATGTCTTGCGATATCAACCCCAGGAATCTTCATCAATTCCTGCTCACTACGCTTCCTGATTTATCCCAAACCACATTAACACGACATACGAGGTCCACAAGAGAAGTCGCGACAGTCTCATCCCAGCACAGTTATCTCAACACGAGATAACGAGATTAGTCGAGCGTTCTGCCGCAAGCGTGAGACGGCATACCAACGTTGCGACGACGAGTGGCCATTACGCAGGATGGAATTATGGGAGAAAAGCTCCTGTTGAATTACGGTCGACAGAGCTGATGTCTATGCTACAACAGAATGGTTGATGTTACAGATCGGATGAAGTATCGCAATGGGGGCATTTGGGATTTCTTGTTGGCCATGGTTGTAGTTACAAAGATTGGTAGTTGCTATCTCAATGTGTGCAGATCTTCAGACGATTTTGGGAAATTTGGGCAGTGTGAAAACAGAATGGGCAGTGTTAGAGATCAGATGGCGTATTTCAATGGGGGGATTTGGGATTTCTTCTTGCCAATGATTGTGGTTGCACAGATTGGTAGGTAGGCCTACTATCTAAAGTAGTGCAGAGCTTCAGACAATTTTGGGTAATTTTGGGTTGACCAGGCTAAATACAAGTGTTAGAAATGGATGGCGTATTGCAATTGGGGCGTTTTGGATTTCGTATGGTTGTTTGTGGTTACTTGGACTGGTAGTTGCTATCTCAAGGTATGCAGATCTTCAGACAATTTTGGGTAAATTTGGGCTGACCAGGCTCATGTAAGAACAGAATTCGGTGTTGCAGATTGATGGGCATTGCAATGCATGCAGAGAACCAGCATTTTAGCTGCAATTGCAACAAAAGTATGTCCACTGCATGCAGAGTACTCCCATTTTGGTTGCACTTGTCACAAAAGTACTTCCACAGACAAAGTACCGCACTGTGTGTCATTGCCAGTTACCGGTCAGAAAGGCTAAGATTGTAGCACTGGTTGCGCAGCTTATCTAAGGTCTACTGAAAGGTTTCAGGACAGACCGGGGTTAAAGTGTAAAGTCGGAGGATATCCTATATCGCAGTTGATATCAGACTATAAACCCAAAATTTTCATATTAAATTTTTTGATGTTCTCAGCTGCTCCTGTTCCTACCAGCCCATCATCACCAAGACAAAATCTCCGGGTTAAGCGCATCGATCCTGTTCCTTTGATCTATGGAGCTTATTGACTCGATCAAACAACGAGGGAGAAGTCTATCTGATCTTTAATCTCATCTCTCAAGGTTTTTCACCCACTGCCAAGGCTAATTATGCATCGCAGTGTCATTAACTAGTTTAACAGCTTTCGGAGATCCCAGTTTGGAATTGTGATATCTTGCTTTAAAGGGACAATATAGTCAGCAGCTAGGCAGGCAAGATAAAGTTACACCAAGTCGCCAGTAGGGGTCTCTCACATCTCACAGTATGTCATATGATTCTTGCCTGTATGAGGGATACATTTGTGACCCGCCATGACAAAACAGGTCGCATGTCGCTCTGAGCTTGACAGGTTGAGACAGACTGGTTGTTCATTTCACCATTGTCTGCCTTTTGTAAAATCAGAGCATATCAATTTCTTCTATTATGTCCTGGTGTCATTTTAGGCTCATCTTCTGTGCGACATGCGACTCATTTTGTCGTGGTGGGTCACATTTAGTGCTGAATCTGACATGACCTAGAGCCCTTACTGTGTATATTAGTCACCTGAAGATGGCCAAATTTTTCAACAAATTTGTAGGCCTAATGACAGCACTATAGCATTGTGCATAACTGCATTTCTATTTTCTTTGGCCACAAGTAATTACGAACTGCGTACCCCTTAAAGGGAAGCCTCCCCTGTTCTGCATCTGACGAGAGTGTAGACACTTCATAGACAGATGCAATCTACACGCCTCAGAGAACGTGTTGATTACATGCCATAGAATCCATAAATGGTGCAGAAGTAACACCTCCCTTTGTAATAAGATTGTCAGATCGATTGGTTGATGTTATTACGGGGATAACATTTTTACGAAATTGCTGTCGGTCGTCATAATGTTGTTTTGTCACATACAGTATTATCTTTCTTTCGTCATTTCTTTCTCAAACCAGTTCCATATTGATCAAATGTTGCTGCGATGACCGGTTCAAGAACCATGCACCTGCGGTGATAAAAACTGCGATAAAAAAACGTTGTCTGCCGTGAAATTAACAACAGTGGCAACACATTTGTGACCCACCACGACAAAATGAGTCTCATGTCGCACAGAAGATGAGCCTAAAATGACACCTGGACATAATAGAAGAAATTGATGTACTCAGATTTCACAAAAGGAAGACAATAGTGAAATGAACAACCAGTCCGTCTCAACCTGTCAAGCTCGGAGCGACATGCGACTCATTTTGCCATGGCGGGTCACATTTATGTGCAAAATTGGTGTAAAATTCAAATTCTCGTTCTGATGCTCACTTTTCTCAAAGGTCTAACTGCATTTCTCTTTATAAACCACAAATTACGAACGCCGTAACCCTTTAAAAGTTGCTCCCCATCATTTAGCCACTGAGTAGTTATTCTTTATAGTAGGCCCAGGGTGCTGCAGCTGCCAAGGATGCTGGGTGCAGTGGATCATGTTAAGCAGCATTCTGACAGATCAGATTAATCTCTTTGAGGAATGTGTCGATTGCGTGCCAAGGAATCAGATCAGATCCAATTTGAATTGTACTGTACGAGTACCAGCTTCTTTTTTTGGGTTGGAAATTTTTGAGACTCCTTAAACAGGCAGTCTGTTTTTGGTAGCAGAGTTGGCTGTCCTAGAGAATTACACCTCGGAGCCCCAGAGCTTTGTGGAGAGCATGATGTCCTTTGGCCAGTATTCCTCTCTATTCTTCATCAGGGAGCAGGTCTGAAGTCCTAGAGCCCCAGAGCTGTGTGGTCAGCATGGTGTCCTTTGCCCAGTATTCCTCTCTATTCTTCATTTGGGAGCAGGTCTGAAGCCCTAGAGCCCCAGAGCTTTGTGGACAGGATGGTGTCCTTTGCCCAGTATTCCTCTCTATTCTTCATTTGGGGGCAGGTCTGAAGCCCTAGAGCCCCAGAGCTGTGTGGACAGGATGGTGTCCTTTGCCCAGTATTCCTCTCTATTCTTCATCAGGGAGCAGGTCTGAAGCCCCAGAGCCCCAGAGCTTTGTGGACAGGATGGTGTCCTTTGCCCAGTATTCCTCTCTATTCTTCATTAGGGAGCAGGTCTGAAGCCACAGAGCCCCAGAGCTGTGTGGTCAGGATGGTGTCCTTTGGCCAGTATTCCTCTCTATTTTTCTTCTGGGTGCTGGTCTGAAGCCCCAGAGCTGTGTGGTCAACATGGTCTCCTTTGCCCAGTATCTCTCTCTATTCTTCATTAGGGAGCAGGTCTGAAGCCCCAGAGCCCAAGAGCTGTGTGGTCAGGATGGTGTCCTTTGGCCAGTATTCCTCTCTATTTTTCTTCTGGGTGCTGGTCTGAAGCCCCAGAGCGGTGTGGTCAGCATGGTGTCCTTTGGCCAGTATTCCTCTCTATTCTTCATTAGGGAGCAGGTCTGAAGCCCCAGAGCTGTGTGGCCAGGGTGGTGTCCTTTGGCCAGTATTCCTCTCTATTCTTCATTAGGGAGCAGGTCTGAAGCCCCAGAGCCCAAGAGCTTTGTGGTCAGGGTGGTGACCTTTGGCCAGTATTCCTCTCTATTCTTCATTAGGGAGCAGGTCTGAAGCACATGAGATGTAGTCAGTTCTCTAGTTCAACATTGACATCAAGCAGATTCTCATAAGTCTGTTCTGTGAAGGTGTTTTCTGAGTCAGCAGTGCCCTGTTCTGGATGGTAGATCATCAGGAGCCGTGCCAGAGAATCAGATCAAATCTACTTTAAACTGTTATGTATGAGTACCAGCAAATACTTGGCTCAAAGCATGGCATTGAATGGCTCTTCCTGATCAAAAGCTGCTGTGCGGAACGCTGCATCTGACAAGGATGCTGGGCGCAGAGGATCATCTCTAACACCATTCTGAGAGATCAGATCGATACGCCTCGAAGAATGTGTTGATTGCGTGTCGTGGAATCGGTCACTGGTGGGGAAATAATATCACTCTTCGTAACAAGCTTTGATCTTGCGGTGTATTTTTTACGAGGAGCGTATTCCTTTTAACACTTTTAAAAAAAAGTTATGGGTCTCATGTAGCAACATGTTTTTACAAAATGTGACCCGCTCTACCAAAACTAGGCGCTTGTCGCATCTGAACTTGACAGGTTGATACGGACTTGTTGTTCATTTCCCTATTGTAGACCTTTTGTGAAATGTGACCAAATCAGTTTGTAATAGATTTCACAAAAGGTCTGCAATAGGGAAATGAACAACAAGTCCGTATCAACCTGTCGAGTTCAGATGCGACAAGCGCCTAGTTTTGGTAGAGCGGGTCACAAATAACACTGTAATGTTCAATCCGTTCTCTGGAGTCGCATTTACTGCAGATTGTCTGCAGTTTCACCGTGGTCCACCAAAGCTTCTTCAGGCCTGATGTCGTTCACATCTGATCTCGCTACCTCACCTTCCCAGTTATTCTCCTACCGGATGAGTTGACGTCGGTAGGCATGTAGGTTAACCCTTGTCCATTTGGCGTCTGTGCGGCCCTGCGTGCTTCCAACAGCTACACAGCGCTCAGGACTTATGTTCATACTTGACCACATCTGCCAAGTACCCATTTACTCCAGGTAGAACACTCCGATGGCCCAATTCTTTGTTGTTTTGGGTGGACAAGTGCACTTTTTGTTGCCGATGGGGTATTGCCGATTGAAAAAATACGCGATTCGCCTTGACATACCAGCACTGGTCAGTCCCAAGGTTGTCCTTGATAGAGAGGTTCTACTGTACTCTATTCTGCTACTATCATGTAGTCACTACTTGTAGCGTACTCTACACATCATACTAGAATTTAATTCACTTCTCATTAACGTCAGTAACGATTCTCCCCCATCAACAAACATTGGATTAATCTCGATCGACTTGGCAAACAGTTTCATTTGAGTGAACACTCCAGGACAAATTTGAACAAGGCTGATGTCTCAAGTGGAAATTAACACCGACTTGCGTAGCAGCGGAATACATAGCCACGAACTAATATGCGTCTGTCAAGAGAGATTGTCTTTAGCATATTGTAATGGGTATCTCTGATAGTATTGGTTGATATTTGAAATTGGGGTAATTTTGCTGTACGGCCCTGCACACAAACCCTCAGACAAAACCCTCATTGGCTGAACGAAAATATGGTCTTCACTGTAGACCACCAAATTTTTGTGAGCATTTTACTTTTCACATGTCTTGGGAAGCGCACATTTCTTAATCTGTGGCATCTTCTGTGGCTATCTCTCCAGCATCTGCACCACACTGCCGGTAAAAAACCCCGCCGCCTTCTAGACAATTACGTCCGCCAGGTCCCTAAAGCATCGCTACACCAAGATGTGTCCATAGCAACACAAATCCCCAGCGGCAGAGATTGTCATATGAGAAAATCTGTGTTTCTTTGATAGATGAGCGGCGCAGGTTAATTAGCGGCTAAACTGATGGTTTACAAGGTTGTGTAATCCTGTTTGCTTTTTGTGTTGTTGGTGTAGAGGAAATCACTTTCTGTCGTTGACTAACTTATCTCAGTTTCTCAGATTTGCTCATACGAGACCCGTCACAGCAAAACCAGGTGCATGTCATGCAGAAGATGAGCCTAAATGACACCAGGAGATAATGGAAGAAATTGATGTACTCGACTGTCACAAAGGCAGACAGCAGTGATGTCTGAAGCTGCCAAGCTCATGGGCCTGGTTCTTCTGTGAGGGGTCACAAGTATGCTCTCTGAGAGGTTACTGCCCCCCCCCCCTCAGCATTTACGGGTCATCTCTGCATCTGTCATCAGTGCCTCTGGTCACAATCAGTTTTGCAGGATTTGGCAACATTGAGGACAAGGCATGACTACTCAAGGGGACCATGAACCGGCTATCCACAAGGATTCAGCTATGATCCGACCACATCTCTGCCATCATTTCGGATCTGTTCATGCCCCCGTGTCCCCGCCATAATCAATAATTCAGATTAGGTGGCTTCCCTGTGAGGCGTGAATATCACGAGGGGCAGGATTCCGTAATCACTGGTACATGTAACAAGCTAATGTGTCAGAGATATGACCTGGTTCGAGGTTGGCGGAAAAAAAGAAAGATTTTCTGTGCGTGGACTCATGGTCGTTTAGTTGATGTTCAAATGTTCAAGGGAAAAGGCGATAAAAAGAAAGTTTGACCAGTAACTCGCAGTTTTTAAATGACGTGGCAATGTACGTATACTTACCTTGGGAACATGAAATCCACAGGGGCTGGGTGCACTGATGAAAGCTTCATGGAGCTGAAGCCCATTAATAATGCACTCTGAAGTGAGTGCGGGGCCCTAGGCCCAAATGGTTGCGACAAAAATCGACCACTTACGAAGATGGGAGAGTGTGAGACTTCCTCATCACAGGCACTACAGATGTGCAGTGCCAAAGTCAGAGCGCCCCGGGGTGTTCCCAGACAGTGGACACCAAGGAAAGAATAACAACAATCACAGCTGTCAGACAGTCCCTGAATGATCTCTTCATTCAGTTGCGGTCATGCAGGCGAAGTGGACACCAAATTGCCACGTCAAAATCATTAGTAAATCGCAGTTTTGGTTAAATCTATATCTTTGGTTCTTTTGCGTCACCCTGTATATGATGGGTGGACTTTCAAGATTTCAGATACCACTTTAAGAGAAGTTGAGACAACTACTTGGTCGAAGTCTCCCTCTGGATGTTAATCCACCGGTGATATTCCACTAGAGGAAGCGAGATAATGGTCTGGTATTAAAAACCAATTTCACCGCGGAAGTTCTGAAATTGACGTAGAGAGTGGTTTTCCCCTTCTCACCGTCACCTTGATGAATAATTGGAAAGTTGTTCGTCGATTCTGAAGGTTGGTTGGGGTGGGGTAATGTGAGGTAAAAAGTGAAAAGTAAAAGTTTTGGGTTTATTAGCTGATATGAATAAAGACTAGCAAATGCTTTTACTTCAATTTTGTACAGAAAGGCCTAGTGTAAATGTACATGGAGTTTTAGATAAAAGCATTTACTAGTCTTTATTCATGTCTGATATCAACAATGGTAGATGTCATCATCCAACTTTGCACATTTAGTGCAGACCATCCTGAAACTTTTTCAGCATAACTCAGATGAGCTGTTTAATCTGGCTCAACCTGAGTAGTTATGAGTGATACCCATTTATAAACCTGGGTTGAGTAAGGTATGTAAGGCAAAGATGCCTGCCTAGAATCTCACACCAACTGTGGGGTGGAACCAGGGACCTCATGGTCACTAGTCAGAGATCTGTGTCACTACACCACTATGGCTGCTTGATACTGACGATGGCATTTGATTCGGTTGTTTGGTGGGAAGTTCGTTCTTCATGAAGAGAGCAACAGAGGTAGACTACTCCCAGTTTTGCCGTAGGGGAATGGTCAAGCAGGCTGGAACTTCTAATGCAGTTATGGCTCCAGGCAGCTGTGATCTCTTGCTTTCCTGCACGATCTTAGTGCACCATCCTACTCTGTGAAAACCTGCCCTGAAGGCTGACTTGATCCATCCCATGTGTGGCAGGCTTTCTGACCACCAGACAGCCATGTTTTCAAAAGCAACTCTCGTACCAGAAACATGGTGTAAGTACTTAGTCATTCTTTGGTATCTATGATAAGTATTGGTGAAGGAGCCTCATGGCCTAGTGGTTTACACTGCTGGCCACCACGCAATAGGGCCCGGGGAGAACCCAGGATCGTATGTCTGGATGAACCGGCAAGGAACTAAAATTCCTGGCTCTTCACAGTCCTTCGAATGAGACTCAAAACCAAGGTTCCTTGTACCTGATGTCTATGCCAGGGCAAGCTAAGACCCCACCAAGTGAGAAACATGAGTAGCTTGCGTGGACTCTATCTCTCTCGCCAAAGTCGGACCACTAGGCCAATAAACCCAATTGGCACCTAACCGTAGTGGCACGCAGGATACGCTCATCCCGCCTTGGAGGAGGATTACTCCTAGGAGAATGACCCCTACAAGTGCAGAGCGAACGCTGAAGAAGAAGAAGATAAGTATCGGTGGCTAAGTAAGAATTTTCAGCCTCTTGATTTTCTCTTGTCACAATCTTTCTAAATCCTTTCTCAGTTTGCTGTTATGATAACCACGCAAAGCTTCAAAACTGTGCGGTTGAACCTACTACCTCCTGCACCACTGCACACATTCTTACAACTACACCAATTCAATTCAATTCAATTCAATTCAAATAAGACTTATATAGCACAATTATCCAATAACGTATGATTGCTCGGCTGCGCTTTGAAAACAAAGTCACCATAATCTCGACTTCAGCACCTTTTTGAATGTGCTCACAGTCGGAGCATTTCGCACATTCATTTCTAGTCTGTTCCAGAGTTGTGTAGCATACACCACAAAACTTCTGCCACCATATGATGTCAGGCGGTACCTGAGTACTTGGAGCAAACCTAGGTTCTGGGACCTCAGGGATCGGCTGGGTTCATACACTGGCACAATATCTGATAGATAGCATGGGGCACCATCCTCTCGAAACCCGACAAACTGTGAGGTGACTCGGAGGCTACTGGTTTGTGGGAGGTGGCTTTCTGACTGCAAGACCGACAGCTATGCTTTCAAAACTGATATCCATACCAGAAACATGGTTGAAGGCAGTTTGAACATGTTTTCTTTTCTGGACAAGCATGTTGTTGCACATTCTCCAGTAACTATGATAAGCTTGTCGACGCTACCTTTAGACACGCTTTAGCTTAGCTACTACTAAAATAATATCGGAACACCTGGCCGACTACAGGAGAATGTTCGGTAGGCATCCATTAACCCTTTAACGTTGGATATTGATCATCGATAAAGTGATGATTGCCGGGCAAAGGTTAAGGTGGATTGGAAAACGTTAAAATGTTGTTGAATGTCATTTTCGACTTGAGACCATGGTCAAGTTGATACTGGTAGACTTTTTACGGCGGTCATCTGTAGGCCTGTCTTTGAATATTTGTAGCAGTAGAAAGATACGATCTCACAAAACCAGAGCTGTAATACCAGCAAATAATTCCTATTTTACTGTACCCTAGTGACTATCAGTGCCACTTAGCAAAGGTTGTGGTTTTGCTAGTACCATATTGCTTTGATGTCTTCTGAACCCTTTGAGCTACGAATAGAATGATTCAATTCAACCATTACTACGCAAACTGTCTGTGCACAATGGACCAGAAGCCTGTTCTTAGATCTGGTAATGTGTGGGCGAAATCGATTATATTGCTAGCCTGCCTCCTTACATCTCCACCTGAAGGTAGCCAGCTACCGGGTCACCTCTGGCTCTCGAGTGTACCATTCCGTATTGAACATGTAGCTAGCGATTCGTGCAGTACCAAGTTTAGTTCATTCCGATTCTTTAGAAGTGTGTATAGTACCCCCAGGTATATGGCACGGCTTAACCCGCCGACCATAAGGGAATTCCTTTATGGCCCAGTGGTTGGCGCGTTGGTCCCAGAGTGGAAGTTAAGCAACGTTGAGCGCGGTCAACCTTTGGATCGGTGACCGGCGTGAACAATACATCTGGCAGATCTTCCCACACGATGCGAGCTCTGGATTTGTAGTTCGGTACTTAGACGCATTAAGCGCTAAGTAGGATCAAGGACGATCCATCCCTGTCCGAAGGGGGGAATGATGTATAGTACCCCCAGGTATATGGCACGGCTTAACCCGCCGGCCATGAGGGAATTCCTTTATGGCCCAGTGGTTGGCGCGTTGGCCCCAGAGTGGAAGTTAAGCAACGTTGAGCGCAGTCAAACTTTGAATCGGTGACCGGCGCGTACAATACAAAGTGCACTTGAAACAGAGCAAAGGCTTTTTCGAAGCAGTGATTGCCTTTTGTTTTGATGGGGATCCATTCCATATTGAACCCGTAGCCATTCTCCCAGTAGGTAGCTAGCCGTCTGTGCTGTACCAAGCTGAGTTCCTCAAGTTCTTTAGAAGTGCACTTGAAACAGAGCAAAGGCTTTTTCGAAGCAGTGATTGCCTTTTGTTTTGATGGGGATCCATTCCCTATTGAACTTGTAGTCATTCTCCCATTAGGTAGCTAGCCGTCTGTGCAGTACCAAGCTGAGTTCCCCAAGTTCTTTAGAAGTGCACTTGAAACAGAGCAAAGGCTTTTTCGAAGCAGTGACTGCCTTTTGTTTTGATGGGGATCCATTCCCTATTGAACCTGTAGCCATTCTCCCAGTAGGTAGCTAGCCATCTGTGCTGTACCATGCTGAGTTCCTCAAGTTCTTCAAATGTGCTCTTGAACAGAACATTGGGTGATATGAATAAAGACCAGCAAATGCTTTCATCTAAAACATCATGTAAGGTAGAATGGGGTAATTGTAGCCCCTGGACTATGATATTGATTGATATCCAAATGCATCAAACAATGCAGGGGCTACAAATAAACCGGGGCTACAAATACCCCATTCTGCCATACATTTGCACCAGGCCTTTCTGTACAAAACTGAAGTAAAAGCATTTGCTAGACTTTATTCATATCAGCCAAAGACTTTCAAAGTAGCAGCTCTTGTGTGTTTTGATTATGATCATTCCTGTGTTGCTCTGGTCCCCTGGATTCTAAGTCTCCGGGTCCTGTGACCTATTCCATATCCAACCAATCTTTAGTCATTCCCTTCAGGGAACCTTTTGGAGATTTCGACTTCTTCGGTGCGCAAGTACAGTGGAACCTCCCTTAGCAGACACCTCTTAATTAAGGACAACCTCTCTATTAAGGACACTAGGTTTGGTCCCAAATTGGCTGTTTCCATTCAATTTGACCTCTCTAATCAGGACACCTCTCTAGGACGGCACTTGTCAGTCCCAAGGGTGTCCATAATAGAGAGGTTCTACTGTAATCACTTCAATTTGACCTCTCTAATCAGGACACCTCTCTAATCAGGACACCTCTCTAGGACGGCACTTGTCAGTCCCAAGGGTGTTCATAATAGAGAGGTTCTACTGTAATCACTTCAATTTGACCTCTCTAATCAGGACACCTCTCTAATCAGGACACCTCTCTAGGACGGCACTTGTCAGTCCCAAGGGTATCCATAATAGAGAGGTTCTACTGTAATCACTTCAATTTGACCTCTCTAATCAGGACACCTCTCTAATCAGGACACCTCTCTAGGACGGCACTTGTCAGTCCCAAGGGTGTTCATAATAGAGAGTTTCTACTGTAATCACTTCAACTTGACCTCTCTAATCAGGACACCTCTCTAGGATGGCACTTGTCAGTCCCAAGGGTGTCCATAATAGAGAGGTTCTACTGTAATCAGCTTGCTTGTCTGCTATATCACCACTTGTAGGTAGCGAGTTACAAGACTACCACTTGATGCCTGCATTGTATCAATCAGTATTCAATCCTCACCACATGTACAGTCTTTTCCAGAAGTAAATGCCCACACCCTTTTCGGCACTGAAATAAGTAGTACAACGCCGAAAATGTCAAAATCAATGTAATACGTCAATGTACACGAATACAGTGTACACGTTATGGCAGCAGAGGGTTAATGTTTATCTTGTTTATCAATAAGTATTGTGCCGTTATCCTTTTCTGATCCCAGATGAAAGGCTCAGATTTGTCGGAGATCTGTGGGCTCAGACAGGCGAGGGCTCAGACAGGCGAGGCCATCTGATGCCGTGAGGTTCGGAGAATTTTTGGTTGGAAATATTCTTACGCCATCAATTAATTATAAAATAGAACCTCCCTTAGTGGACACCTCTCTATCAAAGACAACCTCTCTATTAAGGACACTAGTTTTGGTCCCAAATTGGTTGTTTCCATTCAATTTGACCTCTCTAATCAGGACACCTCTCCATTAAGGACAGTATTT
Organism: Lineus longissimus; assembly: GCF_910592395.1. NCBI lineage: Eukaryota > Metazoa > Nemertea > Pilidiophora > Heteronemertea > Lineidae > Lineus > Lineus longissimus. The sequence continues at coordinate 1,682,712 of NC_088325.1, read as the reverse complement.
GTCGGTCCCAATGGTGTCCTTAGTAGAGAGGTTCTACTGTAGTTGGTTTGCTCGATTGCTAAACAACACGGTTGTAAACCCTCTTTATTAAGAACACCCTCTCTATTGAGATAACCCTCTCTTTTAAGGACACTATATTTGGTGCAGGATTGCTTGAACAATTCCAATTCTATTCGACATCTCTAATCAGGACACCTCAATATCAAGTGCTGTCCTTAACCCTTTCCATGCAGAGTTTTCCAAATCCTATCCAGTATAGTTTGCGACATTAATTTTTTGGCTGTCGGGGTTAGACTGAAAAAAACCCATGACCATTCCGTGCGGTTTGTGAGATAATCTTGCCTATCATAACTTGGTAAGATGGTCCAGATAGCGTCAGGCGAGAATATCTCACCAGCTGCTTGGAAAGGGTTAATCGAAAGATTCTACTGCACCAACTGTATCTTCTCCCAAAGGAATCGCTATGCAAACCGTGATTTGTCTCCCGAACGATATTCAACGAACCCGGAAACAAATTGTTGCTGAAATGTGCTGTCCCTTGTGAATTTTGTATGGATTTATAACCTTATGTAGAACTTCAGCAGAACCTTTTCATAAGGACACAGTGTGACCGACAAATGTTGTCCTTTATAGAGAGGTGTCCTGATTACAGAGGTCAAATTGAATGACGAATTGGGACCAAAATCAGTGTCCCCAATAGAGAGGTTGTCCTACTAATGGAGGTGTCTGCTGTACATGAACATCGTTGACCGGGGTCTCCGATGAATAAAGCCAATTTGATTTCGAGATTGAAAATCGGTTTATCGCAAAGTCAGCTTTTAGGGAAAGTTTGTTATGGAGAAAATTGTCTGCGGTTTAGAAGGTGCTGTCCAATTTGCTTTTCGATGTCGCTGACACTCTTATCGAAAACTCCACCTGTCTGCCAAGAAGGTAAACCTCCTTGGAAGCTTACTGTCGAAAATCGCATTGATTTGCAGGCAGTACTGTGAGAGTACTCAATCAAGTTGGACAAAAAGCATATCTTTGCTTAGACAAGAATGTGCTGATAAGTTGCATGTAACACGCGTCCCATCGAAAAACAAGATAGAACGCCAGACTCCCATAATCAAATAGAAGAAAGGTAGGAGCAGAGCCGTTACCTTCGTGAACAGATTGTAAGATTGCATGTTCGCGCAAGAAGTCAGTACTGCTCTAAAGAAAGTGTTGTGTTGTTGCATGTTAGTCAAATTTCAAATTCGAGAAGGTGCGGAGTTTTTTTCCCAGAGATGTGTCCAGTCCTCGAGTGTGAGTCTCCTTAACGGGTAACTCGTGTCAAATTTCACCATATAATGTTTTAGCTGTTTTTGACAAATGACTACGTCACTTTCTCATAAATCGGTAAGGTTTTCAAATCGAAATGCACATTTTCTAGAAATTGATGATTTAATCCCACCCGGACGGCTCGTTTCGATGCCGTTTTCGTTGATGACGTCACAACATGAACATTTTTGCGGTCGCGGTGGTTTACATTCAGCAATTTTATAATAAATCTAATCAAAAATGGAAAATTTGAGCTTTACATTTGTGATCAACAATTAAAAACGGACGTATTTCCACAAAGTTGTAAATCACATCATAGTGTCACTTTAAGGCTTGGTATATAGTCTCGTACAGTTTTTCCCCATTCCGTGTTCGCTTGTCATGAAATGCCAGTCACAATATGAACCTTTGCTTTTGCCTATGCAGGGTTTTGGCGGTGTACCATACCCCTGGCCCACAACCGGTAAAGACCAAGTTGCCTGGATCCAAACTTGGCTCAGCATCACGGAATCTTAGGTACAAGGTCTTCATTGCATTGAGCGCACTGCTATCGTTTCATTTTTGGCTCACCGTAGGGGAGTCTATACAACACTGCAGTGTCCGTCGTCCGTCCGTCGTCGTCGTATCCTATTTCTAAAACAGTGGCACGTTTCTTAACCGCTAGGGCTATGGACTCAAAACTTTGTATGCATGACCCCCTAGGTCAGATGACCTTTGACACTGAATTTCAGTCCAGTCTGTTTCTTGACTTGGCCACTAGGGGGCCAAAACTGAAAACATAAATAGTGTGATATCTCACTTGTTAGTGATTTGTTTTTGATTTCAGGTGTAACCAGACAAAAGCTCAAAAGGGACTGTGGTGGTACGCAGTGTACAGACCCGGAAAATACTGGATACGGTATTCGAAAGAGTTACTGATTGCTCCAGTAAACAATGCTATGAAAAAGATGCCACGATTCCGAGAGGTTCACTCGGGAACAGCCCATAGATACGCAGTGTTACAGCACAAATTATCCTTTGTGGAATTTTGATTTTCGTTCTTGCTCTTTGTCGTTGCAGGGTGCTGTTCAGGTCCGCTTTGACCGTATCCTTGCTGGAAGCCTCCCCCCTCGAGTCACGAATGTTCACACTGAGGCAGGGCCCACGGATAACTTTGTAAGTACAGTGACACCTCCCTTAGCGGACACCTCTCTATTACAGACAACCCCTCTATTAAGGACAACACTTGTCAGTCCCAAGGGTGTCCTTAATAGAGAGCTTATACTGTTTCTACTGTCCCAAATTGGTTGGTTCATTCACTTTAACCTCTCTAATCAGGACACCTCTCTATTAAGGACAACACTTGTCAGTCCCAAGGGTGTCCTTAATAGAGAGGTTCTACTGTTTTTACATGCAGTTCAGTATTTGGGAGTGAACTAATAGAGTGTCATTGTAAAACAAGATTCTTAGTGATCAGCGTTCAGGCTGTTGCTACATGTGGCGGTGCCTGGTGGCAAATATGGACATTATCCTCCTGGCCACCTAAATCCCTAGGCCAAGTTCTCCCTTTAACTGATCAACTCCACATAATGACTCTTCCAACGTTAAACTGACTTCTCATTCAATAAAATTAACGCCATGATTCACAACCATTTAAGACCTTTTAAGACGTCTGCAAGATAGATGAGCGTCCTTCGAAGTAAGCGGGAATTGACTTAGATTATCTTTAAATCAACTAATTGATGACATAATTACCTTCAATTAGCTAATTGCTTTAATTACTTAATCAAATTCCTCCCAAGGAATGATTTGTTGTTTCAGAATTGATTAATTGCTGGAGCTGAATCATAAGCTTGAATCAGAATGATTTTAAGTCATCTTGTGGATGATTTCAAGAAGTGAATTTCATCCACTTGTTCAACAACTTTATGTTACACTTCGGTAAATACTTGAATACAAAATGGCCCTCCCTCTTCTATTGGTGATAGTAATTTAAGTAAGGTAAACTGGTACATTATAGCCCTGTGTGGTTTAATGTGTACTGTGAGCTGTTTTCTACACTGTTGTGTGTATAATTGTACCAGTTTACCTTAAATCCTGCTACTCTCTTGGTTCAGAGTCAAAACTAAGATCGAAGTGTTCCTTTAAGGTAGCGTACAGTAAGGGTTAAGTAGCATATGAATGACACTGTACTGTGAGCTGTTTTCTACACTGTTGTGGGTGTAATTGTACCAGTTTACCTTAAATCCTGCCATCCTCTTGGTTCAGAGTCAAAACTAAGATCCAAGTGTTCCTTTAAGGTAGCATACAGTAAGGGTTAAGTAGCATATGAATGACACTGTACTGTGAGCTGTTTACTACACTGTTGTGGGTATAATTGTACCAGTTTACCTTAAATCCTGCTACTCTCTTGGTTCAGAGTCAAAACTAAGATCGAAGTGTTCCTTTAAGGCAGTGTACAGTAACAGTTGAGTAGCATATGAATGACGCTATACTGGGAGCTGTTTTCTACACTGTTGTGTGTATAATTGTACCAGTTTACCTTAAATCCTGCCACCCTCTTGGTTCAGAGTCAAAACTAAGATCGAAGTGTTCCTTTAAGGCAGCGTACAGTAAGGGTTAAGTAGCATATGAATGATGCTGATGCTATGTTCGTAAATATAACATACGCTAATGCAGGTATGACTAGCGTTCAAACCATGCAAATTAGCGCATCGTTAGCGCACAGGGGTTCAATAAGGGATGACTCAAACTGTTTTTCTTGGCAGCAGAGAACCAAGTACTTGTGCGTGGTCTGCTTGATCCCATTTCTAAACAACTTAGGGGTATCTAAGTACACATGAGGAAGATCAAGTAAAGCCGTAGATGTATGTTGAATATTCTGATCAGCTTCAAGAAAGGTTCAGGCTCCACACCTTGGCCATAAGGCATCCCTTTGCTCAAGTCTCCCCGCAATCATAGTGGGGCCATTGCAGAAAGTGCACAACGCTGCTGCTCGTCTGGTAGTCAGATGCCGGAAGTCGGTGCATATAACTCCAATTCTCCATGAACTGCACTGGTTGCCGGTAGCACAGCGAATTCAATACAAGGTTCTCATGTTTGCAATCTATGGACTGGTTCCATCTTATATTTCCGCGCGCAGTCTCACTCGTTTGACCTGCGATCGCGGGGGTGTGTCAGGCTGCGGGTGAGTCCAAAGCCGGTTGTACCATCATACGGTGACCGGGCTTTCTCTATCGCAGCCCCACAGCTCTGGAATGCTCTACCCGAATGACTGAGATTGTGCGACAACCTTAGCTCATTCAGAGTCCTTCTGAAAACCCACCTCTTTCGGGAGGCCTTTGGATGAGTTGGGGCCGAATTTACAAAGGGTGTTTAGCTTAAAACAGCGTTTAATGTCTGAAGAGACAGAGTCAGGGCCTTGCAGGGTTTCTTCATGAAAACCGCATTAGGCCCTGAAACTGATTATGTAGAATTTACACGCGTCTAACTCTTAAACACCCTTCGTAAATTCGGCCCATTGTGTTTCCATTGTAAAGCACATTGAGCGGACAATTGTCTGGATACTGCGCTATATAAGCATCATTTATATATATATATAAGTAGAAATGCTCCGATTCGAGTGATGTGGTACCTTTATAGAAGTGTTCATTTCTTCTTCTTTCTCTGTCTTCACAATTTTTGAGACGGTCAGTCCGTCTTTGTGATAACGACGTCGGCTAGATTGACTCAAAATGGAAAAATGACTCTATTAGTCAATAGCTGCAAGGCGTCATTCCGACAGCCATGAAAGTCTCTTCCACCCATGAACAAACTCCAGCTCCATGTCAGTGTATTCTGTCTCATTAATTCCGACTCTGTACAATAAGTCTAATTTAGTCTGACAGCTTGGCAGTCATTTGCCCGAGTTTATCTGTACGTCTGATTAAGACGTACGTCTGATTATCTGTACGTCTGATTAAGACGACAATGGTTGATTTTGACGTTGGGTTGTTCAGAATAAATGAGGTTGGGGACTGTAGATGGTGCACCGAGTCAAATACCTTCTCTGGTTGGTGCGGAGTTAGTGACGACAATGTCAACAGCTTTGCCTTGCTGTCAACAACAGGGTAGCTGTTTGGAGGTTGGCCAGACTCTCCCGGCGCTGTTTTAGAGATGACCTGACGATAACCTGGCACATGTTTTTTTTGAATTGACCAATCACTGTGCGTATGGTTATTTGACACGACAGGCGTCACATTGAAATACAGTGGAACCTTCCTTAGCGGACACCTCTCTATTAAGGACAACTTCTCGATTAAGGACACTAGGTTTGGTCCCAAATTGGTTGTTTCCATTCAATTTGACCTCTCTAATCAGGACACCTCTCTAATCAGGACACCTCTCTATTAAGGACAACCTCTCCATTAAGGACACTAGGACTGGTTAGGTCCCAAATTGGTTGTTTCCATTCAATTTGACCTCTAATCAGGACACCTCTCTAATAAGGACAGCTCTAGTCAGTCCCGAGGGTGTCCTTAATAGAGAGGAACAACTGTAATCAATATGATAGTTAGTTTACTTTTGACCTGGCAAATGAAACGCCACCATTCGAGAGCAATCTAGAGAGATGATGGGATTATCGATCTCAAACAACCACCGAAAACCAGCTCACCAACTCCGATAGACATACAATCAGAACCTCCACCTTCTTCTTCATCTTCTTCAGCGTTCGCTCTGCACTTGGAGGGGTCATTCTCCTAGGAGTAATCCTCCTCCAAGGCGGGATGAGCGTATCCTGCGTGCCACTATGGTTAGGCACCAATTGGGTTTATTGGCCTAGTGGTCCGACTTTGGCGAGAGAGATAGAGTCCACGCAAGCTACTCATGTTTCTCACTTGGTGAGGTCTTAGCTTGCCCTGGCATAGACACCAGGTACAAGGAACCTCGGTTTTGAGTCTCATTCGAACCTCCACCAATAGGTGGCACTAATGTCTTCTCACTTCCTTTCAGACCCTCCATGGCTCCCTAGACGCATCCGAACTCGGATTCCAAATCCTCGTCTCCAAGCAAACTACCACCGAAGTCCAGCTCACCAACTGTGATATCAACGTGCAACTGCTCCGTGGAGAGGTGAGTGCTAATTAGCTAATTACCTAATTTGTTAATTCCTAATTAATCCTGTCTCATAAACTGTTAAACTCTCATCATATTGGGGCCATCTAACTTTTTGGTCATGGGGGCAATCACTGTTTGTCCCAAATCTGCATGCAAAACAGCAAATTAGTTAATTAGTAATTAATCAAAATCTATTAAGCTATTTATAACTCTCATCATACCTGGGATGTCTTTCATTTTTTGGTCCGAGGGAGGCAATTAGCTCTCTTTTTTGTCCCAAATCTGCATGAAAGATGAGTTTTGAGAGATGTCTGGGTGAAGTTGCCCCCTGTCCTTTCATACTAACTGATTAATAAAGAGATTTTAGACATCATTTTCCCCCTAGGGGTCTCAAACGGGGTCGTTTGGGGTTGAGACATCAACGCTGAAAGTGTTAAAGGGAACTGGAACCGCCGAGCGATTTATTCAACTTTTCGACTTTCACCGCCCGAGAAAGTCAAACTTCCAACTTCCTATTCGAGTTCAGATTTGTAGCTCCGCCCCCAGTGCCCGAGCATGCGCAGTTCAATTTGTTATTATTGAGAATCATGTGAGAATCACGTGAGTCATGCGATCTTTCATTCATGAGTTTTCGTGGTAAATTCCATAGTAGTGACGTCACTCAATGATTGACAGCTAGGCGCCATGTTTCATTCATGCCTCGTTCTGATCACCCGATAGGCGGGAAATGAAAACGAGGTCATACGAACTGGCTTGGCGGTTTCAGTTCCCTTTAACCTTGGTGTTGCGGCCAAGCATGTCAACAACATCTCCAGACTCCGTCACTGACTAAATCGCCATCACAGTCTCTAACCATTAGTCTATTGGGCAACAGGGAGGCTGTTATTATCGATGGCAAATATGATTTAACTTGTCCGAATAGAAGGCGAATACTGTTGCCCAAGGTGCTGTGGTTTTACCGAACTGGAGGTATTAGTTGTTTCACCAACACCATGGGGGGTGAGATGAAATGAAGACCAACATTTTAGCTCCGGACGAGTGAGGGATCATTTCTTGGCTGTCTAACCTTTCCATAACACTTGCATTTTGTTTAGCTCTCTTTCTAACATTTACTAACTTTTCCTATTTTTATTGTTTGCTTTCTACTGGATGACAGATACGGGCATTGGTACGGTTTGTCCTCGTGTTTTGATAGAATGCAATTCTGTATTTGTGCATATGGGGCCGTCCATAAAGTCGTGTTTTAATAGAATGCAATTCTGTATAAAATAGTGCATATGGGGCCGTCCATAAAGTCGTGTTTTAATAGAATGCAATTCTGTATTAGTGCATATGGGGTCGTCCATAAAGTCATGTTTTAATAGATGCAATTCTGTATTAGTGTATATGGGGCCGTCCATAAAGTCATGTTTTAATAGAATACGATTCTGTATTAGTGCATATGGGGCCGTCCATAAAGTCGTGTTTTAATAGAATGCAATTCTGTATTAGTGCATATGGGGCCGTCCATAAAGTCGTGTTTTAATAGAATGCAATTCTGTATTAGTGCATATGGGGCCGTCCATAAAGTCGTGTTTTAATATAATGCAATTCTGTATTAGTGCATATGGGGCCGTCCATAAAGTCATGTTTTAATAGAATGCAATTCTATATTAGTGCATATGGGGCCGTCCATAAAATCGTGTTTTAATAGAATGCAATTCTGTATTTGTGCATATGGGGCCGTCCATAAAGTCATGTTTTAATAGAATACAATTCTGTATTAGTGCATATGGGGCCGTCCATAAAGTCGTGTTTTAATAGAATGCAATTCTATATTAGTGCATATGGGGCCGTCCATAAAGTCGTGTTTTAATAGAATGCAATTCTGTATTAGGGCATATGGGGCCGTCCATAAATTATGTATGTACCAAGCTGTGAAGGGGGTTGGTGTCAGACTGTACGAGGTACATTCAGGGGAAGGGGGTCTATTTCAAATCGTAGGTACTTGTATGCACGATTTTCACGTTGAGCACCTTTGCGGTGAGTACGGACTCTGTTGCCATCTCTTAGTTTTTCTGAATCGCACTGTACGTACCTCATGGGGGTGTGCCACTGACAAAAATCATGTGCCAGTTATTACACACTACCTATATGCACTGTAGAATGTATGACCTGCTGATGGGTATGCGTACAGGGGTGGGGAGGGGGGTACAAACAGAGCGTACAAGGGGTGGTTAGGTGCATATGTACTTTATGGATGACCCCTATCATGGTGCATGTGGCTATCTCTCTCTATCTGTGTTAGTTTAGTCTCGCTTCTAGAGCGCTGGGCAAACGAGCAATTTTCGTCGCTGCGACATGCGACGTGGTCATGACGAAATGACGATTGTGGTCGGAATGCGGCCGCCGTGAATTGCAATCACTCATCATGTTGTCATGGCCCCATAATGACTAAAATCCCTTGTTTGCGCAGCGCGTAATGTTCACCGCAGACAAGACGTGGTATCGCTATTACGGATAAAAATGCAATGGGCGATAAAATATTGCTTGTCTGCAGGTTGAATTGCTTTTCGTTGCGATTAAGGTGAACCTGTTATTATGAGACTTTAGGTCCTCTAGCCCCGCAAAAGTTGTGACCTAGTAAAGATGATAATAAGACATTTTGGTTGAAATTTGTTTATTTCAAACGCCGTATGATTTTGCCATCGTATCGCAAAAGCGAGTACGAATTTGTATAGCCCCTGCCATTGTCAGTCTGATTACACTGCGCGATCACAGTGTATAATGTACAGTGACTTTATAATATGGGAGCTAATAGTGGCAGAGAGATAATGCTCGAATACTATGTCTGCTTGGAGAATGGAGAATGGAGAATGGCTGGATGATACTTACACGAATCCTACTACAGGTGGATTTTGTTAAAATCCTGCCAACTTGGATATTGTTGCATCTGAAAAAGAAAATCAGGAAAAGGAAAAAGCGTTAATTTTCGCGATGCATGTTGTGTTACCTGGAGTGGTGGTATGCAGACCGCTTGATCACCTAGGTGGTGGGATAAAAGTGTTTTTGGATGAGTTTCAAAAAGTAAATTCTACCTGACACTTTAATTTGATACTTATAACCGTGAAGAAAAATTGAAGTAACTCAAAGCTGTGTCTGGTATAGCTATTGTGGAGTACTACATTAGGCCTATACAAATGAACAGATATCAATGTTTTAACCCAGTAGAGCCTGACAGCAGAAAATAGTCTTATATTGTAGGTTTTAGAATTCTATTGCTGTCACAACATAGTGTTGACCAGAAAATTCATTTTCTCCCACTGCAAAAAATTTTTTTTTAAGTAAAAAAATTTGCTAATTTTATTTTGGTGGATTAAATATGACTTTTGTATTTCTAATCAAAAAGCAGTTTTTCTCAACTTTTATTTTCACGAAGTCTGTATAAAATAAAAATTTGGTGTTTTATGTTATCTCAGCTGAGTTTCTGGTTGATGGGCCTCTTGTTAGGGTCCAAAATTTCATAGCACTTTCTGTATTTTTCTCGTGTTGTAACTTGGTATATTTTCATCGGATAGCGCATTATCTTCAGTAAAAAATAGCTAGCTATAGCTAATGCTATTGGCATCTGTTGACGTTTTCCCTCATCCGTTTGCTAATCCGAAACATTTCCCGTTGATATCGGAAAAAGCCGAGGTTATTTGATATTTAAAATGTTGACTTTTTTAGAGGCCTAGGTATGTCTGTCAGCTTAGGTATATCCAGGGTTCCGCGCCTCCTCTGATCGGTATTCCATCCCCTTTGCTTCAACCTTCAGCCTGATGCTATTCTTTTGAACCAATAGATACACTGCACACCATAGAAATTGAACATGTTAAATTTTTTTGGAATCCGACCTTCTGTTATCTGCCAGACTCGGGTCGGGTTAAAAATACCTGCACAATACCTGTTGAATCGGAGGGGAATCTTATAATCTGAACTGTAGGTGATGTGTTTTTTTATTATGTCTATTGAAAGCGTAACAGAGCCCAAGCTTTCTTATAAAGTTTTGAAATTTTTCCATGAAATGGACAAAATGAAGTGGGTTTAGTTAGGTAATTCTGGTTGATGCACTGATTCAGAAGCATTAATGTATGTTACATCAAATTTCTTCTTGTTTTGGCGTAATTTTGGCGGTCATGATGTACTTTCTGAGCTATTTTTAGCCCGAGTTTGAGTGCTATTTTGAGTTTCTAACAAAACGACAATAAAAATAATAATTTTTTAGCACCTATTTACTTGATCAAAAGATATTATAAGTTATGATAATTTGAAAATTTTCGCATGTGCAGGAATTTTAGATTTCATCGCCCGACATCCCTCAAGGATGGAAAACGAACCAACATCAAAACGTGTAAAAAAGTAGAAAAATGAGACACGTTTTGCTCCGGGCAACGTCGGCAGAGTCGGATTAACTCTCGACAATTAAACTAAACTAATCAACGACTGGAAAAACGCCGTAACGTAAGACAGCGATTATTGCCGCGAGAATTCCGAGCTCACAATTTCTGATCAAAGAATTTAATCAGGAGGTTATGCGCTGGAAGTTTTCGTGCGATTTGATATTCGTAATTTGTTTGAATGTGAATTTGATGGCGTAATATTTGTATGTTGTCATCGTAGTGTTATCTCCTTCAGTTAAAGGGTAACTCGTGTCAAATTTCACCATATAATGTTTTAGCTGTTTTTGACAAATGACTACGTCACTTTTTCATAAATCGGTAAGGTTTTCGAATCGAAATGCACATTTTCCAGAAATTGATGGTTTAATCCCGCCCGGACGGCTCGCTTAGATGCCGTTGAAATTGCACTACGCCGACGACGTTTTCGTTGATGACGTCACAACATGAACATTTTCGCGGTTGCGGTGGTTTACATTCAACAATTTTATAATAAATCTAATCAAAAATGGAAAATGTGAGCTTTACATTTGTGATCAACAATTAAAAACGGACGTATTTCCGCAAAGTTGTAAATCACATCATAGTATCACTTTAACGCCGAGTTAAGTGAAAGCGTTAGTGATGAAACTTGTTTTGAAGAACTGGGCTCAGGCCCTGAAATCTACTGAAAGGTTTCAGAAAAACGGTTAAGGCCTAAAGTTGGATGATAATATCTGCAAGTGGACAGAAAAGAAAAATGCCACCTTCTTTTTGTCTTTCAGCTGAATGTACAAACAGTATTTGCCAAAGATGAAGTCCATTTGTTTGTTAAGTTCGAGGGGACGCCGGAGATCGCCCTGCTGGTCAAACCACATCAAAAAGCGGAGGTAAGATAGTCTGATCTCAGGCAAAACTGCTCAATCTGTGGATTTGGCCGACCATTTCACCAGGTTGCATCCGAGTGCCCATTCCTCAATGCGTGCCAACACAGCTGGGCATTTGATGAATGAATCTATGATGATTATCGCACAAGGTGTCTTGCACTGGGATCCCATCATCGATTCAATGATGGCCCATGGTAGACCCACTGATGGCCCATGGTAGACTCACTGATGGCCCATGGTAGACCCACTGATGGCCCATGGTAGACTCACTGATGGCCCATGGTAGACTCACTGATGGCCCATGGTAGACCCACTGATGGCCCATGGACGATCCATTGTTGGGAGTTTCATCTTGGGCCCAATGACGTAGGGTCCCATAAAAATAAACGTATTTCTTTGATCGCCCGTCAATAAATTCCTAATTGGTTCCATCCATGGATCATTGATGGGACTATGGTAGTGACAACCATGGGTTCCATCTATTGATCTATGATGGGACCATGGGAGATCCACCCATGATCTATGATGGCCCTATGGTAGATAAGACCATGGGTTCAATCCATGGATCTATGATGGGACCATGGGAGATCCACCCATGATCTATGATGGCCCTATGGTAGATATGACCATGGGTTCAATCCATGGATCTATGATGGGACCATGGAAGATCCACCCATGATCTATGATGGCCCTATGTTAGATAAGACCATGGGTTCTATCCATGGATCTATGATGGGACCATGAGAGATCCACCCATGATCTATGATGGGCCTATGGTAGATAAGACCATGGGTTCTATCCATGGATCTATGATGGGACCATGGGAGATCCACCCATGATCTATGATGGCCCTATGGTAGATAAGACCATGGGTTCTATCCATGGATCTATGATGGGGATTCTCCATCATCTATCCATGGCTGGAACATTGATGACTAATCCCTGCCATAGATCCATGCATGGACACTTTGCCTGTCTATACTGACTCTTGAGTTCATTCCAGGGCGCCATCGATGTCCCCCTGATCGAGGAGAAGGTGAAGAGTGCCCTGGCGGCGTCCGTCTGTCACTTCCGTCTTAACTCATCACAAGCCGATGGACCGTTTGGCTCTGCCGGTGTGAACGACAGTTTCGCTCGGGCCCAAAACCATGTGCCTGTACGTATTACAAAACATTTAGCAAATGTGGGGTGATTGTGACCCATGATGGGGTAACAGTGGGCCAGTGGTGGGTGAGGCTGTCCCAAAGTGGGGTCGGTTTGGCTCGGATTGGGTATTGTCCATCTTAGGCTTGGACCAGACCTTGAAACATGTGTAATTAAACAAAAAATTAAACTGACTCATATTGCATAAGTATCTTCAAAGTCGGCACCCATGTTTTTTGACACTTGGAGTTTGAGTTTGGGAATGTGGTTTGAAGTCACCCTATTTGGTTGCAGTCACCCCACTTTACGCCCAGACTCACGGGAGTTGAAAATTATCAGTCATTTTCAGATACCATGTGGAGATTTTGGGAATTTTTTCTCTGGTGAATGTGGTACATATTTGGAACCATGTGTGTTGACTTTACCGATTCTGTGCTTCTGTGAAGCTATGCTATGCAGGTCTGCAGACTACAGTAGAACCTCCCTTAGCGGACACCTCTCTACTAAGGACAACCTCTCTATTAAGGACACTAGTTTTGGTCCCAAATTGGTTGTTTCCATTCAATTTGACCTCTCTAATCAGGACACCTCTCTATTAAGGACAGCACTTGTCAGTCCTGAGGGTGTCCTCAATATAGAGGTTCTACTGTATTTTGATAGGTTTTTTGCTGGCAGAAGCAATTCCTGGAATGGGACTCCTCAAATGTCTGAACATAAACTTTTTCGAAATCCGTTACTTTAAAATCTTTTTCTGACTTCATAATTTTGAAAAACAGCCAGATGTAGTGATGTCGATACTATCTCTGAGCTTATTTTCAATCCTTTTTCCCACAAAAGTGGAAATTAGAATGCAATAATCACTTTTTCTCAAACCTCGAGTTGGTTTGAAAAAATTTAAGAGAAAGTTTTTGAGGTTTTTGCTTCTTTTTTCATTGTTGTTGGTTACGGTTGTACAGGGTGGTGCGAAAAAAATGTAGGAAATTCAAAATAATTTTTTTTAGAAATTTCATTTTCGAGGAATGAGTAAATAGTTTTAAGACTGCCAAATCTTTGTGGAAATTTATTTTTGCGAATTTTGTGTGTAACCCAAATTGGCAAATATAAAATTTGAGTTAATTTTTTTTTTGGAAAAAAGTTAAGAAATTTTTCTTTTTCACCATAATAGCAATAGCAACATAAAGATGTTAATTATTTCAAAAATGTTTTTATTGCGAAAAAAAGGCAGCAGGCAAATTTTGCGGTTTCTCAATCCAATGATAAAGTCACTGCAAATTCTGTGAGACATTTTGAAGATAATATTTTGTGAAATTCAAAAACTGAAATTTGTTTCAAAATTCAAAATAAATTAACTCAAATTTTTTTCAAACCACCACATTTCATGAAACATACCATTTTCATTGCATCAGTTAATCTGTCGTAAATTAGTTCGTCCAATTGCGTTCAATTTGTTATTATGTTAATTTATTCGGTTGATTATGTTTCGATCGCATGATTGCATGCAGTGTTTTGCGTATTTTCCGTTGCCAGGACGACCAGTTAAATCTTCGCACTAACACGCCCGCCAAGGACGAATCGAGCGGTCTGCCTGTAACCAGCAGCCATCTTGGAAACTTGCATTCGGCGCCACCTATAAAAATCGTAGAAACGCCAACAAAATCTGCAGAGCCGCCACGTACCTTGGTCATCGATGACACGATTGGTCAAAACTCGCACGCTTTTCGACCAATCAGAGACGAGATCAAATCCAAGGCGAAAGACCAGTTAAATGAGGTGACTAGTGCTCTGGATGTCCAGGCTGACGAGCCTGAGATTGTTAGCGAGTTAGTCCAATTGTCAGAGAGTCGACCACCCGATTTAGAATTGGTCGAAGTGAGTATGTTGTCTAGCGAAGGTCACGACGTCTGCATGGAAATTAGTGCGCCATCTATGATTCTGCTTTAGTACTAATATTATGGCTTTTCCGTGAGAGTGGTGATTTGTGAGGTTGAATATTAGTTGTTGTGGTGATGAAAAAGTTGATCCAGGATTCTTTTGCTGATGTTCGAAGCAAATACTGATATTGAATCTCTGCAATGGTTAACTTAGTTTAAGATATGAAAGTTGATGGAGTAATGGATTAAATGATGGCCAGAGGAAGAAGCCTCAATTTTGGTAGGCCATAGGGGCAGCGGTAGCGCAGTGGAGGAGAGTCGGCCTCGTGATCAGGAGGTCGTGGGTTCGACTCCCGGCCGAGTCACTGCTTAGTTCCCCTACTGGTCGAGTTCAAGTGAGCACCTTCTGGTTGCTCCTTGGAACCCCTGATTGATTTCTGTGGAGACCGGGGTAATAATATGATATCCCAAAGCGCTTTGAATGAGAACTATAGTGTCACGGAATTGCGCTTTATAAAAAAAAAAAAAAAAAAAATCATTATATTATATATTATATGGTGCCAAGTTGAATACAATGAATCTTTAACCCTTTCGTTGCCGATGACGTGTGTGGCAGGTCATGTACATGGCCCCATGACGTGCGTAATACGTCATGCCCCATTAAAATTCTAATTCGACGGCATTTGAACTTCACACAAGTTCTCAAGCATGACCGTAAGTAGTCAAGATACGGGAAATCTAATGAGATTGCTCAAGCATTAGCTGACGATAATCTTGAACTAGTACACCTCCCCATGGTTGATTTTGGAACTAAAACGGTGTCTTTGAACATCGGAAGAGCTGCGTTCATGTCATATGATTGATGTGTTAAGGCTAACTAATTTAGCAGTGCTAAAACCTATCACTGATTACATAACATATAAGATGATAACCTATAGTGCGTTCCATGCAGACAGTGGCCAGATGTTAATAGATCCCTAGCCTAGAACCTCACTTCCTAATATCCCGAATGGTCTTTATTCCTGTCATCGTCTTTTCTACGTTTTATGTACATACGACCTGTTTTGTCTGTGGTATTTTTCGTTTTGTTTCATTTGGCATCAAAAGGAATTGCAAATTTCATGGAAGGAATTTTCAATTATTTTAGTCCTTGTTCATGGATTAAACTCGTTTAGACCTGCGATTTAAATCACATGAGATGATAATCACTTGTCTGCGGTGATCATCGCATATCAAATTCAGTGATTACCAGTTCTACTCGCAGACAAGAGATAATTTTGTCGCTTAAACCAGCGATTTTAATCATGCGATTAAAATCGCTTGTCTGCGTGTCGCTAAAGAGTGGAAAAGACCATGATAATGACTAGTACACGGTCACATGACTCGCTGAATCACATTGTATAAAGGGCACCACGCTTGAGTGTAGAACGGAGATATCACAAGGTGTGGGGCGACCCCTTGCATGACCTTCCTTTCAGGTCTATTTCAGGTTTCAGGTGTTCTTCGACCCAAGTTTTTATGAGCTAATCCCGTTGTGAGATGAGATCGGTTTAGATTTGACTTGACTCGGACAACAAAAAAATGATAAAAAAACAAAATATGCTAGAATGTTGTTCTTGTCCAACTTCATGATACTGTAAACCGGGAAGACGCGGTGGCGCAGTGGTAGAGAGTCGGACTCATGATCCGGAGGTCGTGGGTTCGATTCCCGGCTTAATCGTCACTTTGTTTCTCCTACTGGTCGAGTTCAAGAATGAGCGCTTTGTAGCTGCTCCTTGAAACCCCAGATTGACTTCTGTGGAGACCGGGATGATGATAGTCCCAAAGCGCTTGAGAATACCCAGCTATTGAGTAATTCGAGCGCTATATAAGCGCCGACTATCATTATCATTATATTATAACCGCTGAAACTTTGTAGAAGTTTGATTTTTGCTCATTTTGTGAAGTTTTAGAGAAAATTTCGCAAATCACAAAAACAGTTCTGAAAACTTGTGCTACATTTGTGTCTCAAGAACGATATCTTGAGTTTGGCATTGTTAAGTCACTGGAGTCTGGTCAAATCTAAACCCATCTATCTTGCCCGACTTACCATGATAACTGCATTTTGACAAAAATTCACTAAACCCCTTAAATTTTGCCCAAGGCTTAATTTTTATCATTTGTTTGATTTCAAATTTCGTTTTCTTTCTGTTTTATTTTCAAGGTTCTTCTAGTCGAACATAAAATTATAACGGGCTACAAAACTGATGATGAAGAAAGTTTAGATGCTAATTTAGTTTTTGACCATAATACAGACTTGGGGGGTTTCCACTTAGATGGTGAAGGGTTAAAAGTTTCTCGTGATGAGTTAGGAATAAACGAGGGTGGGTGTGTTGAAAATTCGCCACAGAGTTTGAATTTCGTTGATTCTTCTAGCGAGGAAGAAGATCTTGAAAATGAGGTTTTCGAGGGCGATTTGACAGTTGAAGCTCCCGAAAAAACTTTGGAGGTGGATGGGAGACTTAAATCTGATGCCAGTGTTGAAGTTGATAGTGTTTTCGAAAACTTAATGAGTAAAGTTGTTGAAACTGAAAGTGTTAAAAATGGAGAAATTAGGCCTATGATTGACGGGGTTCAAACCAGTGAAATTCTGACAAATGAATGTGCAATTGAGGTCAAAACTACTCCAGATGAGGAAAGTTTCGAGCATGGAGATGAAATTCTAACTGAGTTCTGTGTTCAGAATGAGAGTGCCCCCTGCAGGATAGAAGTTGAAGTTCCAGTAGGTGAAGCTGAGGACGTTTCTGAAGTTGAAGTAGAAGCAAGGCGAAGACTCGATTCAGAAAGTTACGATTCGTTCTGTGAAAAAGTTAGTCAGAAACCGTGTAATTTTGTAGAAGAAATACCAGTTGAGACTATACCAATTGTAGAAACAAGCAGAAAGTTTTACACCTATCGTGAAAAGACGAAATTTTCGGTGCGGAATGACGACCCCGGGGTCCACAGCGATGACGAATCTATTTTAGAAGAGTCGGGGGAGTTTGATGATAGTTTATTGTTTGATGAGTCGGATTTGAGTCTAGAGACTGGGGCCCAGGTTGGCCGGGTAGGCTCGTTCAAGAGAGATGCCAAGGTTGGGAGGACGAGCTCGTTCAAAAAGGAGGTCGATGTGGGGTTGATCTTGGACGTTGTTTCTGACGTTGACAGCGATTTGGATAATCTTGAGGATAAAATTTCTGACGCGGCAGTTATTTCTGATATGCCATTAGCAACATCTTCAAGAATTGAAATGCAAAGTGGCGTTAAAATCGGCCAAAATTATAGTGAGGTTATTGACATGAGAACGCACAAAATGAATGAGAAGAATGAAAGAATAAGCAGAAGTGATAGTAAAATTGGTGAAAGTAAAAGCCAAATTGGTGAAAGTAAAAGCCAAATTGGTTATAGTAAAAGCCAAATTGGTGAAAGTAAAAGCCAAATTGGTGAAAGTAAAAGCAAAAGTGGTGAAATTAAAAGCCAAATGGGTGAAAGTAAAAGCAAAAGTGGTGAAAGTAAAAGCAAAAGTGGTGAAAGTAAAAGCAAAAGTGGTGAAAATGAAAGCAAAAGTGGTGAAAGTAAAAGCAAAAGTGGTGAAAATGAAAGCAAAAGTGGTGAAAGTATAAGCCAAATTGGTGAAAGTAAAAGCAAAATTGGTGAAAGTAAAAGCAAAATTGGTGAAAATGAAAGCAAAAGTGGTGAAAGTAAAAGCAAAAGTGGTGAAAGTAAAAGCAAAAGTGGTGAAAGTAAAAGCAAAATTGGTGAAAGTAAAGACAAATTTGGGGAGAGTAAAAACAAACTAGGCGATAGTAAGAGCAAATCTTGTTCGAGCAATTTGAATAGCAAAGTTGGTTTGATGTATAATGAAATCAGTAAAATGACAAACGATTCGGTGAAAGTGGGCAGTCATTTTGGCAAACTGATGCAGAGTGGAGGGAAACCGGTTCAAGGAAGGAGAAAACTTAGTAACGAAGTAAGGCCAGTCTATATTTTTGGATCTTCTGTCATAAAATTTAACCAAATAAAATTCTAGATCTCCTTTTTTTCAAAATGCTAACAAAATAAAAGTTCTGTCTGTCTTCCTATGAATCTTATTAGTTGGACCTTAAATTCTTGTAGTGACACCTTAAGGTATCATCATGGTGGAGACCTCCGTCCTCTCCTCATGTGGATAGTCTATTAGTGAGACCTCAAAATCTTGTAGTGACACCTTCAAAGGTATCATAATCCTCTCTTCCTGTGAATCTTATTAGTGAGACCTTAATTTTGTCGTGACACCTTAAGGTATTGTGGTAGAGGACCGAATCCTCTATTGTATGAATATCAAAGAAGTGAGACCTTAAAATTCCTTTAGTGACACCTTAAGATATCATAGTGAGACCTTATCATAATACTGTGCTGAGACATTAAAAAAATTTGTGTGAAATTTTCTGACCCTTCTCTGGTACGACCCTGTCTATCATAACTTGGGGCCCCCAAACGATCCCTTCTGATTTTATTATTTTAACCCCCTCAATGCTTGAATGAATCATGGTCAGTAATGATTGAGATTTTTTCTTTTGTTTTTCTAACTTTTCAGGATGGTGATAGACTAACTCTCTTTCCAAGCATTTTATCATAACAACTGTAAAAAAGTTAACGTTTTTGAATTTCTGGAAGTTCACACCCAAAACCCTACTAAATGTCTAAAATCAAGTGATAAACTTTTGTTTAACCAAGATATGTTGTAAATTATATTTCAAATCTGTGTGGTTATCAAAATGTTTTCGTTGACATCTTCATAAAAACGAACTTATTGATAAACTAGGAAGCATGATTGGTGTTATGAATTATTTTAAACTCTGTTTATTTCCTGGGGCTGTTTGTTAATTTATCCATGTTACATTCAAAATATTTTGAGACCTTAAAATTGTTATAAACTGATTGGTTGTTAGAGTGTGGGATGTTAAAAATTGTGTATTGAGGCAGTGGCTAATCTTGTCCACCTTCTCAAGGCTAATAATAAGGTCATCGAAAAGGTATACACCTCACCACGCCACCTTCAGGTAGGCCTATTCATCAAAAGTCTGCTACTGTTTTCGACGGTCTCGAATCGACCTTGTCAGATTGTGTGGAAAAGTTTTCGAGTGACGTGAACTTCTGCCTCGGAAAAACTGGGCCAAGGTCTACCCCCTAACTCTGTCTAGACATTCAACTGTCATTTCTCTCTAACAGCACCAGCCCCACGATTACGGGTCGTGGGGTCACCGTAGTGCCATTCTAAGACCCCATCCAGTGGATAGAGGGCGCATACGACCGCAAACTTACAACAAGGTGAGAGGTCAAGGTTAAATCGACGTCTCGGTGTTTTGCACGATCTAATGTGTTCATTGTGTCACTGATTTCTGGGTGAGGCTAAAATTTTGAAAATATTTTTTTCTTCAAGATTTTTAATTTTATGTCTTCCAAGATGAGCACCTCTAGCAATGGAGTAGGTTTGCTTATCCATCTTAACACACACTACAGACAGGCAATTTTTATCGCAGCCAACCTTGCATGCGACAAATCTATCTGCGATGTAAAATAAATATCATACCAGTCAAATTTTTGGAACATCGCAGCAATAGATATCTAAGACCTCTGCGATAAAAATTGCTTGTCTGTATTGCGCTAGATGGTCATCCTTTGGTCGGTGAAGTTTGCCACTCTACCACTAGTGGCGCTCATCTGAAAAGAGTTGTGTCCTGAAAGCTGCTCTTTAAAATTTTAAAATTGGTTTGTTATGCATTTTGTATGAAGACTGGAATATTTATTTGAATATCATTTTTTTCAAAACTTTTTTCTTTAAACATGTTAAAACAAACAGTTACTTGCATCAACTGCATTGGACATTTCCCAGTTTTCTTTGGTATCATCCGATCGAAGCTTGTTTATTTCTTTTTTTTGGTGGTGTTTGGGTTTAAGGTATTGGGCCTGAGGTGAAGGGTCTGTGTTGAGATGCTAAGAGCCAAAGGGTGGAGCGAAAATGTTGTCAAAATCCTAAACATTAGGCGACTATTTTGATGGAATTCTCGCGACGCCCCAGAGGTTTTTGGAATTTCAGCTTTGACCCGAGGGCTCAATGGATGATATGAATAAACACCAGTAAATGCTTTTACTTCTATTTTGTACAGAAATGCCTAGTGTAAATGTACGTGAAGTTTTAAGTAAAAGCATTTCCCAGTCTTTATTCATATCACCCAATGTCAATTCTAACATGTCTCCAAGCAGCGAATGAAATTAGTAAGAACTTAAAAAAACATAGAGGGTCTTGGTTGAGTTCGCTATACCCTCTGCTCTAAGGATAAGGCTATGGATTTTCCCTTTAAATCAAAAATTGGGGCTCGCAAAGTATTTTGAAATAAGGTTTTAAAACAATGTGCATGTGCTAACAATATTATGAAGAAGTTTGTTATGTCGGCAATAGGCTCGTTTTAATGTTTGTAAATTTCTTAAAACTAAGATTTTTAAAAAGAAATGTTTTACCTGCAGATTTGGCAAAAAGTATGAAAAGGCGTTTGTATAAATTGTTAGTTGATTTCCAAAATATACTACCTTTTAGACTGAAATACAGTCATCTCATTAATGACAACTTGAGTTAAACTAAACTGACTTTTCACTTCGTCACATTCTCAATAATAGCTAGCTTCAATGGAATATTCGGAACTAGTCTTACATCAGTGAAAATACAGTAATATTTCAGTTTCAACCAATAAAGCTTCATCCAGAAATCAGTGACCTCTGTTCAACTCACTAATGTTGTAAAATCCCTCTTTTACGTCTACCCGGGACCCCACATTGTCGGTGCGAAGGCCCTACTGGAGTGGGGTTTACTAGATGGGGCTTATAGAGGATATGGAATTTACCTAGTTGCTATTTCAGTTTTTTGGTTTACACTTTTTAATCACAGCCATTGCAGTGGGCATGGAATGACATCTGACTTTCTTCATTCATAAGCCATTCCATACCACATATTCATCACCTAAAAATATCCGTTTTAGGATGGTTTTTAGCTAAAACTTTCTGACAGAAATCGAAATCTGGTACCTACTACCGAGATTTGCTTATAGGCAAATTTTATCACATCTGCTGCGATGATTATCACATGCAATAAAAGTGCTTGTTTGCAGGGGTCATCGCAGGCACTTGCAACAAGAATCGATCAGTGCTGCAAGCTGCGATAAATATCGCACCCAGCGGAGACTAGTCTTACCCGCAGCGAAGCAATATTTTTATCAGATGTGCAATGGCAGTTAAAGTTCTAACACCCCTCCCAGGACCGCAAATCAACGGTGAAGTCCTTTTTGAAGTTCTGCCCAGTCCAAATTTTTTCATATTTTCTCCCCGCTTGAGATTCAACAAATCAGGAAAATATGCCATTTTAACCCTCCCCCTTTCTTTTCTTAATGTTAATTCGTTTTTCCTGGTTTTATTTAGGTTTCTCGTATCCATTGATGTTCATTTTGTAAATATTGATGTTGTTCCTTATTGTAAATACGACACCTCTTCTTAGACATGCTTTTCCTATTCAAAACTTGGAGATTTTTCCACAGGTGAAAATGTTTTCGCCAGTTATTCCTGTTACTTAGCTCAAATAGATCATCGTAGGTGTCAATCAAAAGTTTAACACAATCTCATAACCAGTCGAATTCCACTTTATGTAATCTCGTTGTCGTAAAAAATTGGCAACTTGGGGTCAGCCTCGGTTGAAACTTGCGTCACATTTGACGAAAACCATAGTTTTCTTTACATGAAAGCAATTAGCCATCTCAACCACCATTACTCAAAGGTAAGTATTTAAAGTGCCAACATTTCAGAAAATTTGGTTCATAGCACCAAATTTGACTTTCAAAATGTCCCAATATTTCGTTTTGCTGAATAGATGTTTCACAAACGTAAATGGAAAATTCAAATTCATCTTCAGTTCCCCGTTTCAAAATCGGCCCTTATTGTCATATTTCACGTTCTTGTCTATCCAGGTCAATTCGGCCGCGCCCCCGAAGCCACCACGTAGTCCGGAGGCCTTGCTCCGCATGGACAAGCGGCTGTTGGTTAAGGTGATCAAGGCGAGTGGATTAGGGGCGAAAGATTTCGGTAAGTACTTTAATATGATGGACAACAGTAAAGCAGGGTGTACACTAGTAAAATGTTAGCAACATTTTCCCAACAATTTTACAACATTTTGGCAACAAGCCCTTCAAGGCCCTGTGTACACTAGCAACAAAATAGCAACAAATTAGCCACATTTTTACAACATGTTGGTAAATTTTTGCAAACTTTTAAGTGGGAACAAAGGAAAAATAGGTATTTTGGAGGGAAAATGGATGATTCCAAGGAGAGAAGATGTGTTTTGAGTGCTTCTGCAGCAATTTTAGCTGACATTGTTGAGAGACGGAAGAGTTTGCAACATTTTTACAACATGCAACAAAGAATTGCATTGCATTTAATTTGCAACAATTTTACAACATGTTGTAAGACGCGTTTTGCTCTGTACACACTACGCAACATTTTTGCAACATTTGTTGCAACTGGAAATGTTGTAAAAATGTGGCTAATATTTTACTAGTGTACACAGGCCTTAACTGTACTAGAAATGTTTCTTGACCTGTGAAGACTTGCCAGGCACCAAGCCTTGTTGGGGTCCACCCCAAGCTTCTGGTTGTCTCTACACTCCGTCTGAAAGACAAACGACATCATGTTTCACCAGAACTTGATTGTCCATCTAAAGCCCGTAGCACACTAGCCGCCAGCTTCGGCGTTCACTGGCGTTTTTTGCCGCAAGAGTCCTGAACGCCTGAAAAATCCCTAGTCTGCTACGAACGGCGTCGGCGAACGCGACTTGCCGCCACTTGCCGCAACTAAACGCCAAATATCTAACATGTTTGATTTTTGACGCGTGTCGCCGCGTTTGAACGCAAGAAGAAGCCAGGTGTGCTACAGATTGCCGCCTGACTTGGCATCGGCGGCGAGGCTATGGCCAATCAGCTTGCGTCTTGATGTCACATGATTTCGCGCTGCATGGCCCAGGATGGGTTAAAGTGGCGGAAAAGACGCTACTGGACGCCGATTCTGGGCAGGTGTGCTCTGACCGGGATCCACTGGCCGACAACTTTGGCGTCGAGAGGCGTCAGCCGAACGCTTCTTGTGGCCAAAGTTGGCGGCTTTTGTGCTGCGGGCTTAAGATGTGATCGCAGAGGAGAGACTCCTGAATTGTTTTGGCTTCAGGAATTTAGGCTGTGGTTTTGACAGCCTTTTAGCAACACCCTCATAAGTTCTGATATCTCAACTAGGTTCTTCTAAAATACCTTTAATCAATCACTTATATTCTAAGAGATAAAACTTTCTTCCGGAGACGGTGATTTCATCAGTTACTTGGAAATTAACCTAATATTGGTGAAATGTTGACAAACGGAAGCGCGGGTATTGAGAGGGTATTTGAAAAGAATCTAGAAAAAAAACTATAAGAGAAAAACCTTCTAAGTAAAGTTTGTGATGTTCCTCTGGCTTTCCTCTTATCTATCAAAAAAGAGTCCTGAATGAAGAAGATGCCCCCATTTCTTTAAAACGGAGGCGAAAATGTGAGTGGTGGCCACTTTCTTGACGTTTTTACCGAAATCGGCTCTTTCCCAGCCCCAGGCACCCTGCTGGGCTACCCTATGAAAAGATCGTCTGCTTGATTGGTGTCAGCAACACGCTGAGTGATGGGAGAGACATCCCCTGGTAGGTGGCTGAACTAATACTCGTTCAGTAGCTGATAGGAATGGGCCTAACCGTTTGGTACCAAAACAGGCCGCTCGGGTATATGTGCCTCTTGTCAGCGGCACATAAACAGGCCGCTCGGGTATATGTGCCTCTTGTCAGCGGCACAGAAACAGGCCGCTCGGGTTTTAGGGTTAAAAATGTAAATGTATTTGTTTCTGTTCCAGGCTGTAACGATCCATTTTGTACTGTTGAAATGGATGAACCCCATCAGAGACATAACACAAGCGTAGTCAAAAATACAGTCAACCCGTTCTGGGATGAGTCGTTCTTATTGTGAGTATAAATGAGACCAGTACTGTAATCTGCAATTTTTTTGGCTGATTTCGCGAGTAACATTGACCTGCAACAGTAAAATTGCAGATAAGAATATTTTCATTGGAAAAAAGGAAAGAAATTTTGGAATCTGACAAATGAAGATAATGTGTTTTTTTTCTCAGAAATTCAGTATAAATGACTTTATTTCCTTTCAGTGACTTAAATGGCAACACTAGAGAAATATTATTTGAAGTATTCGACAGGGAAAAGGTACCAGGAGGTAAGAACGTCAGCAGGCCTCTCAATTACATGATTCCTACACCGTATAACGGTGTAGGCCATACAGGATGTCCCCAAATTAGGTCTTTTTTTCTTCTTTTTTAAAAATAATATGACCCCCTGAAGCGTTTTTTGACCCCTAACATAACCAAATCTCATCCAAATGGCCTAATCTTATAGTTTTACCCTAAAATTATGATTTTTCAGGTGTATGTGGTGATATCAGTCACTAACTTTGATTTATGACGTCGCTGTTCAGGCAAATTGGCGCGATGAAATGTCCCCAAATTAAGCTAAAAAGCCAAAAAACATGTCCCCCAAAATAGGCTAAAAAAATACAGGGTGTAGAGGTCTCCACGTAATTGAAAGGCCTGGTCAGTTTAATACGTTCCAGGAAATAGCTCACAGAAAAAAACAATCAAATCGTTACCCCATTGAGAGTTAACAAGTAGGACTGGTGTGCATTTATCACATTGTCACTTTCGCACATTTTGGAGTCCTTCGTGTTCTTCAGCATTCACTCTGCACTTGGAGGTGATTTTCTCCAGGGAGTATTCTGCCTCCAAGGCGAGATGAGTGTTTGAACGTGTCACTGTGTTAGGCGCCAGTTCGGTTTATTGGCCAAGTTACCCTTGTGACTCTGTCTTCGACTAGAGGCAGAGTCCATGGCAAGCTACTCATGTTTCTCACTTGGTTGGATCTTCTCTGACCAGAGGTAGAGTCCATAGCAAGCTACTCATGTTTCTCACTTGGTGGGGTCTTTTCTGACCAGAGGTAGAGTCCACGCAAGCTACTCTTGTTTCTCACTTAATGGGATCTTTTCTAACCAGAGGCAGAGTCCATAGCAAGCTACTCATGTTTCTCACCTGGTGGGATCTTTTCTGACCAGAGGTAGAGTCCACGCAAGCTACTCATGTTTCTCACTTGCTGGGATCTTCTCTGACCAGAGGTAGAGTCCACGCAAGCTACTCTTGTTTCTCACTTGGTGGGTTCTTCTCTGACCAGAGGTAGAGTCCACGCAAGCTACTCTTGTTTCTCACTTGGTGGGTTCTTCTCTGACCAGAGGTAGAGTCCACGCAAGCTACTCATGTTTCTCAATTGGAGGGATCTTCTCTGACCAGAGGTAGAGTCCACGCAAGCTACTCTTGTTTCTCACTTGGTGGGGTCTTTTGCTTGCCTTGGCATAGACGCCAGACACAACAAACCTCGTATTTTGTCTCATTTGAAGGACTGATTTGGGAATCAATGCTTGGAGTTTCTGAGAATTCCTTGTTTTCTAGATTCCTTGAAGTCTATATGGCCGTTGATGTGATGATGAAGATGATGATGATGATGATGATGTTGATGATGATGATGATGATGATGATGATGATGATGAAAGTCAATTTGGATGGAATATGCTTGACGTGTTCTCTCTTTTAGTAATGATTTCTTCCATTATTGCAGAAGACTTTCTTGGCATGGCCGCAGTCAGTGTAGAGGAACTTCGAAAGACGCCCAGTAGCAGACATATCATCCCTCTCGCTGGCAGGCAGCCTGGGTCAGGCAAGGGTGGAAACTTAACCGTTGAGGTATGTCAACATCATCTCTATGAAAATCATTGATTTACATAGAGTTTGCCTTGATTTACATTAAGATCGTGTTGATTTACATATAAATCAAATGATTAACATAGAGTTCACGTTGATGCGTATAGAGATTGCATTGATTTATATGTAAATCAATGCACCCTCTATGTAAATTTTTGATTTATATGTAAATAAATGTAATCTCTATGTAAAACCCTCGTGATATCTATGTGAATCAATGATTTATATGTAAATAGAATCGATCTCTCTGCAAATCAATGCGATCTTTATGTAAATCAACATGACCTCTATGTAAACATATGTAAACCTGGCTTTTAACAAACAAATGTCAACGGGAGACAAATGTTTTGCACGACGATTATTTTTTTTTTTTTCTTCCGACGAATAATTTTTTATGTTCTTTCCAGTTTCTATTCATGGACCCCGCCGAGATCACCGACATGCAGCCAGACGAACGAGACTTGCTCATAGCGACCGCCGCCAACTTGTCGCCACGGCGACGCATAGAAACGAGTAAGACGGTCATGCCGAGTGGCCTCGTTGTCACAACACAAACCACTACTACAGAACGTCCAAAAGTTAGGAATTATGACGCGCAGTATTACGATGGTAATAGCGAGAAACGCCATCTATGGAAATTATTCTTTACCGATTTTTTCGAGTCTCTTTTCTTTGGCTTCTTTTTGAGAACACAGATGTTTTCTGTCCCAAGTTGGACTTCCTGGTGACGGGGTTGCATGAGAGCAAAAACGGAGGCTTTTTTTTCGGAGTTGAGGGGATAAAGTTGAGAACTATGGCATAAAGATAATATTCGACCTAATCCTTTCTGGTCTGACAAATAAAGCCTTCTATTTATCCCATGTACGGTATAGGAAAATCATTTCTCCAGTTTGCCGAGAATTAGGTAGGCTTTCCAGTTTGCTGAGTTCGCCTGTCCTGGGAAAGGAAAAAGTTATTCAAAGAAGTTAGAAAAGCTGTGTTGTTTTTTTCTTGTGAGGATTCTCCCAGGGCTCAAGCAGCACTGTTCACGACAGGCTACTCAGTAAGTTGGAAAGCCTGACTTGAATGCTAAAGATTCTCGACAATCTGGGGAACTGAGTCTCCAGGGGGGTGTAGCCAGCGAAGGACAGTTTGTCACATTGCCGGACCATTCCAATTTGGGACAGTCAACCCACAATCACAAAACCTTCTTTTGCAACAAATTATTTTTTCTATGTCAAGAGTCGAGGACCTTCTTTGTCTTAGATTGATGGCTTCTGTTTTGGTGGTGAAGTATAGATGCCTAGGCAGTAATTTGACACCCAATACTTAGTTTTGTAGTTAGAATTCCAAGCTTAGCTACTAAAATTGGCCCTTGTCCTTTGCACTGAGTTTTCATATTCTAATTCGACTGCCTCCTAAAAAATTACTTGGCACTTTTTTGCTATTGTTCTTTCCTTATGCTTGCAAAAATGCTTTGCAGTTTGGATTTTTCACAAGATAATAAATTTTTTTCAAAAAAGTTTTATAAGAATCCTTCCGCTCCACTTCATTTAGTTGTGAAATCTTTCTCTTGCATTTTACGAAGCACTTCGCAAAGAAATCTTGTTTGTCGGTCTCGTAACGTCGCAACGATAACATGGCGATTGGTTGTGATTCAGCCAATCACCGGCCACTCTTCAATGCCAGTCATCGTGTTGTCCTGGCTATTTCTCTAGTCGCACGCCGGAAACGACTCACAGGTCACTTTAAGCTTCCCTTCCAGTAATAATTCTCATTTCCTCTATCATTAACCTGTCTTTTCCCTTTCACCTATCACAAGTGTATAATCTCTCATTAACCTGTCTTTTCCCTTGCACCTATCACAAGTGTATAATCTTATAATGCATTTGAGCACAGTGCACTTCATTTAACTCTTTCAACCCTTAACTCATTTTGTGCAGTTTAATCTGAAAACCGAAGCGAATTTATGAAAATGTGACTTTCAAAATCGGCAGGTGCTAGCACAGATTGCAGCGCAATCTGATAACTACAAATCAAACTACAATCATTTGAAAAGATTGTCAATGCATTGTCTTATGTTGCTTGAGTCACCGCAAGTGTGTTTAAGGCAAAGGTATCATGTGACAGTGTGAAAAATTTGAATTGAAAAACCGTGTATATACGGTTCGTGGCTGTGAAATCAAACACGACCGACCGTGTATATACGGCTTGCAACCAAAGTAAGTTTGTATTTTGTAAGATTTGGGATACCTCGCTGTTACCAAGACAAAATGACTTCATGTTATCTGACAGAACTTACTTTGTCGGTTTGTCATATTTGTAATGGGAATCTCTCCACCTTTCAGAATCGCCGAACCGCGTCGAAAAGATGGATAGCCTAGTTGATTATAGTCGAGGAAGGAGTTCAAACGATTCATCACCACAGAGCACACGACCCCTTGTACAGACTCCAACAGGTAGGCCTATAGGTGCGTGTTTAGTTGTAATTAACTTATCCCTGTCATGAAGTCTGTGAGTCAACATCCTGAGGAAATCAGAGTTTGATATTTGCTTCTCAGGCCCTGCACACAAACCCATTAGACATTTCCCCCTATAAGCTGAAATACAGTTGTACATCACGTTTAAGTTAGCAAAACCGAGATTGAACTGTCAACCTCGGTTCCAGGACGTACTCCTGAGAATTTGTATGGATGGAAATCGCACTTAGGAATCTTAGGATCAAGGTTGCAGTGCACACCTTGGATGAGACAGTGTTTCTTTTCCGCCACGATGATAAAACGACAACAGAAAATCCTAGCTTTGATATCGTTGACGTTGCTACAACTTGGATGAAATTCCTAGACTCAAATGTAAGCGATGCTCTGATTGGGCGCAATTACTTCTGCGCTGGAACTTCACATATGAGGGCGAATGTTGCGAGGTTTGTGTGCAGGGCCGGAGAAGCTAATATTAACCCCCGACTTCCTAAGGGTGGTATGTCAAATGAAGGGGCTGGGGCACTGAGAGCATAAGTACACTTTTACCCTTCGTCCAATTTGAATGAAATGTTAAAAGTGAAAAATGGGAACGTCAAAGATATCCATGAGTTTGCACTAATCAGGCCGAAACAATGCGAACAAATGATTTACGAATGGACTATAGATGCATATGAAGCATGGTCATTTTCTGATCTAGTTAATAGTGTTTATAGATATTTCACATCAATATTTAACATTTAGGGTGTGGAATTTCTCGTTCTCTATGAAATTGTTTCAGTCAATAATGAAATCAAAATTATAGTTTAGAGTGCGTAGATTGAAAATTTGGCCTTGCATGGATTTGAGTGTTCATGAGTTTTTCCTTGTTTTACCTGTAAAGCTCTGTACACACTGACAACATTTTGGGAAACATGTTGGCCAACATGTTGTCCAGGTGCGATGTTATCGAAAATGTTGGCAGTGTGTACAGTTCGGAAACATTCGGTAACATGTTGGCCAAATGTTGCTCAAATGTTGTCGAAATAATACAAAATCAATTTTGTTGCCGAGATGCTAATGATGTTGTCGAGTTTTATCCAATCAGAAATAGGCCACAAATCACATGATCTACCTTAAGCCATGTGATGTAGTCAAAATGGCAGCCTCAAGCAAGGAATGGTTACTGAGTGAAGTTGAACAACTTATTGCAGTATGGGAAAGTTGTGCCTGTTTATGGGATGTAACATCCAGGGAATATAAAGACAAGAACAAAAAGAAAGCTGCTATTCTAGAAATAGCTACAAAATTTGCCCCATGCTGGTGTCTCATATAAATCCATGGTCTTGTCCACACTCTTTTCTCATCTTTACGTCTTCTTCGCCGTCTTTCAATCAGGATACGTAAAATTATGGCAGAGCCACCGACAATACATCTTCTTCTCTTGGAATCTTCCATTGTTTATGAATTTCCCTCAAAAATATTCCCTCAAAAATCCTCATTTCTCGGAAACATTCGACAACAAGTTGCCCAACATGTTGTCGAATGTTGTCATGTGTATACAGGGCCAAATTTTCGGTAACATCGCACCTGGACAACATGTTGGCCAACATGTTTCCCAAAATGTTGTCAGTGTGTACAGAGCTTAATACAACTCTCACATCTTGTGACTCTGCTCTTCGAATTCTTGGTCATTGTACAGTCTGTTTCACAAGAAAATTGCACTCAGATTTCTGGTGATTTACAGTGGAACCTCCCTAAGTGGACACCTCTCTATTCAGGACACCCTCTCTATTCCGGACACCCCCTCTATTCAGGACACTCCCTCTATTCAGGACACTCCCTCTATTCAGGACACCACATTTGGCCCCAAGGTTGGTCTTGTCCATTGAATTTGACCTCTGTAATCAGGACACCTCCCTATTAAGGACAGCATGTGTCAGTCCCAAGGGTGTCCTTGATAGAGAGTTTCTACTGTACTAGCTTCTCCCAGCCATTTAAGTCTTTTTTGCGTGCGGTGCCATTTTCTTGTGAACTGGACTGTACATCTTGCTCCCTCCAGAGACTTTATACTTACGAAATGATCTTTAACCCGTCGTGTTCTATTTATGATGTCGTCTAATCTATTGAATCTCTTTGCAGACTGGTTCCCTTTCCCTCTGCTAGGGCTACTGTAAACAACAACATTTCTGCACTTTATTGTGGCGATTTGTAAATATTTATTTAAAAAAATAAACAAACATTTTGCAATTTATATTTTTTGGCTGATAAAATGATATTATTCCGTTTAAAATATTTTAAAAAATCCCAAACATTTCACAATTTTTATTTTTTGGCAGATAAAATGATATCATTCCATTTAAAAAAAAATTTTTTGAATAAAAAATTTCGCAATTTTTATTCTATGGCATATAAAATAATAATATTCCGTTTAGAATATTTTTAAAAAAACAAAAACATTTCGCAATTTTTAGTTTTTGGCGGATGAAATGATATTTTTCCGTTTAAAATATTTTTTGGCAGATAAAATAATATTGTTCCATTTAAAATATTTCCGAAAAAAAAATCCACAATTTTTATTATTTTTTGGCAGATAAAATAGTATTCCCTTTTTCCATTGAAAAATATTTTCACAAAATTTTAGTTTTCGTGAATCAAAGTTATTCGCAAATTCCACAAGAATTGAAGTGCTTGTGAATTTTGGCGGTTTACATGATTTTAAGGCTTGGCGCTGACCATCATTTTGTTGTGTGTGTTGATAGGTCCAGAAATCTGATGTCCTCAGAACAGGGTTTCCACCAGATGGGGGGATTGGGGGGATTCATCCCCCTAAAATATTTCAAGGGGGGATATCCCCGCCTTAATTTTGAGCAGGAAAGTTTGTTTTACTGTCAAATGAGTAATTTTCATGATTTGATATGTAAAATAAGAGCATTTGGGAGCCAATTGTAGCGGTTTTAGGGCCAAAAAACGTCTCGGGAGGGGTCATATACCCTTTTTAAGAAAAAAAAAATTTTAGAAAATTTTTTTTTGCTCCTCAAATTTAATCCTGGCGGAAACCCTGCGGTACAAAAAATCCCAATCATCAACAAACTGATGGCCAGTTCCTTTCCTTCGGATTGCCCCTACTGGAATCTTAAATTTCTGTGTCCTACTTGCAAATGTGTACTAACTCTTTTTGTTGTTTTTACGAGAAATGACTTGAGGGTGGCTGAAAATTAGTACTAACACATCTTTGAATTTCTTGCATGAGACTCTAGGTAAAATTGTGCTGCCCTGAATTCGAGCTGCATTATGGGGTGACCTGATTACAAAAATCTTAGGTTGCGTATCCGTGGGTTGTTCCGTTGTGAACTTGTAGACTTGTGGCATTGTTCCATTATCTCCACAGCATGTTCCCCCGGCCAACCAATGGGAACATCCAATAGGCCAAACAAAGGTTTTTGTGTGTGGCGCGTCACAAGGCCACAAGCTGACACGGTACTAGGAAAAACACCACCGTGATCAGTGCATGGATGTGCAGCCTTATGGTCGGTTTTTAGGCGGACCCCATTTGTTTCTAGTTTTGCACCAGCACCTAATATTCATGACTTGGCAAAGATTGATTGTGACAAAGATGATTTTAGCCATAAAATAAAAAAGTCGCATTGATTCAGTGATAAATTTTGCTGCCTTTCACAGCCTGTCTCCTGTGGATTCATCTATCAGTGTCTTCTCATTTTACATGTTGACCCATGATTTCTTTTTAAAATATCATGCATCTCTCGCCAGATATTGCCTTGAAATCGGGACATTTTTCATCAACAAGGTTTCAAATGTTATGAATCTTTGAGTGTTCGATGTGATGTTGTGAAGATGTCACTCTCAGTCTTTGTCAATTTCAACTCTTCATCTCATATTTCAGTGGAAAATCTAAATTTTCAAACAGCCTCGCAAAAGTAACTTTAAATCTTAAAAACAAGCTGGAGATGAAAACCTGGTAGTACAGTGGAACCTCCCTTAGTGGACACCTCTCTATTAAGGACACCCTCTCTATTAAGGACACTTGTTTCAGTCCAAAGTGGTTTCCATTTAATTTGACCTCTGTAATCAAGACACCTCTCTACAATGGACAGCATTTGTCAGTCCAGGGGATGTCCTTCATAGAGAGGTTCTACTCTATCTCGAAATGAGGTTGAGTTTGTGAGGTTGATACTCTAGTTTCATCCATCTAAGACCAGTTGATTGATTACTCTGAAGTCGTAAAAAAGGCCAAACTTTGTGTCACTAATCCATTGTCTATACAAATCAAACATTTCGAATAGCATTGAAGTATTGATGTCCAACTTGGAATAATCAGAACTGGTCTTATATAGGTGAGACTAGAGTTTATACAAATTTCATTCTAATCTCCGCATCTATCTACAGCTGAAGGCAACCCGGCTATACGCGTGGAGAAGCCCCGGGCCAGGGCCAGCACTCTGCCACGAGTAAGTAATCGTTTTATACATTTCAGCTGTCAGTTAACCCCTTAGCGGCCACCGTTTTAAATTTACAGCCACCAATATCATAAAATGCGACTTCAAGATCTAAAATGTTCTGTTTTGCATTTGTGTTTGGCCCTAACACCACCTTGCTGTGGGACCACAACTGAAATGTCTGGAAAACGCAAACCGTAACTTTGAAATAGATGCAATTCGCTGATATATTTTGGTCAATCGCTATGGTCCGTCAGCATCTGAAAACGCTCTTTCATGAAATCTCTTAGAATTGTCTAATCAAATGTGAAAATTTCAACTCTGCATCAGGCACGAAATTTTGGCAGCGAACTGATTTTAATTTATTGCCAGGTGAAAATGAACGGATTTGCCAAAATTTAGAAAAATGTGAAAATTTTCACATCATGAAAGTTTCATGGCTTAGGGTATTTAGAACTAAATGAATTACAGAAGGGTGTTTTCTCGAAAGCATTTTATGGTCTTGGCGGTTGTAAACTAGTTGGCACTGCTTAACCCCTAACCCCCAGCGCAGCCGGTGAAAAACAGGATCCAACGAGGCAAATATCGTCCCGGCGGGAAAATCTGACGAATCCGAAAACTTGCTCAATTTGTGGTCGGAACATGTCTTTTCAGACTTGCCACTTAACGGGACGGATTCCGTAGTTGATACGGCTTTACGGGACATGGAGAAACGGGCCTCGTCGCAGCGCCCTCAAACTCCGACAAAAAGTATCGGCACGGTTATTGTAACGAAAGTAAAACGGGTAAGAAATGGAAGTTGCAATTTTCCATCGTTTTCGTGTACTTTGCACAGAGAGATATTTCATTCTGCTTCATTTTTCGAAAATTTGATATTCAATTTGCTTTGATATTTAAAGACACTGAGTTTGCATGCAATTATGTTTACACGTGTTATATAAACATTTTCTGAGATACTTTTACAAAAACCTGCAAATTTTCATTTTGTGAATAATCTCACTTCACAAAAATGGTGTGGTGAACGAAAGAAGAAGAAAAAAACTTCACAAAAATGAAAATTGTGGAAAAAACTTTTTCGTTTACCAAAAGATACCGGTATATCAGAATCAACCAAAGTAGAAATGGTGAAATTTTATTATTTCTTGCGAATTGCAACATAAGGGAGGGATTAACAATTTGACAGTCTGCAGTTGGGCAAAGGTCGGAGGGCTGCGCTTTAAAAATTCATCACAGGAATCAGACATATCATCAGTCCGTCATTATGTGAGCAAAGTAGATTTTTTTCCCAAAATGTGGCTCTGGTTGACGAAAGTCCGGGTACGCACAGACCATTGTTGAATCGGTCAACCTGAAAATTGTCTGATGAGGCCTAAGTCTCCCTTTCGTTTAGTTGGTGTTTTTTCACCAATTTTTCCCATCGTTTTTCTTTGTTTAAATTCGACTCTTTTATTCATCTATTTTAGGCCACCAGCAAGGTTTGTAAAGCATATTTTGTGCTTAGGTATTGTCTGTGGTGGTCCCTGGTAACCATGTATCTAATCATCCTAACCTTTATACTTGAAAACCGTACCATAAAGTGGGGGAAATTGGCCTGGGGATGAACCCCACCTCCAAAAATCTCATTACTGTAAAGTGGGGGAAATTGGCCTGGGGATGAACCCCACCTCCAAAAATCTCATTACTGTAAAGTGGGGGAAATCGGCCTGGGGATGAAATAACCCCACCTCCAAAAATCTCATTACCGTAAAGTGGGGGAAATTGGTCCTGGGGATGAAATAACCCCACCTACAAAAATCTCATTACCGTAAAGTGGGGGAAATTGGCCTTGGGGATGAAATAACCCCACCTCAAAAAATCTCATTTGGGCCAGGCTATGATATGTTTACCCACTGAGTTATCGTTAAACATCTTTTTGATTCAAGGTACAATTTCACCCCATTTTCGGCCAGTGTCAACGCATCTCACGGTACCTTTCTGATGTATAAAAAGTAACAGTGTGTATACAATATAGCCACCCTAATGCACTCTGCAGACAAGCAATATTTGTCAGTGCGACTTTCGATGTACCCATGAGAACGTGATGATTGTAATTAGAAAATGGCCACTGATAGTGACAGGTTCAGTCGCAATCAGTCATCCAGTTGTCATGGCTATGTTGCGGGAACAAAAATTGCCTGTGTGCGGTTGCTTCACCCATCCAACAAATCTAGAGAACTTGTAAATATAAACATGCTCAGTATCTGACTTAGTCGAACGGGGTGGCCTAGAATTATTTCCCTGTGTCCAATGATTTGGAAACAGGTTATTGTACAGCTTACATGTAAAATGTACAATACTCTGTTTCCAAATCATGTGACGTAGGGAAAATAATTCTGGGCCACCCTGTAGCTACTGGGTTGTAGACATAAATCTGTTAATTACTTATTTGTCTGTTCTTGTGTGTTATGTTGACATGTGACGGTGTAAGTCATTTCGGAGGGTGTCAAATAGCATCAAGATGGAAATCGGAAATCGGTCATATCCGTCTGTGTGATTAATGCTAATACATGCTATCAGCTGTTCAACCGGTTAAGTAGCGTCTAAAGAGTATTTGTACTTTGTGAGTGTGTAATTAATGGTTATTTCTGATGTTGTATTTCCATTGTTAAAAAAGATGTTACGAAAAAAGATGTGAGTCATTTTGCATGGATGGCCGAGACAAGCAGTAACAAAGCGATGTCAAATGTCCGACCTTAGGTGAATTTCGGGCTTTTTCTCCTTAGTAAATGCTACATATGATAGCTTGGATGGATAGATCTCTATCTCTACTCTCCGTGGCTCTTTGAATTTTCAAATTTGGACCAAAACTAAGCATTTTAGAGACATTTTGGTGCAAGGGAGTGCTGATCCGAAAACAAGATTTTTAGTAGAAATTTTCAAACTTCATGCCTCGGGCCGTTGGCATCCCTGGTATCACTTCGAACGATGATCCTGATCTCAAGTTAACCCCCTTAACACCGATTTTTGCAACAACTTACTTTTTTTGCAATTGGCCTTATCAAAAACAAAGATCCAGAAATTTTAATTTTTAAGTTATTTGATAAAACGTTCCTCTACTTTAACTGTTCTAATTTAAACTTTATTAGGAACCAGTGCAGATTCCAGAAATAAAGGTAAAACAGGTAATTCCGTCTTTTATTCTGTGTTTTCCGTTTTGCCGTGGCTAGCTTGTTCATGCAACATTCATTTTGTGTCATTCAAACTTACCTATGGAACACTTTTGCATGTTACTCCATTTGGGCTCAAACACAAGAGTATCCCTTTAATTTTCTAAAGGGAGAACTGAGTTAACAGCTCGGCCGCCAGGCGGCGCCCTGACCGATCCCGCGAGATCGCGCCGATCTCATGCCGCCATATTCAGTCTTTACTCTTGTGCTTCTACGAAGCACATCGTTTTTTCAAAGCTGCCGTGAATTCGATTTAAAACCAAATTCAACCAGCCAAGTCTAGACGATTTTTGGGTTCATTCACCTACGGAGTAGACCGCCAAACTAATCTTGGCATTAGTATTGTCCAGTCTATTTAATTATAGACATTTTCTTAGCTAGCTTAGTCGACCCGGCTCCATTATTTTGATCTTGGTAGGGTAGAGTTAAGTAGGCTATTCTCCGCTCTATTGTAATAAACAAGACTCAGATCCATTGCAATAGTGTTTAATTCAAGTAGGCATGTTTTCCTTTCCATTAATTATTGCGTCCTTTCTGGCCTACTTGGGGTTCCCAGTGTTTTTATTGTCATTGGTACCATTTTTTATATGGCGTACCCCTCCGACGGCATCCTTTGTCTCACCACAAAGGAATGCGTCTGGTGGCGGGAAACGGGCCGCGAAGACGCCTAAACCCTCTTCCGGTTCCGTTTCCGGGCATATAACCCGGAGGTCTAGCAAACCTCCCGCCACCACCCCTTCCGTCAGCCGAGTTCCGGTTCCGGCCGCGGCTGCGAAGGATGCGGGATCTGACATTATTAATGTCTGTGGTCCCAAGGGAGACTTACATCCAATAAGTCTCCAAGGGTTTAATATACCCCGGACCTCAGGGAACCTTCCGGTTCCCCTGTCGTCCGCTCCCCCAAGTACAAGCCCTTTGTACCCGCGGGAGCACCCTGCTTCCGGTCCGCCGATTGCAGTTCCGGTTACTGACGCGGGTTCCCGTTTTTCAGTAACCGAAGACTCTACTGGGGGTTTTTCTCAGTCTTTACTGCGAAATAACCCCAGTCCTCACGGACACAGTAGAGTAGGGCCGGACCTTATAACGCCACCTCCGAAACGCCATGCGTCTTCGGTAACAGCGTTTCCGCCCTCCGTACCTCCTTCTAAAAGGGCTTCCGGTAGCTCCATACCGGCGAAGGAGTTACGGGCATTTCCGGTTTCGGACTTCGTCCTACCGGAAATGCAGGCACCTTCCTACGTTGGCCAACCTCTTGGGTGGAACCAACCAGAAGTGCCACCCCCTCCTCGTAGCAGAGGCGTCGTTCCCATGGAACGAGCTACGCAGGGAGGACATCTGAACTCTGGTTCAGAATATGGGCAACTTCCGCTTCCGGAAGACCCATTCGCCCGCACATACGGCTTCCAGGGTTCGCTTATGCGCTCACCCTCGCCTCAACCGCCCGTCGTTGAGAGAAGCTGCACGTCGGGTCCGGAACCCGAGTCGGGACAGCAACTGTCCCAGCTCATCCAGATGGTAGCAGGTCTTTCTGATAGACTCAGCCATCTGGAGCAGGGTTCCGGTTCCTCTGGTGCGCCTGGTCCCATCGGATACCCACCATCCGACTCCTCTATTTTAGAGGAATTTTCTGAGAACGAGAGTTCTCAGCCAGGCTACCGCTCCCCCAATCAGGAGGAGCTGTCACCAGAGGAGGCCAGTATCCTGTCGGATATGAGGACACTCAGATCCTTGATCAGAGCGTACCTCCCGCAGGATCTGTGCCCTACCCCGCCGGAACTGCCAGCCTTGTCAACACCGACCTTTTCACTCTGGGGACAGGAAGTGGATCCCAATCCACAGGTTTCTCAAGGCTCCACTCGGGCACTTGAATTCCTTCCTCCCTCCCCGTCGGTGTTAGCAGTCTCTGAACTTTTGGAGCGTACAATCAGAGACTCACAAGGCGCCCACCAACGTACTTCCATCCCTGTCCTTCCGGCAGTCGGACCGGAAGCTTGGTGTAAACCGGGGAAGTTGTTCACGGCACAACTTCCTCCCGTTAGGCAGTACCGCGCTGACTATTATCGAGTCAGCTCGGCCGGCTGTCCAGCTGCAGCATCGACTTCCATATTAAAGGACGATGTACAGCTGGACCAACTCGTGCCTAGGGTGACCTCCTCCTCGGCTTACCGAGACCTTAGAGCACAAGAGGGTCTGGCCAAAAACACGTTAGCGGTGCTCTCCTACGCAGAGCACACTAACCTGGCCCTAGCCAGATCCCTAAAAGATAATGAGTCACTATCTGATGACACAAAATCGCTTGTGACATCCTTGTCACATTCGATTAGGCACGCTATTGCACTGTCCGCCAAGACCGCAGCAAATAGCGTCCTACTCCGTCGAGACGCCGCACTGGGCTCTCTCAATGTCATCAGATCCCTCCAGCTGGAAGGGGCCTTAAGAACCGCTCCTATGGACGGTTCTTTCCTGTTCGCAGATTCTGTACAAGAGGCGGCTCAAGCACAGAAAGATTGGGACAAATTATATGCCCCCACTGCGACACAGAGGGCCAAGACCTCTCTACCTAACGCTAGAAAGATAGAGAGGCCCCAGCAGGCATCGGGTTCAATCCCGTACGCCAGGCAGGTCCTGCCTAGGCCTACCCCGCCTAGTCAGCCTGCTCCTGCTGGATCCTTCCGACGGGAAGCGGAGGGTCGCCGGACTGGAAAGAGGAAAAATACTTCCTCTAACCAGGGTGGATCCGGTCCGACTAAGCACTCCTTTCGCCCAAGGGGTGCTGGCCGGAAGAGGTGACTCCCCCCTCCTTTCTCCTCCCGGACGCAAAAAGGAGCCGACTCCGGTAGTCGGGGGCCGTCTGCAAAAATTTGCAGACATTTGGGACGATTGGTGCCCAAAGGGGTCCCCAGTCCCAAACATGTTGAGGTACGGAGTGAAACTAGATTTCAACCGTACCCCCCCCCCCGACTACCATATATCCAACCCCAGTTCAGCCACCGAAGGACCCAGTCAAGGCCTCTGCCCTCCAAGCAGAGGTCGCGACATTACTGGAGAAGCAAGCTATCCAGGTCCTTCAAGATCCATGCTCCCCCGGCTTTTACAGCCACGTTTTCTTGGTTCCCAAGAAAGCAGGGACATGGAGGCTGATCATAGACCTTTCCAGGTTAAACACCTTCTTGAATGTTCCTCATTTCAAGATGGAAACCACCAGGTCTATAGCAACGGCGATACAGCCCAACGATTGGGCGGTATCGATGGATTTAATGGATGCGTACTTACATGTACCGATCCATCCAGACTATCAACACTTCCTTCGATTCCATTACGAAGGAAAGACGTATCAATTCAGGGCCCTGCCGTTCGGTCTGGCATCGGCACCCCTAATTTTTACGATGATAGTCACAGCCTTCGTCGCTCCCTTTCACGTGATGGGGTTCAAGCTCCATCACTACCTAGACGATTGGCTACTCCGTTGCAAATCGCGGGAACTACTACTGCAACAACTTCAGGTTCTAAAGCAAAAAGTAGTTTCCGCAGGTTGGATTATCAACGAAACAAAGTCAGAATTCATACCATCCCAAGACTTCGTTTACGTTGGAGTTCGGTTCCTTACGGCCATAGGGAAAATGCTGCCCCCCCCCTAGACAGGATAAAGAAAATTCTTCATCTCGTCGCAGAATTCAGAGGAAGGACTCAAGCTCCCGCAAGGCGATGCTTGAGCCTTTTGGGACTTCTGAATTCGGCAGCAGACCAAATCCCCCTTGGCCGTCTATATATGCGTCCCATCCAGATGTTTCTAATGTCTCTATGGAAACCCCACAGGGACCCATTAGACAAGTTGGTATTGATACCTCAATACCTACTCAAGAACGTCTGGAACTTCTGGGAGTCGGAGACTCGTCTCCAAAGCGGTGTAGATCTTGCCCCACCGCCCCCAGAAGTGTCCCTGTTCACAGATGCTTCCCTACTAGGGTGGGGAGCACATCTGAACAACGGGGACATGTCCATAAGAGGTCTATGGACAAGGGAGGAGACCATTCTTCCAATAAATATATTGGAAATGAAGGCTGTCCTTCTTGCCGTGAGGGCTCTTTCCCTTCGCCTGAAGAATCGGAGAGTAACCCTGTTCTCCGACAATTCTACAGTAGTAGCATATGTCAGGAGACAGGGAGGCACAAAGTCCGGCATTCTTTGCCAGCTAACTTGGGAGCTTTACCATCTTTGTGCCGACCTTAGAGTATCGATATGTGCCAGGCACATACCGGGCAATCGCAACATCCTTGCCGACGCCCTGTCCCGTCAGAACAAGCTAGTTCAGACAGAGTGGACACTCCATCAGGAGATTGTAGACGACCTTTGTCGCCTTTGGCAATCTCCGAAGGTAGATCTGTTCGCCACCAGGCTGAACAATCGCCTTCCCATCTATTACTCTCCACTTCCGGACGAAGAGGCCCTGGAAGTCGACAGCCTTACAGCCTCTTGGGTCGGGCTGAACGCATATGCGTTTCCACCCCTCCCTCTCATCCAACCAGTCCTGAACAAGATCTTGACCAGCCATCCGGTGAGAATAACTCTCATCGCACCTTGCTGGCCAAATCAGGCCTGGTTCCCAGCCTTGCTGGAGCTCCTGATAGATCACCCCAGGAGTCTTCCTACTTGGAAGCACCTCCTGTGGCACCCCCTGGGGAGATGCTACCACCAGAACCCTGGATTTTTCAAGTTTCACGCCTGGAACTTATCCAGTTGCATCTCCACCAGAGAGGCTTTTTGGACATCGCTGTCAAGCGCATGTCCGCACCTCAAAGGGGGTCTACCCTTGATGTGTATCAAGGAAAGTGGTCTACCTTCACTTCCTGGTGCAGGGAGAACGGAGTTAATCCGATCTCTCCCTCTATATACAGATTAGTTGATTTCCTTATTGAATTATTCACGGAAAGACAACTATCTGTCACGGCTATAAAAGGGTACAAGTCCGCCATCGCTTCTACCCTCCGTGTTTTAAGCACCTGGGATCTTCGTTGGGAGGACCAAATAACCCCTCTTTTCAGAGGAATGTTATTAGAGCGTCCTAGACCGGTTCACAACACCCCTAAATGGGACCTTTCTGTTGTCCTTAAGGTGCTCATGAGGCATCCTTTTGAACCCATGTCTATTTCATCCATGAAATATCTGACACTCAAAACGGTCTTTCTAGTAGCCTTGGCTACCGCCCAACGGAGATCAGAGCTCCATGCACTTTCTTTTAAGAAGCTGGCTTTTAGAGAGGGAGGGGAGGTTATCCTGGCTTTTATACCAGGATTTCTGGCGAAGAACCAGGGACCGGCCGCCTCTCGGCCCCCGGTTACTATTCCCTCTCTGTCAGGAACGATCTCTTATGATCTTCCTGACAGAACTTTATGTCCCGTCAGGGCCTTAAAGTTCTACATAGGACAAAACCTCCCGGTATCCGCCAGGGGAGAGAGCGTTTGTTTTTGTCCTATAAGGAGGGAAATAAACGAGAGATAGCGGCCGCCACTATTTCAAGGTGGATTGTGGAGACTATTCGTCTTTCCTACAACACCTTGAAGACTTCCTCTGATCTTCGTGCGCTAGCTAACATCTCAGCGCATGAAGTTAGAGCACTAGCCACCTCCTGGGCTAACTACCGAGGAGTTGCTCTTCAAGAAGTCGTTTCCGCTGCATGTTGGAGTAATCACTCCACATTCTCTCGTTTCTACCTACGAGACGTTTCTTCCCTCGTAGATGGCATGCACACAATCGGCCCGATTGTGTCTGCGGGGCATGTTGTTTGATCCTGGCTAGATCAAAAAAAGGGGGGGAAGCCCGATTGAAGAGTCAAACGCGCATCTTGCGCCATTTTTGATATGCCCTATCTTCAACATCCAGGCAACCCCTAGTAGACTAGAAAGGACGCAATTTCTTATTGTTGTTTAGCAATAACTCATTCTACACCCTTCAACATGCCTTACTTGCTCTAAGCTCTGTTGCCGGAAAGAAGATGGTTTTATTACGCAATTCTAGCGCTTTCCGGAGAATGGGTCTATTACTCTCTATAATATGATTGTAATACCGAGATCAAAATACCGGTCCTCCGGTTCTCCCCATTTCTTTCCCCTGGCGGTCCTCCTTAGCTAATATGCCGGTGGTGCCTCCTGGATGGAACAACAGCTCAGCCTTAGGTAAGTCCTCGTTTCCCACCTCCAATAGGTTGCTGGGATTCGATGCAAAAGTGTTCCATAGGTAAGTTTGAATGACACAAAATGCCCATTTCCTTACAAGAAATGGCCATTTTGTTAGTTCATACTTACCTATGGAACACGGCCCTCCCGCCGTCCCCACAAACGGGACATACTCTTTATTAACGCTCAAGAGTAAAGACTAAATATGGCGGCATGAGATCGGCGCGATCTCGCGGGATCGGTCAGGGCGCCGCCTGGCGGCCGAGCTGTTAACTCAGTTCTCCCTTTAGAAAATTAAAGGGATACTCTTGTGTTTGAGCCCAAATGGAGTAACATGCAAAAGTGTTCCATAGGTAAGTATGAACTAACAAAATGGCCATTTCTTGTAAGGAAATGGGCATTTAGATCAATACTGTGAAGATAGCGTCAGTTTAAGGGGGACTTTAGGTAGGAGCTTGAGGAGCCTCATAGCCTAGTGGCTAAAACTGCTGGCTACCACGCAATAGGGCCCGGGTTTGATCCCGGGGAGAACCCAGGATTGTACAGGAGCCTCATAGCCTAGTGGTTGACGCTGCTGACTACCATGCAATAGGGCCCGGGTTTGATCCCGGGGAGAACCCAGGATTGTGTAGGAGCCTCATAGCCTAGTGGTTAACACTGCTGGCTATCTCGCAATAGGGCCCGAGTTCGATCCCGAGGAGAACCCAGGATTGTACAGGAGCCTCGTAGCCTAGTGGTTAAAACTGCTGGCTACCACGCAATAGGGCCCAGGTTCGATCCCAGGGAGAACCCAGGATTGTACAGGAGCCTCGTAGCCTAGTGGTTAAAACTGCTGGCTACCACGCAATAGGGCCCAGGTTCGATCCCAGGGAGAACCCAGGATTGTACAGGAGCCTCATAGCCTAGTGGTTAACGCTGCTGACTACCACGCAATAGGGCCCGGGTTTGATCCCGGGGAGAACCCAGGATTGTGTAGGAGTCTCATAGCCTAGTGGTTAACACTGCTGGCTACCACGCAATGGGGCCCAGGTTCGATCCTGGGAAGAACCCAGGATTGTACAGGAGCCTCATGGCCTAGTGGTCAACACTGCTGGCTACCACGCAATAGGGCCCGGGTTTGAACCCAGGATTGTACAGGAGCTCGTAGCCTAGTGGTTAACACTGCTGGCTACCACTCAATATGGGTTGATTCCGGGGAGAATGCAGAAATGTCTGGATGAACTAGCGTGGCTTTCAAGGAACTAAAAATCCTGTCTCTTCACGATCCTTTGAATGAGCCTTAAAACCAAGGTTTCTTGTACCTGGTGTCTATGCCTGTGGATGACCGGGTAGCATACACAAATAGTGCTTGTGTACAGTGAGATAAAGAGACCCCTATTGGCAATTTCATGAAACATTTCTGGCCTATGTGGCCCTACCTAAAGTCTGCCTTTAAGAGAAAATATTTCAAATCTTATATATCAAGTTTCTGTTAAAAATAAACTGAGAGAGAACTGCTGCATATAAACTTTACAGTTTTAAATAACTTCTTAATTAGTAAGTAACTTATACTTTCAAAGTCTGTTTCGATAAATCTTTTAATATGTCTGAATATCATAAAACAACTTCGTTTGTTGAATTATTGTGTGTGTAAATGAGTTCCTTTGATGTGAAATTCGGTAAACCTGGAAGTATTCATTTGCCGTTTTTCCTTTGACAGTTGCAATAATACTTGGCCACAAAAAAAATTTAAATGAAATTTCAATTATGTGCCATGGTTGTCAAAATGATAAATTAA
Organism: Lineus longissimus; assembly: GCF_910592395.1. NCBI lineage: Eukaryota > Metazoa > Nemertea > Pilidiophora > Heteronemertea > Lineidae > Lineus > Lineus longissimus. The sequence continues at coordinate 1,638,073 of NC_088325.1, read as the reverse complement.
CAACTTTGGTCCAGTCGTCCGGTATTTTAGTCCGGTGCTTCATGTTACTGTTGCCCGGAATACCGGTCTAATGACCTATTGGGCCAGTGCAGATAAATGCATGACGTCGTGCGTGACCTATTTTCATTGCCACAGATGTGTAGTAATACAGTGGAACATCTCACAGTGATGTGGTTATAGGTACTCCAACGTGTCCTAATTCGTAAAATTGCGAAAAAAATGGCCACCAATATTTCTGGGTTTACCGAATGTGATGTATTTCTGACGCTTTTGTCAAACTCTGTTGCCTTCTTTTCATTCTTCTTTTCAATATTCTTCCAATATTTCTTTGTGTCCTTGAGCAAGGCACCGAACACTTCTTGCTTTTGGGCAATCTCAGATTTAGAGTAAGATCTAAAAAACTTATCTCAACATCAACCTAATGTAATTTTTCAGGCGCCCAGCGAATCTACGATTCCAACTTTGGTAACTATTCTTAATATGATTCCGTTGTAACCTCTAATCACACCAGCACATTTCACCCTGGAAAACCAGTTCCCCAGCTTGCCGTGAATCAGTTATCCAGCTTGCCGAGAATCAGTTATCAGCTTGCGAGAATCAATCATCAGCTTGCCAAGAATCAGTTCCGAGCTTGCCGAGAATCAGTTCCGAGCTTGCCGAGAATCAGTTATCAGCTTGCGAGAAACAGTTATCAGCTTGCCGAGAATCAGTTTCCAGCTTGCCCAGAATCAGTTATCCAGCTTGCAGAGAATCAGTTGTCCAGCTTGCCCAGAATCAGTTATCCAGCTTGCAGAGAATCAGTTGTCCAGCTTGCCGAGAACCAATTCTCCAAGCTTGCCAAAATCAGTTATCCATTTTGCCGAGAATCAGTTTCCAGCTTGCCCAGAATCAGTTATCCAGCTTGCAGAGAATCAGTTGTCCAGCTTGCTGAGAATCAATTCTCCCAGCTTGCTGAGAATCAGTTCCCAGCTTGCCGAGAATCAGTTATCCATCTTGCCGAGAATGAGTTATCTGGCTTGCCAGAATAGACAGGCTTTCCAACTTCCGAGTAAGCCTGTCTTAGGAAAGGAGAAAGTATCTAAATGATGTTTTGAAAACTGTTGTCGGAGTTTTACAATGAAAGACCATTTTGTTCATCTGGTAAAAAGGTTCTTCAAACATGATTTGCATCACATATAGAGGAAAATGCTCCATGGTTTGTCTTGAGGATAGCAAACAAATGACAAAATAAACACATTTTGACTGTTTTTCTTGTGGTGAAGATTATTTTCCCAGACACTGTCCAGGGCAGGCTGCTTGGAAAGTTGGAAAGCCTTGAATACACAATATTGAGATTAGATTCATGGACGGTTGGGGTACTGATTCTCCAGGGTGCTCATAGGAAGTCAGTTTTGCTCTCACACAAGCTTTATAATTCATGTAAAATTCCGCGCAGAGATGGGACACCATCCAAGACGACCTCTGTTGTTGTTCTGAATATACTGGTTACGGGCACACAGAAGACTCGCCAAAACCTTGTCTGATGAATGCATATGATGAAAATGACACTTCTGAAATAACATTCCAATTCCGTCAGAAGCTTGGCACTGTCATCTTGAAAGGAACATACACTTTTATATTGACCAATATTATTGTACAACAGAATACTAGTACCATATGTACTTTAGTTTCACCGATGTTAGACCATTTCTAAATATTCAAATCAGGCTCCAAAATGTGTGCATGGTCGTTCGATGCCATTCAGTATAATCAATTTGGATTGACATTGAGTGGACGAAACCAGTTTCGGATGGCCATGACGTCATGTTTTGCCCTGGCTCATGCGTCGGTTGCCTAGCAATTGATAAAGCAGTCTTATATTGGTGAAATTAGAGTAAGTCTCTTAACCATCTCACTGCACTTGTAACTCTCGACCGGTTGTGGCTTTACCTGATTTTTTGCCAATCAAAATATTCTTTAGAATAATCGAAAAAATAGTCACCTTCCTGTCCTTGTGTTTTTCTCTTTCTCTCTTCTTACGCCCTCTTAGTGTTTTTGTGGTTGTAGCATACCTAAAACGCGTAAAATGTAAAATGCTTCCAGATTCTAGTTTTCTCTCTATTTGGCATAGTAAAATTTAGAAATAACCAAGCTTCTTTCTTGTAAAAACTTCTATTGTGTTTCGTAAAGATTATGAAAAATGGTCAAATTTTTGCTTTTGATAGTTGTGGGTAGAAATTGTTGATCAAAACTTGAGGCACTGACCAAGGGGTTTGGACCTATTTAATCAGAGTGGTCTTGATAGACCACCAAGGACCAGCAGCAAGGTATTGAGCGCTATTCTAAATGGGCTTGGAGTAAACATTTGACACCACATTAAACCTAGCAGTCCTTGGTTGCGGTCCTTGGTTGTGACCGCAACCAAGGACTGCTGTAATCAAAACAAGGCTTGACGTTATTCTGTTACAATGGTTGATATATTTTGACCGGCAAAGCCTTTTAGAATCTCCCATCAAACTTGGTTCTGTATTCAACAACATCAGTATAACTGGTTAGGCAGTACTATATATTACGCTTGTCTTCTGATGCCAAAAACATTCCAAACAAAACGAGATAAGTTCAAAGTCTATTTTGAAAATACTGCAACTGCAATTTTGACCTTATGGTTTGGCAGTTATTCAGAAAATGTTCTTGAAATGTTTTTTAAAATGATCGACAAAACATTGTTTTTGTAGTTTGCTCATCGGAGTCAGTGGAATCAGGTATAAAATTGATGGATATTGTTAAAATTAGTTACTCTGTATGAATGTGAGCAGTGCACAATTAAACGCTTCTGTAGCATAATTATATAGATCTAGAAATATTTTTCACATCTTACGGGAAATGTATGCTTTTAGAATATGCAAATTTTGATTTGGTTGATAAGATTGGCTCTGAAATTGAACTTGTAACCTTGATAGGTCGAGGTCGTTTGATGGGTCAAGGTCATTTGATGGGTCAAGGTCATATGATGTGTCAAGGTCATTAAATGGGGCAAGGCCATTTGATCGGTCAAGGTCATTAAGTGGGTTAAGGTCATATGATGAGTCAAGGCCATTTGATGGGTCAAGGCCAAGGTCATTAAATGGGTCAAGGTCAGTTGATGTGTCAAGGTCAATAAATGGGTCAAGGTCAGGTTGCTCATACTCCTTTGATTTCATCTGCTAATGAATGAGAAAAACATGGCCCAAAATATCAAAAATGGGGGATTTAAAAAATGTCAGCGTCATTGGCATCTGCCTCCCATACGTCTCTGAAAAAGATATTTTTCATGCAGATTTGGCTCCTTTTGGGTTAAAAAAGTATTGTGTGGCATTCCGTCCCCTTCCAGATAGCCCATTGGCCCCTCCCTTCCACAGGGCCTAAAAGATAAATACTGCCCTGACCACACTGCATATTCTGAGAATGTTTCTCAATTCTTATGATAAATGCATGATTGAAAAATGTGTCAAATAATTTGATGCCTTAGGCTAAATTTGATTTGATTGTAGCGACATTTCAAATCTTCACACTGTGTTGGTCCATTAGCTTTTGTGAGCCGTAAAATTGTGCTTGATGTATTTTCATGCAAGCTTTGGTAATTTTTGAATTCGACTTTTGCAAACTGTGTGTAATTTTCATCCTGGTTCAAAGTTCTAAAACTGTGCTTGTTTCAATTTTGTAAAATGTACTTAAATTTTACCTGGGCAGGGATTTTTAAAAATCGCATTTTACTCTAAGTTCGATACTTGACAACTTGATTTAAATATCTTAGGGTTAAAGTGGTCTAACTTTAATTTTCTGTCTCTTTCAATTTACGTACTGCAACTTCTAATTTAGTCACGCTCTTTTATGTTGTACGCTTTTGATGTTGAGAAATGTTCACACCCTGTTACTTTGGGGTGTTCGAAGACATCTGGATGGATTTGCTGCAGGAGTTCTGAAGGATTAGCTTGGTGTCTGACGTTTTGGATGATAAGTTTGAGAACTCCATTGTCTAGGAGTTGAGTGGATAGAGCAGGGGCCGGTCCAGGTGCCAGAAAGAGAGAAGGCTGCGTCTGGCATTTCGGATGATAAGTTTGAGAACTCCATTGTCTAGGAGTTGAGTGGATAGAGCAGGGGCCGGTCCAGGTGCCAGAAAGAGAGAAGGCTGCGTCTGGCATTTCGAATGATAAGTTTGAGAACTCCATTGTCTAGGAGTTGAGTGGATAGAGCAGGGGCCGGTCCAGGAACCAGAAAGAGAGAAGGCTGCATCTGGTGCACCCCCTCCCGAGGATCATCACCTGGACGTTTAACGGACGTTCCTCATTGAAAAACTTCTTCAGGTGTGCAGTGGATTACCCAGTGGACCTCTTGGAAGTTCCTCTGTGGAGTTCAAGAGCTTATCCAGGAAATTTTGAAGATCTGACGAGGTTAGAAGCCAACCAACTGGATTGAATGGACCGACTTATGTTCAAAGATGAAAATATAGTTTGAAATCTTTGTGTCGGAATAGAATTTTTCATCGTCGCTGTGTATTTTCTTCATTTCGTATGTTGTATTGACTTCATCTTCTTATTACCTTCACGTTCTTGTTGTATGTCAAAATCTCACTTTCATATTCATCGATCTTGTTTAATATGCTATTCCATCCTGCAAACCCTACGCCTGGCCACTAACTCAAAATCTGACAGAATTGCTTGCACACCAGGCTGCTTCAGGCATTGGGCGATATGAATAAAGACAAGTAAATGCTTTTACTACAATTTTGTACAGAAAGGTCTTGTGTAAATGTACATGGAGTTTTAGATAAAAGCATTTGCTGGTCTTTATTCATATCAACCATTGACTAGAGTTTGGAATCAACCTATTTTGATTCTCGCGGCAGTGGAAGACAGCCACCAACACCTGATTTCAAACACCTTTGGGATTTTCTGGCGTTGAGGCACAGGCAGCAAAAAAGCTCCCTATTGCCACCGAAATTGGTGCTCAAGCTTTTACGGGACACTTATTTCGAGATTTCCTCGACATGTGTTGATGAAAGAGCCCCTTTAACACTATGTGAAAACATTTTAAAATCCTCCACTAAATTCTGACCCAAAGATTAATTCAAATTTTCCATAAATTTCTTTTGATGTTTTTCAGATGACCCAAAGTACTCCGACGGAAGAATTGAAAGATGACGGACGTCTGTCGTCAACGTCAAGCGACGTCAGAGGTAAATAAAGGAGTCTCTGGAGGCACAGCTCATTTGAATAATATATGCATTATTCATCTCATTATCATAATCTATGCGCATAAATTACATACATTATCATAATCCATGCACACAGTTGTAAATAGCATGGAGGTGTAGTTTAGAGTTTTACTGACATCATTATGATTCTCATTTTCATTTTCACAATTTTTTTACATCCAGTATTATCAAGTGTTAATAAAGAGCAGTCTTTATGAATTCTTGGTATTATCTTATTCCAGATGTGGGTCACTTAATAGAGGGGTGTCTGCTAAGGGAGGTTCCACTATATAGATTTCTACACAACAGCAATATTGAAATTTATCAATTGGAAATTTTCAAATTTTTATCGAATTTCTTCTTCTCTTGTTTTGTAGATAAGAAACCAAAACGATCAAGCTCAATCGCCAGTACGTTACGGAAACGATTCAGCCGAAATAAAAAACCTCGTTCCCACAGCGCCGATCGCGCCGATAGGGAAAAGCATCTACGCGTTCCTGACCAGTATGGATCAGGTTCAAAGTCCACAGGTAGGTCATGTGACTGATTTGCATAAATTGTGACTGATTTGCATAATTTATGATGTGACAACACGAAGTAGGACTTCGTTTCAGAGAACTGATAAAGTTTGGTTCAAAGTTGCAAACAGATGGCGGGCTTTGCCAATCACCCCAAAAAGTTGATATTTTTGTCATCAACATTTGTTTCTTTCCAATTGTTTAGTGTTAGTTCCTTGATTCACAGATAGAGGGAGTTATATAAGTTTGTTGCCTTATTTGAAGCTAGTTAATGTTTTCGTTTTGGATGGTGGATTAATTACTAAAGTATATTCGTAAATGTTATGTCCACATCTTTTGGGGCTCGGGAGGGCAAAGTACTTTATTGGTGTTTACCCCTAAACCATACAGGATTTGTCGTTTTAGTAACCGTAGCAACGAATGAATGCGAAATATCCAGAAACAAAATATGGCCTTTCCAGAGGACCCTCCAAATGACCGTTGGACTTTGCTGAAGAGATTTTTTTTTCCTGCACTGAGAATGCGGAACCCCTAAAATCCTGTTTGGGTCCGAGGCAAGGATCAATAAAATCCAAACTTTAAAGAAATCCGACCAGTAGTTTGCCCTACAGAGTGTATAGTACCCCCAGGTATATGGCACGGCTTAACCCGCCGGCCATGAGGGAATTCCTTTATGGCCCAGTGGTTGGCCCCAGAGTGGAAGTTCAGCAACGTTGAGCGCGGTCAACCTTTGGATTGGTGACTGGCGCGTACAATTCACAGAGCCCCAAACATAAACATAACATATTATTTACGAATGGACTTTATAGTTATAGATGAAACCGCCTCTAATTTGTTCAAAAGGGTTTAGAAATCAATTCGACAGGATGAGGCTGCCGTTTTGAACTTGACTGAATCTTAAAATACCATAGGGGGGGGGGGTTTGGGGCAGTGGTTTGTTCATATATTCCTCCCATGATTGTTCCAGGGACGTTAGTACATCCTGCATGGACTGGTCTTTCAAGCTTTGAGTGCCATTCCACATCATTTTGCCATTTTCCTTGAGCAGAAAATTCCTTTTAGGCATAGAAATTTAATTAGAATGAAGGAAAAGCTGTGTTTTTCTTGTCAAACTCTTTGGTTTTGCCATTGGGATGCCACAGTCAGTCTGATAGGCTTGGAATGTATTGGTCATTTAGTGGGGTTGGGGGGGGGGGGTGAACTACACATAAGTGTTCTTTTTTGTGGTTAAATTGTTAGTTTTAGGCCGAGTGTTAGATCAGTTGTTTGTGTTTTAGCGATGTTCTCTTTTGTTCCCTTGAACTTCATTTGATACTCCCCCAACTTTCTCAATCAATCTCTCTCATGCAAGGATGTGACATTTTCGATTTTAAACGATTTTCATTTTTCCAATCCAGAAAAGAGTTTGATATGACACCAAAAATGAAAATATCTTTGCCCCAGAAAGAACTTTGAATTTTCAAAAACGGACAAAAAATAGCCATTTTGAGGCATATTATTCAATATTAGACTTTAATTGTAAAGTAATTATCCTCTCACTTTTGTCAGTCTCGACAGTTAGTAAATGTCGTTTAGTGCAACTTCCCCTTTAAATCCATTGCTTGGCTGGTCAGTTTATGGTACAGATTCAAGAAGTAGAGTGGTTATTTAGTTGCCCAAAGGTAAAAGAGCAGTAGGCCCGGTTGATTCTCATGACCAGTTCCTCTGATTGCTTCGAATTGAAATTTTCAAAATGCAGCGGTTTAAAGGTAAAAATTGCTTCTGCGCTTTCATGTTTCTCGTATTTGTTGTTTATATCATACAAGGTCACGTGTTACACTGAAATCGGTCATCCGAAACAGCGTCCACTAGGTCTAAAATCAAGTTTAAAGTCATCAAAATATAATCTGATGGTCATAAACAAAAGAAGCAAGACATTTTCCACATTTGTTGAAGATTTCATCACATTCGTGTGTAAGATTAACAAGCTGTTGTTAAAAATGTACCAGCTTCAAAACCCCTGGTCGGCGGCCATCTTGGATTCCACTTGAGGAAATGATAGGGCTTCCAAAGGTTACAGGAGGCTTGTTATTTGAGACAGCAACTACCTTATCTTATCCCCAAATGTCGTGAAATTTTCAGGAATTCTTTGGTTTGACTTGGAGGAAATGATGCGCTTCCCTAGGTGACAGGAGGCTTGTTATTTTAGACAACAACTCCCTTATCTTACAAGAAGGCGGCCATCTTGAATTCGACTTGAGGAAATGATAGGGCTTCCCATGACTACTGGAGGCTTGTTATTTTAGACAACAACACCCTTATTTTACACCCAAATGTCGTGAAATTTTCAAAAAATTTGTTTAATTGTCGAATTATTCCATTAATGACTACAGAATTTTATTTGAGACTTTACACCTGACTTCAAACCTGGTTGACGTTGTTTTGTTTGACCGCACAAAAATCGGTGTCTTTGCACCCTGTCTGCTTACAACGGCTTGGCCTTTGACCTTTCCAGCTCTCGAGATAATGGTCATAAGATTTAGCACAAGGTGGCGTTGTTTTGTTTCGACGGATATCACATCTTGCACCCTTCGATTTTGTCTGGTTTGTCAGTTGTAACCATAACATTTGTTTGCCCTTGTCAGGCTAGGCCTATCGACTCTCATGAAAGCTGTTTCCCGGGGTCAATGTTATCAAATTTACCCTGATAATCCTTTGTTCAGCAGAACAAGGGGAATTTAGGCCTTGGCGCGGACAGGCTTTGTTTAAACCTAATTGACAGTGTTTTTGGCTGGGGCTTGATTCTTTTAACTTTGAGAATGAAATGACCCCTGCTGTGTCAAGGATCCACCATATGTGACCCGCTCTACCAAAACTAGGCGCTTGTCGCATCTGAACTTGACAGGTTGATACGGACTTATTGTTCATTTCCCTATTGTAGACCTTTTGTGAAATGTGACCAAATCAGTTTGTAATAGATTTCACAAAAGGTCAACAATAGGGAAATGAACAACAAGTCCGTATCAACCTGTCAAGTTCAGATGCAACAAGTGCCTAGTTTTGGTAGAGCGAGTCACATATTGAAATCATATTCCTATGCTACTGGTACTACTTTTTGAGACGTTCCATCAACATTTTTGACGAGAGGCTCAGCGTTCGAAGAAAATAACATTTCATCCAAATGGCTTGTTAGAAATATTCGTTAAACTTTCCATTTTATCTCGAGTGGAATTTGTAAACAAAAGAGAAATGCACAACAGCCAAGCAATGGATTCCCCTTTTTCTCTCTGCGTGGTGTGAATTACCTGTGTTTATTTCATCTGTCCTCACAGCCAACACATATAGGAGCAAAGGTTAGCAGATCCGTGTATTACGGAAACAAGTCTATTTATTATTTAAGGCCGCACCAATTTGTTCGTTCAACAGATTTCTACAGAAAGATTTGAATGAAGACTGTGAAATGTTAGGAAAAATCACAAATAATCAAAAATTCAAAATATTTTGATTTTTTTCTGCTGTTTTTCGATAGTCATTTGAAAAACTTGGACGAATCAAGGATTTTTTCGACTATTCATTGACAACACGTAGAAATCTCGGAAGAATACACACTTTCTTAGATTTTGATATTTGTTGGAAATTTCTTCTTCTTCTCCACTTGCAAAAACAGAAGATGAAAATAGTTTTAAAATTTTTGAATATTCTTAACTACTGACTTGTCCGAATGTCGGTGGATTTTGCCCTGAAAAGTCCTTTTCAGTGATTTACTCCAAAGGAAGAGCGAAATATTTTCAGTTTTGAGATATTCTGAAAATGTGTTGAACTGACAAATCGTTTGGTTGTGCCTGTTCATGGTGATGGGATGGTGACTGTTGAATATGGTATTTTGATTCGCACGAACATTTTTATTCGGTGAAGCGTATCGTGGCCAATCGTCCCAAAACTGTCATCAATTTGTAAAATATTTTTTAGGATATTTTGAGGTGTGTGAAGCTATCCTTTAGGACAATTATGACTAAAATGCCAAGAAAAGGTTTTCGTATTTAAATGTGTCCCTCTTAGCCCTTTTGTTGCTGATGACGTGCATCATACGTCATGTGCTTGGCCCGATGCCAGGGCATGACGTACCCAGCACGTCATGCCCTGCTGACAGTTTACCAGCACTTGCTGCGCCCTCTCTAAACATGTCCAACTTACTCGGGGAATGTTAGTTTCATCTTAATAGTATAGATGGCGACACTGTGAAATAGTTTTATTCTTGTTGATAGTGTCAGCGCATTATGCATGTTATGGCAAGAAAAGATGATAAATTTTGTTGTGTTTAAATTATCACTTCCCCCCCCCCTTCAAGAATAACATCAGAAAGATTTGAAATTTTGTTCTGTTGGGCATCCTATTTCAAACCCCTCCCCATTAAAATGATCAAACTTTCGAATTCACATTATCCCCATTGAATTCCCACTAACATAGACATCAAACTAAAACTCGATATTCTGAAAATTAAATTTTCAAATCTTAATTTGCAGACAGTCCAATTTCTTTCAAGAAAGTCAAAGAAACATTCACCGATATGTTATCAGGCAATCATCGCCACCATTCAGGTGCGCAACAATTGTTTTTGAGTAGTTTGCCCCCCCTGTCAGTGATTAACATGTCAAATGTATTCACAGTCATGTATCATCATACTAAAGGTTGCCACCTGGAATGTTTTCGATTCGATGACATCACATATATTCTGTTTTACGGATTTCATTGCACTAGAAAGTCTCTCTCACTGAAATGTCAAAGATGAATCACTGAGACTTCTGACAGAATATACAATGAAAACTGTAGTCAGAAAAATGCGAGATGCAATCGAATTGAATACATTCTGATCAGGCCACTGTAAATAATCCACATGTAGTCCATGTTATCATTAGATTCTTCATGATTAAATTAAGTCGTCATCAGATTTAACCTTCTGTGATGTCAAGTCCAATTCATAGCCCCTTTAAGTAATGTATGCCATAGTCCCTTTAAGTAATGTATGCCATAGTCCCTTTAAGTAACGTCAAGAATGAAAAAAGCGTTTAGTTCATTCCCTTGTGCATTTCTTTTATTGTCTCAGTTAAGTGTATTAATCACTAAATTCAATGGTCATCGTCTCATCACCATGGTTACTAGTGCTTGCTTAGTGCATGACCCCCATATTAACACAGCTTTTCAGTTGAGATGTACCCTTTGAACCTCAAGCATCTGAAGTAGTCTTCTTCATCTTCTTCTTCTTTAGCGTTTGCTCAGCGCTTGGAGATGTTGCGAGTATTCTCTGGGGAGTATTCCTCCTCCAAGGCGGGATGAGCATATTTATGTGCCACTACAGTTAGACATCAATTTGGTTTATCGGTCTAGTGACTCTGACTTTTGCCAGAGGTAGAGTCCAGGCAAGCTACTCATGTTTCTCACTTGGTGGGATCTTCTCTGACCAGAGGTAGAGTCCAGGCAAGCTACTCTTGTTTCTCACTTGGTGGGATCTTCTCTGACCAGAGGTAGAGTCCATGCAAGCTACTCTTGTTTCTCACTTGGTGGGATCTTCTCTGACCAGAGGTAGAGTCCATGCAAGCTACTCTTGTTTCTCACTTGGTGGGATCTTCTCTGACCAGAGGTAGAGTCCACGCAAGCTACTCTTGTTTCTCACTTGGTGGGATCTTCTCTGACCAGAGGTTGAGTCCACGCAAGCTACTCTTGTTTCTCACTTGGTGGGATCTTCTCTGACCAGAGGTAGAGTCCACGCAAGCTACTCTTGTTTCTCACTTGGTGGGATCTTCTCTGACCAGAGGTAGAGTCCACACAAGCTACTCTTGTTTCTCACTTGGTGGGATCTTCTCTGACCAGAGGTTGAGTCTGCGCAAGCTACTCTTGTTTCTCACTTGGTGGGATCTTCTCTGACCAGAGGTAGAGTCAACGCAAGCTACTCTTGTTTCTCACTTGGTGGGGTTTTAGCGTGCCACTATGGGTAAGCACCAATTGGGTTAATTGGCCCAGTGACTCTGACTTGGTCAGAGGTGGTGTCTACACCTACTACTCACGTTTGGGTCTTGAAAATGGGGTACAAACAGATTCTCACCAGGCGCCTCGCATTAGAGATAGGAGTTCGGAAGTAAAGCATGTCTCATAAACAAAATCTGGCCGTTTCATTAGAGGTGACACTATGATAAACTAACTTGACTTCTATGGGTCACTCTATAGTGAAGTTACCAACCGTCTTGGGTAAAACTGCCTTCTCATAGAAGCCTTGGGGTCCATGGTGGGTTCTGATCTATTGGTACTTCTCGGTATATTTTTCTGACGTTTCTTCATGCTTGATGCTGATTGGTTCAAAGGGTTCATCTCAATCCCGGTTACACCTAATATGCCCCCGTTCTGCATGGTACAATCATGGGCGTGAAATATTGTTGGATTTTTTTATGTTTCTGCCTGGGAAAAGACCATTGAAGGTTCATGGTGTGATGGTTAAGCTGTTATTGTGGATTTTAGGTGAATCGGTTTTCGGGTTCGTGTCACTACAATTTTTCAACTTTTGGAGAGGAACACCAGAATATCATCATCTAGTTCCCTATTCCCTGTCTGTTGATTAAGGGTTGACCATAGGCACCACCATTCTGTCTCACTGTTGAAATCCTTAAGCAATGAAAACTCCTTCAAACAAAGTGAATGCCTATTTCAAGGGTGGGAGTTCGTCTTTGTCTTCCAGAGAACAGCGACCTGTGTTTTAAATGGGCATTCACTTCGTTTCAAAGGCGTTCTAATCGCTTTAGGATTTCAAGTTCTAGCCAAAATGGTTATGCTCGTGGTCAATCTTTAGGTTTAGTGAGCCGAATTTTGTAAAATCAGGACTTTGGGGTTTTCGGATTTAAATTCAGAACATCGTAAATCTGCACTCTTGTCCAAAGTGGCCACACCGCTTGCTTGCTTGGGTGATATCGCTGGCACAACTACCTGTTGTCATCTCGTCTCAAAAATGTGGAAAGGCCGTTTCAATATCGTTATAAAAAAATTATCGGGATTTTTAAACGATGCTTCGTTCAGTTCTATAAGAACCCCATGAATATAACTAATACCAAAAACGTATTACTTCTAACTAAAATACTTTGAAAGTATTACTTGGAAGTGATACATTTTTGCTCACACTTAATTTTATCTGTTCGATTCTTAGACTAAAGGTTTTTCTCGGTAGGCCTAAACGAAATTTTCAATTAACACTTGTGTTTCAGCCACTCAGTAGAACTTCTTTTTAGCGACACCCTGTACATCTCTCAGATGCATCTGTTGGTATCATTTCTATGGTAGGCCTGTCACTGTCAAAGCAGGCAGCAAAATTATTTTGCTTGAAAATCAAAATGCTTACTGGTATCTTTATCAAATATTTCGATAATTGCATCATGGCAGTCAACTGGTTGAAAGCTTCTGAACGAAAATTTCAAGTCTTAATTAGACGGGTGTCAATAAAATGGTGTTCCACTGCTAATATTTTGTTTGTTTTTTATGGTAGTTGTATATTCTATGAGTATTTTCACATGCTGTAGTATGGTTTTGTTCGTTATAAAAGGTTCACTCTTGACGCTAGTACACATCCTGCCAGTTCTCCCCGATCAAAACAACAGAGGTAAAATTTCGGTGAAAGTCGGGCATGGGGCAAAAACTTCTCAATATGCTATGAAAATGGGCATGAAGTGACTTGGTTATCTTTCAGGCAGGTTTTATAAATATGCAATTTTGGAATCGGCGTAAAAGAATGGTTATAAACTTTGGAATACGCTGTGGATGAATAGCATGACGTCATAGTGGACTGCGTCAGAGAATGGGGCAGTCATGTCGCTTGTGACATCTGGTTAAATTGCGCATCCGGAAATGAAACAGAGGCACGTCCCTTGTGACATCTGGTGGAATTGTGCGTCCGGAAACACAATAGGGCCACGTCGCTTGAGACATCTGGTGAAGTTGTGCGTCCGGAAACACAATAGAGCCGCATCGCTTGTGACATCTGGTGGAATTGTGCATCCAGAAACACAATAGAGCCGCGTCCCTTGTGACATCTGGTGGAATTGTGCGTCCGGAAACACAATAGGGCCACGTCGCTTGTGACATCTGGTGAAATTGTGTGTCCGGAAACACAATAGAGCCACGTCGCTTGTGACATCTGGTGAAATTGTGTGTCCGGAAACACAATAGAGCCACGTCGCTTGTGACATCTGGTGGAATTGTGCATCCGGAAACACAATAGAGCCACGTCGCTTGTGAGATCTGGTGGAATTATACGCCATGCAAGTCATCTTTTATGACAGAAAGTGACTTTGTTTGATCAGGTTGCGATAGAGTGGAGTATTATGAAATTCGTGGCAGACTCACCTATAAATGCAAAATTGTCTTGTGCATGTTGCTCACCTTTGAAGAAATATTTTATAAGTATAAGCTGAGATTTTTGTAGGCAGCGCATGGGACAAAATAAGTACTATTCTCTCGCTTGTGTAGAAGGAATGTTAAAGGGGAGGTACCCCTTTGAAGAATCAACCATCAAATCAATCATTCATGGCCGGTTTGTTGCTTATTTTGATGCATTGATGTCAACGAAAACCAATGTTCATAAATGAATTTGAAAACTTCATCCTTTTTCTCAACATCTAAAATCATGCTGCGTAGTTCGATGCCATCCTGCTGGTGATGGTCATTGCTTGAACCATCAACAGAATGTATTCCCTCGAAAAATTTACAATAGCTAAGTCTATTTTTAGCAACAACAGACATATGTAAATTATTGACCTTTGACCTTATGAATATTCAAATTGCTTTGACCTTTGTATGAATTTTCTCCATAGACTTCTTCCATATGGAGATTTTCAACATTAGCTGATTTGAATATGTTAATGTTTTAATGACCTTTGCCCTGATGAGTACAAGTATATGGGTGTTTACTGACCACTAATTCGTGAAAATGTGATATTACTGACATTAATTTTCCCTCCTGTTGAATATTAATTGAATGTACTGACCTTTGTATTAGTGCATATTAATTGAATATTGACCTTTGTCTTTTTGCATATTGAACTAAATTTACGTGTTTACTGACTTTGACCTCTTGGCTGGGTTTATGAATGGAAAACATCTTGTCACGTTTTATGACACAATTCACGTGTAAACTGCTCACTTGACATGTAAATTCATATTACCTGTCTCTTGATTTTTGTTCAGTTTATGAGTGAATTGTGACACGTGAAAAGATGATGTATTCGTGTCACGTGTCGACTCAAGAATTTTCAAAGTTGCACGTGAATGCTGTAATCGGGAAATGATTCTTTGTTTCTTCAGTTCACGTGTGACTTATGACACTGAAGCGTGACACACCATGAGTCACGACACTTGACACGTTATCATGACACGTGACTCATGGCACTTGAATCTTGACATGTGACTCATGACACATGAATCATGACACATGAATCATGATCCATTCATTGAATTATGACAAGATGACACGTGAATCTTGTCACGTGAATCATGAAACATGTATCACAACACGTGAATTTTGACACGTGAAACATGACACGTTAATCATGTCACGTGAATCATGTCACGTGAATCATGTCACATGAATCATGTCACGTGAATCATGTCACATGAATCATGTCACGTGAATCATGACTCGTGACAAGATGAATCCTTTGTAAATTCAGCCTAATTAGTATGTTATTGCCTTTATGCATATTCATTGAATGTTCACTGACCTTTGCCCTCATGAATATGTTAATGTTCCTCCTACAGTTTCTGATGACGACTTAAGCCATTTCGAAGGAAGCGAGGCCCAATCATCCGTGTTTGGTGGCAGTCAAAGTATGCCCACACCCGCTGCATGTGCTATAAATAACCACAGTAACCATAGTAACCGTGAGCATGGCTTTCCTCTTTTATTTGCATTGGCCAATCACAGTGGAGATTGAAGTCATGTGATGCATTTCAAATGTTTGATGAAAGAAAAATGGAATGTTACATATTAGATATTCCTTTTCCATTAATTTCGATGAAACAATTTCTTCGGTATTTTTTTGCATCATTGATGTTGACATTTCATTCTCTACTGTGATTGGACAGTTTTTAGTTTGCTTTGCATACCTCTTGTAATTACATCCTGACATCCTTAAAACCGTAACAGATTCAGCCAATTTTTAAGGAGGTCACATTTTCAGTATCATTTAGGCCTGGGCTTGGTCGTTCAAACCACATTAGCTTTGACGGAGTCGTCAAGTCTTAACGTGAAAATTTTAATGGGTTTAACCGAAAGAGATAACGTCCTTATGCAAGTATCAATTCGTGTCTTGTACCCCCCCTCCTCAAGGGTATGACACCTTATCACCCTATAACGACATCTTAAGGCTCAAGCATCACCCTTTTTTCACCAATGCTACTTTTTCTTTCGTCAAGACATCACCATCAACAATATATCAGTTATCACCGTCATATCAAGTAACCGAACTAATTTTACTGGGTAAGGCTGTATGTTCGACAAGACATCGACACATTAGCATCCTTATTCTTTCCAGCTTCGCCAAATTTTCACTAAAGGAAAAATAAATACTACTCAAGCATCGGCAAAGATTAGTGGTGATAGCTTAACTACCCTTGAGGAGGGGGGGGGGGGGGGACAAGAAACGAATTGATACTTGCATTAAGGATACTTAGCGTAACTGTTAGGGATAATGTGACTTTTGTGCTAAAAAGCAAAAAATCGTTCTTCTTTTCCAATGTTATAAAGAGAAATTTTGTGACTGATTCTAAGAAAAACTTTCAAATTCACAAATTGCTTTTAGAAGACCTTCTTAAGACTTGGTTGAATCTGTTTCCAACATAAGATTCTGCCATTTTCTGTAAACCCACCAAATTTCGTGTCTGTTTATTTTTTGCGATTTGAAAATTTCTAAAAAAGAAAAAAATTCTGGATTTTCATTTTGGTAGATAATGGAATTTCTTCCGATTGTGCAATTTTTGGCATTTTCTTTTCATTGTAAATTGACATTATTTGCAAAATCAGCCAAAAATGAATTTTCACGAAAATTTTGTGGTTTTCAGTTTCCTCTTGCCATGTCTTTCATCTGAACTCAGCTTTTTAGTTTTCGTTTTGAAAAAAATCATTATTGGAAAGGTGGGATGAATTTTTTTGGTCAAATCAAAGATATTTGGAAATTTCTGTGTCTTTAAAAATAATTAACAGATAAAAGTCATGGTAACCCTTATTCCTAACATGTCATTATTTCCTTATGTGTAAATCATTCACTAGTTCCTTCATGCCATTCTTGAAATGCTGTATATCCACAAAAATCATAGTCTCTCCTGAAATAGTAATATGGAATTACTAGGTGTCAAAAAAGGCTTGAAATTCTGTTTGCGCCTAAAATTGTACAAGGTGTACCTAAAAACATAACAAATTTCTTGTACCGTATTTCTCAAATTTTCTAGTTTACAGTAGTATTTTGTTTGGGTTATGTATTTTAACACCCAGTACAAACAATTTGAAAACTAAAGACAGTTTTGCTTTGAATTTACAAGGTGGTGCATAAGATCGTGTCATCATTCTGTGAAACATTAGATTGTGGACATACAGCAAAGACATCATTTATTTCATCACTATTTCGCTTCACAATCTTTTCAAACCTCACCCCAATTCTCCCTCTCTTCTCGTAGCAAACAAAATAAGCTCATAAAATCAAATTTTCTGTGAGTACGAATTGTCATTCTTGAAGATCAAATCATTAATTCATTATTTTTAAAGAATTATAGAAATTTCCTTTGATTAAGCACACTCAACAATTTTCTCAGCACAATTTTTTCGGAAGTTGTAACATTGACACTTTGAAATTTGAATAGTGACGCACCTGTTCTTGATTTTTTCGCGCTAAATCTAATTATTTTAGAGACACAGTTCTGGTCATAAGTAACATTCTTTGTTCCGCACAACTACAACTTTACATTCTTACAGTATGTCTGATGCAAGGTCTGCACTGCGATTTGAAAATCAGACCAGATTCTAGAATGTGGTCTTGTGTTGGCTGATTAGAGATATTACTTCTGAACAGTACAGCACACAAAACTAAAAGATATGTCTGTAGATTTTGATAAATTTAGAGCACTTACACTTTGCCATTTTCTTCTCAATGCGCTCGCGTTGGCTTAAAAAATATTACAGAATACACGTTTGAAATAACAGAAATGACATTTAACACGTACATGGTGACATTTTGGAATACAAGTGATGAAAAGTACTTTGAAAAGTACTTATTCACAAGAAATGAAACATCAGCGATAACTCTTAAGACAGTGAATAAATTTTTGTCAAATAGTTGTGAAAAATTATCGCGACTGCCGCGCGTCTTTCTCATCGTAATTTCATACGCGTCTTTTCTCCGCAGCCCGTGCTCGTTCAACCTCGCTCCCACGCTCTCAGTCCGGCCGAAGCAGAGCTCGGTCGCATATATTTATGAGTAGATTGAGTTACCGGAGCTAGCGTAAGGTTTTCTCGAGGTTTTCACTTCCTGTTCACGTTAACGTAACAGTCGTAGACTTCGTCATACTTCGGTTGCCCGGGAATATTTTGTCGGTCGTGAATAAGTTTGGCGATTTGAAAGAGCGAGTTTGGGTGTACTTATTTGGTACAGAAGTATGAACAGTCTAGCTCGATTTATATTTCTTTGAATTCACCACAGAGGGTTAATCCCAATTTGAGATTTGCCTAAGCATCATTGTCAGGAGAAAAATATTCGTGCTTGGCGTAGAGACGTATTCTGCTGATGGTTGTAGCGACGCTCTGATTGGGCGAAATTGCTTTTGGCAAGAATTTCAGCCAATGAGGAGTAATGTGTGAGGGGTTTGTGCGGCCGGAGAAATGCACATTAACCCCTGCTTTCCTCAGGTTGCCCTGCCGGTGAATCTTCGGAAGTATAAATCGTGCTTTACATAACATAACATAACATTAGAAAGCAGACTGTAGTTATTTGCAGAATAATAATCTTACATACTAAGACAGAAAGTTTTTTGCCTTGATGCACAGTTTTAACCCTTTCCTAAGTCACCATCAGTACCGATTGTAAATTAATCTTGGCTAATGGCGTATCGTGAAGTTTTGATGGACATCTAACGTCCAAGAACAATATATAATTTCGAGCATGTTACAGAAATTTCTTAGATTAATTTGATGTCGTGTTATAAATAATACCCCCAGCGTAGATATTGTAAAAAGTGCGATCATCGTTGATATAAGTGGCATGGTTGTTATTGTCAACATGAGCTATCAGCAACACTGTCACCCCGGGACCAATCACCAAATGTCACATGACGTCAACATTGAATGGGTTGCCTTGTCAATTTGTGACTGGTGACCAGCGTAAAGTTGTCACTTTCTGAAGGGGCACCTCTTCGTTGGAGTGGTCGAACAACTTCATTGAGTGCTTGTTTCAGGCCTTGTTGATTTCAACGTCATGTCTGACGCAATGTCAGGGACAACAAAGTCTGACCCAATGGGTGATATGAATAAAGACTAGCAAATGCTTTTACTTCAATTTTGTACAGAAAGGCCTAGTGTAAATGTACATGTAGTTTTAGATAAAAGCATTTGCTAGTCTTTATTCATATCACCCAATAAGACGGCCATGTCATTTCCCCACAACAGAGCTCCACACTCAGGGCGCTGATCAGGAAAGAGGCAAATTGTCAATAACGACATTTGCCATGACAACTTCAGCTGACTTTAAATTTGCCTCGATTTTTTCATCAACGACACGAGCATTGTCAAGCATTTTCAGATGTACGAAATATGAAAAAATTCATGAGTACGGTCAAGCATTTTTAAAATATGAAAAAATATGATAGCTCGTGTTGATTCCAGTGTATAGGCCCTTGGCCAGATGTGCTTACACCACCTGGGGCCAGGAATGGAAACGTCATACAATCGGTGTTCAAAATCATATATGCCAAACAAAGGCTCTAGAGGCATTGTCTGGCCTCGTCGACCGTGATGAGTTATTGATGGTGTGTTTTCTTGACACTAGGTGGCGTATGGGCATCTGGGAAAGGGCGTACTGTGGCTTTAAATGTGGCAAACTCTCTCTGCTTGGGTCATCTTGTGAAGAAGTATAAGCAATATTTGGCATGCCGAGAAATTTCGTTACAGCTGTATTTTTCATTGATAATTGAAATTTGCATATGCAAATTAGCCATAACCTTTTGTCTATACATGATTGATTAATCAATTTCGGCTAAATTATGAGTGAAATTTATATCTTGTGTTTAAAATATGTTAAAAATGGCTTTGACTTACTTAAATTTTCCATCAACTCAAAACAAAAACTCAACTTTTGGTGTTACTACACCAAGTACTGTAAATACAGACAGGAGCCACTGTGACCATCAAGGTGGCAGCACTGGTGTTGTAATGGATCAGTGCTGCCATCTAGAAGTCGTAACAGCTCTTGATAGATTTTACAGTATAAACAACTGGCATGTTTATGAATAGGTTTTGACACCAACCAGTAGATTTCAACATTGAATAAGCTAGATTTTCGAATGATCAAAATTGACAGTTTCAAGTAAATGCATATCTTGGAGAACATTCTCGAAGATATTTTTTATCTAGAAATGTTTTCAATCCTCTTTTGAGAACATTGAATCAACTTGAAAACTTTTACCAATCAAGCTACTGATTCAAAGGCCTTAAAGTAGTATCTCTGAAAAGGGAAATATATCTTCTGAAAAATTTAAAAAATTTGATGGAAAGATCAGAAAATCTTCAAAATTATGCCCATATCCTTCAGTACTGGTCTAAAGTAATGTGCCTGTTGCAGATTACATTATTACGTTGGAAGTTATTTCTGACCAGTATGTCAGTGTAAGGTATAAGATTGTAGGAAGATTTAGAATCACTTTGTCGATTTCAATTTACTCACAGCTTGTCGCTTGCATTACTGAAATTAATTGCCTCAACGTTGTCTATTCCACAGCAGAGAGTTGCTTGTCATTAATTAACTATCGAATGAGTTCTATTAATTAGCACTAATTAGGGAGTAAGAGTGTTGCATTTAAAGTGGTTCGTGAATTGCATAATTCTGATCCAGGTGAACCCTTTATCTTAAAGGTCTACGCCGTTCATAAAAAATTCAAAATTTGTAATTGAATTTGTGATATTTAAAATTGCCTAAATACGTACTTAATTTAAATTTCAACACTGTCATTGTGTAGACAGATACACAAATACTATGAATACCAAGTTTCAGCAAATTTGCATGCATAATAACTGCACTACGGCATTTTGCATAACTGCATTTTCTTCTTTCCTGACCCACCAGGAAATATGAATGGCATACTCCTTTAAGAGTTGCCACTGCAGTACATAACCACAAAAATGTGTACAGTGTCGATACAGTGGTACAGTAGTATCCATATGTAACCTTCCTTGTCATGCCTCTAGAGTGTGTTTCAAGCTCATTTCTGTCATGAGAGCTTGGATTCCTTGCTACAGAGCTGGCCATTCCTGTAAAAATCACAACTTGGCTGTATATGAAGCATGCTTTAGATGAGACTTTGCGTCTTTACGTACGGTCTATCGGCAAGCAAGGTTACTTATGAACATGACAGTACTAGGGTCAGAATCATGCTTTGTAAGAACCTCTTTAACTTAGTGTTGTGGCTATGTTTACTGTGGTCACTTGCAATTGCCATCAACACATCTTTGGGAAACAGCAAATTTTTTTATCGTCAGAAACATCTGAAAATATTTGGTCCGGTGTACAAGAAAATTGGCCAATCCTTGACCGAGTGCTTTTCAGCAACAGGGCAACGTTGACCAAGCTTCTCGGTTGGTTGATGAGTCGAAATTGGTCACTTTATGACCGAGAAAATTCACTTGGCAACACAAATTGGTCAATGACCAAGTGAACCGAAAATTGACCAATTGAGGTTGGTCACTTGCAAACTTGACCAATTGAAGTTGGTCATTTGAAAAATTGACCTATTAAAGATGGTTGTTTGAAAGAAAAAATTGACCAATCAAAGTTGGTCACTTGAAGAACTGACCAACCCAAGTTGGTCACTCGAAGAATTGACCAACCCAAGTTGGTCACTTGCAAAATTAAGGCCAGAGCAATTTGACTTTGGTCCTGGAGTGGGGCACTGGTGCACTGGACCAACTTGTTTTCTGAGTGTATCTGTATCAGAAACTCTGATTATTTTTGCAGTACCATCTGCATTTCTTCCTCTTTATCAATCTTCCCCTCACTCCCTCTTCAAGAGTCCAGAAACTGTGTCCATATTCTCACATATTTTCTCGCGTTTTCTCGCATTTCTAGAGGATCTTGACCAAGTTGACATCCCCGGCCACAACACGTCCAACCTTCAGAAATCTAAGTCCATTGGTTCCAGTTTGAAGAAGCTGTTCCGTATGAAGAGGCGGCATAGCCATGGACCAGGTAAGATTTGGCCCCTGAAAATACCCACGGAACAGAGGTAACTAGTCCACCCCACCCCCAGGCACCTGTCCTCCCAAAAAATGTACATATTGCTCAGTTCCTGATTCTCCCTGAAGATGGCAGTCAAGTCATTTGAACTATGACACCCTCAGAGCACAGATATGCAGCTGGGAATAGGGGTCGGGGGGCCGGAAAACTGACGTAGATATACGTCCGATGGCACTGAATATGTCAAGTTAGGCGTAGATTTACTTGAGTTGCTTGGCGCTGAGCGTGTCAAGGGTCAGACGTAGATTCACGTCGCTTGGCGCTGATTGTGTCAAGTTGCTGACGTAGATTTACGTCACTTGGCACTGATTGTGTCAAGTTGCTGACGTACATCTACGTCGCTTGGCAATAAACCTGGAAATATTGCAAACTAAATCTTTACGAGTTGGCAAAGCTTTCATGATATCGTTTTCTCCCTCCCTTCCAGCTGATACCCACGGTGCTGCTTCCAGAGATTCCTCCGTCACTCGATCTCGTGACCGCCTCCACCATGACGACAGCTCGCACATGCAGCCCTCGCCCTCGCCCGAGATTCGGCGCCCTCAATCAGGTCCTCGTCTCTCAACTTCTTCGGCAGTTTAAGCACATTATGCATGGCGGGTGCGTACTGCATGTCAGCAGTAGACTAAAAAATGAAATTATCAAATGGAACCTCCCTAAGCGAACACCTCTCTATTAAGGACACCCACTATTAAGGACACTCTCTATAAAGGACACCCTCTGTAAAGGACATCCTCTCTGTAAAGGACAGTATTTTTGGTCCCAAATTTGTCGTTATCATTCAATTTGACCTCTCTAATCAGGACACCTCTCTATAAGGAACAGCACTTGTCAGAGGGTGTCTGTATTAGAGAGGTTCTACTGTATTAGAAATTTGGTTAGAGGAATTGATACCGAACTGGAGGTATTGGTTGACTCACCAAAATCGCGAAGGGTGGAGCTAAAATGTTGACCAAAACCGAGGCGTATTACCTCTCCGTAATAGAGAGGGTGTCCTTAGTAAAGAGGTGTCCGCTATGGGAGGTTCCACTGTACTTTTCCTAACCTGGCAGTCCTGGGATGGTAATCCAAAACCTTGGGTGAAACGTCTCTCTTGACTCGCGTTGAATTTTTAGTGCCGCGCAAATGATTGGGATCACTCCATACCTACAGCAATCACCATCCATTTTCGACAGTCTACACTTGCACACATGTGTGAAAGTGTGTGCTACACTTGCACACATGTGTGAACGTGTGTGCTACACTTGCACACATGTGTGAACGTGTGTGCTACACTTGCACACATGTGTGAACGTGTGTGCTACACTTGCACACATGTGTGAACGTGTGTGCTACACTTGCACACATGTGTGAACGTGTGTGCTACACTTAAACACATGTGTGAACGTGTGTGCTACACTTGCACACATGTGTGAACGTGTGTGCTACACTTGCACACATGTGTGAACGTGTGTGCTACACTTGCACACATGTGTGAACGTGTGTGCTACACTTGCACACATGTGTGAACGTGTGTGCTACACTTAAACACATGTGTGAACGTGTGTGCTACACTTGCACACATGTGTGAACGTGTGTGCTACACTTGCACACATGTGTGAACGTGTGTGCTACACTTGCACACATGTGTGAACGTGTGTGCTACACTTGCACACATGTGTGAACGTGTGTGCTACACTTGCACACATGTGTGAACGTGTGTGCTACACTTGCACACATGTGTGAACGTGTGTGCTACACTTGCACACATGTGTGAACGTGTGTGCTACACTTGCACACATGTGTGAACGTGTGTGATACACTTGCACACATGTGTGAACGTGTGTGCTACACTTGCACACATGTGTGAACGTGTGTGCTACACTTGCACACATGTGTGAACGTGTGTGCTACACTTGCACACATGTGTGAACGTGTGTGCTACACTTGCACACATGTGTGAACGTGTGTGATACACTTGCACACATGTGTGAACGTGTGTGATACACTTGCACACATGTGTGAACGTGAGTGCTACACTTGCACACATGTGTGAATGTGTGTGAACGTGTGTAGACTGTCGAAAACAGACATGCACATGTTGTAGCCTTGACGTTCACACTCATACACATGTACCTACATGTTCTACATGCTGTGTCAACGTGTTTAAGCCAGCACTTCTGCTACATAGACCAGTTACAGGTGAAATAGGCCTTTAGTACAGACGCCTCTCAGCTGGGTAAAACTGTCAACACAGTATCGCTTCCCTTCACCTCAGCACGCAAGTATCGCTGAAACATCTCTGTCTGAAGCCGTTATGATATATCTGGTCGCATGGCATACCCCGGATTTGAGAGTGCTTGACATTGGCGAATATTTAGACTAGGGGGAGAGGGGGGGGGGGGGGGGGGGTGAGGCTGTCTACTGTCTCATAATGGCTGGGGGCATGCAGGTGTCCATCCATGCATTTTGGGCTTTGATTGCTTTTTAGTATTTTCTACAAAATTTTGTTCAAACTTTTGCCGACCTCAGCGCTGATTTAAAGTTCTTAAATAGATTGGTTTTACCTACAGGGTGTCCCAAAATGCCATTTGGATTAGATTTTTCCAAAATTAAGAATAGTTGGTTGTGATTTTTCTATAAAGTGTCCTTTTCATGGCTAACTTTTTCGTTGGTCTGTACCTACAGAGTCCCAAAATCATCTCCGAATTAGATTATTTCAAATTCAAGTGTATTTGGTCGCAAAATTGTTCATTTTGGACAGGGTTTTTAAGCACGCAAGTGTGCATTTCCTGTGCTAACTGTTCGTTGGTTTTACCTACAGAGTGTCCCAAAATCATCGCAGAATTAGATGACACCAATATTAAGAGTAGCGAGTCGCAAATAGATTCGGTTTGGTAAAATTTTCAATAAAGGGAATAATTCCGGAGCTAACTCTTTTGTTGGTTCTACCTGCAGCGTGCTCCTATTTCATCAGCAAATTAGATTATACGAAAATCGAGACTAGCTATCCGCCAAAAGGTTCAGAGTGGACTACCTGGCTTGCCTCGTTGCATCCAAGATGACGTCTCTTAGAGGGCATCATCCAGGTGGGTGGAAAGAGAAACCTAACCCTTTCCCGTTTGCTGTCAATGTCAACCTCGCCGACAGTAGAAATAGTATTAATAAACCTCGTCCCCATTGGGAGGCCCTTGATCAGTCACTGCGGCTGGCATATGGCACTATAATCGATTGGTTTATACCAAATGTAGCTGCTTCGTGAATGCATTACTTTTTTCGGAAATTTTTCAAAATAAGCTTTTTGGGCGTAAAAATGCTCAGTTTAGGCAGGGGGAATGTTTTGAATTGAAGTCATTTAAGAATGAACATTTCCTCGGTGGCAATTTTCAGGCAATTTCCCCAAACTGGCAAATTTTGTGTATTTTCTTAAAATATTTAGTTTTTCCCCCCAAAACTGAAAATGATATGCGCAAGCTAATGCACTTGTATAAAAGCCCAAGAAATATGAACTAATGGAATGATAAGATATCTTCAAATTCAAATTCAAATTTTCAAATTTTTTAACAAATCGAATAGGCCTTTAAGTGATCAATCGTTTCTGAGCTTGAGAGCTTTAGAGCTTCGAGTAGTTTACACCATTGATGGGAAATAGCCAAAAATGTGTCTGGACGGGAAAGGGTTAAACGTGTTAAAGGGTCAGCTGACTAATTGGCAGCGCTATTGTGAAGCTTTCAGCTGCTCAGTTACCCATCGCACTGCAGAAGTAGTTTCCAGCACCGAGTAGCATAGAAAATTCCAAAATGGAAAACAATGGAAATAACGTCTATTTCTGACAGACGGCACTTCCGAGGAGAAGGGATAGACTCCAGACAGTGATTATTTGTATGTACATGTCTATGCATTACTGACAGTCACTGTGTGGAGAGCTTAATGCTCTCATTCTGAAAATTTGAAATATCAAGTTGAGAGTCAAGCGTCTACAAGGATATTATTAGCTCTATAAAGAATATTGGGCGATTGTATAGTAAGTAGGAGGAAACCGAAGACCCGGGAGGAAACCTACGCTGATGAAGATTGTCTCCCTCTTTATCTCCTGAGTGCACCGGGACTGATTGGGAATTGAACCCAGGACCCCTGATGTTTCCACTGTGCCACTCCACCAGCCCACTTTTACCCCGCTAAATCGACAATGGCAGGTGAAGTGCCGTCCAAAAGGAGCAAATAACTATTCTCTCGCTTGGCTAGGATTTGACTTTCTCTGCTGTGTGTCATACTCGTCTACTATCTACGAATTAAAACAAAGATTTTCAACAATTTTAGAAAAGAGGTTCATTTGAAGAAATCATAATGAACATTATTGAGACAGTATGAATTATTTTGAAATAAATATTGCACTGTACACAGTACAGTAGAACCTCTCTATTAAGGAAACCTCGGGACTGACAAGTGCTGTCCTTAATAGAGAGGTGTCCTGATTAGAGAGGTCAAATTGAATGGAAACAACCAATTTGGGACCAAAACTAGTGTCCTTTATAGAGAGGTTGTCCTTGATAGAGAGGTGTCTGCTAACAGAGGTTCCACTGTAGTTTTGTAAGTAATGGACACTGTGATTGGAAGTTAGATGATGGCGTAACTAATTTAGGAACGTACAATATTTGAAATCCCAACGGTGATGATGATGATGATGATGATAAAAAAGGAGACGAAAATTCAAAGCGCATTTCTCCCATGATCCATAGAGCTATTCTACCATTATTACTTTAACGTTTTAAGTGTCCAATATTTGCACCTATAACCGGACTATACCCCTATCTAGGTTGTAGTTAGGTCTTTCTTTTCTTTCCTTCCCCAGATAACATTTACAAACTGACAAATCAACTCTGACAAATTATCAATCGCATCGTAATGGTGCAATATCCTGGCGACAGTCAGCGTCCCGTAGCAGCGACTGTTGCGATTTATGAGGTGGCGATTTATCACACCATCTCTCAAGAAGAAATATTTAAAAAGCTCTCAAAAATCAAAAGGCAAAAGAATTTTGCTAGTTACAGTAACCACTCTTCATCACCATTACAAAATTTAAGAAGAAGTTCTTTTGGGACACCCTGTATAATTGTAAACTGACAATTTAAAAAAGCTTAATCTTCAGAAAAATTAAGAACCTTTATACTAGGTGACACCAAAAAGATTGTAAACTTTTGATTTTGAATAACTGTCTGTGGGTGGCAGATGATGGTGGTATTGGGTGACCTTGCAAAAAGCTACCATACTGATGTTATGGGAGTTATTCAGAATTAAAAGTGTATAATCTTTTTTGTTTCACCTAGTATAACCTAATTTCAATTTCAATTTCATCTAATCTTATTTTCATTCCTTTTTCAGATGCACTGATTTAGTAATAAAAATGCTCAAGGCCAGGAATAAAATAACGAATGGCTGACAGTGTAGATAGGACTCTGCATTTAGCCATAAATACATCGTCAAGATTCGGATAGCGATTGGCTAGTGATTGTTCGGAGGCTGAGCTGATATAAAGTTATGTGATTTTGCGGCAAGCGTAGGACTATTCAGGCCCGGGCCGGAAAAGTTTGCATGGACTAAGATCTTGCTTCTGAGTGTAAAATTTGGTCTGGAAATGCCAAATTGGGCCAAGAGTGTGTAAAATCAGGCCCGGAAAGTGTAAAATCAGGCCCGGGAAGTGTAAAATCAGGCCCGTGAAGTGTAAAATCAGGCCTGGGAAGTGTAAAATCAGGCCCGGAAAGTGTAAAATCAGGCCCGGGAAGTGTAAAATCAGGCCCGGGAAGTGTAAAATCAATCCTGGAAAGTGCAGAAGCCCAGAATGGGTAAAATCAGGCCCAGAAAGTGCAAAATCAGGCCTGGAATGTGTAAAATGTGTAAAGTGTGTAAAGTGTGTAAAATTAGGATTCGACTGGAAGCAGATGTAACCGGAGGCAAATCAACCTGGGGTCCAGTTACTGATTTAACCCTTTTGAAACCGAGGATTGGAAAAATACTTTCATATGCGTATCCTGCCCCAAGCTTGAAAATAATAATACTCTATGTGGAGGTTTCAGTCTTGATAGCAATGCAACTTTGGAACCCCTCCTAGTGGACACCTGTAATCAGGACATCCTCTCTATAAGGGACAGTGTTTTGGGCCTATATTGGTCATGTCTACTCAATTTGACCTCTGTAATCAGGAAGCCTCTTCATAAAAGACAGCAACTCAGTCATGACGGTGTCCGTAATAGGGAGGTTCTGTTATAATTCTTAAGAAACTTGTTCAAATGTTTTTTTGTTCTGGTGGTGGTGATATTGTCCTTGGTTTTAAAAGGGTTAAACAAGTTGGGTAAAACCTGGATTAGAATAATGTGGTCTGGATGATGTTGACTTGTAAAACATAATTTTGTAAAAAAAGAAATTTTTTAAATTGTTAAATTTCATGCTCTTTGTTGGGTAATCAACAATTGATAGGTCTTAACCCTTTTTCTGCCCTATCCGGTATTGACCGATTCGTACACTTTGAACTCCCGGCCCGCACGGATCTGCACCTCATTGTTTTAACTCCGTTCTGTGGCTCACCATAGTCCCTTTAAGTTCCAGGTTGATAAGACCTGAAAAAGATGGCAGCACTGTTTTCAATTCAATTATTTCTTCGCCCCTAAGATTGCGTCTTGCCAGCTTCTCTACAATGAAATTTTTCCTGGGGCAAGTTTGAATTTAGGTCACCTGGTGTGGTGCGGGCCGGGTACTATAAGCGGTCAAAACCCTGCGGTAAGAAAAGAGTTGAAGAAACTATCACATGATTCAGGAAGATAAGAATAATTCTGTAAATTATGATCATGCAGCTCAGAGTTGCAACGCGTAGTTTTGCAAAACGAATTCTGGCTGTCTATGATTAGTTTAGTGCTTTTCACTTTGCTGTATCATGATGCAGACAAGTGATTTTTATCGCAGTGACATGTGATAAGTATTGCTGCAATGAGGAATAAAAGATTGCTTGTCTGCAGGATAAATTGCTTGGTATAGCAGTATTCGATGGAACTAATGCACCCCACTAACAAGCAATTTTTGTCACATCGACAAGTGATTATAATTGCTGCAATGTGCAACCAAAATATCTCCTGTCTGTAGGTTAAACCATTATTGATGGGCTCGATATTAGTTGCAGATTGCTGCCATCATTGATTCACAGGTACTAGCAATAACTGCAGCAGATGAGTGAGTTTGTCACATGTGATAAATATCACATATCGCTGCGATAAAAAACGCTTGTCTGTAACATGCTTTAGAATCAAGAGCTCATCAAAATTATGTAAAAATAGGCTCTGGGTCTCATAAGGGTGTTAAGCACTATGTATATATGAGCAAGACTTGATAAAGACTAGTCTTTATAAATTCTTGATACAAGGTTATGCGTGTTTAGTTAGGTAGATTCCAAAATTTGTTGCCATAATTTTGATAGTTTGTAGAATGGAAAAAAAACACGAATTAGACTGGTATCCATCTTTAACTATCAGATGTAGAATAGAGGATGGAGACCAGTCTATTCATAAATTTGATTAAAGTTATTGGTATAGTGGTAAATGGAACCAGAATGGACTCAGAAAAATGATTGATTTTCTCAAGGTGGACGTTGATTTGTAGATAGCACTACAGAATATATAGTATTGTATATTGATAACCCAACTTACTTAGTTAATAAGACTGGTAGTTGAACTACCTTTATGTCGACTCAACTTACCCGGTAAGTTACCCAACTTACCTGGTAAAGTTACTCAACTTGCCTGGTAAAGTTACTCAACTTACCTGGTAAAGTTACTCAACTTACCTGGTAAAGCTGCTCAACTTACCTGGTAAAGCTGCTCAACTTACCCGTTAAGTCGCACAACTTATGTGGGTAAGTTGGGAATTTTTACGTGCAGATTATTGTAAGATATGCAGCTGTATTATACAGGCCCTTCATGCCAAGTTCGGTGAAACTCTTGTACAATTGTATGGATATCGGTTGCATATTCTGTCACTTATCTAAATGGAGCCAGGGCCTAGATCAATCTGCTTTTTCTATCTATGCATTTTTTTGCCTGTTTGCGGAATTACTTAGCGCTTTACGTGATGAGTATTTTACACGAGCCCAGTTCTATCTGAAATGTACAAGGCTAGCTTAAGCCTTGAAATGTGCAATAGTTTGAATTCCTTTTGCCAAGAAAACTGACAGATAGCGTAATTTTAGATTTTTTGGACTCGATTTCATTGTGCGAAAATCGTCCTTTGGATGACGGAATATTTTTAGAAGTTTGATGCCGGTTTATGACTGTCCTAGTGGAACTGCAAGAACTTTAAGGCCTACAGTTAAGGGCGCATTGTACCCCATTTAACAAATACTGGCTCTGCACGCAAATAAAATAATAAAATAATTGTGCAGTTAAGGGTTGGTAAAAAAGTAAATTTTGGTGCAAATATGGTTAAATTTCTGTGCAATTTAGCCAAATATAAATATTTTTGCAATTTCTTCAAATACATGTATTTGTCATAGAAATCTTTTAAAACTCTAAAATAGCTTTAGTTTGTGAGTTAGCTGTTGAAAAAAAGATTCTTTAATGAAAGTTTAGGTGTGAAATCTTGGTGTTTTCAATACAGACATTTAGATGTGTTCATTTCATTCGTTATGTGGTCCAGTCCAGTTAATTGTTGGTGCTTTTGAAAACATCTTTAAACTATTACAAATCATTTCATTCAGAGTTTACTCGACTACTGTGTGCATTATGCACATAGAGTTGTAATGAATATCAGTCTGGTTAACTTGGAGCTAAGGTCTTTGGTGCGGTTTCTGCGTTTGAAAAATCTGAAGCAAATTTCGTTTTCCTTTTGTTTTCGGCTTCAGTGAGCTTTTTCGGGACATCGTGTAATTTTTCATGCCTAAAAATTTTGAGTCCTAGATATTTATTCGACAATTTCTACCTGATTCATTATCATAAATTTTCTGCATGGTATACTTTTAAATCATTTTCGAGAACTATTTCATTAATTTTTCCTTGGCGAATTTCTGGATTCAGATGAAACAAGATTTGAGGTTTTTTTTCGTTTCATGTGTAATAACTGCTTGTATAACCTTCTTCTAGAATTGAAAAAAATTTGCAAAGGTTTGATAATATAATTCGATGCATTGGACATGTTTTTGCTCAACCCGACCTTCTCTCACCCCTATCAAAATCAGACCTCATGAAATGAACTCTTCCACTTCTTCCAAATTTGAAAGATTTGGACAAGTCCATTTAATGATGGGTTAAGTCACCTCTGTTCCTGGCCATAAAAAACCATCTCCCCTTTAAATGTTTGTTTTTTCACAAGAAATGTGAAAAAACTTACTGATATCCTGCATCCTGTTTAGGGACAGCTCGTAAAAAATCTGAAGAGCAAATTTTAGATTTATGTACAGAATTGTTTCCAAACAATCGCATATTTGTGATTTAAGCGTCTTCCTGTACTTCATTTTGATTGGCAGTGGCGGAACCCCGAAATTTGGGGAACAGGGGGGGGGGGGCACGAAGGTGTGAAAAGAGAAATCTTGTAATTGAGGGGGTTCTGATGACCCTCCTCTGGAAAAATGTGGAATTTGAATATGAAATATTCTTTTTCCCCAGCATTTGAGGGTAAAATTTGAAGTTTAGAAAATCAGTTCTTTGATTCTTGGGTTGAGTGCCTTGAAAATCATTGCTCTATGATGAACCAAGGGTGCCCCTTACACACACCCCTAAATCAGCCACTGTAACTGCGGTTGTAAAGCTGCATTCTGGGAAAAGATAGACTGTTTCGGTAATGTATGGGGATGAGTTAAATGATAACAAGGTCGAAAACGATTTCAGTGAGCCTCTCCAGGTGTCAGCACTAGTCTCGAGTATTACCATCTGTGAATCTATGCCTGAAACTGAAATGTATAGAAAGTTGGATTTCTAATTTTGTTGTTGATAGAAGGGTGGCTATTGGCTCATGCGACACCTGGGTCTTTCAGAAGAGGGGCCTTTGAAATGCGTAACGACGTAACGACCAATGCCAGGCCGGACCAGGGGTGACCTCAATTTGAACCATTTTCTCAAGCACCATTGTGTTTGTCTTATACTCAGTCCTTACCTTAGGTGCTCCGCAAACCTGCGATCATGATCAAATGTGACAAAAGTTTCTCGTTTGCGGTTTCAATGCCGGGACCTGCGACATGATTAATGATCACTGCAACTTGCGATCAATATCAGCAATTATCAGTTTTACGTGCAGACAAGCGTTCTTTCATCACTTTATGCAGTGATAGTTGTCACAAGTTGCAGTAACAAAAATCGCTTGTTTGCGGGCGCTTGATAGGCCCCTATCCTATTTTGCATGTGTTTCCAGCACTATTTCTGTATTCGTCTTGAAATACCTTGAGCACTAGCGCTCTACTGCTATCCATTTCACGCTAACTCGGGCCATAACGACCTTCCAATGCCAATATAGTAAGTGCAAATTGTTGCTCCTTGCTGATTTGAAGCACACTGCACATTAAAAGTGCTAGCCATTTCATGTTAACTTGAGCAGCAAGGACTGTGCATTGTCTTTGTAGTAATGTACACATTGTTGCTCTTAATTGACTTGAAGCACTTTGTTGCTCTTAATTGACTTGAAGCACTTTGTTGCTCTTAATTGACTTGAAGCACTTTGTTGCTCTTAATTGACTTAAAGCACTTTGTTGCTCTTAATTGACTTAAAGCACTTTGCACATTTGTAATGCTATCCACTTCATGCTAACTTGAGCCAGAAGGACTGTGCATGGCCTTATTAGCAATATACACATTGTTGGTCCTAGTTTGTGAACACTTATATCTCTATCCATCCTTTCCTGATGTCTATATTTGAGTTACTTGATAATTTATTTGTTGATTTTTCTATCTATTCAAGATGTTAATGTTATTTGCTGAAAAACATCCTCAGAAAGGCGCGAGAGCCTTTATTATTCTAAATCATGTCACAAGTCTTATAAAAACGTAATAATCATGTCAATTTGATTAATTACATGTTTGTAAATAAGTATTTTAAGGAAATGATTAAGAAAATTTAAGTTAAAGAATATTTTGTTTAGTTGAAGAGAGAGGACTAGAAATTCTTTAAAGTTTTGAAATGTTGCTGCTACAGTCCTATTGGCTAATACAAGAACTTTGACCTCGTATGACCTCACCAGTTAACCAATCAAAAGTATTTTCACAAAAGCGCTTGACCCCTTCCTTGAGTGTGCGGTATTGTCCAAATTATTTGCCGAATAATGTGAAATTCATACAGCTTTGGAAATTGAGGTTAATATTTCTACGAAAAGCAGCGAAAGATTTTATCAAGTTTTGTAGTGATTAAAAATGGTTGTGGTAGTTAAGTTGTGAAAAAATTAATTCAATGAAATTTGCTTTATATATTTAAATGTCTTGTTGTCACGAATTAGAACTATCAGATTGCTGCTATAAATAAGAGAAATTTCATTTCAATTTTGGTGTGTTCTGTTCTTCAGCTGTGTCCTTCTGTGATTTGAACTGTCGTCCAGATACTTGACCGGCAGATTTTGCAGGCCTTTATTAGATCAACAACCTCCAATCGCAGAAATAAAAATAAAATCACCAAAAAAATTATTATTCGAAAAACTGAAACAAAATTTTGTAATTGGTCAAAATCAAATATATTTTCAGAAATTTTGACACATCTAAAAATTGTAGAGGCATGAAAATTGGTTGTTTATGTCAGTTGCCAAATGACATCATGGTATGTCTAAAAATGTGGAATTCTGGATTTTATGTGTTGTCATCCAGCATCCGGCATCCATCATCCAGCATCCAGCATCCAGCATCCAACTCTGAACCCCTGATTTTGAAGTGTCTTAAGTCTTCTTGTCTGTCAAGTAGAATACTAAAATTGGGCATTAAAATCATCTCAGAAAAATTTGCTATGACACTGCATTCTCCAGTGGCGGTGTGGGTGTATATCCCTAATAATTATGTATGTCAACTTGATCCTAGTGAAGGAGATTGCCTCGAGAAAAGGCTGTGCAATGTTGATATTCGTTTCTCGTCCCAGCAGATGAAGTCACGTATAGAACAATTATGACTTCCTGCTGAAGGTTTTGAGCATGAAACTGACAAATAACATTGCATGGCTTAATATCCAGCTGAGATTTTGTGTGCTTGTGTGATGCTGCTATGTACATAGAGCTGGTATTTTGTAAAATATGGCTGGTATTTCAGAAAATACAGCTAGTATTAGCTGGGTTTTCTCAAAGTAGAGCTGGTATTTTGTAAAATACAGTTAGTATTTTCAGAAAATACAGCTGGTATTGGCTAGTATTTTGTTAAATACAGCTGGTATTTTGTAATACGGTTGGTATTTTGTATGGTAACAGCTTGTATTTTCTAAAATACGAAAGGTATCAGCTCGTATTTTCTAAAATACAACTGGTATTTTCTGAAATACAGCTGGTGTTTTCTTATATACTCGTTGTAAGATATGAATATAGGAAGATAGATAAAAATATGTAGTGGCTTCTTTTACGATAATGACAATTATAATAAAGTAACGTATTATTATGATTATTAAAATCACGTTGTTTGTGTTTTTTGTCTTGAAGCTATCCGTAGGTCATACCTAACCAATTAGGCAAGGATCCCGAAAAGCCGAGCTGCCACTACTTCTGGGTATCATCGCTACTTTCTGCCACTCATGTCCAACTCATGTCTGCTCTAGCTAGATTGACAAGTAATTTGGTACCCACTGTTAGCGCGGAGCTATTCAAATAGCTTTTCGAATGTTGTCCGTCCTTCCATCCATCCTTCCATCCGTCCGTGGACAAATCGGGCATTTTGTAACCGTAAGACATAGGCACTTGAAATCTTGTCTTCGGGTAGAACAGCCCAGGATATCCTGCTGACAGAAAATTCAGCGCGATTCGACTGAAGTTCAGCTCACCAGGGGGCCAGCAAAAAAATATTGTCACTTGATTCCCACAGATAGAAGTTTGAAATAAAGTTGAAGAGGACTGCATAATATTCAGGTTTTGATATGAAATAGATTAGTTTCGATTTAAGTCACCAGTTGGCGGTATTGAGCAAAAATGTAAGTTTGCAAATTGTGTTGTTAAAACTTGTGTTGTTAAATAAATCTAAAGGTTTGAAGATCAATATGCACCTATATTTAATCAAAGGGTACAAGGAAGGCCTCCTATCGGAGAATCATATCTACTGTCGTTTGTGTGGGAAGATGGCTTGTGGCTGTGCTGAACCTGTTTTGACAACTAAAGCAAGTCATTATTTCTATCAAATTCCCTTAGTTTCATACTGGCATGAAAACCGGTCAATTCCAGGACCCACAGTGCGAAATTGACTTAGGCGACAGAAGCGCTGTCTCGCGGCAGAAAATGGAACTGAAATCTTCGTCCAAAACCTTCAGTTTTCCTTTCTACCGCTAGACAGCATCACTGCCGCCTAAGTCACCTTCTAATGAAGTTGGGCTTGCCAATTAGTGTGATACTGGCATGAAACCCAATCAATTCCAGGACCCAGTGTGGAATTGGCTTAGGCGATAGAAGCGCTATCTCGCGGCAAAAAGTGGAACTGAAATCTTCGTCCAAAACTTTCAGTTTCACTTTCTACCGCTAGACAGCACCACTGTCGCCTCAGTCACTTTCTAATGGAATTGGGCTTGACCTTCTTTTTAGGCCTTTTGCATGAATAGATTTGTTGGTATTGCCAATGACATAAGGCAAAGGATGGGGCCTATTGGCTGTATTTGCATGTACCAGTCTTGCAAATAACTTCGAAAGATCTACATGTACCATTTTTATTCATG
The DNA here is from genome assembly GCF_910592395.1 of Lineus longissimus. Lineage (NCBI taxonomy): Eukaryota > Metazoa > Nemertea > Pilidiophora > Heteronemertea > Lineidae > Lineus > Lineus longissimus. Next base: position 1,602,008 of record NC_088325.1, on the reverse strand, counting down.
GAATTTAAAACTTTTGATGACAATTATTGTGATGATAGACTGGAACCTAGGCCTACCTCCAAGGCAAGAACACCAAGCAATTGGGGTAAGTCTTCTTGACAGTGAAACCTACCTTAGTGGGCACCTCGCCATTAAGAACACTAGGTTTAGTCCCAAATTTGTAGTTTCCATTCAATTTGTCCTCTCTAATCGGGACACCTCTAGGATAGCACTTGTCAGTCCCAAGAGTGTCCTTGATAGAGTGTTTCTAGGAACGAGTTTAGAATCCCCGATCACACCCCAAAAAAGGTCATCGGTTGACTAACGAAGCACCACTGTTCAATGGATTTATAGTTGAATGCGATCAAACTACGTCATTTCCGATCGGGGATTCTAAATTTTAGCCCGAGGGACTCCAAGTCCAATACAGTCTGTTTCACCATCCTGATTGTCCTGATTGCCCTCTATGTACCAGCCGTCAAGACATGGCCTGTCCATTGCGCCCGGAGCACATGGTCCCTGGACCATTTCATGTATCTATCATTACGGTCCAAAATTTTCAGCATCTTAGCGTCGCTCATGTTTGCCCTGAAAATCCATCCAAAAATGACCCAAAATGATCTATTGTTATATCATATATTATATCATTTCGTGATATTTTGAAGAATAAATGGTTAATTAGCATTGATATCGATATTTCGCTTTAGCATCAATCAGATTATGTATCTATCATTACGTTCCAAAATTTTCAGCATCTTAGCGTCGCTCATGTTTGCCTTGAAAAATCCATCCAAAAATGACCGGAAATGATATATTGTTATAATTGATATCTAGACATGTCAGAACCAATAAAACACTGCCAATGTAGTTGTTGATGTCGTACAGATGCTACATAAAAAAATCAGCTCAAAATTCCAACCGCTTCATGGTTTTTCAAACATTTGGTAAATTTTTGCAAAATTCTGCGAACTCAAAAACGGGCCTTGGATCCAGGGCCCATATGACAATCCATGAGCATGAATGTATAGGACTGAAAAGCCTGTAAGACCTAGGTACAAGGTATTTTCAAAAGTGGTCTGCGTCCGCAAACTGTGCGTGATATAACGCTGAAAATTCGGGATATTGATGATAGATACATAATCTGATAGATGTTAAAGCGAAATCTGTATATCAATGCTGGTTTGGAAGTAATTCTTCAAAATATCACGAAAACGATATTCCCTCTCAATGAACTAGACTTTGATGTTTTCACCCCAAATTTTGGTTCAGTACTCAGACTGACATTGTCTTCCATGTCATGAAGAAAATTTACAATTTTTTTTGATATTTTGAGAACATATCCAAGTTATCATTTCGTGATATTTTGAAGACACCATCCCTTGCACTGCAGCCCATCTCAGTTAACACACGATGTCACAGCCAGCAGAGGACTTCTGACATCATGCTTGCCACTGTTGAGGTAGGCATCTACGAATAAAACCGGCCGCAAAATATTTGGGGGATGCAGGGCAAAGAACTGAGACAAACATATATTACACCGAAGAATTTTATTTTCCTAGGTGACAACAGGCATATTTTTTGTAAAGTATCCGACAGTTAAATAAATAATACATTCTCACAAAAAAAAAGGTTGGTTTAATCAACAGCAGTGCTATGTCCATCCAACAGAGTTCTCTCTTTTTATCATGATAACAGAGGAATTTCAAAATGAAATTGTTTTAAACAAAATATAAATTTTGAGGGAATTTCCAGTACCTCTCTTATATGGACACCCTCTCTATTAAGGACATCCTCGAATCAGGACACCTCTCTATAAGGGACAGTATTTTTCAGTCCGGAGGGTGTCCTTAATAGAGAGGTTCTACTGTATTTACAAGTTTTCTCCCCATTTCCATTGTTAATGGAACCTGTGTTGGAATGCCCCAGCCCAACATGGACGGATAACATATGACTTTTTTCTCCCTTAAACACCTCTCACCAAACAGCCCAACCCAAACATACAAACCTCATTAATACAAATGTAGAAATGATGAAAATACAACCATTTTATGCAAAGACATTTGCCGCATCCGACAGGTAATGAAATTCAGTTGTCATAAATGAAATAGCTAGACCATTTAACCCACGACGTTTGGGAGTAAGATAAGGGAGATGTTGTCTAAAATCACAAGTGCCTAGTAACTGGGAGCCCAATATTTTCCTCCAAGCCCAATCCAAGATGGCCACTGGCTGGGCTGGCGGACGCTGGTGATTTTAAGACAACAGCTCTCTCATCTCACACACAAACATTACAAAATTTTCAGGAAATGCGATAAATCTCTAGTTCTTTCGTTTATGATTAGGACGTTGTTAAGGACGACTCGTTCCACTGCCTATAAGTCCAACGGATTCAAGCCAAACTCTAACAACACTTGTTTATTCCGGGCCTGAATCAACGTCGATTCGTGTTCCCATTTCTCCTTAGCGTGATCGATTTTATTTGCTAAATTGTCCATAGCTTCGTGGAGAATGCTTTCATAAGACATCCCCATACTGTCTATTTTCATCTGCAGCTCGTCTATCACAGCATCTTTATCCTTCTGCATCTTGTCCTTCTCCTCCTTGGTCTTTTTGAGTTCAGCTTCAGTATGTTCTGAAGGTCAAGGTCAGATAAAGGTCAAGGTCAGATAAAGGTCAAGGTGGAATGCAAGCTAAGTATTTGGCCAGATTGTGACAAAACCAGACACAAAACTTCAGCCCCCAAAAACCTGGAAATCGGGACATACTTCACAGTGCATAGTGGAATGCATTCTTGGAGCCCAACTGCAATAGAACCTCCCTTAGCGGACACCTCTCTAATAAGGACACCCTCTCTGTAAAGGACCCTAGTTTTCGTCTTAAATGAGTTGTTCCATTCAATTTGACCTCTCTAATCTGGACATATCTCTAGCATTTGTCGGTCCTGAGGGTGTCCTTGATAGAGAGGTTCCAATGTATGATACTAAAAGTAAAATTATCCTTATGTTCTGCTGTCTAACTGTAGCTTAGACACCAAGCGCTTTGAGCGGAGATCGCATCTCTGGATACAGCGCTATATAAATTTCATTATGTATGTATGTATGTATGTATGTATACAGTCATATTTACCTAGCTGCCGCCTGGTAATAGCCAACTCAGATTCCAACTGATGAACCATCAGGCCCATCTGTGTCTGCATAGTCTTATACTGCCTTGTCATGTCCGCACTGACGGCTTTCTGGTCACCCTCCTGTGCCTCCAATGTCGATTTCATCTCGTCGACCTGGAGCCTCATGTCTTCACGCGCCGACTTCGAACGTAGGGTCAGTTCGCGTCGGAACGCTAGAGTCCGAGAAAGAAAAGTATTTCTGTTCAATTCAAGCTATCTTGACTGATGAAAAGTAAAGCAAAGTAGTGTTTATAACAATGTCACCCCTAATGAAAGGGCCAGCCAGCTTTTGGCTTATGGATGACTCTTTACTTCCAAACTGCTATCTCTAATGCCGGGCGCCTGGTGGGAAGGCAGTTTGTACCCTATATTCAACAGGCGGCAAACCAATCTACCAGCGGGCCTCGAACCTTCAAACTTCTGTTCGTGAGGGGAGCATAGTATTGGCCTTGGGATCCGAGGATCTGCTGAGCTGTGAGCACAGCTGTGTCGACCCAAAAAGTTCAGAACAGGCAGAGAACATTCTGCTGTTTAAGCACTTACCTAGCTGATCCTTAATGGCGGTGATCTCATTCACCGTCTTCTTAAACTTTTCTTCAAGTTCAAGTTCAGCATCTGAAATGTACAACAACTTTAAGTTCAGCATCTGAAATGTACAACTTACAAGTAAAGTTCAAATTTTTTCAACATCTGAAATGTACAAACAAGTATAAGTTCAGCATCTGAAATGCACAAGCCCAAGTTCAGCAAATCGCAAGAATGTGGCACGTATGGTGCTGCTCCCCAATTTCGAGTCATCCCCAATTTCGCGAAAACCCGTTTTTTCCCGTTTTCTCGCGCGTCACTTCGTTTCCAGAGAAGAAATTTTCTGATTTTTAGCTCACCTCTTAGCAGAGGTGAGCTTATCCCATACCGTGGCGTCCGTCGTCCGTCGTCGTCGTCGTCGTCGTCGTCGTCGTCGTCGTCCGTCGTCCGTTAGCAGGGCACGTTTCGTAACTGTTAGAGCTATTGAGTTGAAACTTGGTACACATGTACCCTTATGTAATGACACCTGGGAGACCAAGTTTCGGTCCGATTCGTTTCATGGTTTGGCCACCAGGGGGCCAAACGTTAAAAGTGAAAATATGCAATATCTCCCTCAATAGTAGTCGGGAAATTTTGAAAAAAATATGGTAGGTACTTCTAGCAAAGGTGCATCATATATCCTCCGGGTTTTTGATTTGACCTCCTTTTCAAGGTCACAGAGGTCAAATGGTGTAAATTGGCCGTTAGGATGTAACGATGGCACGTTTCTAAACTGCAATGACTATTGATACCAAATTTGGTACACATTTACCCCTTAGTCAGCTGATCTCAGGGACCGAAGTTTGGTCCAATATGATTCACCACTTGACCACCAGGGGGCAAAATCCCAAAACCTTAAAAATGTGATTATTCCTTAACTTCTTGCCCGATTGCCACCAATTTGATATCATGGGTACATCTAACCACCATACAGTATATGTCACACAGGTTTTTAATTTGACCTTCTTGTCAAGGTCACAGAGGTCAAATGGCGTAAATTCGCCGTCAGGCCGTAACAATGGCACGTTTCTTAACTGCAATGACTATTGATCACAAATTAAGTACACATGTACCCCTTGGTCAGGTGATCTCAGGTACCGAAGTTTGGTGCGATCTGATTTGCCGTTTGGCCTCCAGGGAGGGGGCCAAATCCTAAATTCTTCAAAATGCCATTATTCCTAGTAATGACTTGCCCGATTGGCACCAATTTTATATCATAGGTACATCTAATTCTAACAACCATTCAATGTGTCACCCGGGTCTTCTTTGATTTGACCTACTTTTCAAGGTCACAGAGGTCGAATGCACTGTAAATTGGCCATTTTGGGGAAATTGTAATTGCTTGGACCTACATCAAACCTAACACTACATGACACAAGACCATGCTCTTTATCCATCTTTCCTCCACATGAGGTGAGCACAATGGCCCTGGCCATTTCATTTATTTTCATTTCGTTCCGCAAAGAAAGCGCCCAAAATGCGTCCTAAACAGGCAAGCAATTCTCTAATTACGTTCAAAACACTGGGTCAATACCTAGGATCATGCACACGACACAGAAACACAACAATCAGTCGCGCATGCGCAATACCCCGCGAAAATGGGGGAGCCGCTTCGGATTTGTTTTGGTCTGCATCGATCTTTCAGTGAGCGATTTCAAGATTAATTCACGCTTAAAACATCCACGCAGCACCCCAGATATTTCGTTATTGATCTCAAATTTCGTAATAAATAAGCTTTTGCGTGTATGGAATCGCTGGAAGCTAGTAAATCTGCACTTAGTGATAAGACCCGCGAAAACTGGCTCCTACATGATACATAGCCTACGTGCTGTCACTTTGTGAATCCTTATGCCATGGGTATCAGGCTGTTTCGCTACATTGCCAGTTCGCTACCAGTCGTTTCGCTACATGTGGCGGTCGTTTCGCTACATGGTAGGTCGTTTCGCTACATGGGTGGAGTCGTTTCGCTACATGATGGGTACGGTCGTTTCGCTACATGGAGGACGTTTCGCTACATGGGTGGAGTCGTTTCGTTACATGGATGTAGGTAATTTCGCTACATCGTAGGTCGTTTCGCTACATGGGTGGAGTCATTATTTTTACTCTATTTTACCCTACTATAATTGCCGGTGGTGACTACAAATTTATTATAGCACAGTTTGCCGGTAAAAAAACTTATACGGTTTGATGGCGCGCAAGGGGTTCTTGTCGTCCTGGCCTGGGTTAGGCCACATAAAAAAAAGAGTTGGTGATCGTCCCCGCCCGCCCCTACGAAAAACGCCCGGCCCCATTTTTTGTTAAAATCCTAAAAAAGTTGGTATATTGTTCTCCACCCATGTAGCGAAACGTCCTCCATGTAGCGAAACGACCGTACCCATCATGTAGCGAAACAACTCCACCCATGTAGCGAAACGACCTACCATGTAGCGAAACGACCGCCACATGTAGCGAAACGACTGGTAGCGAACTGGCAATGTAGCGAAACGACAGTAAACCATGATAGAAGAAGGTGACTGAGCAATAAAACCTTATTTACCATCCTTCTTCTTCTTCTTTCCCTTCTTCTTTCCACCCTTCTTGCCTTTCCCTTTCTTCTTAGGGGGCATTTTGCAAAATCGAGTGGTTAAATTCGCGAGAAAATCGGATTTTATTGAAGAAATCACAGGTTGCCGAGGACGCTTTTTGTTGCTAGAAATGTGGCGCATGCGCAATGGACAGATGGACGTGCACCATTCTCCAAGCGTCGTCAATGGTGACCATCATTCCCTAGCCTCACTCGACCTGCTGTCTCTGACACTTTCAGCGGGTGCATGTAAATTGAAGATTTGGCCCGGCGTCCGGGAGATTGGACGTGCACCTGCTACGATCCGCCGATACTGGATTTGCGTTTTATTCAATTTTTTTAATAACCTATGAAATATTTTATGCGTTTTTCATCCACATTGTCAGTTTAGCGGAATTTACTTCTAGCGTGATTTTTAAACTGACGAATAACCAGATATAGTTATTTTTGTATCGCACTTTGTAAATCAACGACTAGGATGGCAAAATGGCGGATAAATTTGCGAGAAGACAGTTTTGCGCTTAAATATCCTGAAAAAGCTAATTATCTACAGCCCCTAGAGGCCGATTGAGGGTTGTTTTCGGTTCGTTTCTTCAATACCCCTCAACTACAAGAATTCAAGGTAGCCTAAGATACCATATATCCGAGTTTACAACCTTCTTTTCTCAAAAAAGTGACCCTTGTTTAAACTGGTTTCTCTCTCAGCATGCATGCATGAGATGCTTGCTTGTATTCTGGCTCTGTGAGTCTGTTGCAGAATGTGAGAATGAGAATGCATGTCCAATTACATGAAGCTTTTTACTTACTGCATACATTCAAATTGTTCAAGGACGGCCGTTCATCACTGTCATCAGGCAGACCCGAGCCAGAAAGAGAAATTTTATTATACGACAAGTGATGCCGCCTTTGGCTTGCCTTCACAGTTCTGCATGTTTGAGCATTGCCGTTTAGTCCGTTTCATGAATTTCCCGCACCCCGTTTCAGGCATTTGACGTTACCTTCTACTGCTGTGGCCATAATTTTTTTGATGTACTATGCTAGACAGTTGATTCGTTTTTGATGACGAAGTTAGCTGTCCTCGTGAGTACTGTCTCAGAGCCTGAGTTCAGCCTGTGGCCCGTATATTCTCTCTGTTCTTCATGAGGGAGCAAGTTTGAAGCACGGAAGCTAAAGTCTGGTCTCCAGCTCCACATTCAAACCTAATCAAAGCAGTCCACACACACTGACACAGAAGAAATAATCAAATTTTCTCAATATTTTCAGATGGAGATGGAAGTGAACATGTCTGCGCTGGAGAAGTGTCAGTTTGGCAAAGAGGTCCTTGAGTTACCACAGGAGCTTGTCGAACATGCCGCTGTCTTCAACGAGGTGTTCAGTCAAGAGACGTGGGAGAAGACATTGACTCCACAGAATAGGGCTTACCTTTCTGTAAGAATCCATGAGATTGATGTTCCAGTAGAACCTCTCTAATAAGGACACCCTCGGTACTGATCAGTGCTGTCCTTAATAGAGAGTTGTCCTGATTAGAGGAGTCCGATTTAATGGAGACCACCAATTTGGGACCTGAACTAGTGTCCTTTATAAAGAGCGGGTGTCTTTAATAGAGAGGCGTCCGCTAAGGGAGGTTCCACTGCATTTGATCTCTTTCCTTAGAACTACTCAATTGAGCTGTTACATCTCAGTTTGATGGGTAAAATTAAGGCCCATCTTGGCAGATTTGCTGCTGCCTTCGATGAGGAGATGCTAAAGCAGGAGATTTGCCTTCTGGTAAAAATCCAGACGCTTATAGAAATGTTATGCGTGGTAGGCTTACCCCTTTGCTTTAGTGTTAATAGCAGTGTGTTATTGTCAGTTTCAGGAAACGTGTTTCGTCCAAAATCCAATTTTTAATTTTGAAATATTTTTATTGCAGAAATTCCTGCCGAAGTTCCCAACCAATGATGGAGCAGAAAAACAAGAGACAGTTGCGTAAGTTCTTTTATTGTGAAAAAAAAAATTTTCATAAATTTTTGCAAATCACAAAAAAAGCAAAAAAATTTTGCAGTTTATGGCATGCAACGTTAGGCCACTGTAAGTTGATTTCATGCTTCTTGTCACCGCCCTCACCTGCACCAAACCGTTCTTCACTTTTACAGAAAATCAAGAGGTTCTGGGAGATTGCTCTTACAAATTGTTAATGTTTCTATAGGAGTCAAAGTAAAAATCCATTGAAAAAAGTTTTCTTTCGTTAAGATGACCTCTCTCCAGCAAAACTTTTAATCATTATACACAATTCGCATCTGGCATTATTGTCTTCTCCAGGAGGCTGTTTTCCGGAGAAACCTTCAAATTTGGCAACCCATTGCAGCAGTTTCACGAGAATCTAAAAAGTGGCCTTTATTCCCCTGACATTGCGAAATATGCCTCCCTGTGCCGGAAGGCCAAACAGCAGGAATATCTCAACCAGCAGCAGAGATACTATACCAGGCTGTTAAAAGATGTGCTGGTCTCACGACAGGTAAGTTTACTCAGGGTTTCCGCCAGAGGGGGGGATGGGGGGATTCATCCCCCCCTAAAATATTTCAAGGGGGAGATATCCCCCCCTTAATTTTGAGCGCTAAAAATTGTTTTACTGTCAAATGAGTAATTTTCATGATTTGATATGTAAAATAAGAGCATTTGGGAGCCAATTGTAGCGGTTTTAGGGCCAAAAAACCTCAGGAGGGGTCATATACCCTTTTTAAGAAAAATTTTTTAGAAAAAGAATTTTTAAAAAAAATAATTTTTTTGCTCCCCTCAAATTTAATCCTGGCGGAAACCCTGTTACTAGCAAGAAATGTTACATAAATATGTATATAGATATCTTTTTTACAAAATAACGTCATTGTCACCTCATAGAATAAGTGTCTAGAATGATTGTTGTATGCATAATACTGCAAGCCCGACACAAAAAGTGTCACCCGATATTCCGTGAAGTGTGATCAGACTTTTTTCTTATGAATATTTGCCTTTTTTAGAAAATTTTAGAACATGCCGGTAAGCTGCCCCCGGATGAGGCACTACGACTCGAGAAGCCAACTGGTCCGCCGGAAGAGGATATGATCACGAAAAGAGTACGGAAAAAATATAAGAGGTGAGAAAAAACAGGGGTTTCTAGAGGCTCTGCATCCAGGATTGAATCGAGTTTGATGTGTTTTGGCTCATTTTCAAGTGTCTCAACTATCCTAGTCCTAATTATCTTAGTTCAATCTTCAATATCTAGCCAAGGGGCAACTTGGTACAATCAAGGATCTTCTGCTGTTGTGACAAAGGAGTGGATTTGTTTATCAATAACGGATCAGGAAAAGTAATTTTAACTATTTAATGTGTCATTATTCACTTCAAATGGATTTTAGCACACTTATTACACTTAATCATTATCATCATAATCATTTGTTATCTTAAAGGGGGACTATAGGCAGGAGGAGAGGGGCTAATTTGGCCATCTTCAAGTGACTAGTATACACAGTACAGGCCCTTGGTCATGTCAGACTCTGTACTAAATATATCCCTCGTACAAGCGTGAATCATTTCGACGTACTGTGAGATGTGAGAGACACCTATTGGCGGCTTTGTGTAACTTTATCTTGCCCGTCTAGCTGCAGCCTATATTGTCCCTTTAATCATTATCATAATATATCTGTTTTCAAATTGCAGTATCTTACGCGAAGTGCGTGTGGAATGTGGGGAGGTTGACACCTCATCTGACGAAGACAGTCCACGGCCATCAAGTTCACACCAATTAGGTCAGTACGATAAAATGAAGAAGCTAGAAGTTTCCTTGATACAATTCTCCATTCCCCCCTCTTGAAGAATTCAAGTCTGTAAAGTGTACTTATTCAATCACATATGGTCTTTTCAGCTTACACCCCTCACCGGCGCCCTCTATATTCAGAGATGCCAATGGAAACACCTTCACCGAGTATCGTATCGACGTTGTCACGCTACCCGACTGTCAATGGTGACATTGGCGAGGGAACGTCGAGCTATAACCACATTCCTGAGCCGTTTGAAGTCACGGATGACGACTATTTTGAAATTCTTCAGCGGCATAAACGAAGGAAGTTTGATATGGAGGTAAGAAATCTACAAATATCTACAAATCTACAAATATCTACAAATATCTTACAAATAGCCTACAAATATCCTACAAATATCCTACAAATATCCTACAAATATCCTACAAATATCCTACAAATATCCTACAAATATCCTACAAATATCCTACAAATATCCTACAAACATCCTACAAATATCCTACAAATCTACAAATATCTACAAATCTACAAATATCTACAAATATCTACAAATATCTACAAATATCTACAAATCTACAAATATCTACAAATATCTACAAAACTACAAATATCTCAAATCTACAAATATCTACAAATATCTACAAATATCTACAAATATCCTACAAGTAGCTACAAACATCCCCCCCCAGCCACTTGTTAGTTCTCGCTTCAATGATAAAACAACACAAATGCCATCTTCAGGGTGAAGTGATTGTGACTAAGGGTGGTTTTTGAGGGGGTGGGGAGTGCTGATAAGCGGGTCGTTTTTTCACTTGTCACTTTCCAACCAGAAATATTTGGCAAAGAGGTCCTGGTCTGCATCAAATTGATATTGAGACAGTTGGCAAATGCAAAAGTAGATATATTTGTGTATTACAAACTTAAGTTAGGCCGACTTTCTCTGCTTTAGGATCATCCTGATTTGGACACAAAAGGTATCACGCTTCAAGACGTCATTTTGAGGACCCAAGCCATCAAGAGGCCCATTATGAGGCCTGCTGCTGTGACGTCTGATTCAGGTTAGTTTCTCCAGGTTCTCCAACTTGTTGAGAATCAGCCTGGCGTTCCAACTTGCCGGGCTGGTCTGTTGTGGGACAGTTTTTCATAATGTTAGTTTCTCCAACTGTCGTAGAAGATTTGTCACCTGGAGAATCAGTTCCCCAGCTTGTTGAGATTCAGCCAGGCGTTCCAACTTGACGGGCTGGTCTGTTGTGGGAAAGGAGAAAGTTTCTCATAATGTTGTAAAAAATTGTGTTGTCGGAGTGTTCAAGTGAAATAACATTGTGTTCATCTGGAAATATGGTTCTTCGAGCATGATTTGCAACACATTATATAGAGAGACCTCAACCCCAAACTGGAAGACCTCTTTACTTGACCTGAAAAACATCCTGAAATTCACCATTTGCTTGCTATTTCAGACGGTGCTGCTCCGCAAAACGCGGTGAAGAAAAAGGTCAAAGAACGCAAGAAAAAGATCAAACATATGCAACAAGAAACTCCTGTGATGTCCGACGCGATTCCAAGTTTACCACCGTCGCCTCCTATTGGCAACAATGAGGAGGACGAGAGCGCCGTAGCGGCGTTGGAAGCTATTCGTCAGGAGCAGGAGGACCTGCCGGAATTGAATATTGAAATTGAGTAAGTTTGATTTGCGGGGTAGGAGTTGGTTTTAGCTCTTTGTCATCCTTTGAAACATTTCATTGGAAAGCACTGAAACCCAATCAAAGTACAGTAGAACCTCTCTACTAAGGACACCCTCTGGACTGAAAAGTGCTGTCCTTAATAGAGAGGTGTCCTGATTAGAGAGGACAAATTGAATGGAAACAACCTATTTGGGACCAAAACTAGTGTCCTTGATAGAGAGGTTCTGCTGTATCTGAGGAAAATATTGGTGCGTTATTTGAGAATAATTTTTGGCATAATGAAAATTACAAATCACTGACAGTTTTGAAAATTCATGATCAATTCTTAAAGAACAGAACAGACAGAATTCAGTTTTCAAAACTCACTCTGGGGAGTGTCAAGGACACTTTTGTGGATCAGATATAAAGACGACTATTGGCTTGCCTATCACTTTTGTGGATCAGATATAAAGCTAATTAACGTCCACTCTACATTTTGTGGATCTGATATAAAGACAAATAATGTATTATCCGGCACTTTTGTGGATCAGATATAAAGACAATTATTGGCTTATCTAACTCGTTCTTCACTTACAGAAAAGTGCCTTCGAAACGCAACTTCGGTCAGTACCAGTCGTTCTTCAGTTTATTACGTGATATGATCATTGAATCGGGCGACGGGCGAATAACGACAGCCAAGCTGGAGGAGAAGGTGCGGGAGTGGCAAGATTCGCCAGCGAGTATGCTCAATCCATGGTTTATGGCGCAGCCGCAGAATTGGATGGAATGCGTCCTGTCCGCTGTGAAATTTTTATCAGGAGACGTTTTAGGTGAGTATTTGATGTTAAAACTCGTGTACCCAGTCTTTTTTAAAGGACCAGTGGCATTATCAAGCACATTCTTACCAAGTTGTCGGCTGCCCAGTCACCTTCCACTCTGCAGTAAAAGTTCCCACCGTCGAATTACACGTGAAATGAAAAAAATCAAAATCTGACAGCATTTTCACACTTTTCCCGATTTCAATCTCGGTTGGACTTTCTGTGCAGTGATCGTCTTTGTCTTTGTACAGGTTGATGCATTGGTGATGCATTGGTGATGCACTGCACAGAGGTGAGAATCTTCCCCGTGAACCTGACATCTTCGTTCCACTAGGTTTACAATAAATTTTCTGTGCTTTTATTGAAGTATTCTACTTTTCAGGTCTCTCCATAGAAAACTTTATACCGTTACTGGACTATAAAGAACGTGCTCAACAGTGGAAGTGGATAGGTCAAGGTCGCGACTCGGACGAACAGTTAGCTCCGTTATGTAAACATTGGTTGGATAATCGTAACGATATGTCAGTGGAGGCTGTGGAAGCGAGGGAGGGCTCGCCCCCTCCGCCGAGAATGTAAGTATAGTCCATTGAAACAATCAACGTAGATCTACGTCTTTGACACCCAACATGTTGGTGCCCAAAGGCGTAGATATACGTCAACAAACAGGGGCTCCCATTGATGAATGACTAGAGTAAGTAGAAAGCATTCAAAATTGTTCGAAATACAGTTTACCCGTGAGTCAGCAACTCGATATATCACAACTGACCAAATTGCTGTGCCGAAATATTGCCACATGACCTATATTGGAGATTTAAATCGGCCGTTCAAGGGGCAAATATCTTGGCGCCAAAAACAGACGTCGGCCATGTTTTGGAAAATGATGTCATGCCATGTAAAATCCAATATGGACGTCCTCTTGTCGCTTACGGGTTGGGTACCTGCGATATTTACGCACCTCGGTGCAATAGAGGTCGATATGTTGAATATACAATTTTGTGATGTCCTATGATGTAAATGGCGGCCTCCAGGAGTCTTGACTGGACCAAGGGCCCTTACTGTGTATACTAGTCACTCGGAGATGGCCAAATTAGCCCCTCTCCTCCTGCCTATAGTCCCCCTTTAAAAAATGCATCTTTTTCTGTTTCAGGCGGACCTCATATACCGTTCACGCAACCACAGACGAAGAAAAAATGGTATTCAGGTTACAGGAACGGAAACGTTTTGAATTTCCGCACAAGGCGTTTACATATCGTTTGCATAGTTATGAGTCCGTGGTGGGGCCTGTGAAGGGCGTCTACACCAAAGACAATGCCATGAACAAAGCAAGGGAGCATACATTACTAATATCCGACCGGCCGGCCTATGTGACAATATTGACATTAGGTGAGTACAGACAAGAACCCGGTTCCGCAAACAAATTTTGAGGCTTGGGATTTTAAAGGGTAACTCGTGTCAAAGTTCACCATATAATGTTTGAGCTGTTTTTGACAAATGACTACGTCACTTTCTCATAAATCGGTAAGGTTTTCGAATCGAAATGCACATTTTCTAGAAATTGATGGTTTAATCTCGCCCGGACGGCTCGCTTCGATGCCGTTTTTGTTGATGACGTCACAACGTGAACATTTTCGCGGTCGCGGTGGTTTACATTCAGCCTTTTTATTATAAATCTAATCAAAAATGGAAAATTTGAGCTTTACATTTGTGATCAACAATTAAAAACGGACGTATTTCCGCAAAGTTGTAAATCACATCATAGTATCACTTTAAACCAAGCATCCTGGCAAAGACCCAGGTCTAGACCAAGACACTTGATTTGATGATGATGATGATGATGTTGATGACTAAAAGCCCTAAAAATGTCACAGCATGTACTGCCCAGCAAACGAGTGATTGAAATTCAATGGCCAACTCATGGTTAAAATCACATTTTTTGATCTTTTTTAAATTCTGGGGGGGTTTTTGCCCCTGCTCCCCCCTGCCAGCTGCGCCCTGCTTATAATGCTACAAAATGTGGGATTAACTCTGGTCAGTGGAGCAGAGCATTTTGAAGGCAAAATCTTCCAGAATTCGCACCAAAAACTTTTAGCTTTTGTGACGGGCTTATGATGCTTTGAAGCTTTGACCAGTTCGGCAGAGTGCTGTTGGAATTGGAATCAATTACCATTCTCACTATTTGCCTCTCTGGAAGAATATTTTCGCCATATTTTGCTTATTTTCCAAGCCTCTTTTTCAGTGCGAGATGCAGCAGCTCGGCTACCAAATGGCGAGGGAACGCGTGCGGACATCTGTGAGTTGTTAAAGGATTCAATGTACCTCGCTCCTGGGGTCACAGATTCACAGGTAAGAAAATATTTTAAAATGTAAAATGTAAAAAAGAAAGTACTAGGGAAATTTAAAAAAAAAAAAATTAAAATTAAAAAAATATATATATATTACAAAAAAAAGAAATAATTTTCAATCGATTGTAGTTTGATTGGTAGTTATCAGATGGCGCTGCAATCTGTGCTATCGTCTGCCGATTTTGAAAGTCTGATTTTCAGAAATTCGCCTCAGTTTTCAATACAGGTTATCATCCGAATTTGCACTCTAACTACAGTCAGTCCTGAAACCTTTCAGTAGACCACACATGAGCAACTAGACCAGTGCATCTGAGCATTTCTAACTGGTGCCCGTTTACACCTGGGCCTAGTATTAAGGCATGTGAGACAAAGATTTGCCTAGAGTTCCACGCCGACAGTGGAAATTGAACCAGGGACCTCTTGAGTGCTAGTCGAGAGTCCAAGCCACTGCACCACGCCGACAGTGGGGATTGAACCAGCGACCTCTTGAGTGCTAGTCGAGAGTCCAACCACTGCATCACGCCGACAGTGGGGATTGAACCATGGACCTCTTGGGTGCTAGTCGAGAGTCCAACCACTGCACCAGCCGACAGTGGGGATTGAACCATGGACCTCTTTACTGCTAGTCAAGAGTCCAACCACTGCACCACGCCGACAGTGGAGATTGAACCATGGACCACTTGGCCGCTAGTCGTGAGTTCACCATAGCGGTTATTGATGTACATTTTCAATTCATTTGCAGATTAATACTGTTGTAAGTGGTGCTCTGGATCGCCTTCATTATGAGAAAGATCCGTGTGTAAAATACGATGTAAATAGGAAGCTCTGGATATATCTTCATAGGAATAGAGAGGAAAATGAATTTGGTAAGTAAATAATTGCTTGCCTGATATTCCATTTCACAAAATGGACCTCTGATCAACTAATTCTGCTCAATTTTTATCGAAGCGACTTTTTTGCGGGAACTTTTGATTTTTGAGAAGTAAGCACTTTTATAATAATAATAATAATATTTATTAAATGAGAGTGCTACAATAACGAATAAAATCATTTCCAAAGGACTTTACAAAAGATAATATATATATAGAGACGTAAAATAAGTGTGACAGAAATAAAAGAAGTAGATTTTAGTACATTATAAAATACAATTTTTGGTGTTGTATTCTGCCTCTAAAATGTTGTTACAAATTCGAAAAACTAAACCTCTTTTTGGATTGGGCCGACTTCCTAATGTTGGTGATGATGTGTTGTGAAGTTCTCTCAGCACTGACGTCAGAAGGTCGCTTGCTGAGCATCTAAAACTTTTTGATGGCCATGGTTAGAGTGTGATACAAAGTGTATATTTGATTCATTCTGTTTCTAGAAAATGGACTGTCTGTCCAGTGTGCATCTCAAAAATTCGAAACGCAGAATTATTTGTTACTTTCCTTTAATTATCTCATTTCGTGTTTCAGAGAGAATTCACCAAGCTCAAGGTGCTGCTGCCAAGGCCAAGAAAGCGTTACAAAAACCCAAAACACCCAAAACTGTAAGTATGAATTTCTGTTGTCGCTTTCTCTGAAAGAAAAGTGCTGGTCTCCTCTGAGGTGGAGGTTCTGAGTCCTTGTCAGAATTCCTCGACCTGTTTTGAAAATGTCTCGGGTATTCCTGGAAAATGTTTTCCCCTAGGCCCTAGTTTCTGTGTCCATTGCATTACAACTTGTAGTCGTAGACACCGGTATTGTTTTTTAACTTAATAACCAAAAGTTGAACTATTAACTTTCCATATTCAGACAAACTTATTTGAAGTTAACCAAATGTTGAACTATTAACTTTCCATATTCAGCCAAACTTATTTGAAGTTAACCAAATGTTGAACTATTAACTTTCCATATTCAGACAAACTTATTTGAAGTTAACCAAATGTTGAACTATTAACTTTCCATATTCAGACAAACTTATTTGAAGTTAACCAAATGTTGAACTATTAACTTTCCATATTCAGACAAACTTATTTGAAGTTAACCAAATGTTGAACTATCAACTTTCCATATTTAGACAAACTTATTTGAAGTTAACCAAATGTTGAACTATTAACTTTCCATATTTAGACAAACTTATTTGAAGTTAACCAAATGTTGAACTATTAACTTTCCATATTCATACAAACTTATTTGAAGTTAACCAAATGTTGAACTATTAACTTCCCATATTCAGCCAAACTTATTTGTAGTTAACCACATGTTGAACTATTAACTTCCAGAAAACTAAAGAACCATCCACTCCAACGACTCCGGTCACTACCACACCAACCTCACTGCCCGACGGCCTCTCATTAGAGATGCCCAGCCCCACCCAACTCGCTGCTGCCGCCCAGAGCCCGAAGATACCCGGCGGGGCGAGTCCCAAGGGCGTTATGCTCAGCCCGAGAGTGCAGCAGATGAACCAGAAGGTGGTGTTCCCACAGAACGTGCGGGCGCTGAGTCAGAAGGGGAGTACAAGCGTGGCGGGATTATTACAACAGGTGAGTTCAACTCGACAAATAACTTGACGGTAAATCGCAAAGATTTTGTGGCTCTTTTTGGTGATTTTGCGGAATGTTTTTGAATTCCTGATTCGATACTCCATGAGGTTCTTTCAGTCCAAAGATATTTATTCTTGACAGGAATTCCTTCAGCATGTCCAGTAGCTTGGAGTTGACCCCTTTCCTCAGTGATTATTTTTGTAGTTTTGACACTCAGTGAGTACTGAGTTGAGTGATGCCATGGCAACGTGCCGGGTTTCCATTACTCAGCATTTCCGTTTTCAGTAATCAGTGTTGTGTCAGATTTTTCCTACTCGGAGACTTCCAGACAAGACTGGTTGCCGGACAAGACTGGTTGCCGGAAATAACTGGTTGGACTGGCTTCTGGACTAGACTGGTTGCCAGTCTCTACTGATTTGACCGGTTTTTGGACTAGACTGGTTGCCAGTCTCTACTGATTTGACCGGTTTTTGGACTAGACTGGTTGCCAGTCTCTACTGATTTGACCGGTTTTTGGAGGAGACTGGTTACCAGTCTCTACTGATTTGACCGGTTTTTGGACTAGACTGGTTGCCAGTCTCTACTGATTTGACCGGTTTTTGGAGGAGACTGGTTACCAGTCTCTACTGATTTGACCGGTTTTTGGACTAGACTGGTTGCCAGTCTTTACTGATTTGACCGGTTTTTGGAGGAGACTGGTTGCCAGTCTCTACTGATTTGACCGGTTTTTGGAGGAGACTGGTTGCCAGTCTACTGATTTGACCGGTTTTTGGAGGAGACTGGTTACCAGTCAAGACAGATTAGATCGGTTTCTAGACTAGACGAATTGCCAATCTTCACTGATTAGACAGGTTTCTGTACTAGAATTGCTTTCAGTCTAGATTGGTGGCTACCAAACTTGACTAATTGAATTTGAACTTGTGTTTAGAAAGGGAATAATGTGAATGTGAATTTGTGTTTTTTAGGCACAACAGCAACAACAGCAGCTACAACAACAACAACAACAACAACATCAACAGCAACAGCAACAACAGATTCGTGTCTCGACACCGGAAGTCGGCCAACCAGGATCGCCAAAAGTCATTCAAGGTGGTCTACAGACTTTAAAACAGGTCTCCGGTACTCAACAAGTTGTCGGACAGCGTTTAGCAATGTTCAATCAAGGTTCCGGAAAACCGGTCGCATTAACTTTTGTGCAACCGGCCAGTCCGGTCACTGCTTCAAAACCGCTAGCATTTAGTTTGGTGCAATCGCAAAAAGGTGGCGCTGACGGACAGAATGCTCAAATCATATTATCGCAAGATGGACAGCCGGTGACGACAACAGGACCAGCTTCCAGTACGTCCGCAATTGGGAGTCCGAAAGTCACTATGACTCAGATATCCGCACAAAGTTCGAAACCTGGAACGCCACCTGTGGGAACTGCTGTAACTAAACCGATGATGGCACGACTCATGCAGCACATGTCGTCGCCACAGGTTATGTCGGTCGGGAATATTCTCACAAACGCGATGGCAGCCGCGCAGAAGCAGGGCGCGAACCTACAGGGTGCTACGATAAAAATACAAGGTAGGTTGATGTCTTTTCAAGCGAGGTGAAATAATAATTATAAAACTAGTCACGTCTTGCAAGATCGATACAATTATTGTGACATCATTTGTTGGCTCTGTTGGGTTTTTACGCGGCAAAACGCCCCACTTTACGTCGTGTGACGTCATTCGAAAGCCAAAAGCAACAGTGTAATCAGCTGGCCTTAAAAAGTCATTGTGCCATCCCTTCAGCAAAACTCTACTTTGCCTTTCCAGCACAGTGCCATTTAACCCAGTTAATAAGGTTTAAAAACCACTTTGGTTGAAATATTATTGTGTCATTCTTCAAGGTGTTGGTGGAAAACCTGCTGGCGGAAAACCACTTCCCGGAAAACCACTTAGCGGAAAACCTCTCAGCGGAAAACCTCTCAGCGGAAAACCTCTCAGTGGCAAACCTCTCAGCGGAAAACCTCTCAGCGGAAAACCTCTCAGCGGTAAACCTCTCAGCGGAAAACCTCTCACGATAAGCGGTAGTTCGTCCCAGATCCAAACAGCGCAGACTGCTGCTCCAAAGTTGACCGTTGTTTCTCAGGCAGGGAACTCTATAGTCTCGTCCGTTTCCAGCGATGCTCTCCTCAACTCAGGTTAGTATTGTTAAGGAGCCACGGTGGTGCAGTTGTGTTGGTCTTCTGACTAGCGGTCATGAGGTCCCAGGTTCTATCCCCACTGCTGGCGTGAGACTCAAGGTATCTTTGCCTTACATGCCTAACTCCACCCAGTTTTTTGAATGGGAACCTGTCGGAAATCAGGATTATATTTCTGGATGAGTCAGTATTGATTGTAAAGAACTAACATTCCTGGCTCTTCACAGTCCCTTGAATGAGACATAAAACCAAGGTTCCTTGTATCTGGTGTCTATGCCAGGGTAGGTCAAAGACCCCACCAAGTGAGAAACAAGAGTAGCTTGCGTGGACTCTACCTCTGGTCAGAGAAGACCCCACCAAGTGAGAAACATGAGTAGCTTGCGTGGACTCTACCTCTGGTCAGAGAAGATCCCACCAAGTGAGAAACAAGAGTAGCTTGCATGGACTCTACCTCTGGTCAGAGAAGATCCCACCAAGTGAGAAACATGAGTAGCTTGCATGGACTCTACCTCTGGTCAGAGAAGATCCCACCAAGTGAGAAACATGAGTAGCTTGCGTTGACTCTACCTCTGGCAAGAGAAGATCCCACCAAGTAAGAAACAAGAGTAGCTTGCGTGGACTCAACCTCTGGTCAGAGAAGATCCCACCAAGTGAGAAACAAGAGTAGCTTGCGTGGACTCTACCTCTGGTCAGGGAAGATCCCACCAAGTGAGAAACAAGAGTAGCTTGCGTGGACTCTACCTCTGGTCAGAGAAGATCCCACCAAGTGAGAAACAAGAGTAGCTTGCGTGGACTCTACCTAAGGTCAGAGAAGATCTCACCAAGTGAGAAACATGAGTAGCTTGCGTGGACTCTACCTCTGGTCAGAGAAGATCCCACCAAGTAAGAAACAAGAGTAGCTTGCGTGGACTCTACCTCTGGTCAGAGAAGATCCCACCAAGTGAGAAACAAGAGTAGCTTGCGTGGACTCTACCTCTGGTCAGAGAAGATCCCACCAAGTGAGAAACAAGAGTAGCTTGCGTGGACTCTACCTCTGGTCAGATAAGATCCCATCAAGTGAGAAACAAGAGTAGCTTGCGTAGACTCAACCTCTGGTCAGAGAAGATCCCACCAAGTGAGAAACATGAGTAGCTTGCGTGGACTCTACCTCTGGTCAGAGAAGAGCCCACCAAGTGAGAAACATGAGTAGCTTGCGTGGACTCTACCTCTGCCCAAAGATGGAGTCATTGGGTCAATAAACCATAACACTCATTACGCAATGGAGGAGGAAAAGTAAGATCTGTGAATGCCCCTTGCTTATGGTATCCAATGGGAGATAACTCGGTCGCCCTTGCTCCCCATCGATAATCCTAACACCCCCTCCCACTGACGCTGTTCATCAAAATCGTTTGAGTGTATTTTCCTAACCAGATGTTCTAATGTAAATGTTAAAAAAGGACTTCATCACTTTCTTACAGGTGTGAATGTGACGTCAGGCGTAATCAGTCAGATCTTACAACAAGGCCTCACGGCCCAGCAGAACAAAATCAGTGGCGCTCAAATCAATATGGTGTCGCCCAACGTATTGACGACAACTTCCGGACAGAAGCTCGTCGCACCGGGTCAGGGTGGGATCGTAGTGACGCAAGTGGCGCCCGCAGGTTTTGCGTTAAAACCTGGCGCCGGTTCGAAACTAGTTACGTCTTCACAGCAAGGGGGCGCTGTCCCAACGCAGATCATTATGCAGCCTTCCCAAGCCGGTGCTCGGATGATAACGCCGTTAACTGCCTCAGGTTGGTATTTTTTTCTTCGAGTTCTGCTTCAGCTCTGGTTGGTGTGCCACTTTGGTTAGGTGCCGATTGGAACTTTACTTAAACTAAGGCCTGCTCAGGCTGAGTCGTAGTTCCACCTATCATAAAACCCCGTGTTTTTTCAAGACCCGTGTCTTCGCCGTGTGTCAAAAAACCCGGGGCGCACTTACACCTATCAGTGGTGTTAGATAATGGTAAATAGCCCTGGCGACAGGTGCGCTGTAGATAGGGAGCTCTCCTGTGTTTCTTTCCCGTTGGAGGGGAATTTCGCATGCGCAATACAGAGGCAACTACACCGCGCCATCTGTCGCCGGATCTTAGAACTTGCAATTGCCGTGTCTATTCAGATTCCACCTATCAAACAACCCGTGTTGAACACGGGTCTAAATTAGCCCCCGATTAGCCCCATCGAGCTGGATGGGGCTAATAGACACGGGGATTTGACACACGGGTCTATTTAGACACGGCAATTCATAGGTGTAAGCGCAAAAGACACAGGGATTTGATAGGTGGAAGTACGACTTAAGTCCTGCGGTCAGCCAACAAAGTTCTCCTCAAAATGAATTTACCTGTTTGATGTTTTTGCCTTATATCATGTGAATACAACTAAATGAGCTGATACGAAATGTTTGCAGCTGATTTTAAGGTTTGTATGGTCACTGAGGGTGAATCAACATGAAAGATCACTTTGAATCAATCCGTACTAATATTTCTAAGGACGTGGAAACTGATGGAATGCAAAATCACAAGCAATGTGCAGTCTCAGTGCGTTGTAGACATATCATCTGTAGGGATATTTTTCCAAAAAAATCATTTCCAACGTAACACGTTAACTCTTTCCTTTCTACATTTACAGGTGGAAAGCCCGGTCAGAACATACAACTTCTAAAAACTGTCATATCTCAACCTGGCGGCAAGCCGGCGCAGACGACATTTCTCATTACTCAAGCCGGCGTCCAGCCCTCTGTCAAACCGGGTGGCCCCGGTACGCCACCTCCACGAGGAAAATCACCGCCGTCCACTAAATCAAAACAAGGGCCAGTTTTTGCACGGATTATAACGCCCCCGCCGGGAATGGGGCAGACATCTGGGATACGGATAGCGACGGTTTCGTCGCAAGGACAGTTGATAGCGCCCCCTAATGTCAATGTGATACAGAGTGTAGCAAAGATGGAAGAGAACGGCCCGGCCAAAACTGGCGATTGAAAGTTTTGATTTCAGTTGTTGTTATTTTCGACATGACAGGAATAGGTTTTTTGGTGATTATAGATTCTGATCTCTTTGTGGTTCTAATCTAAAGTGTTTGAAAACAGCATTTTTATGATTTTGAGGCTACAACAGCCCACAGCTGCAGGTGCACAATATAGAAGGCTGTACAAATACAAATCATGACATGAGGAGAGGTGGTACAATGATAGCATGGTGTCCGTAATTGTACTGCCTTACCTTATATCATTTCCGAAAACAGGACATCATCTGATGAGATAAAATATCCTAAAAGAAGCATGGATTCTCTTACTGCTTATTATTTCCCCAAACCGGTCATCATCTGATGAGATACTTGAAACAATTTAGGACATTAGCTCAGGTAACGTGGTACAATTATGGCCTCAGGTAACATGGTACAATTATGGCCTCAGTTTGCATTCATGTGTACTTCCAGCTATTTTCAACATTGTGGGGGCCATAATTGTACTGGGGCAATCTTCTGATGGGATGCATGATACAATTTATGACATTAGGTAAAGTGAGGTGGTACAATTATTATACATGGTATAAATTATAACATCAGCTCAGGTAACATGGTACAATTATGGCCTCAGTGTGCAATCATGTGTACTTCCAGCTATTTTCAACATTGTGGTGGCCATAATTGTACTGGGGCAATCTTCTGTTGGGATACATGATACAAATTATGACATTAGGTAAAGTGAGGTGGTACAATTATTAAACATAGTACGAATTAGGACATTAGCTCAGGTAACATGGTACAGTTATTGCCTCAGTGTGCATTCATGCGTACTTCCAGCTATTTTCAACATTGTGGTGGCCATAATTGTACTGGGGCAATCTTCTGATTGGATACATGATACAAATTATGACATTAGGTAAAGTGAGGTGGTACAATTATTAAACATAGTATAAATTATAACATTAGCTAAGGTAACATGGTACAATAAATTATAGCCTCAGTGTGAATTGATGTGTATTTCCAGCTCTTTTCAACACAGGTTATAATTGTACTCGGACAATAATTGTAATGCTTTACCTTACATTTTGGTATCAAACTGAAGGGATTTTTCGTTTTTGAAATGACAAAAATTGCAAATGTCGCTTTGACGACTATTTGTCACTCAAGGGCCTAGTTGGTGCTGCTCTGTCATTGTTTTCGTGTAAAATGAGTGATAGCATGATAGGAAGTTTGTAAAAAATTTCTTTTGATCTCAGACAATTTTTTATTTTTTCAATGCATGTTGAGAAACGCTGATTTTGTATTGCAAAACTATGTGTTAAAAATCAGAAAATTATATTGAGTCGTCATGATGAAATGTTTGACTAGCAGAAATTATTGATATTTATTATTCAAGAAGTTTCAGCTTCCTTTAACCTTTTAGTTACTAAAAAAACGATTTTGCCCGCTGAGTACCTCGTTATATTCCTGTAGCAATTCTGCTGAAAACATTCTGTACATTTCGTTTTGCAGAGCTTGTAAAGTCTGTATGTAAATGAAGGTAACTCAATCAACGCTAATTTCTGCTTGCTAATTACAAGATCTGTTATGCGATGGCGCTGCAATCGATCGAGAATTTTTCTGCTTCGGCGAGGAAAAAAGGAAATATGGAAATATCGTAAAAATCTCCAGTACTCCAGTAGCTGAAGGGTTAACAGCTGTCTGTAGGGCTTTTGCCCATTGTGATGTTAATATATAATACGACAGGAATATATGGTGTTTTTTTTTGTTTATTATTCTGTTCTGGCTTTGTGAAAGTAGCTGAGAGGCAGAAATAGCATTCCGCGATGATGAGGTCACTGCAGCTGCTGCCCTCTATTTCCCCATTGCTGAATTACAGGCAATGTCGGACAAACATGCGGTTTCGTAATGGATTAAGGCTTTCTAACTGGGGCAGTTAGATTCAATATGGCACATGTCCGAGTGTTGGAAATACTACATAATTGTTCTGAATATTTTTCTCTCTGACTCTATGGTATCATTCATGCTAAAAACAATGCAGGGTCAAAGATAATTGTCTTTGAAATAAGCTCAAATGCGTAGAAATAAGTGTCGATGTCCGATTGTCACGTGACTAAAACGTCATCAATATCTTATGCAAATGACCTTGTGAGCTATAAATAGTAACTTCGCGGAATGCTATTGTGTCTTAAAATTATCTATTAAATCCTAAATGCACAATTTTGGAAAGTTTGAACTAATTCAATGGATTATACTGAAGGGATTGTAATAATGAAATGGTAAATGTTGTCCTTTTCGCTGAAGAAAAACACCAAGGTCATTTATGCACAAAATTTAAACATGATTTTCATGAATAAATACTATAGGAATTTTGCAGTAAAGTGGAACCATCCTTAGCAGACACCTCTCTATTAAGGACACCTCTCTATTAAGGACCTCTCTATTAAGGACACCTCTCTATTAAGGACACCTCTCTATTAAGGGCACTAGTTTTGGTCCCAAAATGGTTGTTTCCCTTCAATTTGACCTCTCTAATCAGGACAACCCTCTATGAAGGACAGAACTTCTCAGTCCCAAGGGTGTCCTTAATAGAGAGGTTCCATTGTATTGGATTGAAATCTGTTCTAAGAGCATGGCAATTTTCATCGAACAGACGTTCCAAACATCAGTTGTTTATAATCGTTAAAATATGCAGAATTAACCAAGGTGATGTAATGCATCACTTGGAAGACGTTAACCCCTCCAGCCTTGAATCACGCTTTGTAGAAAATGACACAAGGTTGATACATATGTATCCGGTTACACTTTAGGGAGGCCTCTAAGTAGTAAGGTAAGCTAGTACAATTATAGGCCCAGTACAGTATAGCCTTTGTGCATATTAATATGCACCGCCACCTGTTCTATACACTGCAGCGCTATAACTGTATCACTCTACCTTACTTCAGCAATAGATTCTGATCTATCCTTGAGAATAGTGTAACTGTGTACATTATCTGTACACTGAAGCAGCTATAATTGTTCCTTGACTCGAAGTGTACCATGTTACCTTATTTCAAGTGTGGATTTTGATCTATTCTGGAGAATAGATTAACTGTGTACATTCTCTGTACACTGTAGGCTATAATTGTACCAATTTACCGTATTTCGAGAAGATATTCTGATCTATTATTGGGAATAGTTTAATTGTGTACATTTTACGTACACTGAAATGTATTGTACATTCTGTATTAAATGTGTATAGTGAATATGTACAGTTTGAATACAACTATCTGAAAATTTTACCAAATTATTTCTAATTTATTTCAACTCTGATTACCAATGTCCCCTACTGTCTTCTGTCACCTCCCAACATCTCAAGCCATCACCAACCGTCTTCTGTCACCTCTGAATGTGAATGTCCTATACTGTCTTCTATCATCTCCCAACATCTCAAGCCATCACCAACCGTCTTCTGTCGCCTCTGAATGCGAATGTCCCCTACTGTCTTCTGTTACCTCCCAACATCTCAGGACATCACCAAACGTCTTCTGTTGCCTCTGAATGTGAATGTCCTATACTGTCTTCTGTCACCTCCCAACATCTCAGGACATCACCAAACGTCTTCTGTTGCCTCTGAATGTGAATGTCCTATACTGTCTTCTGTCTCCTCCCAACATCTCAAGCCATCACCAAACGTCTTCTGTCGCCTCTGAATGTGAATGTCCCCTACTGTCTTCTGTCTCCTCCCGACATCTCAAGCCATCACTAAACATCTTCTGTCTCCTCTGAATGCGAATGTCCTATACTGTCTTCTGTCTCCTCCCAACATCTCAAGCCATCACCAACCGTCTTCTGTTGCCTC
This sequence comes from Lineus longissimus, assembly GCF_910592395.1. NCBI lineage: Eukaryota > Metazoa > Nemertea > Pilidiophora > Heteronemertea > Lineidae > Lineus > Lineus longissimus. The sequence goes on along the minus strand of NC_088325.1, from coordinate 1,575,640 downwards.
TGAATGTGAATGTCCTATACTGTCTTCTGTCTCCTCCCAACATCTCAAGCCATCACCAACCGTCTTCTGTTGCCTCTGAATGTGAATGTCCTATACTGTCTTCTGTCTCCTCCCGACATCTCAAGCCATCACCAAACGTCTTCTATCACCTCTGAATGCGAATGTCCTATACTGTCTTCTGTCACCTCCCAACATCTGAAGCCATCACCAAACGTCTTCTGTCACCTCTGAATGTGAATGTCCTATACTGTCTTCTGTCTCCTCCCAACATCTCAAGCCTTCACCAACCGTCTTCTGTCGCCTCTGAATGAGAATGTCCTATACTGTCTTCTGTCACCTCCCAACATCTCAAGCCTTCACCAAACGTCTTCTGTCGCCTCTGAATGAGAATGTCCTATACTGTCTTCTGTCACCTCCCAACATCTCAAGCCTTCACCAAACGTCTTCTGTCGCCTCTGAATGTCCTATACTGTCTTCTGTCACCTCCCAACATCTCAAGCCTTCACCAAACGTCTTCTGTCGCCTCTGAATGAGAATGTCCCCTACTGTCTTCGGTCACCTCCCAACATCTCAAGCCATCACCAAACGTCTTCTGTCGCCTCTGAATGAGAATGTCCTATACTGTCTTCGGTCACCTCCCAACATCTCAAGCCTTCACCAAACGTCTTCTGTCGCCTCTGAATGAGAATGTCCCCTACTGTCTTCTGTCTCCTCCCAACATCTCAAGCCATCACCATACGTCTTCTGTCGCCTCTGAATGAGAATGTCCCCTACTGTCTTCTGTCACCTCCACACATCTCGAGCCATCACCATACGTCTTCTGTCGCCTCTGAATGCTAATGTCCTATACTGTCTTCTGTCACCTCCACACATCTCAAGCAATCACCAACCGTCTTCTGTCGCCTCTGAATGCTAATGTCCTATACTGTCTTCTGTGTCCTCCCAACATCTCAAGCCATCACCAACCGTCTTCTGTCGCCTCTGAATGTGAATGTCCTATACTGTCTTCTGTCACCTCCCAACATCTCAAGCCATCACCAACCGTCTTCTGTCGCCTCTGAATGAGAATGTCCTATACTGTCTTCGGTCACCTCCCAACATCTCAAGCCTTCACCAAACGTCTTCTGTCGCCTCTGAATGAGAATGTCCCCTACTGTCTTCTGTCTCCTCCCAACATCTCAAGCCATCACCATACGTCTTCTGTCGCCTCTGAATGAGAATGTCCCCTACTGTCTTCTGTCACCTCCACACATCTCGAGCCATCACCATACGTCTTCTGTCGCCTCTGAATGCTAATGTCCTATACTGTCTTCTGTCACCTCCCAACATCTCAAGCCATCACCAAACGTCTTCTGTCGCCTCTGAATGTGAATGTCCTATACTGTCTTCTGTCACCTCCCAACATCTCAAGCCATCACCCCACGTGACTTCATCGACGAGTGTGCGAAATCCTTTTGTTCGGCCTCATTCAGCCTTTTGCCCCGAGAGGGGAGGAGAATGGCTGCTCCCCAGCTGTCCCGTTCGAGGAGGCAAGACCACAATTGATTTTTAAGCCTTTAAGCAGTTAAATTGTCAATGTTTGACCGCGATGCATCAAATACTGCGTGGGGTTGCGAATCTGAAATTTAGATTATGTTATTTCGGAGAGTCGGACAAGTAAATGGTGAAAAATAAACTGGTAGTTGACCACGGAAATTTTTTGATAATCGACAAATTAGACAGACTTTGATATTTCCACTCTTTTCAGCCAACTGGCAGAAAAACTCAAAACACGCCCCCTATTACCCAATTAGCAAAATTCGAAATTAATTTTTTCATCAAATAATTTCTTTATATCGGTAGACTGCCACAGCTAATATTTTTCAAAACCTCTCCAAATATGTACTTGAGAGTTAAAAACATGCACTCGTCTAATTTTTCAAAACCTCTCCAAATATGTACTTGAGAGTTAAAAACATGCACTCGTCTAATTGATAGGCCTAGTTCATACATTAGAAATAGCGTCGTTAGCTTTCTTGAGACGTTTGCTTTGCCCACCCACCCACCCCAGTTCTCCGTCCTTTCGCTTTTCTGCTTTTGCAGATGTCGTGCTCAGTTCCTCCCAATACTCTTCCTCATGAGCACACGATTGGATGGAGGGTAAACCGGATGGAGTCACGTGGGGTGCTATCACACCAAACGTCTTCTGTCGCCTCTGAATGTGAATGTCCCCTACTGTCTTCTGTCACCTCCCAACATCTCAAGCCATCACCAAACGTCTTCTGTCGCCTCTGAATGAGAATGTCCCCTACTGTCTTCTGTCACCTCCCAACATCTCGAGCCATCACCAAATGTCTTCTGTCGCCTCTGAATGTGAATGTCCCCTACTGTCTTCTGTCACCTCCCAACATCTCGAGCCATCACCAAATGTCTTCTGTCGCCTCTGAATGTGAATGTCCCCTACTGTCTTCTGTCACCTCCCAACATCTCAAGCCATCACCAAACGTCTTCTGTCGCCTCTGAATGCGAATGTCCTATACTGTTTTCTGTCACCTCCCAACATCTCAAGCCATCACCAAACGTCTTCTGTCGCCTCTGAATGCGAATGTCCTATACTGTCTTCTGTCTCCTACCAACATCTCAAGCCATCACCAAACGTCTTCTGTCGCCTCTGAATGTGAATGTCCCCTACTATCTTCTGTCACCTACCAACATCTCAAGCCATCACCAAACGTCTTCTGTCGCCTCTGAATGTGAATGTCCCCTACTGTCTTCTGTCACCTCCCAAACATCTTAAGCCTTCACCAAACGTCTTCTGTCACCTCTGAATGCGAATGTCCTATACTGTCTTCTGTCACCTCCCAACATCTCAAGCCATCACCAACCGTCTTCTGTCACCTCTGAATGAGAATGTCCCGTACTGTCTTCTGTCTCCTCCCGACATCTCAAGCCATCACCAAACGTCTTCTGTCACCTCTGAATGAGAATGTCCCGTACTGTCTTCTGTCTCCTCCCGACATCTCAAGCCATCACCAACCGTCTTCTGTCACCTCTGAATGAGAATGTCCCGTACTGTCTTCTGTCTCCTCCCGACATCTCAAGCCATCACCAACCGTCTTCTGTCACCTCTGAATGAAAATGTCCCGTACTGTCTTCTGTCTCCTCCCAACATCTCAAGCCATCACCAACCGTCTTCTGTCGCCTCTGAATGTGAATGTCCTATACTGTCATCTGTCACCTCCCAACATCTCAAGCCTTCACCAAACGTCTTCTGTCGCCTCTGAATGCGAATGTCCCCTACTGTCTTCTGTCACCTCCCAACATCTCAAGCCATCACTAAACATCTTCTGTCTCCTCTGAATGCAAATGTCCTATACTGTCTTCTATCACCTCCCAACATCTCAAGCCATCACCAACCGTCTTCTGTCGCCTCTGAATGAGAATGTCCTATACTGTCTTCTGTCACCTCCCAACATCTCAAGCCTTCACTAAACGTCTTCTATCACCTCTGAATGAGAATGTCCTATACTGTCTTCTGTCACCTCCCAACATCTCCAGCCATCACCAACCGTCTTCTGTCGCCTCTGAATGAGAATGTCCCGTACTGTCTTCTGTCTCCTCCCAACATTTCAAGCCATCACCAACCGTCTTCTGTCGCCTCTGAATGTGAATGTCCTATACTGTCTTCTGTCACCTCCCAACATCTCAAGCCATCACCAACCGTCTTCTGTCGCCTCTGAATGAGAATGTCCCGTACTGTCTTCTGTCTCCTCCCAACATTTCAAGCCATCACCAACCGTCTTCTGTCGCCTCTGAATGTGAATGTCCTATACTGTCTTCTGTCACCTCCCAACATCTCAAGCCATCACCAAACGTCTTCTGTCGCCTCTGAATGAGAATGTCCCCTACTGTCTTCTGTCACCTCCCAACATCTCAAGCCATCACCAACCGTCTCCTGTCACCTCTGAATGCGAATGTCCTATACTGTCTTCTGTCTCCTCCCAACATCTCAAGCCTTCACCAACCGTCTTCTGTCACCTCTGAATGTGAATGTCCCCTACTGTCTTCTGTCACCTCCCAACATCTCAAGCCATCACCAAACGTCTTCTGTCGCCTCTGAATGTTAATGTCCTATACTGTCTCCTGTCTCCTCCCAACATCTCAAGCCATCATCAAACGTCTTCTATCACCTCTGAATGTTAATGTCCTATACTGTCTCCTGTCTCCTCCCAACATCTCCAGCCATCACCAAACGTCTCCTGTGTGACAGAAGACGTTTGGTGATGGTTTGAGATGTTGGGAGGTGACAGAAGACAGTATAGGACATTCGCATTCAGAGGCGACAGGAGACGGTTGGTGAAGGCTTGAGACCCGGATGTGACTAGAAGACAGCAGGGGACAGAAGACGTTTGGTGAAGGCTTGAGATGTTGGGAGGTGACAGAAGACAGTATAGGACATTCTCATTCAGAGGTGACAGAAGACGTTTGGTGAAGGCTTGAGATGTTGGGAGGTGATAGAAGACAGTATAGGACATTCACATTCAGAGGCGACAGAAGACGGTTGGTGAAGGCTTGAGATGTTGGGAGGTGACAGAAGACAGTAGGGGACATTCTCATTCAGAGGTGACAGAAGACGTTTGGTGATGGCTTGAGATGTTGGGAGGAGACAGAAGACAGTAGAGGACATACTCATTCAGAGGCGACAGAAGACGTTTGGTGATGGCTTGAGATGTTGGGAGGTGACAGAAGACAGTATAGGACATTCACATTCAGAGGCGATAGAAGACGTTTGGTGAAGGCTTGTGATGTCGGGAGGAGACAGAAGACAGAATAGGACATTCACATTCAGAGGAGACAGAAGACGGTTGGTGAAGGCTTGAGATGTTGGGAGGTGACAGAAGACAGTATAGGACATTTGCATTCAGAGGAGACAGAAGACGGTTGGTGATGGCTTGAGATGTCGGGAGGAGACAGAAGACAGTATAGGACATTTGCATTCAGAGGAGACAGAAGACGGTTGGTGAAGGCTTGAGATGATGGGAGGTGACAGATGACAGTATAGGTCATTTACATTCAGAGGCGACAGAAGACGTTTGTTGAAGGCTTCAGATGTTGGGAGGTGACAGAAGACAGTATAGGACATTCACATTCAGAGGCGATAGAAGACGTTTGGTGATGGCTCGAGATGTTGAGAGGTGACAGAAGACAGTTTAGGACATTTGCATTCAGAGGTGATAGAAGACGTTTGGTGAAGGCTTGAGATGTTGAGAGGTGACAGAAGACAGTTTAGGACATTTGCATTCAGAGGCGACAGAAGACGTTTGGTGATGGCTCGAGATGTTGAGAGGTGACAGAAGACAGTTTAGGACATTTGCATTCAGAGGTGATAGAAGACGTTTGGTGAAGGCTTGAGATGTTGGGAGGAGACAGAAGACAGTATAGGACATTTGCATTCAGAGGCGACAGAATACGTTTGGTGATGGCAGAAGATGTGTGGAGGTGACAGAAAACAGTATAGGACATTTGCATTCAGAGGAGACAGAAGACGTTTGGTGATGGCAGAAGATGTGTGGAGGTGACAAAAAACAGTATAGGACATTTGCATTCAAAGGCGACAGGAGACGGTTGGTGAAGGCTTGAGATGTTGGGAGGTGACAGATGACAGTATAGGTCATTTACATTCAGAGGCGACAGAAGACGTTTGGTGAAGGCTTCAGATGTTGGGAGGTGACAGAAGACAGTTTAGGACATTTGCATTCAAAGGCGACAGGAGACGGTTGGTGAAGGCTTGAGATGTTGGGAGGTGACAGATGACAGTATAGGACACTTGCATTCAGAGGCGACAGGAGACGGTTGGTGAAGGCTTGAGATCTTGGGAGGTGACAGAAGACAGTATAGGACATTCGCATTTAGAGGTGATAGAAGACGTTTGGTGAAGGCTTGAGATGTTGGGAGGAGACAGAAGACAGTATAGGACATTCGCATTCAGAGGTGATAGAAGACGTTTGGTGAAGGCTTGAGATGTTGGGAGGTGATAGAAGACAGTATAGGACATTCGCATTCAGAGGTGATAGAAGACGTTTGGTGAAGGCTCGAGATGTTGGGAGGTGATAGAAGACAGTATAGGACATTCGCATTCAGAGGTGATAGAAGACGTTTGGTGAAGGCTTGAGATGTTGGGAGGTGATAGAAGACAGTATAGGACATTCGCATTCAGAGGCGACAGAAGACGTTTGGTGAAGGCTTCAGATGTTGGGAGGTGACAGAAGACAGTACGGGACATTCACATTCAGAGGCGACAGAAGACGGTTGGTGATGGCTTGGGATGTTGGGAGGTGACAGAAGACAGTATAGGACACTCGCATTCAGAGGCGACTGGAGACGGTTGATGAAGGCTCGAGATGTTGGGAGGTGACAGATGACAGTATAGGACACTTGCATTCAGAGGCAACAGGAGACGGTTGATGATGGCTTGAGATGTTGGGAGGTGATAGAAGACAGTATAGGACACTCGCATTCAGAGGTGATAGAAGACGTTTGGTGATGGCTTGAGATGTTGGGAGGAGACAGAAGACAGTAGGGGACATTCTCATTCAGAGGCGACAGAAGACGTTTGGTGAAGGCTTGAGATGTCGGGAGGAGACAGAAGACAGTATAGGACATTTGCATTCAGAGGAGACAGAATACGTTTGGTGATGGCTTGAGATGTTGGGAGGTGATAGAAGACAGTATAGGACATTCTCATTCAGAGGCGACAGGAGACGGTTGGTGAAGGCTTGAGATGTCGGGAGGAGACAGAAGACAGTATAGGACATTTGCATTCAGAGGAGACAGAATACGTTTGGTGATGGCTTGAGATGTCGGGAGGAGACAGAAGACAGTATAGGACATTTGCATTCAGAGGAGACAGAAGACGTTTAGTGAAGGCTTGAGATGTCGGGAGGAGACAGAAGACAGTATAGGACATTTGCATTCAGAGGAGACAGAATACGTTTGGTGATGGCTTGAGATGTCGGGAGGAGACAGAAGACAGTATAGGTCATTTGCATTCAGAGGTGACAGAATACGTTTGGTGATGGCAGGAGATGTGTGGAGGTGACAGAAAACAGTATAGGACATTTGCATTCAAAGGCGACAGGAGACGGTTGGTGAAGGCTTGAGATATTGGGAGGTGACAGATGACAGTATAGGTCATTCACATTCAGATGCGACAGAAGACGTTTGGCGATGGCTTGGGATGTTGGGAGGTGACAGAAGACAGTAGGGGACATTCTCATTCAGAGGCGACAGAAGACGTTTGGTGAAGGCTTGAGATGTTGGGAGGTGACAGATGACAGTATAGGTCATTTACATTCAGAGGCGACAGAAGACGTTTGGTGAAGGCTTCAGATGTTGGGAGGTGACAGAAGACAGTATAGGACATTTGCATTCAAAGGCGACAGGAGACGGTTGGTGAAGGCTTGAGATGTTGGGAGGTGACAGATGACAGTATAGGACATTCGCATTCAGAGGTGATAGAAGACGTTTGGTGAAGGCTTGAGATGTTGGGAGGTGACAGATGACAGTATAGGACATTCGCATTCAGAGGTGATAGAAGACGTTTGGTGATGGCTTGAGATCTTGGGAGGTGACAGAAGACAGTATAGGACATTCGCATTCAGAGGTGATAGAAGACGTTTGGTGAAGGCTTGAGATGTTGGGAGGTGATAGAAGACAGTATAGGACATTTGCATTCAGAGGTGATAGAAGACGTTTGGTGAAGGCTTGAGATGTTGGGAGGTGATAGAAGACAGTATAGGACATTCGCATTCAGAGGTGATAGAAGACGTTTGGTGATGGCTTGAGATGTTGGGAGGTGATAGAAGACAGTATAGGACATTCGCATTCAGAGGTGATAGAAGACGTTTGGTGATGGCTTGAGATGTTGGGAGGTGATAGAAGACAGTATAGGACATTCGCATTCAGAGGCGACAGAAGACGTTTGATGATGGCTTGAGATATTGGGAGGAGACAGAAGACAGTATAGGACATTCGCATTCAGAGGTGATAGAAGACGTTTGGTGAAGGCTCGAGATGTTGGGAGGTGACAGAAGACAGTATAGGACACTTGCATTCAGAGGTGATAGAAGACGTTTGGTGAAGGCTTGAGATGTTGGGAGGAGACAGAAGACAGTATAGGACATTCGCATTCAGAGGTGATAGAAGACGTTTGGCGATGGCTTGAGATGTTGGGAGGTGATAGAAGACAGTATAGGACATTCACATTCAGAGGCGACAGAAGACGGTTGGTGAAGGCTTGAGATGTTGGGAGGTGATAGAAGACAGTATAGGACAATTACATTCAGAGGCGACAGAAGACGTTTGATGATGGCTTGAGATGTTGGGAGGTGACAGAGGACAGTATAGGACAATTACATTCAGAGGTGACAGAAGACGTGTGGTGAAGGCTTGAGATGTTGGGAGGTGACAGAGGACAGTATAGGACAATTACATTCAGAGGTGACAGAAGACGTTTGGTGAAGGCTTGAGATGTTGGGAGGTGACAGAAGACAGTATAGGACAATTACATTCAGAGGTGACAGGAGACGGTTGGTGATGGCTTGAGATGTTGGGAGGTGACAGAAGACAGTATAGGACAATTACATTCAGAGGTGACAGAAGACGGTTGGTGAAGGCTTGAGATGTTGGGAGGTGACAGAGGACAGTATAGGACAATTACATTCAGAGGTGACAGAAGACGTTTGGCGATGGCTTGAGATGTTGGGAGGTGACAGAGGACAGTATAGGACATTCTCATTCAGAGGCGACAGGAGACGGTTGGTGAAGGCTTGAGATGTTGGGAGGAGACAGAAGACAGTAGGGGACATTTGGGTTCAGAGGTGACAGAAGACGTGTGTCATGGAATATACAATGAGCCATCACAGAATCTCTAATGGGATCTGGTGTAAAACATACTTGGGCCGATTAACGATTCTCTGACAAAAACCTTTGGCCCCAAATTTCTGTTTCTTGAAATAACTGAAAATTTTTTTCCATCAATATATTTATTCTAATAAAATGTCTTATGTACAAGGTAATTGCATCGGCAATGGTATGACCATATCAATGATGTATGAAAGGCTGGGTAAGGTTGGGTTTACATGTCACTTTACATAGAGTTCAAGCTTACATATGATTGAACATAAGCTCAAGGGGCAAAAGAACTTGTCCTCACATGGAACAAGAAACATGGCTGAGGGTGAGTTTACATAGAGTTTGCAGTGAGTTTACATAGAATTCCAAGGTGTCATGTGTAAGAAGTCACTTTAAGATTGATAACATAAGGGCCAAAAGAAATCGTCAACATATGGAACCAGAAACATGGGCGAGGGTGAGTTTACATAGAGTTTGCAGTGAGTTTACATAGAGTTTGCAGTGAGTTTACATAGAGTTTGCAGTGAGTTTACATAAAGTTGTCACTTTAAGATACATGTAGAACGAGGTGTTTTCAAAAAGCGGGCTACATATGATTCCCAATGTCACTTTTCACCCTCGTGTCATGTTTTCAATACAAAGTCAATTAACGAATCCTGTGTAACCTGGCCTAAGGTTGTAACTATATAGAGTTCAGATTCTCACAAGTGACGACACTGTACACTTTTCAATGCAGGACATGAATTGAAGAACGAACAAATCATTTCCAAAGAGCGGCCTACATACGATTCATGATGTCACTTTTCACCCGCACCTCTTGTTTACAGGCCCAAGCCAGTTAACAAATGAGATGAGACAACGTGAATCCTATGTCAATCCAGTCTTAAAGGTGACACTTCAAGATTACAAAAGACCCTGAAATATCTGTAACAGAGAAAACACTCGTGATGTGGTATTGACAAATTCTCTCTGAAGAGCACGAAATTATGATAGCAATATGGTTATATACAATGAATTGAAACCGACATGATATAAATGCATTCCATAAATTATCTATATATTCAACCACACATATAAGGAGGAGTACAGTAGAACCTCTCTATTAAGGACACCCCTCAAGACTGACAACTGACAAGGTAGGGGCTCCACTGTAGTTCGAAGACGGTAATGTTTCTTGACATTTTTAAAGTGAAATTTGAAAGGACAAGTCTGTGAACAAATTGAGAGCCTCATTGCCTGGTGGTTAACACTGCTGGCTACCATGCAATAGGGCCTGGGTTTGATCCCGGGGAGAACCAAGGATTGTGTAGGAGCCTCATAGCCTAGTGGTCAACACTGCTGGCTACCACGCAATAGGGCCTGGGTTTGATCCTGGGGAGAACCCAGGATTCTACAGGAGCCTCATAGCCTAGTGGATAACACTGCTGGCTACCACGCAATAGGGCCTGGGTTCGATCCCGGGGAGAACCCAGGATTGTACAGGAGCCTCATAGCCTGGTGGTCAACCCTGCCGGCTACCACGCGATAGGGCCCAGGTTCGATCTCGGGGAGAACCCAGGATTGTATTCCTGCAAGGCTTTCAAGGAACTACAACTTCTGCCTCTTCTCAGTCCTTCGACGAGACTTAAAACCGAGGTTCCTTGTATCAGGTGTCTTAGCGAGGGCAAGCAAAATCCAAAACCCTACCAAGTGAGAAACACTGGTAGCTTGCGATGTGATGCACCTTTGGTCAAAGTTGGAGTCACCCAGCCAAAAAACCCTATTGGGACCTAACTGTAGTGGCACGCAAAAATGCTCAGCCTGCCTTGGTGGAGGAATAGTTCCTGGAAAAATCACCTCCAAGTGCAGACCGAACGCTGAAGAAGAGGTCAACACCACTGGCTACCACGCAATAGGGCCCAGATCCGATCCTGGGAGAATCCAGGATTGTGTGGGGGCCTCATAGCCTAGTGGTTAACATTGCTTGCTACCACGCAATAGGGCCTGGATTCGATCCCGGGGAGAACCCAGGATTGTATAGGAGCCTCATAGCCTAGTGGTTAACATTGCTGGCTATCACGCAATAGGGCCCGGGTTTGATCCCGAGGAGAACCCAGGATTGTACAGGAGCCTCAGGGCCTAGTGGTTAACACTGCTGGCTACTAGGCCTAGCTCCTGCCTATAGTCCACCTTTAATCTGTCCTGATATCAACTACGAATGAATCCCATGCGTCTTTTCGTGTTCCGTAGCCTTCCGCACAAGTACAGCACCCGGCCGCAAATGGTCCTTCATCCGTCGTAATTGTTTAGCTGCACTATCCTGAACAAGTCGGTTTAATTCTCCTGCTGTGTACCCTAGCAACATCTTCAGATCACACACAAACTTATAGACAAACCTCTTGCCATGAACCTGCAAAATAATTGTGAGAAAAAAATTATCAAGATACTGGGTGTTAAAAAACAATCTTGGCAGTTTTAAAGTTGAATAATTTTTTCAAGAATCTGATGCAGCTCCATGAAATGGCAAAAAAAGTCGATGTTGCTTCTCATATTGTGCTTTTCTAGTGTGCAACATCTTAAAACCCCTCAATATTTTCCCAGATCTAACCTGAAACCTTTCTTTAGAACATAGATGAGCTGCGCAATCAGTGCTACAACCGACCAGCTCCCATTTAAAGACCCAGGTGGAGTGAGGCTGGCAGGGCAAAGCGACCTGCCCAGAGTCTCACAGTGGTAATCAAACCAGGGACCTCATGACTTGAGCCACTACACCACCCAACCCCACGAATCCCTAAGACCTCATTGATGTTAGCTTCCTCATCCATCCTTACCTTGGCAATCATATCCCCGTCGTAATAATACCGCAGTGCTCGACTCAACTTCTCATACGTCATGGTCGGTTTGTTTTTTCGCTGCCCCCACATCTGTGCCACCATCTCAGGATGGTTGAGTTTAAACTCACCCTCGTCACCGACCCAATGGATGACTTCACGACATTCCTTGTCGGTCAGGAGCTCGAGGAGGAACTGCCAGAGCTGTATCTGGCCATTGTTACCTGGAAGAGATTATGATATGAATCGTTTAGCAGGCTCAAAGATAGGCCATCACGGGATGGTAGAGTTTGAATTCCACCTCGTCACCGACCCAATGGATGACTTCACGACATTCTTTATCGGTGAGGAGCTCTAGTAAGAACTACAGTAGAACCTCCCTTAACGGACACCTCTCTATTAAGGACACCCTCTATTAAGGACACTAGTTTTGTCCCAAATCTGTTGTTTCCATTCAATTTGACCTCGCTTATCAGGACACCTCTCTATTAAGGTCAGCACTTGTCAGTCCCGAGGGTGTCCTTAATAGAGAGGTTCTACTGTAGTTGTTTTGAGTTAGTTAAGGGGTGCTCGTTGTTATCCGCTGTTCTTTAGATATGGTAACCTCCCAAAGGTGGCCTTACCTGTTCTGTTCCCTGGTAAGGTACGCTCCTCCCCTGCCACCCTTAGCTTGTATATTCTTGGTTTTTCACTCTTGGCGAACGAACGGCTCAATTTACCTGCTGAGAAAATGAAAAATAAAACTAGTTAAAGGGTAACTCGTGTCAAATGTCACCATATAATGTTTTAGCTGTTTTTGACAAATGACTACGTCACTTTCTCATAAATCGGTAAGGTTTTCGAATCGAAATGCACATTTTCTAGAAATTGATGGTTTAATCCCGCCCGGACGGCTCGCTTCGATGCCGTTTTCGTTGATGACGTCACAACATGAACATTTTCGCGGTCGCGGTGGTTTACATTCAGCAATTTTATAATAAATCTAATCAAAAATGGAAAATTTGAGCTTTACATTTGTGATCAACAACTAAAAACGGACGTATTTCCGCAAAGTTGTAAATCACATCATAGTATCACTTTAACTGTTGCAAAAACTCTGAACGCTTCAAACATATTGATAAGGTCCTAAAGCCCCTCTAATATCGTATCTGGTGTCTATACCAGAGCAAGCAAAGACCCCACCAAGTGAGAAACATGAGTAGCTTGCGTGGACTCTACCTCTGGTCAGAGAAGATCCCACCAAGTGAGAAACAAGAGTAGCTTGCATGGACTCTACATCTGGTCAGAGAAGATCCCACCAAGTGAGAAACATGAGTAGCTTGTGTGGACTCTACCTCTGGTCAGAGAAGATCCCACCAAGTGAGAAACATGAGTAGCTTGCGTGGACTCTACCTCTGGTCAGAGAAGATCCCACCAAGTGAGAAACATGAGTAGCTTGCATGGACTCTACCTCTGGTCAGAGAAGATCCCACCAAGTGAGAAACAAGACTAGCTTGCGTGGACTCTACATCTGGCCCAAGTTGGAGTCACCAGGCCAATAACCCCAACTGGGGCACAACCATAGTGGCATGTAAAAACACTCATCCCGCCTTGGAGGTGGAATACTCCCTGGAGAATAACACCTCTAAGTGAAGAGCGAACGCTGAAGAAGAAGAAGAAGATACGAACCTCTTTTACTTTCTGCAGCGAGATTGTCTGGGTTACTTGTTGAGACAGTGACTGTGGTGATGGCCTGCGGTGTGGGCTGCTGAACTACAGCTGAAAGATGGGAAAACAAATTAAATCACACAGCTTTTTTAGCGGCTTTATTTTTAACAGCAGGGACATAGGGTAGAACCTCCCTTACTGGACACCTCTCTACTAAGGAGACCTCTCTACTAAGGAGACCTCTCTAAGGAGACCTCTCTACTAAGGAGACCTCTCTACTAAGGAGACCTCTCTACTAAGGAGACATCTCTACTAAGGAGACCTCTCTACTAAGGAGACCTCTCTACTAAGGACACCTCTCTACTGAGGACACCTCTCTACTAAGGAGACCTCTCTACTAAGGACACCTCTCTACTAAGGACACCCTCTCTTTTAGAGATATCACATTTGGTCCCAAGTTGGTCATTTCCATTGAATTTGAACTCTGTAATCAGGACACCTCTCAATTAGGGACAACATTTGTCAGTCATAATGGTGTCCTTAATAAAAACATGCTGTTTTCATTGACGAATGTTCACTGATGACTGTATCCTGAATTCTTGAATCACGAATAAAACGACTGACTACTCACCAACAAATTTACATTTCCTGAGAAGTTCCAAATGCGTCCAGAAGACGTCGCCTCTGTCATACGGGATGTATTTTATGAACTGATCGTGATGTAATCCGCACAACTCTTTCCCCGTCATCACAAAGTTATCAATGTCGACGCCAGCGAGAGTGAATTCTTTTATGGCCCACTGGATCCAGTGGCGTACGTGGACATGGTTCCATTGGTAAGGATCTAAAAGGACAATTTAGTTGCTTTGGTTGGTGCAAAATACTGAAGCGGTCAAAACCCCATTTCTGTACTTGGGTGGATCTATCCTTTGGATTTTGACTGACATCTTAGTTCTACCTTGCGGTGTTTGATGAGACAACTAATACCTCCAGTTTGGTATCAATTCTCTGAGGCCATTGCTGATGAGCTTTTCTTGGGGAGCGTTACGAGCTGCTGAGGACTAGTGGCTTGGACGCTCTCCTGGCGGTCAGACATGCTCAGGTTAGCCCTGATTGAACAGCCCATCTGAGAGTTCGCCTGCGATTTCTGGATACACCGGGGTTCAAGAGTGAAGTCAGACGACATCTCTACCGCGGTGATATCAGACTATAAACCCAAATCTTTTACTATTCGATTCGTTTTTCTTTAACGATAACCAGCATGGGCAGTTTTTGCAACAGGGCACAGTAGGCCTCTCAATACCATCATTTGCTCAAATCCCCCAAACATGGTTGTCTATCTCAAAATCCTAGCCACTTTTTGGTCAGTTTGCTGTTCCGAAAAAGACCATTCCCCTCATTGGACCCCTGCAATCTAAATTAGACGTCTTCTCAACAACGGACATCTCTAAAACTTACCAAACGGTATTTTTAATCTCTCCTGTTCTTTTCGGAAGTTTTGGTCGACGATCCATCGTGTGACGTGATCGGCCTCCTCAGGAAATGGGATGACAAGTTTGGAGCCCGGCTGACTGTGGGCCACTGCAATATAAATCATAATTAGGTTTTTTTTACAACAGGGCCTAGTTATTAAAAACAAGCTTGTCACTAACACTGGAGTTAACTTGACGTTAGGTCTTCTGGGTCTAAAGGCCTGACTGAAAGATATGATGCTAAGTTAGCACTAGCATCAGTGACAGAACATGTTTTAAACAACCAGAAACTATTCTGGGGGGGGGGGGGGGGGGGAAGGACGCATCTTATCGATCTAAAAGCATTAGCAAGACAATTCGTGACACTTTGGGTGACTATAGATTTCCCTCAATTTAAAACTACACTCTTCACTTCCACTGTCAAGGGTTTCATATCTCAACTAAGGCCCTTTCCCTTGGGTTTTGATTCCTAAAGCACGACCCACATTGACAACAGCCTGAGTACTGAGAAAGTAACGTAGCACGCAGGCCCGCAGTACTTACCTGGTGGTGCTGGCTGTGAAATTGGCGGCGCCGATTCGATTTCTTCTTCAGTCTGTTTCAAGATGTCCACGATGTTTATCTTTGGTTTTATGCCGGGTTGCGACTTGATCTCGACATTAATCTGCACCATGCCCTCACCCTGTACGCACTGCTCCACGAGGTTCTTGTCTGCATCAAGCTAGAGGGAAGAACATAAAAGTGAGGATAGAAAATCTTCCAAGAAAGAGAACAGAACATGACACATGACCATTTTTAAACAAAGTCACCAAACAGGTATTTTTTTATGATTTTCTCTGAAGACTGAGGTAGTACTCGCCTCCCAAGGGTAAAGGAAACGTGATCTAATGATCTCCAAAAGCAACCTTCCCAAGCACAATGTCTTCCCCAACTGTTTCCCAAATGATTCAAGCAAACAACATTTACCACCTGGCATCTGGATAACACTTTTAAAAGGCCACAACTGCTAAAATTTCATACAACCCAGCCAATACCTGCCCACAAGACCTGGAAAGCCCTTTTTTAATAATCCAGGTCAAAATCTCATTTTCTACCCAGCCAAAACAAACTGTGGAGAACCATGCACCCACCTCCAGCTGATCCTGTAAGTAGAAATCATGATCCTTTAACGAACACTGCAACTTCGACTCGAGCAATTTCCGTAACGTTGACAACGGTTCAGCAATATCCATGTGCTGAACAACAATATTCTGGAAGGCGGGCGCCGGTTGAAGCGCACTCTCAATACCGTCATTGATTTCTTCACCTCCGACAAGTTCGCTGTCGCCCGAGACTATGTCGTGGATGATGGTTTCTGGTTCGACCTCGAGCTGTTCTTCGACTTCCGTAATGATCATGGGCGATGGATCTTGGTCACCTTCCATGGTTGTGCGATGAACCTCGCCAGTCGCAGACACGGAGATGAAAATCCTAGGACGCAAAGTATTTTTATTTCATAGGGTGCGATTTCATGTCTAATATCACTCATAATACAGTGAACACCTCTCTATAAGGGACACTCTCTCTATCAAGGACACTAGTTTTGGTCCCAAATTGGTGCTATCAATTTGACTTCTCTAATCAGGACACCTCTTTTTTAAGGACAGTCCCGAGGGTGTCCTCAATAGAGAGGTCCTACTGCATTCCTTTGTTCAGTATTATCCAGCTTCCCCTGGTCGACACTAAATCAGAGCCAAAGCTATTTCAACCTGCAAGTCCAACCCATGGTACTACCTACATGTAGCAGGTTATGTAACCAACAGACCATGGCATTAGACGACCCCTGCTTTTCTTATTTTGGGCTGATTTTACCGTGATTTCATTCCATCACACCAAACATCTCACACACAGGGGAACCTCCCTTAGCGGACACCTCGCTATTAAGGACAACCTTTCTATTAAGGGTACTAGTTTTGGTCCCAAAATGGTGGTTTCCATTCAATTTGACCTCTCTTATCAGGACACCTCTCTATTTAAGGACACCTCTGGTCAGTCCCAAGGGTGTCCTTAATAGAGAGGTTCTACTGTACTGTACATGCGAGTTGCCCCGAAAAGGTGGTGGGAAAGATCTATATTTTCAACAATACGTAGATACATACTCTTGTGACTCGGAGTCCGCGCCGTGAACCATCCCCTCTGGAACCTCATCTTCTTCCACCTTGATCTGTTTGATGATTTGAGTCTCGACCTCATCATCAGCATCCGCTGACCGCTTCATCCTGAAAGTTAGAATGCAATATTTATAAATCGTATCGAATTATTCTTGTCCAACCAATGGGATTTTAATAAGAGAAGAAAATGGTGTGAAAATTGCCTAGGCTCAAATGACAATGTGGACAAAATATTGACAGGATTGGACTACTACTGTGCAATCAGTTGTAACGTTACGTGATATTGTATTGCCAATTCTGCGTTATATTGCCATCTTCGTCATAATGTTAATTCAATCACAATCTTCTCATGACGTTGCGATACAATATCATCATGCAATCAGCAATGTTTACTGAAAGTGAATGTCAAAAATTTCTCTACACAATACATGAAAAGATGAGTTTTCAGTGTGTCACCCAGTTCAAATCTTTACACAAACACACAAAGCATCAGATACTAGGGTTAAAATGTACAATCCCCGATCGGAAATGAAGTAAATGATCGCATTCATCAACTATAAATCCATTGAACAGTGGTGTCACTGGTGTTTCGTTAGTCAACCGATGACCTTTTTTGGGGTGTGATCGGGGATTGTAAACTCGTTCCGATACTAGAATATCACTGCCCACAGGTAAACAGGGTAGGCCTATATCCCTTCAAAGGGCAAATACATAGCAACTTGTGTACAAAATGTACAGTGTACATTTTGTATACAAATACACAAGGAGCCTGACCCATTTTCACGAGGGATCAAAATGGCGTAATTCCACACAGAAATACCATTATTTAACGGTGCGATTGGCGCCAAAGCAGACCCTTAGATACATTTGACATCAGTTCAACATAAGACGCGAGTTTCGGTGCATAAATTAGAATCATTTTGAGCGTTATTTTAGTTTGTTGTCTGCTATTCACGCTCTGCGATTTGCGCCATAAACTTCCGGCAAAATTTCAACATCCGGAACGGGACGACCAGTTTTTCGGCTCAAATTACCCAACCAATACGAATCTAACAAAGCTGTTATTACTAACCTGATATCCGATAAAAATCTACTTTGCTTTACCACCAGTTTGATTGCGTTAAATAGCTTAGAATTTGAGAAAATTCGATGTTTGTTAGCAAACGGAAATGGCAGACAAAGCGAAGGGCAGGAAATAGCAAGATCACGTGACACCTTCGGGTCATACTGTACAGCGTCAACAAGCGTCCACCAGCGTCCACCAAGTTCAAAGTCATCAAAATTAAATCTGATGGTCATAAACGAAATAAGACATTTTCCACATTTCCTAAACGTTTCATGACATTTTTGTGCTAAATTAGCAAGTTGTTGTCTAAAATGTACCGGCGTCCACCACCAAGTCGGCGGCCATGTAGGATTTGACTTGGAGGAAATGATAGGGCTTCCCAATACTACTGGAGCCTGTAATTTTAGATAACATCTCCCCTATCTTACACCCAAATGACATGAAATTTTGAGAAAATGTTTTTTAATGTGTACTTTTTCGTTTATGGCTACTAAATTTTATTTTGATGATTTTTAAACCTGGTGGAAGCTGGTGGACGCTGGTTGACGCTGTTTAGGATTTCTTCTCTCGTTGAAATTCGTGTCTTCTCGCGTGAAGAAGCCTGTCCAAGTTGTCGGTTTTTGTAAATTTGCAAGGTAGAAACTTATCAAATTCACCTAATTTCAAAAACCAAAATGAAAGCAATTAACCTTCACTAGAATCTTCATGTGTTTGGTGATATATTTACGCTAAGTTTTGTCTGAAACAATTCATGTCGACGAAATCTACAGCCTCTAAAGTTGGCAAAAGTTTTGACCTCTGTTGGTGAGATGTGTACATGAATGTTCAGGTAATGTACAGGTAATGTACAGGGTATCACTTTACCATACTAATGTATGGAATAATTATTGTTTTGCCAAATTGTCATGGCTAAACTTGTTCAGTTGCTTGTGGTGGTCGTGGATTGGAATGGTCGTAAATATTCTAGGCAATTTGGGTGATCAAAATTATGGCAAACCAACCATTAGGCCTAGGCCTATAATCACTAGTATCACTATCAGCCCTATGATTGAATGAAGCGACCTCCACTTCACTGTCCATTGCTTGTCAATTTCAGATCATGTTGACACAAGTAGTTGTTGGAAGCCTGCGCTCCGCTGCCAGGAGATGTGTGGCGACGACATTGAGACGCAACATTGGCATGAGTGCCGTGGTGTACCAAAAGGTCAACATGGACCCGATTCAAAAAGCTTTTGTTGACAAGATCCATGCTTATGCAACAAAAAGCAAGTAAGTAGCGTGTCCTTGAGAAGACCAGTGTTTTCGACTCCACAAGGGCATTTGTCGGGGCATCCCACCCTACCTTGGTAGCTACCATCCTACCTTGGAAGATTCACCCTTGTCCCTACCTTGCTTTAGAATTTTGTAAACCCTTCCTCAGTTTGCTGGCCACCCTAATTGCCTACCTCGTGTTGCAGACAAGCTAAACTTCAGGGAACCCCGAAGACATCGATCAAGGTGTTTGAAATTGTCTATTGAAAAGCATCAGCTGAGTTTAAAAGATATTCATTTCCTGGTAAAAGTGATAATTCTTAATGACCAAACTCTCAAAATGTTGCAATATTCTGATTTCCAGGGCAGCTGGCGGCAAATTAGTGGAGGTGACTCCAGAATTTGAACAACAGATGAAGTCTGATTTGTTGAAAATAGAAAAACAGTACGGAGCTACTGGAAAAGATATGACCAAATTCCCAGAATTCACTTTCACAGGTATGTGGCATGTCAGTTTTTCTCGTGTGCTGGCTTCAGTGTCAGGGGTCCCAACTTCCCAAGATACACACCGGTATGTGTGCCAAAATTAGCTTGTGCCAAAATAAGTGGGTCAAAATGGCAAGAAAGTTTTTCTTTTTTGTTCTTGACCCTCCTGAAGTGTTTTCTTGGGATTAGAATTGCCAAATAATGTCCTTCTGATCCCAAATTGAAGTGTTGTTTAGAATGTGAAAGCACATACAAAAAAATATATTTGTATTTAGTTATTTCAAACTTTGCTCAATAATCTCTACCTTGTCTATATCTCGCGTTTTATTTCGTCTTCACAGATCCTGAACTAGAAAAAGTCGACCTTGGCCTAACACAGGAGGAGATACAGGCACAAATGGAAGCCAAGACGAAGACGAAATTAACGGAGGATGTGGAGGAAGGCGGTCAGGACGAGGAAAATATACCGTACTTCGATAAATACTAGAAAGATGCCTATGGACATTTTGTAAATTAGATATACTGTGTAGGCGCCATGTAGCCAGTTTGCTGCGTCTGCTTCTGATTGGCCTATACACGGGATATGGACCTTTTGTGCAGGGGCCGCTCAACTGGCTTAATAGCGTCAAGACAGTCAATCAACTATTTGTAGACAGCAGATGGACTGTGGAGAAAATGTTTTTCCTGACTTTTTGTATCTTGAAAAATATAGTGCCTTGACGTTGTAGAGATTTATCAATCCGATTCAACTGGTTTGGCACACTTTCCCCCAAAGAATTCTGACTACATGTAGCTATCTCGGAACGAGTTAAATCCCAGACCCTGATGTATCGATCTGAATAATTTTGGCCAGGAATAAGTTTTCTCTCCAAGCTGTCGCAGTCTTCAAGAGTTGAAATGAGTTGTACAGATTGTATGAATAGTACGAGTGGAAGTACTGAAGTTACAGAGTGAGAAGATTTGAAAACAGGCAAAGTGTAGATTTTCCCCTATCTGATAAGTTCTATATGATCGGATATGGAGTGTAATTGATTTGAACCATCTTTGAATCCATCTGTGCAGTGACTCCTTTGTGTCATAACATCTTAAAGGAATTGAAGACTTGTGACATAAGTTATGTAGCGTTGCGATTACTTTGTGTAAAATAAATCATAAAAGTTATATCTTGTCATGTTCATTGGTATCATTTGGTCTACAATCGGGCCTACCCATCTGGCCTACCCATCTGGCCTACCCATCTGGCCTCACAATCTGGCCAGATTGTGACAGTGAAGATCACCAAGAAACAGCCATCCTTCAGCAGCAATCTTTAATGGCGAAGATTGACCACAGTAGTTCAATGCACAGGAAGCTGTCATGATTTCCAAGGTTGGACCTGCATTGCAAAGACTTTCATCATAGAGAGTGAGCCTTAGAACAGCTCCTGTCCGATTTTACAGCACAACACAAAATAGGTTATGACTTTCATAGCACCTGGTTTATGTGTCATAGTTTACCTGTCACAAGCACAACTTTAACTTAAGGGTTGACCATAGGGAGTTTCATTTTGGCTAGGACATGAAATCCTAAAGCAATCAGAACTCCTTCAAAATGAAGTGAAAGCTAATTCAAGGGTGGGAGGCTGTTCTCTAGAAAGCAAAGAACTGACTCTCACCCTTGAAAGTGGTATTCACTTCGTTCTGACAGAGTACTAATTGCTTTAGGATTTCAGGTTTGAGCCAAAATGGTGGACCCTGAGGTCAACCTGATAGGACATAGGCCCAATCATAGGGGTGAAAAGTATATACTTCTTGTTCTTCACCTCACCTATGACAAGTCGGCCCTTCGCCAGATATGCGTGTACCACCTAGGTACGGGGAATGAATGAGAAGGTCTTGATTGTGACAGTTGTAAAGGATATAGAAAATGTCAACGTACCCCTGTAGTTCTTCTCGTGCCTGTTGAGTCTGCCA
This sequence comes from Lineus longissimus, assembly GCF_910592395.1. NCBI lineage: Eukaryota > Metazoa > Nemertea > Pilidiophora > Heteronemertea > Lineidae > Lineus > Lineus longissimus. The sequence continues at coordinate 1,553,914 of NC_088325.1, read as the reverse complement.
GCCCCATGCTCCGGTACCATTGTCTCCTGATATGCATCAATCTTTGAGATGATTTTCCGCCACCACATAGCATGGACTCATGTCAACGTACCCCTGTAGTTCCTCGTGCCTGTTGAGTCTGCCAGCCCCATGCTAGGCCTACGGTACCATTGTCTCCTGATATGCATCAATCTTTGAGATGATTTTCCGCCACCACATAGCATGGACTCATGTCAACGTACCCCTGTAGTTCCTCGTGCCTGTTGAGTCTGCCAGCCCCATGCTACGGTACCATTGTCTCCTGATATGCATCAATCTTGGAGATGATTTTCCGCCACCACATAGCATGGACTCTTGTCCTTTGCCAAATATGGCCCTTCTACAGCCGGTGTGAGGAACTGTATGTTAACTGACCAGGGTGACCTATGCTGGTAGGTCCGAGCGGGTGAATGGGACTCACAAAAAGACTACATTGCCTTTTTTTTAAAGCCAGCCTTGTTCATTTCAATGCTCCTCTATCTTGGATTGGACATTTCCTACTGTAGGCTATTGAAATGAATGATTTTAGTCATCGCAGCCTGAGATCATAATCACATGCGACAACGTTTCATTGTTTAGAGTGGTCATTCCAGATTCCTGCACCGTATGGCCATGTGGCCAGTCGTTTGGGGTCCCAGAGAGAGCAGTTCTGGTGGACATGCTCTGGTGCCTAGTGGTGCTCGTCAGCAAAATCAGCCCAACCTCAAAACCCCACCACATTCTCGGATCGTAGCCTGAACCTCTCCAGTACGCAGAATCCACCGAATTTTGAAATACACAAAAAATTACAAACTTCTTGTTGGCAATGTGTTTATTTGTTGTCAAATTTCAGGACTGTACAACACCTTCTAAAGATATTAACAATGTGACCATGATTTGCAACAGAACATAAACAAAGTACTTACATGACAGATGAGAGGGAATTGATTATAAATACATAATTTGTTTTTTCAGTCATTTGACTTTTTAAGCGTTGAGTGCAACCTTGGCCATTTCAGGCCAGTTAAAGTCAGGAGTGGCACTGGCTGAGCTTCAAACCCATGACCTCTTGATCACAAATCAAGACGTTCATCCACTAGGCCACCACTCTCCTAAAAGGGATATTACCACTACACTCAGACCTCCCTTAGTGGACACCTCTCTATCAAGGACAACCTCTCTATAAAGGCTAACGCATTTGGTCTCAAATTCATTGTTTACACTGAAGTTGACCTCTGTAATCAGGAAACCTCTCAATTAAGGATAGCATTTGTCAGTCCAAAGGGTGTCTTTAATAGAGAGGTAATGGAGACCTCTGTTGTCAGACATGAAAGGAGTTTTGAGACAGATCCTGAAGTTACACCTGCCAAACCTCACTTTCTAATTTGTAACTTTGTAAAAAGGGCCATTTTCTGTTTTGTTACAGAATTCGAGACAGATCATAGAATCACTTGACAACTTCTGTGATGAAAATGAAATGTTGCTTGAATACATGCAAATGTACATTCGTGAAGAGTAATGATGGCAATGGTTTAAAGTGTATAATCTGTTTCAAAATTAACTAATAAATGCAATTGATATTTAACCAATTTAAAATGAAAAAAAAACCACCTCCAGAGCAGTAGAAATTGCAGAATTTCAAGCAGAGAGACCTAAACGTATTCATGGGATGACAACTGCCGAAATAGAGCAGTAAATTTCTTCTCTAAATTTCAGCGGATATGATTCAAAGGGAGTCTATTAGCAAGTGCCACGTTGGTCAGATTAAGTTACATTAAGTTGCCAATAGGGGTCTCTCAGTCTAACAGCAATCGAAACTATTCATGCTTGCATGATGAATAGGTTTTAAGCTGAATGATTCACCTCAAGTCAAACTCAGCACATAAGTGGCCTACAGATGATAACCTTGACCCCCTAGCTTCTGCCGATCGTCCCTCTTAAAAAGACATGCAGAATTACATATTCCATTGTTGCGGACTAGCATGACACAAGCAGACAGTGCTATACAGACAGGAACAAAAGTACATTGGGCACATGCTTTGTTATTTAGAATGGACAGGTGGACATCCTAATGCTGATGTATAGCCAATACAAAAATGTGCCCGAGTGGTAGTTCCCCCTCTGGAGCCTCAAATGATGCAGGAACAGAACAATTTGAGCAGAAAAAGGCCTGCCAGTTATTTTTGAACAAGTTTTATGCCTTCCACACCCTCCACAACTTTTAACAATCTCAATGCTCAAATGTTTAACATTCAACAATAAATTCTAAAAGCATACCAAAATGAAATAATCACCAAAACCACCAGGTGGATAATAAATACAATATACGATAGTCACTTATGATTACGCCCTAGTAGAGGGCTAAGGCATTGAAAATACAAACAGGTCGTGACAGAGTTTGAAGATCCGGGGTAAAAGATTGACATTTCATGAAAGTCCTCGGGTTCCCTAATTGAAATAACATAGCACTGGCATGCAAATGATACCGGGGAGAATCTCCCAAGAATGATAGCGGAAAAACCGCAGAGTCAGTCTCGGAAGTCAGACAAGCATTTGTGGTTCAGATATTTTGCGAAGTGCTTGTAAATCAAAGTCGGAAAGCGCTATGACTTAAAAAGATCCACGAGTCATTTTCCCGTCCGTCTTGACGACTTGAAACGGGAAAACCCAACCGAAACCGCCTACTTTTGCAAAAGCAGATCACCCATTTCCCCTTTAAGTATCTAATCACCCAGTTCCCCTTTAAGGACCTAATCACTGTCGCTACTACTTCCACTGGTGGAGCCAGAACTACCGCTGGAACTACTTTCACTGCTACTACCACTCGAACTACTACTAGACGAGCTTTCTTTTCGACTCCACTTCTTAATAAATTTCTGAACCTTCTCGCTCCCGATGGTAACTTCCGGTTTATTGCGTTTCTTCTTCTTAGCATAGGTGGAGCTACTAGAAGAGCTGCTTGAACCAGAACTAGAGTCACTATCGCTATCGGAACTACTACTCGAGTCGCGTTTGCGTTTCTGCTTTTTACCACTAGGCGGTGTTCTTGACGCAACGAAATCAGTTTTATTAGTACTACTGCTTATTTTCCGTTCACTAATATCATCAGCGGTTAGCGACTTTGGATTTTGTAGGACTGGGGCACCAAAAACATGATCAATTTCAGCCATGAAACTTTCAACTTTATCGTCAATTTCCGGTTTCGTTTCCATTGGAAATGGCTCAATTTCGGTCGTCGAATCGGCGATATTCTCTACACTCACATCCTCGTTAAGATCTGGCGGAGCAATATCCGGCGTCCTCGGCATTTTAATATCCAATTCCCCTTCATTCAACTCGGGCGTTTTCGGCATTTTAATATCCAAACAACGTGTGACATCATCAGGCTTTTCAGTCATTTTAGCGTCTGAACTTTTGCTATTTTCTTCCTCGTCACCGACCGACACGTTGACCTCAGCCGTATCAAAGTCTCCATCCTTTTCAACCAGTTTAGCGTCTTTTTCAGCAGTTTTGTTCGGCGGTGGCAAACTCCGGCCCTGATTCAGAAGACTTTTACTCAGCCTCTCCGGAATCATTGCAGGTACCGGAATACGTCGCACCTCGATACTCGTCCTAACAACGTTAACATCATCATCGGACGACAATTCCTCATCATCCTGCGCAGCCACCATAGTTGGTTTCGCGACGTACTTTGCATCGACCTTCAAATTTTTCGCAGGCAGGAATTCCGAACGAACAGACCCCGTCTTCCCTGGTGCATATTGTGGCCGTCGGTTTTGGCGACCGGCAAAGTAGATACCTTTCTTTCCTTGGGGGCTTGGGTCCCTATCCTTCAGCTTATTAGAATCCCTTCCCTTTCGTGAGCCATCTGCACCAAACCTACTACTGTCCAACCTATCACGGCTACGCGACCTTGACCTACGCTTGTCACGGCTATGCGACCTTGACCTCCGTCGATCACGAGTCCTTTCACGACTTTTTGACCTTCGAATGTTTCGACGATTAGTCTCATTCCTCTCTCGCAAATTTGCGCTTTTTTCACCATATTTTTCATCGGACTTTGGTCCCTTTTCAGCTGACCTTGACCTGTTCCCTGACCTTGCTTGAGCTGATGACCTTGACTTTTCATCATGTCTAAAAGATTTAACCCCTTGAGATCTTTTGTCAGATCCTAGGGGTAATCTTTCCCCAGAACGTGGACGGTCATTATTGACTTTTTCCCTACGGTCACCAGATCTAGGCCTTTCATTTAGCCTTGACCTTCGATCACCCGACCTTGACCTATTATTTGGACGCTGATCATTATCTTTCCAAGAATCTTTCCTATCAGGCACATTTTTTACATCATCTCTACCTTGTTTTCGATCACGTGGTCTTGATCGTAAGTCACTAGATTTCAAATCACGATCATTCGACCTTCGCCTCTGATCGTTTGACCTTGAAACGTTGTTATTTGACCTTGACCCTTGGCCATTTGACCTTGAACTCTGGTCATTTGACGTCAACCTCAATTCACCAGATTTCCGTCTCGAAAATTCCTCAGATGTTCGCTTTACATTAGATTTGGAATCATTTAAGTGTGCATTGTTGACATCTCTCTTTGACCTCCGGTCATCTGACCTTGACCTTTTACGACTAAGGTCACGACCCACATTCGACTCCTTCCTGTCCTGTTCCTTAGGCCTTGATTTGATATCCGATCTCGCCCTTTCCACATCCTGCGACCTTGACTTGTCATCCTTTCTCGACCTTTCCTCTTCATTTGACCTTGCCTTCTTATCAGCTGACCTTGCCATCCTGTCATTTGACTTTGACCTGTGCTTCTTGTCATTTGACATTGGCTTCTTATCCTCTGACCTTGACCTATCTTTTTCCTCGTCTTTTTTCTTTTTCTTCTTCTTCTTCCTCTTCTCTTGACTCTTCTTCTCGTCACGGTCCTTTCCCTTTCCTTCTTTCTCTTTGTGGTGTTTTTTCAACTTTTTGTGCTTCCTAAAAAAACAGACAAGAAATTAAATCCTGGCATCTACAGGACAGCATCTGTTATATCATCGAAGGAATAGTGAGAGTTGCTTACAATGTCCAGCGTTCTCCACAAGGCCATCTGTCAGGGTTTCCCACCCCACCTTGGCAGCTAACCACCCTACCTTGGAAGAGCCACCCTACGTTGCTCTAGAATTCTGTAAAGGGTTTCGCTAGGGCCACCCAACCTCAAAATGCTGGCAACCCTACCTCATGTTATACACTTGTAAAGCTGCTTGAATATCAAGGGCAGCACCCAACCTTGAGAAAACCATGTGGAGAACCTGATATGGTGCCCAGCACTTCCACAACACTTCTTTTCATTCCTAGAAAACTGATTATTTGCAACACACAGCTAACTTACTTGTTTTTCTTTGACTTGTCCCTGTGAGATCTGGCATCAGGTGGTCTGGAGCCATCAGAAAATTCATCGGGATAGAGTTCCTGGAATCCGCTGTGACCCCATCTGCAAGTAAATCACACCATGATTAGTTTAGAATGCAAGTTCATCGGTTTTTGTCATGAAATCGAGAATCCTTTTCTCAGTTAGTCCGTGTTGCCGGTGGGATGAAGAAAGGGATAAGAGAGAACTGCCAGGTTTACAAGCAGAGTTCTGCACAGGCTTATCTCAAGGTAGGGTGGTACACTCCAAGAAGTTTTCCCAATGTGCAACACACAGCAGGATGGCCAGCAATTTTAGGTAGGGTGGTCCGATAGAAACCCATTACAAAATTCTAGGGCAACGTATAGTAGGGTCACTGACACTTCCAACCTGGGTCGGTAAGCTGCCAAGGTTGGTTGTGACGCCCCGACAAATGACCATGAGGAGTACACTGATAAGTGATGTATAGGATAGACCAATTTTTTCAATACAGCCACGCAGAACCTGAATGTCAAGAAGGAGACCAGAGGTAAAATCCTTGCTGAGCACATGTCACGCAGGATCATTTGGTGAGCGTGCTTTCACTTTCAGTGTACTGGCTCCTCGATCATGGAAGCACTTTTAGCAGGGTTGGAAAAGCGCTATATGAATTCGTTTCGCACTTACTTATCAGGATTGTTATCTTCTGCCTCCATGAGCTTTTTCTGCCAAAATGTTTCGTTTGGTTCACGATCCATGTGAGCTTTGGGGACTTCCTTCACGCGAGAATGCATACGATTCCAGTCAGGCGACCTTGAGCGCGACCTGCAATGTCAAATTAGGAATTCAGTTTCATAAACATCTTTGGATTGATATGTCAGATACTAATAGCGCTTTTCACTATCTACCGTCTCAAAGCGCTTTATAATCACGAACATTATCACCCAGCCTGTCCAGAAACCTTTCTGGAGAACCAAGGGCAGCCAAAATCCAGCGCACGCGAGGACATTTCAGACAGGGAGAGAGTTACAAATCGGCGCTGGTCAGGTATCAACTCGGGACCTCTTGATGACAAGCCAGATGCTCAACTGTTGTGCCAACACAAGAAATTAAGATTGTCTGTTTAAGAGGAGCCCCATAGCCTGTGGTTAACACTGATAGCTACTACGGAATAGGAACCCATGATTAGCTAAAGATTATCTTATTTAGAGGAGCCTCATAGCTAGTGGTTAACACTGCTGGCCATAATGGTAAGCAACCCAGAACCCAGGTTTGTTTGTCCGGATGTTTTAACAGACAACCTCGGATTTCAAAAGTTTAAAAGAATGACTTTATTGGCTAAAACTGTACAATAATACCTCAGTATTAAGGACCCTTGGAACAGACAAAATGTTGTCCTTAACAGAGAGGTGTCCTGACCACAGATCAAAAATAGAAATAGCGGCAAAATCAGTGTCTTGGTACACAAGCGTTCATTACTTTACAGCTAAAATATAAGTGTCCTAAATAGGGTATTGTCCAGTAGGGCTACGTCTGAGGGAGGTTCCATGGTATAGACCCATGACAAAATAACTAAATGAAAACCAACCTCCATCTTGGTGGCCGATCATTCAGACCCTGAGGCCTATCTCTCTGCCCACGGTCCCTATCTCTGTCACTCCATTGGTTCGGAGCAGGCCTATTGCTCCACACCTGCCGCGAGGGTTTATTATTCCCAATTCTTTGCACAACGCTGGAACGCATCCTTGATCCTTGGTCATCGTCAGGCGAGCCCGCCTCCCTTTCACGAGCTTTCCACATATCAGTCACTTCAATAACCTAAAAAATTATGTTGATCCGTCACAATATATACAACTGATTTCGAAGAAATTTGTTTCGGCGCTGACCAGTCATGCGTTTAACCTGGAACTAAGGGCCACAGTGGCTATGCCGTATGGCATTGACATTGTCCGAAGTTAGCTTAGGCCTTGTGACGTGTTCTGAGTCAGAGTTTTTAAATGGGCCAAGGTTTGTCTTACTTAGTCGTAAAGCCTAAAGGTCCATTCAAATTCATTCATAGCGGTCACAGATTCAAATAACACTTTTGGCTTCTACCATAAAGCAAGCTCTTGCCTATTTTTCATTATCTACATGCCTGTACGTACATTCATTACATGCATGTACATACACGTACGCACTATAGTGCATTGCATGAGTTTGCATACATAGTCATAGTGTGATTACTCTGAAAAAAACAACCCAAAGAAAATGGAAAAATAACCCAGTTCCTCACCTTGTTATGGGCATCAGTATGTCTTATGACGTTACTTAGAAGTTCCTTCGTTCCTCTCGATAACATAATCAATCAAAAAAGATATGCATTAAGGAAATAATGAGCTAAAAAGATGGAAAATTGCAAGGAAATAAATTTTGCACAATGAGGAATTTCGTGCTATGTTGTTTGAAGGTAGTACCAAATTTAAATTCAAATTCAAATTAGTTTTATTAATTAAAAGCCCTATAGGGCAACAGTACACACGGTACAGTAGACCTACAATGAATTTGATTGAAAATGAATGCAAGAGACATACATAAAATAAATGACAAGAGTAACAAGGAAAAGTCTATCAAGTCTACCGGGGTCAAACCTGGAATATTTAAGTAGAAGAGGAGGTCCTTATTTTATCCGATCAGAGAAGCAATTTTGCATAAATATAGACAGTTTCTGACAAATCATAGGGTCCTCATTTGAAAGGAGCCATATAAACTTATTTTCTGGTGAGAGACCTGAAAAGTTGATGCTGTTCTCACTAATAATTGAGAAATATCTTTCCTTGAACCATCATATTTCGAACAAGTAGTTAGAAAATGAACCTCGTCTTCTACTGAAATTCCATTACAAGAGCACACTCTCTACAACTCAGTCTCCCGGGCGCCGGGCCAAATGTCCAATTTACATGCACCCGCTGAAATGGCAGCAGGTCGAGTGAAGCTTGGTTGCAACGATCACCATTGACGACGCTTGGAGAATGGAGTCAACTGTGGCAGAGACAATAGGTCGAGTGAGGCTCAAGGATAAAAATCACCATTGACGACGCTTGGAGAATGTCTTACTTTTAGAGTACTACGTCATCAGATATAAGATTTTAGGTTTAAAATTGATGACGTATTTCACAAGTGGTTGCGATAGACGCTTTCATTATTTGATTATTTTTGCAATAAACCGTGATTTTGCGAGGTTTGTACTAAAGATGTTATCTGAAAGTTGGTAAATGTGGAGAAAAACTACTTAGCTCATTAATCAGCCAAGTTTCCTTTTCTAGGTTTGCCATTTCTTCGATTTTGAAGACAAGGAGGCAGTCGGATCTGTAAAAAAATGTGTCTTCACTGTCTTCAGACTTACACTACAGTTACACTTGGCTGCCATACATTCCAGAGCCAGAGGTCCATGTCATTGGCAATGTGGAAAGCACGATTTGTCATTGAAAATGCTCGCTTTTTATGTCTTATCAACCAGGATTGTCCCTTGGATATCAATTATCATGCGCACAGGAATGCACAGCAGCTGGATAGACATTTTTTTGTGGCGATATAGTATATACCACCGAACTCACTAAAGACATTATCATACTTGTCCCAGACGTTCAGCACAATTGCAAGGGGTTATCATTTCTATTCTTTTAGGATTCAAAGATGGAAGGTCTCTCACAAGAAAACATGATGGCGAAAGCCCAACAGATCTGGACAATGTTGGATGACATGTCAGAAAACAATCCCCAGGCGTACCGAAAGTTTATTGACAAACAGAAACAAGAGAGCAAAGAGTGGACAACACCTCCAGAGACACACATGTGTGTCCAGACTGTGATGTATGTAAGTATCAGATTATTTTTCGGGAGTGAGGCCATAGGAATGATTCATCCTGTTTACCGTCCGAGTGATTTAAAAAGATGATGAGGCTTTTTTTCATTTTTCATTATTCATTATCGGTTTACAGTCTGATTTCCTGGTCAAAGCATGCGATTCAGCAAGTTCCAGTAAATGGAAATCAGGTCGGTCATCAACATGAGGCATTAAAAAGATGTCATTATTATGATGAAGAGCCTACCCTGCCAAGTTTTTATTGTGTTTTTCAATCATTTAAGGTAAAGATGAACCACTGGAAAGATTATTTAAATAAAAAAATGATGGCAACAATAAAATAAATAAAAAAATAATGAAAATATTTCATGCGGGAGGTGGACGGTAAACAGGATTAATAATTCCCATGTCATAACAAAATGAAACTCGAATATGGACTATGGAGTGACAAATCAAGGATGAGAGACAGTGTGGTTACAAGGAAGTATATGTTTTTGATATCATCATGAATACATAAAGACTACTCTTTATTAATTCTTGGTATCATGCTTCATCTTCAGGAACCAACACGACAGAGGGTATTCATGAACTTCTGTGCCTGGCTGAGAGTTCATGGACCGAAGGATGACGAGGCCCCCATTCCAGTTGTGGGGGGTCCCCTGCTCGAGGATGAAGATGACGATGGTGAGCATGAAAATTCGTCTAAAAAACGAAAAAAGTACATTGGAATCTCCCGGACACCTCTCTATCAAGGACAACCTCTCTATTAAGGACACTAGTTTTGATCCCAAAGTGGTTGTTTTCACTCAAATTAGGCTAAATTCTAATCCAAATATGCCCCAAAATTCACGTTTTCTTCTTGTCAATTTCAGGAATCTACTCGGTAGTATCTCTTGGCTTCAACCCAAAAGTGCTTGAAGAATTCGGCCGCGATTCAAAAAATCCTGAAGAACTGAAAGCGATGGTGAATCTCGCGATTTCATTCGTGCAAGACGCGCATAAAGTTCAACTCTCCAGGAGCTATACGATTTTGAAACGCAGCATACAATGTAAAGGATCCGAAGAACGCACTATAAAATCCCTGAAATCAGTCTTCAATAAAGGGGATTCAGAAACAGAAAAGCAGATTGATGATTTGAAAAAAAGTTTTGCTCCGATGCAAGCAATGGCTTCGGAAGACGTTATCGGCAATGTCAAAAACTCAAACGGTGTTACTCCAAATATGGATATTCCAATTCTTACCAAACCTGGGGCATCGTTTGAACAACCAGATCCTGCCATTCGAATATCTGCAGATTCAAAGCCTGCGAAGCCTGGCTTGATTCAGGAGATCTCAGACTCGAAAGTTGTCCTTCCGAAACCGGAATATTCTGTCGTTGTGAAAGATGTGGAGGGTGACAGGCCAAGATGTATTGTTTTCAGACTTGAACTTCCGGGTGTTACTTCCGTCAGGGACTGTGACTTGGACATATCTGAGGTAAGCTGTTTGGGGTGGTCAGCACTGTGGGTTCGAATCCTTCTGAGCCACTTTGTTCTTTCCTGGCACAAGTTCGACGGTAGCTGCTCCTTACAACCCTTATAGAGCATTTTGGGATGCCCGTGTGCTTGGAGCAGGGTTGACTTGAAGACACTGTAGAAATGCTGAGCATTCCTCGGAGCATTATGGGATGCCAGCAGCGCTTTTGGCAGGTTGTAGAAATGCTGGCTGCAACTAAGAGGTGTCGACTGTCGTCTTTGGTATAGCAATGCAGGAAAGAGGCTATTGCATTGTGGGAAACAATTTTGTCGGAGATTTGACGTCGTTTCAGTTGTCATGATATACATTCTGAACGTCATGACAAACTTTTTAGGCACACCCTGTTGTTGTGAAAATCAGAACGTGGTGAAATTGTTTTTCACTGAAAATATTGTATCATTCTATTTCCAGGACGATTTGACCCTCTGCGTCACAAACAAGTATGAGATCTGCCTCCAGTTTCCCGAAAAAGTTCTCGACGATAAAGCGTCTGCTAAATTCAGCACCAAGTCATCTTGTTTAACTCTGACTATGCCAACAGTAAAGAAGAGCTAGCCTTTGACAGAGAAACAAACATTACAGTAGAACCTCCCTTAGCGGACACCTCTCTATTAAGGACAACCTCTCTATTAAGGACACTAGTTTTGGTCCCAAATTGGTTCTTTCCATTCAATTTGACCTCTCTAATCAGGACACCTCTCTATTAAGGACAACACTTGTCAGTCCCGAGGGTGTCCTTAGTAGAGAGGTTCTACTGTACTTTCGTATCCCAAAAGTGTCTGCGATAGGGTTTTTGGAGAACTTTAACCAAACAATATTTGTGCCTACAGTATTCATGAGTAGAACCTCTCTGACAAGTACTGTCCTTAGTGGAGAGGTGTCCCGATAAGAGTGGTCAAATGAACGAAAACAACCGATTTGGGCCAAAATCGAGTGTCCTTATTTCCTTTTTTATCTGCCGTCCAGTTTGCGCATGCCAGAATTCGTTGACAGTTGTTTTCATTTTCTACCATTTAAGGAGCTTTGTTCAGATTTTACTGAGATCTATTGCAAAACAACAACCGTCCAGATTCTATTTTATGAAAAGTGGATTCCATCCAATGTTGCACTTTTAATCTGCCGTCAAGTTTGTATAAGAAAATAAATCAATAACTTATTTGATAGTTGAATTTTCTTTTCAATAGCATCCCGCGAAGTTACTATTTAGGCCTATAGCTCACAAGGTCATTAGAATAAGATATTGATGACGTTTTAGTCACGTGACAGTCGGACATCGACACTTATTTCTACGCATTTGAGCTTATTTCAAAGTCAATTATCTTTGACCATGCATTTTTTTTAGCATGAATGATACCATAGAGTCGGAGAGAGAAATATTCAGAACAATTATGTAGTATTTCCAACACTCGGACATGTGCCAGATTGAATCTAACTGCCCTAGTTAGAAAGCCTGAATCCATTACGAAACCGCATGTTTGTCCGACATTGCCTGTAATTCAGCGATGGGGAAATAGAGGGCAGCAGCTGCAGTGACGTCATCTTCGCGGAATGCTATTTCGTAATGTCGTCCATTCTCGGCCTCACTGATTGGACACCTCATAGGGAAGCCACACCTCTTGGGTGGAGTTATATAAGATTCATGTTGTCACTCATCATGTTTCACTTGTCACGAGTTAGCCGACAGACTTGAAAACAAGACATCAGGGTGAAAAGTGACATCATGAATCGTATGTAGGCCGCTCTTTGGAAATGACTTGTTCGTTCTTCATGTCAAGCATGAAAAGTGAACAGTGACACGTCACATTTGAAAACATGAACTCTATATAATCGCAGCCTTAGAGGAGCCACATAGCCCAGTAGTCTGCTCCGGGCTACCACGCCAAAGATCCGAGTTCAGTCTGGGTCGAGAACATGCACGGTAATTTGTTTCATTGGCAGGGAGCTTCGATCATAGCCTGGTGGTTAACACTGCTGGCGGACGCAATAGGGCCCGGGTTTGATTCCCGGGGAGAACCCAGGATTGTACAGGAGCCTCATAGCCTATTGGTCAACACTGCTGGCTACCACGCAATAGGGCCCGGGTTCGATCCCGGGGAGAACCCAGGATTGTACAGGAGCCTCATAGCCTATTGGTCAACACTGCTGGCTACCACGCAATAGGCCCGGGTTTGATTCCCGGGGAGAAGCCAGGATTGTGTAGGAACCTCCTAGCCTAGCGGTTAACACTGCTGACTACAATGCAGAAGGGCCTGGGTTTGATCCCGGGGAGAATCCAGGATTGTACAGGAGCCTCATAGCCTAGTGGTTAACACTGCTGGCTACAATGCAGAAGGGCCCGGGTTTGACCCTGGGCAGAACTCCGGATTGTATTTCTGGATGAACTGGCGTGACTTTCAACAAACAAAAATTCCTGGCTCTTTACAGTCCTTTGAATGAGACTTAAATCCGAGATTCCTTGTAGTTCCGAGTGTCTATGCCAGGGCATGTAAAAGCTCCCAGTGTAGGCTGGGACATAGAAGACTTGTTGTAGAAGTAGACATTGCACAGGAGATTCTAGTAACCGGGATATGCATTCAGTGTAGGGGAAATGGCGACTTTCAAAGACAACCCTTCCCTATAAATTATAAACGGATCTATATGCCATTTCCTGCTTGGGCACCACAAGGTACTCACAGAACATCATGTAATGCATCAGCGTGCTGTGCATACATGATGCATCAGCATGCTGTGCATACATGATGCAATGCATCAGCCTGCTGTGCATACATGATGCAATGCATCAGCCTGCTGTGCATACATGATGCAATGCATCAGCGTGATGTGCATACATGATGCAATGCATCAGCGTGCTGTGCATACATGATACAATGCATTACTGTGCTGTGCATTCATCATGCAATGCACTAGTGTGCTGTGCATACATGATGCAATGCATCAGTGTGATGTGCATACATGATGCAATGCATCAGCGTGCTGTGCATACATGATACAATGCATTACTGTGCTGTGTATTCATCATGCAATGCACCAGCGCGCTGTGCATACATTATGATGCAATGCATTAGCGTAGTGCTGTGCATACATCATGCAATGCATTACTGTGCTATCATGCAGTGCAGCTATACCATGCTGTGCAAGCTAGAAGCTACTGGACAAGTCCATGCAGCCAGGACTGTTCACAGATTCCTCTTCTTGAAATTGGACGCTCCATTTTTGTACTTTTGTGGAAATAAAGAGAAAATGGAAATACTGAATAAAAGACAATTTCATAATTTATTTCAAAAATTCAGAAGTACAATTGAAAAAAAGCTTTCAAAATCTGATCGACAGAATTTGAGTCATTTATAAAATGACTCTCAAAGTCACTATTTAGGTATCTTTCTTAGCAAAGTACCATTCTACATGAAGCCTAGATGCTCTTGCTATGAGTGAGCTAGCCAGATAGCAGAAAAGTACAAGTGTTGGGTCAAACTACCAGTCATGGTGCATTTTCCAAACTTGCAGCAGGGCCAGGGGGTAACCGGAGGGAGCAGGGCAGGCAAAAGCCATCCTGATGGCACCAAAATCTACAACACTAAAGGCAAACACCCTTGGTTAAAAATTAAAAATTTGAAATTTGTGATTGAATTTGATGGTGTTGCAGGTCTGTTGTGATATCAAACATGTGATGGGCCGACCTCAAGCCTCAATGGGATTCATCCATACACCATAAACGTTTCAAGACATCACTAAGGCATTTCGATTTCCTGCAATAATTCTGGACGGATATTAGGATAGCTGAGGGCAGCCTGCTGCCTTTATAAACACTGACACAGAAGGTGTGTTCAAACTATTGAGTGAGAAGATTTCCGTGGCGAACACAGTTATGACCTGTCACAGCAGAACCTGACACCTTGCTCTAAGCTTGGCAGGTTGAGATGGACTGGTTTCTCATTTCACTGTTGTCTGCCTTTTGTGAAAGTGGAGCACATCAATTTCTTCCATCAATCTTCCGTGCCTTGTTTTGCTGTGATGGGTCAGTTTGGTAAGCTTACAAAAGCCTAGCCATCAGTCAAAAGACGTCCTACTCTGGTCCAGCCCAGAGAAATCTGGCAAAATAGACGCAACCTTTTTCCGCATATCGGCTTTACGTTTCTCTCTCAACCGTTCCTCCTGAAGCACTTTGGGATAGCGCCGCCACGCTAAGAAATGCGTCTTTTTCATCCGATGAATGTTATGTTCACGAGACAATCTCTCCAATTCCCACATTCTCATTTTGGCTTCGATTGAATAGTCTGCCCAGGCCCGGATGATTTTCCATTTTACATTCTTCTCGTAAAAGCGTCTCGCCTTTTCTTCGTGGATGGCTAAGTATTTACCATGCTGAAAGAAAATGAAAGGAAATACGAATCAAACCATTTAGAATTAACTTCTTCCAGGGACAACGTCACAATCAATGGCATTCACATCAAGGGACAATGTCACAATCAATGGCTTTCACATCAAGGGACAATGTCACAATCAATGGCCTTCACATTGAAAGACAAAGTCACAATCAATGGCATTCACATCAGGGGACAATGTCACAATCAATGGCATTCACATTGAAAGACAAAGTCACAATCAATGGCTTTCACATCAGGGGACAATGTCACAATCAATGGCATTCACATTGAAAGACAAAGTCACAATCAATGGCATTCATATCTAGGGACAAAGTCACAATCAATGGCATTCATATTTGGCTATCTCTAATTGGTACCCATTTACTTGTGGGTTGAGAGAGGCAAGCATAGTTTGAAGTGCCTTGGACACAAAGACAACAAAAAACCAGTGATCCTTCTAAGCATTGAAACAACAGGCGTCCACACTCCTAGCAAGAAACGTAAGGGGCCTGTGATAGGCCTAAAGGGCTGCAAAAATGAGTGATTTCAATTTCAGCGACCTGCAATTATAGTTGGTGCTACATGCGACAAAAGGATCTCTCATCTGCAGGTAAAACTGGAAATTACAAGGTTTGATATCAATACACAGGTCAATGCGGCCTAAGATGATCACTGCCAACAAGCGAATATTATTGCATGCAATTTAAACCACAGCCATTTAAATCCCTTATCTGTGCCCAACTGTAGTGGCACGCCACAAACACTCAGAAAAGCAACCCACAAGAAGAAGAAGAAGAAGAAGAATTAACTTGAGAAGAAACTATTGAAACAGTGACTCACTCTTCTCCAGTTTTTAAACGACCTCCTGACGACAGTAAACTTGTACAGCATATCAGCCATCACCTCTTTTTCTTCAACCTCTTGTCGGATGACGTCACGCCACGAGAGCAAAGACCTCCTGTAGAAAGATGAAAGGAGAATTTCTTATTGTTGCCATAAGCATAGACTACAAGGGATACCCACGAGCTTAGACAAAAAGTCTGACTTTTTTTTTCTTCGAAATATTTTTTCCACTAAAAGGCCTCTAAAATGGCTATTTTTGGTCCAAATTTGAAAATACAAAGATTCACAGAGACTCGAGACAGAGACCATTCCATTTCAGGTATAAATATCAGCATCAAGTTGGAGTCAAAAGACTAAAATCCAACTAAAATATGCAATTTTACATCCATGGAATTATCAAGAAGAGTCTTACAGCAGGAAATGGCAAAATACCTTGAGTCATGGCCTTTAATCCTTAGGGGTGGTGGTTCAACATTTTGTTTTACAATGTTTTTAAATGTTTTCAGCCCCGCCAGGCCCACGCTTAGTACATCATTTTCGCGAGTGTCAAAACTGTTAAATCACACTGTTGTATACAAATATGAGTTCAATTCATTCACTTGTTCTATTCATTATCTCACTCAGGGAGGGGGTCAATATCACCTACCGTAAAACAGAATGACTGTGATATTCCATCGCCTTCTCCTCATTCTCTCTAGCGATTGCAATCAGTTTTCTCCATGGTGAAAATCCCTTTCTTCTCAGGTGAGATTTTCGATAATGATCTTCGGCCAAGTTGAGCAGCTCCTGGGTCCTCTCCATCTGTCGTTGTTTCTCTACCTCTCGCTGTCTCTCCATTCTTTTCTGTTCTCTGCGCGCCTCGACCCTTGCTTTCTTCTCCTCTTCTTCCCTCTTCAGACGTTCCTCTTCGTCCGCCTTCATCTTTGCCTGATTTATGAAATAGACATGAGTAAGTAGGGAGCTTCATAGCCTAGTGGTTAACACTGCTGGCTACCACACAAAAGGGCCCGGGGAGAACCCAGGATTGTACAGGAGCCTCATAGCCTGGTGGTTAACACTGCTGGCTACCATGCAATAGGGCCCGGGTTCGATTCCCGGGAGAACCCACGATTGTACAGGAGCCTCATAGCCTGTGGTTAACACTGCTGACTACCACGCGATAGGGCCCGGGTTCAATTCCCGGGAGAACCCAGGTTGTGTGGTAACCAGCAGTGTTGACCACTAGGCTATGAGGCTCCTGTACAATCCTGGGTTCTCCCCGGGATAATACCCGGGCCCTATTGTGTGATAGCCAGCAATGTTAACCACTAGGCTATGAGGCTCCTGTACAATCCTGGGTTCTCCCTGGGATCAAACCCGGGCCCTATTGCGTGGTAGCCAGCAGTGTTAACCACTAGGCTATGAGGCTCCTGTACGAGGGCCCGGATTCGATTCCCAGGGATTTCATTGTCTAGTGTGTAGTGGTTTAGAATAGGAATTGACACCTCACAGTTGGTAATGGTATTGGTTGTCTAACCATACACTGTTTGGATTGAGCTGCAACTCGCCGAAAACCTCGACTGACCGCACTTACATATTTTTCCTGATCCAATTGCCTCTTCTTCGTCTCACGTTCCTCCTTGATGCGTTGCCTCTCGGCCGCTCTCTCCTCCATCTTTCGCTGGAAGTCCCTGTGCCGATTGCTGGTCTTACTGGCCATCGTTGATGCTCCAGTTGACACGCTGGTCAACTCTGTTCTGGCCGTGTCGGGCCTGTAAATGATAAATGAACAAGGACCAATATGATTTTTACCTCTCGGCCGAACACATACTTATCACTTTCCAATGGCAAGAACAAATCACTCGAAATGCATTCAAACATTCAAAAGGTCCTGAGTCCAAGATGCTATATCACCAAGCTTGCCCCTTCACCCACCAGGCCTCTCAATTACATGATTCCTACACCGTATAACGGTGTAGGCTGTACAGGATGTCCCCAAATTAGGTCTTTTTTTTTCTTTAAAAAAAAAAAATAATATGACCCCCTGAAGCGTTTTTTGACCCCTAACATAACCAAATCTCATCCAAATGGCCTAATTTTATAGTTTTACCCTAAAATTATGATTTTTCAGGTGTATGTGGTGATATCAGTCACTAACTTTGATTGATGATGTCGCTGTTCAGGCAAATTGGCGCGATGAAATGTCCCCAAATATTAAGCTAAAAAGCAAAAAAACATGTCCCCCAAAATAGGCTAAAAAAATACAGGGTGTGGAGGTCTCCACGTAATTGAAAGGCCTGCCCACAACAACAAACTTCCAAACTTCCCCGTCACCTCGACAGGAAACCTGACACTTTGCTGTCGTCTGCTTTTGTTGACATTTGTTTGTCTGGTGTTTTCCAAACCTTGTAGATGCTGTTTAGGATAACCCCACAGCATTACTTTGAAGATTCTCTAACAATACAAAGGCCTGCTATGAGGAGACACAGCAATATGCAGAGTAAAGATAGGACCAGACTTTAGAGCTAAAGGAAGCAAAATGTTCTCCAACTTACCCGTCACCCTGACCAGAAACCTGGGACTTTCCTGACGTCTGCTTGTTTTTGACATTTGTTTGTTTGGTGAGTCCCACAGCGTTCCGTTGAAGATTTTCTAGCTGGACCTGGGCCGTTTGCAGGTTCTGGAGATTCACGGAATTGTTGAGCTGCTGCGAGATGTCCTGTTGAAAGAACGTGATGAAATTATCGAAATATTTGGAGGGAGATTCTTACTCAGGACCAGCACTTCAACTCCAGGACGTGTTAATAATACTGTAAATTTTGAAAACTTTGATGAGATAAATTTTTGTGCAAATTATCCCCGAGTGCGTTTGGCGTGTTCAGAGAGGGTGTAAACACTCACTGGTAAATTTGTATTTTAGATGGGCCTGCTTGGCACGTCAACCGCAGCAAATGAGTTGACAGGGACCTTGCAGGGTGACGTTGCTGATGACAACAGAGATCGACCAGAAAAACCTACCTGCTGCTTGACGAGCTGCTGTTGCAGTAACTGCTGCTGCTGCATATACTGCAGATCTTCGATCAACTTCTGCTGTTCCTGAATCTGCTTCTGCTGCACCTTCAACATACTCTGCTGCTCCTTGTGGCGATGTTCGAAATTACTCGTCGGCGGGGCGGGCTTTTCCCACGCGCGTATCTCCTGACGAAGTCGCCTCTCCCGTTGTGGGTTACCTTGACCTACGACCTCTTGCTCCTGACCTTGACCTAACGCAGCTATCTGCTCATTGGTTAGTTTCAAGTGTTTTCTCGTCACTTGCCAGGGCTCTGTAGGTACTTTCACGCCATGATGACGGGACGAGTTATTTGTGATGGTCGATGTTTCACTCCTCGAGGTAGTCACTTCACTGCGTGTAGATTCGTTTCCTAGTCGGTGTCTGGGGCGCGTTTCATTCGCAGCAAAAATTTCATCCTGAAAGTTTGAATTTTCAATTGTAAATAAAAAAACAAAAACACAGTTAGACCTTAGGGTGCCGGCAATGAACAGTAGCAATGACAGATTGGACAACATCACCAGTTTTTTCCCTGGCTCCTGATTTGAATGTGTCAGACCTACTAGCGTTTTATGAAGTTTTGCGCATGCCAATTTTGTTGTCTGATACTTTTAAGAAGTCATATTTTTTTACAGTTTTATGGACTAAAAATGCATTTTAAAGGGTGTTTGACTCATCTGAGTGCATTCAATGATGGTTTAAATGATTCTGGTTAACAGTTAGTAGAACCTCTCTATTAAGGACACCCTCGGGACTGACAAGTGCTGTCCTTAATAGAGAGGTGTCCTGATTAGAGAGGTCAAATTGAATGGAAACAACCACTTTGGGACCAAAACTAGTGTCCTTAATAGAGAGGTGTCCACTAAGGGAGGTTCCACTGTAATAAGCAAACAATCCTCACCACTTTTTTCCTGGCAGAATCTACACGGTCGACCCGTGCATTACTCTTAGGACTCTCCGATTTAGGAGAAGGACGGTCACTCCAGAGTTTCCCCGTCGCAGCCTTCTCAAGAAACGCCGCCATCTTGTTTTTGGTGGCGTTCTGGCCTTTGTGGAGTTCCTGCTCGGCCTCGTTGAGCGTGAGGAAGAGTTGCCACGCCATGAAACATCGTCGCAAGAGGGTAAGGCGGTGATGAGCATCGGCCATTTGTCGTTTTCTGGATAAATAAGCGAGAAAAGTCATGAACTTTTATGCCTGGGGGTCACTCCCAAAGAAGGGGTTGGCACATCTGTGTACCGGTAAATGAAAATGTTTTAAACATCCTTACGGCAGGTAGGTGCCAGGAGTGAGCAGCTTCAATCCACACCCGGTATTTACCGAGTCCCTACACTGCGTAATATTTTTATCATCATTATCATCATTACCGGCGTCGTAACCCTATTGGATTTTTGCCGGAGGTATGGAGTCCACTATAGGCTACTGTCCACCTATGTGGGATCTTTTACTTGCCCTGGCATAGACACTCGGGTACAAGGGACCACGGCTTGTAGTCTCATCCGACAGACCCTCGAGTATTTCATACGTTAATGTACGTGTTGTGAAGAGCCAGGAATTTTAGTTCCTTGAAAGCCACGCCGGTTCATCCAGAAATACAATCCTGGGTTCTCCCCGGGATCGAACCCGGGCCCTATTGCGTGGCAGCCAGCAGTGTTAACCACTAGGCTATGAGGCCCACAGTATACCGTACTGCTTAATTTTCACAAGTTCTGTAGTTCTTTGGTAGAAAAACACCAAAAAACGAGCTGGCAACACTGCACTCAATTCAATGAAGACCTCGTCCCTTAGATTGGGTAATGCTACTAATTTCCAAAGAAAATTTTCCCAAGTTGAGAACCACGTGCTGGGCGGCACCTGGATTAAACTTTAAAGAAATCAGCCCAGTAGTTTCCCACCGAGGCCCAAAAGATCAGTTTCAGCCATTTCTGGAAAAGCCTACAGGATCGTTACAGCAAACTAGCACCAAGCAGACACCTGAGGAAACAGACAGTCGTACCTGTGATATAACTTCATGTCTTCCTCATGCTCCCTCGCCTCGCGATCCAGCCGGCGCCCACGGGCGTACATCTTCCAGCCGTTCCACGCCCGCAGCAAACAGCGCCAGTCGGCCATCGCCCGTGCCTTGCCCATTTGCAGTCGACGCTCTAGAACCACGTCATACCACGCCGAAAAATACTTTTGTAAAAGTTTGAAATTCTTTGACGAGAATTCTTTCTGGAGGTTTTCTATTTCGGCTTGGCGGCGCCTGTACTCCATCTCAACTTTGTGCCGCGATTCCATTTCTTGTTGCTCTTCTTCCCACCGTTGGCGCTCTAGTTCCTCCAGGGCACTCTGGGCGAGTGCTTCCTTTTCTTTCCTGTCCCTACAGAGCGCAGAATAAAACCAATTAAAAAACTATCGATACTGATAAATGAAATCATTTCAACTCAAACAGAATCGTCTAAGATGATGAATTGCTAGTTTTTGTAAATGCATACCGGCATTCTCAGTTTCAGCAAGTACGGATTAAAGAAGTGTCTAAACTGTCGAACCTCTCTATTAAGGACACCCTCGGGACTGACAGTGCTGTCCTTAATAGAGGTGTCCTGATTGGAGAGGTTAAAATAAATGGAAACACCCTATTTGGGACCAAAACTAGTCTACTTAATAGAGAGGTTCCACCGCTAAGAGAGGTTCTACTGTTCTTGGTTTCAGGCATAACCTACATATCAGCACCCCTCCCCTTAAAATCAACTTCATCATATTGACCTTGCTTTCTTCTCCTCCTCCATTCTCCGCTGTTCAAACATCTCCTTTCTGACTCTGGCCATCTCTTGCTGCAAGAGCAGGTCCTCTCTCTTTTCTTTCATCGCCCTCTCCTTCTCTTCCTAGAAACAAAAATTTTACATAAAATTACCAGCATGTCAAAACGCATTTTGGCAGACTGATTGAAGAAACGCAACTGTGAACATTCACATCCTGGACAACACGTCCTGGTAGATCAGACCTTACTTGTCGCGTCTCAAACATTTGCTAAACGACGTCACAATCACAGTGATCGAATTCAAACACGGCCCTCCAGGTCTCGACGCAACAAGAGACCTCCAACTACGATTACGAAGAGTGTCTAACTGGATCATTAGATTGCACACCACCGCTCCTCTTGGTCTTCACATCATGGATAACACGACCTTACTGGTTGAGTCTCAAGGATTTTGGCAGATTCTGCATGTTTACTTTTTTAAAAGAAGCTTGAATTCTTTTCTTTTTGTTTGCAATTTGATTTTCGCGACCATACCATCCAATGGAAAAGCATGATTTCAAATTAGGGTATAACCTCCCTAAGCGGTTACCTCTCTATTAAGAACACCCTCTCACACTAGTTCTGGTCCCAAATAGGTGGCCTAATTC
Source organism: Lineus longissimus (assembly GCF_910592395.1). Classification (NCBI taxonomy): domain Eukaryota; kingdom Metazoa; phylum Nemertea; class Pilidiophora; order Heteronemertea; family Lineidae; genus Lineus; species Lineus longissimus. The sequence goes on along the minus strand of NC_088325.1, from coordinate 1,531,558 downwards.
TAAGCTATTTCATTTTGGTTATACAGTGGACCCTCCCTCAGCCGACACTTCTCTATCATGGAAAACCTCTCCATTAAGGACACTAGGTTTGGTCTCAAATTGGTTGCTTCCATTCACTTTGACCTCTCTAATCAGGACACCTCTTTATATTAAAGACAGCACTTGTAAGTGAAAAGGGTGCCCTTCATAGAGAGGTATTTCTGTATCAATTACACACCACTGACGTCAGTCTGCTATTAAGGACAGTACTTGTCTGTCCCAAGGCCAGGGTGTCCAAAAAATGGTGGTTCCACTTTACCTTCATGACAATTTGTTTTGCCTGAAATTGCGTTTCTTTCCTGGTGCGTTGTTCTCGGTTCTTTTTTTCCAACTCCCGCTCTCTCCTCTCGCGATTCTCCTTCACCTGCTGATGACGCAGCTTCATCTTCGTCCGCGGGTCGACCTCGGGCCGCTTCTCAAGGCCAAGATCGCCCTTGAAACCCTCATGTACGACGTCTTTTTCCATCAGGTTGTTCAAGATGTTACCGACAATTTCATTTTCGTTTTCGTTTTCAAGATCGTAGTAGGGGTCTGAAAAAGATGGTGAAGATTTCAATTTCAAACCAAATAACGTCAGGAGACATCTTAGCACCAAATATTACGGATGCTCGTAAAAATGAACCAGATGGATCGTATGCCCTTTACCAACCGACGCGTGACAGGAGATTCCCAGGCCACCAACGAATGTCCTACACGCCTAACCACGGATCACCGCTCGGAGATGGAGGCAGGCTGCCAACACCCTACCAAATTGATAGCCCAGGCTAGGCTGAGCTGGATGAAGCTTGTGGCCGCCTGCTGCCAGATGATGCAGCTCGCGTTGTGTGTCTGGTGCCGCGGTTTGATCGTATCACACCGGTTCTCATGCGACTCCATTTGCTTCCTGTTAAATACAGGATTGTTTTCAAAGTGCTTTTATTTACATATAAGGCAATACATGGAGTCGCACTTGCGTACCTGTGTGATATGGTCAGACTGAGGCACCATTCCACCTACCATCTCCGCTCTGTTATTGCTCCAACTTTGGTGGTCCTTCGCACTAAGTGCAAAACCTTTGGTGACCGTTCTTTTTACAAGTCATCACCGGTTCTATGGAACCAGCTACCTTCCAACATCAGGCTTGCTGGTTCCATAGACATTTTCAAAACTCTCCTGAAACAACACCTTTTCAGGGAGTGTTTTGCTTTGTAAAGCGCCTGAGAATTTAAGTTTTTCTTTTAATTCAGGCGCTATAGAAATTCTTATATTCATTCATTCATTCATTCATGGTCATCACCACTGCCTTTGTGTGTGTTGGCCAAGGTGCTTTTATGTCACTTCTCAAAATGTACGGTCAAATTAGAGTAAACAGGGGTTAAGTGCACCACCCTCTTAATTCACGCCTGGACCTCATTTATTTTAAAAACTTACCAACAGATGGCGTCCTGTGCTTGTACGCGCTTGGCACGTCGGGATTCTCATCCTGATAATCCCCTAAAACGACCATATTGTCCCATTCACGCTTGATTTCGGCCTTGCTAGGTTTATTGCACCAACCATCGTCCATGTCATCATAGCCGTCACCGTCATCCAAGTTGACTTTTTCTGTAACCCATTGGTTGAGCAGGTCTTGTGCTGGAAATATCATATACAAATTAAAGTTTAAGACTTTTATTCATTGTAATCTGGGGGCAAGGACGTTGGTGAATTACCCACGACATCATAGCCAACACCTTCATCTAAGCTGGTTTTCTCCATTATCCATTGGTTGAGCAGGTCTAGTGCTGAAAATGTCAAGATTCAAATTAAAGTTTCAGATTTTTATACATTGTTTTAACATGAGTCTAGGACACTGACATACACTTTGGTGTACCAACCTATAGCCCATACTGTCACATGAGCTGTATTTCTCTGTGACCGACTGGTTGAAAGTAGGCCAGAGACCTCTATTAGCCAGCGTGTACATTCTGTGTACATTTTAATGAATATAGGTTGGTGAAAAGAGTACACCAAGGGTGCTTTAATTCCCACCAAATTTTATATGTGTTTTGAAGAGGCTTTTATCGAAATAATATTAAAAATTCAAAACATTCCAATACCGATTGCCTGAGAAAAATTGATTTGTGTACAGCATTGCCATCAAATCATCACTCGTGGACTGATATGGGCCTATAAGAATACAAGTTCTAAACTGGCCAGTGAGATAATATTTCCCTAAATTAAGTATCGAAAAGTAGATCCCTGTTATGGCCTGGCTCTGTAGATTAAGAATCCACCAAAGATTGAAGAATAAATCCACTTTCACCCATCACAGTCATGTATTTACCACAGCTTCACAGTTCAGTACGGACTGTGTCAGTGCCACACTTCCGCCTGTGGATGAATACATGTCTCTGCCCAGCAATTGCTTTTTTTTTTATCCGCACAACCGCACAAGCTGCAGCTTTTATCCTCAAAGCTGCAGCAGACGAGTTGGCCCCCATCCTAACAGCCCTGTTTCAAATATCGATTGACTCCGGTGAGGTCCCCACAGACTGGCGGGATGCAAGGGTTGTGCCTATCTTCAAGAAGGGAGAGAAACATCTACCCCAAAACTACCGACCAGTGTCCTTAACATCAGTGACATGCAAGATTCTTGAACACATCATACATAGTACAATAATGGGTCACATGGAGTGCAATAACATCCTACACGACAGCCAGCACGGTTTCAGGAAGCGTAGATCCTGCGAATCGCAATTGATCATAACAATCCACGAGATCGCGAAGAGGATGACGAAATCAGCCCAAGTGGATATCATCCTTCTGGATTTCGCCAAGGCCTTTGATAAAGTCCCGCACCGTCGGCTTCGCAACAAGCTTGACTTCTACGGTATCAGAGGTAATACTCTCCTCTGGATCAAGTCCTTCCTCAACAACAGATCTCAGTGTGTAGTAGTCGACGGCCAGCAATCAAGCCAAGGAGCAGTTACCTCCGGAGTCCCCCAGGGAACGGTTCTCGGGCCTCTACTCTTCCTCGCCTTCATCAACGACCTACCAGACAACACCACATCCTAAGAAGCAAGACTTTTCGCAGATGACTGCTTGATGTTCAAGCTGATAAAGACCTTGGCTGATGCAGAGACATTACAAAAAGACCTGACCGAATTGGAACTATGGGAGCAGAAATGGCAGATGGCCTTTAATCCAACTAAGTGCTCTGTCATCCGCATCCGTACCAACAAGCGCCAGAAGGTAATTAACTTCCCCTACAAACTACACGGCCACATCCTTGACGAAGAAGAACACAGCAAGTATCTGGGGGTCACGATCAGCAACGACCTCACCTGGACTACACATGTTAACACAGTGGTAGCCAAGGGTCACCGGACACTGGGCTTTCTAAGAAGGAACTTCTGGCAATGCAACACCCAGGTCAAAACATCAATGTACACAACACTCCTGAGGCCAACACTACGCAGCCCCAGTATGGGACCCAAACCTCCAAAAAGACATTGCGGCAGTCGAAAAGATCCAGCGTAGTGCAGCCCGTTTTGTAACTAATACATATCGCCAAAGAACACCCGGCACAGTAACTACCATCCTAAAGGACCTAAACTGGAACTCCCTAGAACAAAGAAGAAAACAAGCATCCTTGATAACCCTCTTTAGAATTACCAACAACCTAGTAGACATCTCCCCATCATACCTGAATACAGGCGACACAAGAAAAAGAGGGACAAACAAATTTTTCCAAGAGCGATGTGACACCTGCCAAGAGCGCCAATCCTTCTTCCACCGAACCATCCCTATGTGGAACCGTCTCCCAGAAGACATGAGGACGCTGGATAACTTTGAGGCCTTCAAGTCCCAGCTATCCGCCCTCCCGAGACTTTAGAGAATTCAGATGATTGTACATAGTTTTAAACCGCACCGACTAAACGTTTTTTATCGCTCCGCATGCACACAGCACCATATGATCAATTACGTCCCAAAAGGAACCCGATCATTATAAGGATGAAGATGAAGAAACAATTCTTTACATGGAAAAACAGACTGAACTAAATAGGAAATGAAAAGAAAAAAAAGAGGTCAGATAATACGCTATAATCGTGAAGAGGACACTCAAAAACATATTAACATTGATTTGATTATGCAGCCAAAGCGGGTTCCTGTCCTACATCGCGCACGCGCATTATGTCATGGCTGCACCCATGGAAGTGAACACTACGGAGGAGCCTTAAAAACTTTCTGTAAAAATCCTGTAAGATTGAAGTTAATGATCTTGATTTAAAATATATTAGTGTCAAATTGTCTACCATCCATTGGTGGTGCAACTTTCTGTGACAGGGGAGTTTATTGAGCCATAATGTGCACACTTAAGGTGTCTGGAAGCCAGTGTAGTGTTATGCTTTAGTGTACAGGCTCTATAGAGAGTAGGGTGTTGGCACATAAGTTTGTTGGGACGCTGTCATGCTATTTGTATAGGTATCGTGCGGAGCTCCAGGTTTGTGATGGTACAGTGTCAAGCCACAGTAGTTAGTGAAGCATAATCCTTATGTAGGTCAGTAAATATTTAAAGCTAAACCACCGAATTGTTGATGGAGGTGTGGATTAGGGTCCTATCTTTCTGAAAACTGTCGCTGGTGGTGGAAGGCCCATCTGCGACACAACTTGAGCCCAAGGTCAACTGCACTGTATCTGTTTATGTTTTGCAGATCATCAAGATGTCTGAACAAGTTGAAGAAGGTGCCAAACACTCATTGGACCTGTATGGGGCTCTTCATCCGGTCTTCAACGGTGTGCAAGTCAATGATCCTGACATTACACCAAGTAGGCATACCACAGGCAATCCAGTCGAGTCAGAGTCAGACAATGCCGATACAGACGATGTTCAAAATCAGGTAAGTAGGCCCTATATCCAATAAAACTCTCACCGCATGATTACTTAGTTCTGTTATGTGCTGCTCTTGTTTCCACTTTCTCAAGCTTGTATCAACCAAGGCTTACCCAATTGTAACAATGGACACTTCCTCAGATTGGCTTTACCTTGTGCTAAATAACAGCTTATCGTAACTTGAGAGCCTTTCCGATAATCTATTTTAAAACACCATCATTCATGTCATTGATGGATTTTGATGAAAAACAGGAAGCAAGACAATAACACTTGGGGCCTTTCGTTAACCAAGAAATGATTTTTAAAAAGCAACTAATCAACAAATTTTGATTTTAAGCTCCACCCTCTTTCCACTTACAGGCTGAGAACAATAGGAATGATGGACGCTTGGTAAGGTCAGAGGAGGAAAACACTGACCACAATGGTACCCTCACTACAGAATGTGTCAATCCAGCCACGTCAGAAAATGCTGACACAGGGGATGGTGGGCATCAGGTAAATATATCCCAACAATCTTACTTCATGAGCGCATGTCCTAAGCTACATAGCAGTTATGCACAGCTCCTGTTACCACTTTCTTGAGCTTGTAAAGTTGAACTGCCGTTTAAATCGTACTTTTATCAAAGCATTCTATGATACATAAGTACTCGCCTGGACTTTGGTCACCATTTTCGCTCCACAATCTCAATCTCAAAACAAAGCTTAACGCTAGTGACAATGGAAATCTCTCCCAAATTGGCTTAATGTTATAAAAAACCACAGCTTTGAATATCACCAAGAACAAAAGGAGGACCTTGTAAAATGAAAACTGGGCACAGACAAATCAGAAAACTGAGGACCTTTCCAATTAATCAGAAAAAACTAACCATGACTAATTTGTTTGCAGAAGATAGAAAGTGATCCAAATGACAAAGTGACTCTTTCTGAAAGTGAAACTGCCTCCTAGTCCTAACTGTATCCTAATCCAAGCACCATAGGCCAATTGTTTGAAAAATAATGACCATACAGACAGAAATATATTTTCATAATCTCATAAAGAAGGGAAATGGACAAGGGCCATTGTACTTAAAGGGACTCTCAAGGCAGTTTCTAGGTAGTCTAGACAAAAGTTACACAAAGTCGCCATTGGGGGGTCTCTTCCATCTCACTGAATGTCAAAACGATCATGCTTATTAGTCACCCGAAGAGGCAAATTTGACCCCCCTGACCCTTCAACTGTCCCCAGAAAGCAGCTAGGAACATTTATATGCATCCCCAAAATCACAACGTTTTCAAACTTTGCCACCTGTTACCAACAAAAGGGCAAAATATACTAGTGACAGGCTTCCGAAAGTAAGAGGTCACTCTCAACTGGCAACTGTAAAGGTTGTATTCAGTTGACATGGAAGCAAATAAGCCCCAGAAAAACACACTAAATGGAATTAAGTAAATTATTTTTGTTGTTTCAGGAAGGCAATGGCTAGTGACGCATCAATAGAAAACGAAGCCAAAAGGAACTAACAAAACTGTCACGATGCAAAAGTAAATCTCGTAATGCATCATGTAAAAGGTACACGGCAGTTTAAAATTTCATCAGGAATGTGCAAAATCATTCTGAAAACATTTTGAACATTGCTGTAGCCCAAGAGTGAGAGACAATACTAAGTATTGTCTCTCACTCTTACTCCCACCTTTTCATTGTAAGAGTGAGAGACAATACTAAGTATTGTCTCTCACTCTTACTCCCACCTTTTCATTGTAAGAGTGAGAGACAATACTAAGTATTGTCTCTCACTCTTACTCCCACCTTTTCATTGGACATAAGAATCTTACATATCCTGAGACTATGCAGCGGATGTAAAATGGCCACCAAAGCTACACCAAGAGCAAAATGGAGAGAGAAGATTGAGGATCTTGAATCAGGAAACCTAGTGCGAACAGAATATTTAAAAAGACATTCCCAGGGCAATGAGCTGAATGTTTGTGTGTCAGACACTTTTGAGTAAGGACAGTCTTGGGTCCATGATTAGTCAGCTGAGGGTAAAGCGGCATTGATACATATGTATGCTTTTAAGCCTGTTACACACGAGGTGCACAGGTGACTGGAAGTTGAGAGTCGTTCAGCCGCACTTACACCACCTGAAAATGGACCACCAATCTTGGTTCGGGAACCAATGCCGCACCATCAAAAATCCACCAAGCGCTTACACCAGCGCTGCAGCTAGTTATAAAATCCGGCTACAGATGGCGCGCAAACAATAAGCAGAACGCGGAAAGCCTTGGCAGAAAGCGCCATTTCGAAAGCGCCGCCTGGAGCCGAACCATCTAACTAGCTAATTGCCGATCCATTTGCGCTTACACCACGACAAAGCCGAGCTTTTAACAAGCCGGGCGAATTTGGACCATCAAGCTTGGTGGGACAAATTCGCTCGGCAATTTGTATCGGCAATGGATTGCCGAACCAATTTGTCGCGGCAATGTGGTGGTGTAAGTGCAATTGGTCCACCAATATTTCGTGGTGTAAGCGCAGCCGCTGGCTGCGCTTACACCACGAAAACCACGAAATATTGGTGGACCAATATTTAGGTCCTGCACTATTTAGGCCAAAAGAGTCAAAATATGGCCCAACTATAGCCGCACTTACACCACCTGAAAATGGACCACCAATCTTGGTTCGGGAACCAATGCCGCACCATCGAAAATCCACCAAGCGCTTACACCAGCGCTGCAGCTAGTTGTAAAATCCGGCTACAGATGGCGCGCAAACAATAAATTGCATGCGCAGAAAGCGCCATTTCGAAAGCGCCGCCTGGAGCCGAACCATCTAACTAGCTAATTGCCGATCCATTTGCGCGTACACCACGACAAAGCCGAGCTTTTAACAAGCCGGGCGAATTTGGACCATCAAGCTTGGTGGGACAAATTCGCTCGGCAATTTGTATCGGCAATGGATTGCCGAACCAATTTGTCGCGGCAATGTGGTGGTGTAAGTGCAATTGGTCCACCAATATTTCGTGGTGTAAGCGCAGCTTATGTTGTTGACTGAATCACACGGGGAAATTTCTCCCCCACACTCCTTATATAAACAAAAAAATCCTTATATAAACAAAAGATGTCGTCGAGAAATAGAACAAGTCGGTAGTGCAGCCAGCAACTCCAACCAATCGGGCAAAGTATCAGTTACCTGGTCTGGATACCTGTTATGAATTAAAATTCCAACTAAGTTGGTGAGAAGTCCCTCGTGTGTAACGGGCTTTACTTGTATGTTAACTTGGATGGCATTTCCATCACTTTTATGTCCAGGGTTAACTGCCATTGTAGTAGGTTGCATTATTCTGTGTGAAGTTTTCACAGGGATTAAGTATTTTTTTATATCAATTTTGATGCTCAGGTACTTAGTATATCTGATGTGACTCTGGTAATTTCACAGTATTAACTCGTTGTGTTCATCCTCATGGGCAATATTGTCATGCCAGGTAGTGCTTTTGTATGAATGCATTTTATGCATATTTGGTATTTGTTGACCATTGTCTCCTCCGTGGATGCAATACGTACAGATTTAAACCTTGCAAGACTTGAATCTGAAACAAGAGACGATATGATCCAGTCCAAAGTCGCCATTATCAGTCAAACGATTCGGGTATCGTTTTGTGCTCACTTCCAGGTGCTAAAATCGAGGACTTTGCAAAATTTGTCAAAAATGATCCACGGTGCAAAGGTCCCTTCGTGTCAATTTCCATCTTGGCTGGGACAAACAACTTGGTGCGGGTGACAGTTATGATATGATGCACAAAAAGTATGACTCACTAGTAAAAGCAGTACAGGCTATACACCCGGTCTTTCTGTGCATATGATTGCTCTCCCCCCAAGAAGAGACGATAGAAATCTTGACGAAAGAATTCCTGGATCAAACGACGCTCTCGATGACATATGTCAGTCACTAAATATCCATCTTATCCCGAACGAGGTGGTGAACAAGAGGTCGTCTTTCTATTTCGGGGACCGGTTTGTGGGCCTACACTTGTCTCCTGTAGGTACCGCAGCATGGCTTCTTCCATCAAGAGAACACTTCGCTTCTATTCAAATGGTGATCAGCCTCCTATCACATCATCTCGCTCTGACAATCATGCCATCGGAAATGCATGGGAGACTCCACAGAAGAGATCTCTTTCTCCCTCTCCGGTTACGAATAATGACATGAATGACATTGAGAAGTTCATCACTCTATTTGCAAGGGTGGTACGCAAACATTAATCACTGTAAATATCTGATCTATTATGATCTATCTGATCTATTCTCTGGTCTATTTTCAGACAGCAGAGATATTTTTCAAAATGAATGACTATAACTACATGTAATGTGATCATTACATGTAGTTATAGTCATTCATTTTGAAAAAGATCTCTTCTGTGGAGTCTCCCATGCATTTCCGATGGCATGATTGTCAGAGCGAGATGATGTGATAGCACTGTCTGATTTGGGATGATAATTCTATTTTTGTTCACGTTCTCCTGATATCTTCTGTGTATGGAGTGTGAATTTTTTTTACATTATTCACTGATGAATATCAGACTCTTTACCGGTAAGAAAATATTGCTGTTCATGTATATCAAAAGTGATTTACATGTAACTAGCTACTTTAAATATGGATAATGCGGGTAGAAATAAATCGCTAATTCTTGGTCACTGGAATATTGAAGGCCTAACATCGAAAACTCTTGGCTCAAAACTCCAAGGCCCTTCTTTTCTTGAGGAAATTGAAGAAGTCGACATAATTTGTCTAACAGAAACACATGCGGTTGAGAAAAATTCAATTTTCTTGGATGGGTATCATACTCACCAGTCCAATAGAATTAAACACCACAAGGCAAAAAAAGGTTCCGGGGGCGTTGCTATCCTTATAAGAAATTCTCTGAAGATGTATGGTGCTGCTCCCCATTTTCGAGTCATCCCCAATTTCGCGAAAACCCGTTTTTTCCCGTTTTCTCGCGCGTCACTTCGTTTCCAGAGAATAAATTTTCTGATTTTTGATTTTCATTTCGTTCCGCAAAGAAAGCGCCCAAAATGCGTCCTAAACAGGCAAGCAATTCTCTAATTACGTTCAAAACACTGGGTCAATACCTAGGATCGTGCACGACACACAGAAACACAACAATCAGTCGCGCATGCGCAATACCCGCGAAAATGGGGGAGCCGCTTCGGATTTGTTTTGGTCTGCATCGATCTTTCAGTGAGCGATTTCAAGATTAATTCACGCTTAAAACATCCACGCAGCACCCCAGATATTTCGTTATTGATCTCAAATTTCGTAATAAATAAGCTTTTGCGTGTATGGAATCGCTGGAAGCTAGTAAATCTGCACTTAGTGATAAGACCCGCGAAAACTGGCTCCTACATGATACATTACTTTCTCCCCAAGTAAATCAAATGATATAATATGGGTAATGTATATGTAAGTCCTCAGAATTCTACCAAATTGTCCCATGTAAAATGTAAATTTTATACGGATTCAATAAACTTTTGTAATTGGTAATTTGTAATTTGTAATTTGTACATTACAGGCTTTCTAATAAGCACAGTGTTGCGGAAAAAGAGTGAAAGGTCCTTGTTGAAAGAGCCATGAGATTATGTTGTCCTGTTGATATACCTACCCTCAGCATATGCAGCATCATGTTCTCTCACATGCTGAATCGCTGCCTTTGCTTTAGCTTTTCCCTGGGTTCTAGTCACTTGATACGGAAGACCAAACGCTTCTGCTGCGGCCTTGCTGGACGCATCTTCAACTGTCTTTATCCAATCTTGGATATCGTTATCAGTTGCAACTCTCTGAAAGAAAAAATAGATCATTCAGGAGGCCACACTTTTGGGGAGAGACTAGCCTATTTAGCCTGGGAAGGCAACCAGTCTTCATGGTCTTAGAAGAAATAGACGTTATGAAGAAGTTTGTTTTGGCGCTGAAAAGTCATGTGTTTCACCTTAATTGAACAAAAAAGGATCGCCGTGTCTCTAGGCATTGTCCGAAGTCGGCTTAGGCCTTCTATCGTGTTCTGAGTGTGCACATTTGATTTGTTTTGGCGTGGACTTGTCTTCTTCTTACAGGCCAGGGTTTTAATTGGTTAAAAAATGTCACCTTGACACTTATGACAGGAAGCCATAATGATAGGGCTATGATTTTTGCTTTTTTAGAAAAGTGCAGTGGCGAGTCGAGTGGGAGCCTACCTGGCTTCTCGAGTAAACTCTAGGTTCTTCACGGCGTTTCCATCGATAAAGGTCTGGTTTATGGAAAGACATAATGAAGTTTTATTACGTTGGAAAGTTTGGACAAATTTCATTGACCACAAAGTGGAAAATTGTGGATTTACTTCATGAAAAAATCAAAAATCGCTAAGGACGCCGCCGCCATGTTTAGGTCTCGTTAGGGAGTTTTTCCCAAATGTACGCGATGATGACGTGCCCCATTAACAAGACGTAACATCTATTTTAAAATGCGTTTCCAAAGTGAATGCATGAGGACAACCCATTTGTGTCGTATATCACTGGAAATGCCCGATTCCCCTGATTCTGCAGGATGTTAAATCGGGCATTTTATTTCTTTAAATAAATCATAAGCGTCGCATTTGCTCCAAGCTCTGTTCACCATCCCAAATGGCAATATTGCCAATTGGGCCGGACAATCACGAAAAACCCCAAATATTATACATTTCTTCCTGAATAATTCTGAAAGACAGTTGCTTACGCTATACAAAAATCAAAAAAAAATCGAGGGTCAACCATTGAACAAAAAAAACCTTCCTAATGCTACCTTAGCCTAAACTGCTAAACATGCCGAACTCCGCACAGTGCCGAAATTCAAATATTCTCCCTGGAGGTGCAGCCACGCCAGTTGGCAATCATTCCCGCTTCCACATTTTAGATTGCTCCCATGACTGACTCCAATTGCAGAGCGATAAGTTATAACGCCGAAGAAGTTGGCACTGCGCGAGTATGGAATTTCTCGCCCAGATCTCGAAGCATCAGTGAACATTGCGAGAGAAGACGAGACTACGAAATGGGAATGAAGGTTGGCGGATTTCGATTTTTACCACCCTCAATTTTTTCCGACTTTGCCCCGTATCACATGTATTTGACGTTTTTTATGATCACGAGTGTGTTCTCGAAGTCTCAAAGTATTTGCATGCATATTTTCAAAGTTAGAGCCGAGTTCATGTGACCAGGGTCGAAATGGTTTCGGCCAAAGTGTTGTTGTCCACCCCGCTATGTGGAACCTTCCGGGGCAGGCTTTATTCCCAGATTGGGGGCCAAGCTTCTGCGTGAACAATTAGCGCACCCGAAGTTAGGGGTGGGAGGGGGCGCTAGGGCAAGTCGAAAAGACATCAGTGCAACACAACGTCATGGAAACAACCCTCAATAACCCCCAAAAACCTTTATTTTCTGCAATGTTTGCCCGACAAAGCATTAGCATAATTTATGCCAGACAAATGGCTTTGTCCTGCACTCCAAATCGTTAAGTTGTCTCCCCTTTCCCAGAAGTTTTTGGTCCCACCCTGGGTCATCACATCCCTGTTCGGTTTCCCAGCAGCCTTTGGCATGTTCCCCTTTCTCCAAACTTGTTATAAAGTGACGGGGCCAACGCGTTGTCATCATTGAAAAAGACTGACTATTTTATTGACATGTTCAAGACAAAATGGCTGACAGTATTGTCTACTTGTTACAATATGTTGTGTCCTTAAACAAGGCACTCAACCCTAAAATAAATTGCTTCGTCCTCGTGTCTGAGACTGATGTGATGAGGCTCCTCCATTTCCCTTGTTCAGTCGAGTCTGTGTCTTTACCAGGAGAGACGAAAGAACCCACCAAGTGAGAAACTTGAGTGAGAGAGACCACCTCTGGCCCAAGACCGAGTCACCCGGCAGTAAATCTAATTGGAGCCTAACTGTTGTGGCACTAAAAAAACTCATCCTGCCCTGGAGGAAGAATACTCCCTGGAGGGAAATACCCCTATTGACCATCTCTGCCTCTGCTCTGGCATATAAATAATCATGAGACTTATAAAGTGCTAAAGTCAACTGTCTTTAGTCACGCAAAGCGCCTTACATTACAGTATAAACTCTCTAATAACTTAATAAGGAAACCCTCGGGATTGAGAAGTGCTATCCTTATTACTAGCGAGATGTCCTGATTAGAGAGGTCAAATTGAATGAAAACAACTAATATGGGACCATAACTAGTGTCCTTAGTAGGGAGGTTGTCCCTATTAGAGAGGTGTCCGCTAAGGGAGATTCCAGTGTTACCCCTGAGCTATTGGCCTGTAGGCCAATATATTCATACAAGTATCATACAGAGGTTCTGGTACTTGCACTACACTTAAAACTACGTAGACATGAGTCAAAAAGGCAATCCAAAAGTTAAGGGTTGGTTAGTCCAGGATAATTATTTTATGGGTAAAATGATAGTTGTAACATGAAGAAGGAGCTTGGTACATCTATGATTTTAGCCAAAAAAATAATTATCCTGGACATATTAACCCTTCACTTTTGGTTTATCGGTACCTTTTTATTGTCTCGCCCTGTATATCTATAGAATGGACCTATATGTGAGATAATGAATAAACCTTTTAAATTCCAGATGTAAAGTTTGAGCAAAGATGACAGGATATTCATAATAGCGCCATTCTCACCAAAGACGAGAAGACATGGAGAACCAAGAACAGCCATCGCATAGCGGCCAGAGCCTCTGGCCCAATCACAGCCAGGGAAATATTCAGGAGGTCACTGCGGCATCAGTATTCGCCACATCAAGCCCACAGGTGGCGTACACGACCCAGTCGTCGTTTGTGAGTTCCTTCTCGCATGGTCAGTTTGTTGACGGCCAGTTCCAGCCTCCGACGACCATGTATAGAATTGGGGGACAGAGCTATCAGATAGCTCATACTGGACAGGATGTAAGAACTAGTTCCCAGTACAGTAGAACCTCTCTAATAATGACACTCTCGGGACTGAGAAATGCTGTCCTTAATAGAGAGGTGTCCTGATTAGAGAGGTAAAATTCAAAATTTCCAATTGCATAAATCCTTACTAAATACTGTATATAAATTTTAGCATTGCCATTGTTAAGACAGACAAATACTATAACTAACTTGTTTCAGCTTGTATGCATATCACTGCATTACAGCAGTGTGTATACATGTGTAAAAACTGCATTTCTAATTCTATTTTCCTGGACCACCAGTGATTATGAACAGCGTAGCTCTTTAAAGAACTAAATGGTAAGGGCCGATTTTCAACCTCTCTCCAGGTATACCAGCCTCCCCACTCTTCTTACGAGAGAATCTCCCCAGTCGAGGAATACGCAGAGCCGTCAACGACCACTGACACTTTGCAACAGTTCCAGCACTTACCTCCAGATGGTGCCTCACAGATGATCAGTGTACCAGTGGACAGTACGAACTTGCAGAGGGCTAGTTTGGTAAGTTGACACCTTGGGTGCCCAATGACGTAGATTTACGTCTTAACGTCCAAACGTTCGGTGCCCAATGACGTAGAGCTACGTCATCGGACAGGGTGTACCATCGACTGTGGCAATTGTCTCTTTGAAATGATGTAATGAGCACCATCTAATGAGCTGATCCTGAACCAATGGGATTTCCTTACTTCAGTATTCTCTGTGCGGGTTTGGGGGTCTTGGAAGGGTTTTTGTTCAGATGTGAAAAATTGGGATTTTTATCAACGCTCACCCATTTTGAAAAAATCCAACAAAAATCGTTTTCATCAATAAAACCCAACATTGAAACTGAAAGAGCACCTGTATGAGAATGGGAATTATGTATTTACCGGTAAACAAATAATTCCCATTGTCCCCAATGTTTTATTATCCAGGGCTACCCAATGCAAGTCCTTCTTGAAGATGGGCGTCAGAGCAGCTCACCGATCGTAAACCGCGGCATGTCGCCAGATGAACACATTGCAACTCAATCACCGATGTCCATGTCTCAGGGCCAAGATCCCCAGCTGGTTCATAGTTCTCGCCTCATCGAAGTCGTCCAGGCCCAACCTGGGCAGGGATATTCGCCGATACCTAGTCCGAGGTTGTCGTTGATGACGTCGGGGTCTGGGATGTCAACACTACAGTATGCGACGCAGTCGGATGGGCCTTCCAGCTCGGATGGGACTGGACTGGTGTGTATAACTTGGGGTGTCAAATTTCCGATTATTGGCAGATTTCAGAGC
This sequence comes from Lineus longissimus, assembly GCF_910592395.1. Lineage (NCBI taxonomy): Eukaryota > Metazoa > Nemertea > Pilidiophora > Heteronemertea > Lineidae > Lineus > Lineus longissimus. Next base: position 1,516,459 of record NC_088325.1, on the reverse strand, counting down.
TTTTCCTCTCACTTAATACTAAATTTGAGAGCTGAAATTGAAAAATCGCCATCTCCACTCTGTGTGGATCTTCAAATTTCCAAAATTTGACCGAAAATAAGCATTTTAAAGGTGTTTTTGTTGAAGTGATTGTTGATCAAATGACAAAATATTTACAAGAAAAAAAGTCAGATTTCTTGCCACAGGCTAAAATCATCCTTGAAAAACCTCGAGTGTCAAAATACCACTTACCAGACTTAAACTTAATCAGCATTATGCTATAATTGAACAAAGTCCATGTTTATGTTTGCAATTTCTGTCCTTGAAAATGACTTCAACTGGCTAGTCGAGATTGAATACAAAATCAAAGATGGCCAGGAAATCGACAAAGCAGTCTGTTCTATCAGCCTGGCTCTACAGGAATCGGTCATGCAGACGTCCATGAAGGAAGGGCCGAATAGAATCTTAGGCGCCATTAATAACCCGTTACTTATTTTACAGGTCTCTGCTGAGCCCACTGACCAGGAGACGGACCAAGCCGTCAGTTCTATCAGCCTGGCCCTACAGGAATCGGTCGTGCAAACGTCCATGAAGGCTATGCGACGAATGGAATCTTACGGTAACGAGCCTGACACGACCCAAACTGACAGCTCTCATCCTTACGAGAAATTCAACTCACCTCACGGTACGTTTGACTTTCAAGATTTTTCGTCGTTTTTTGCCCAGCAGTTTTTTTCATTTGGAAATCAAGCACATGGGATGAAAGATCATGAACATCAACATGGCGTTGTGTTAAAATCTCTCTGTGCAAATAACAGTCGCTGAACAATAAGGTTTGATCAGTGACGTTTGTTAGGTGTATTTGAAGTGTCGTTGATTTGTCAGTGAGAAGTGAGATATTGCACAGGAGGGCGGGAATCTTGGATTCACATAAGAGACTGATTCGGCATGTTAAAATGTACCCATTTTAAAAATTTCATCGAATTTGAAAAGAAATTTGATCGTGTGGTTACGCACTGAAAATGAATTCAACAATGCCTTTCTGTAAACTGATACACAAATACTATCCATGTGAATACCAAGTTTTAGCAAATTTGCATGCATAAAGACTGCACTACAGCCTTGTCTTTTCAATTTTCCGGGACCACCAGTAAAAACAAATTACACAGAACAGTATTTCTTCAAAATCCTTCCATTTACGACTTTAAACTTTTCTTTGAAAATCTCACCATTTCAGACAACAGCCAAGGTTACATCCCGCGAGGTTTAGACGATGGAAGCCAGGATCCGAACTCGTTGGGCTCGACTATCAATTCGACAACATGCACTGCACCGCAACCCTCAACCTCACGGTCGATGGGGCAGCTGCCGTACTTACACGACGGTATGCAGGATAACGACCTCGTCTCCAGCCACGGACGTTTGTCCGCGACCCTGGACACGACAACGGGAGCAGACGGTAGGAGTATGAAATATTTCTGATGAATTTTGAATACTGGTTGTCCACTTTGTCACTTTTTAAAGGGGTACGCCATTAATTACTGGTGGTCAAGGTAAATAGAAATGCACTTTTACACAATGCCGTGCAGTTCTTATAAATACGAATTATTGAAGTTGAATGAATTTTCAGATGTCCTGTTTGGAGAAGTCCCGGCCCTGCTGGAAGCCATTTTGTATGAAAAACCAACATATCTCATGCCTGAGTTGTCCCTTTAAGTTTTCTTTAACCCTTTGTTTTCGACTCTGTACCTTCAGGTCACAGCCACCATTTAAAAGACATCAGCCGCGACCTCGTCCTCGTCGACGACTCCCATAGCGGTGACGTAGGACTTGACAGTCTAGAATTCCATCATTTTCGACGCGATGCGCCGATTCGGAAGTCTATCCGCATTAGCACGACCCTGGACGGATCCCAGAAACCCCGTGCGAAATATGTGCCCGGCCCTTACCGGACTGATGACTTATGTAAGTGAAGAGTATCCAAGTTGGTTTTTTCTCGATCTTCTCCTTCTGCTGCAATCCGAAATTTCAGATGCACCAAAGACAGTCGGTTCGTTTTCGGTAACTAAGTCAACTGTCCAAGAGAGTTCCACCATAGAGCCCAAGAGCTGTGTGGTCAGTATGGTGTCCTTTGGCCAGTATTCCTCTCTATTCTTCATCCGGGAGCAGGTCTGAAGCCCCAGAGCCCCAGAGCTGTGTGGTCAGCTTGGTGTCCTTTGGCCAGTATTCCTCTCTATTCTTCATCCGGGAGCAGGTCTGAAGCCCCAGAGCTGTGTGGTCAGTATGGTGTCCTTTGGCCAGTATTCCTCTCCATTCTTCATCAGGGAGCAGGTCTGAAGCCCCAGAGCCCCAGAGCTGTGTGGTCAGCTTGGTGTCCTTCGGCCAGTATTCCTCTCCATTCTTCATCCGGGAGCAGGTCTGAAGCCCCAGAGCCCTAGAGCTGTGTGGTCAGGGTGGTGTCCTTTGGCCAGTATTCCTCTCCATTCTTCATCAGGGAGCAGGTCTGAAGCCCCAGAGCCCCAGAGCTTTGTGGTCGGGGTGGTGTCCTTTGGCCAGTATTCCTCACACAGTACACCATTCAATACTTTCCATAACTAATTTCACTGTTTTTAACATACAATTTCAGGGTGCGAGGAATGTCAGCAGTCGTATTCCAGTGAATGCCCGCATCACAAACTCACTCTAGTATACGACAAGGTCGTCCTGTCTCGGGCGTGGGCCAGCCTTCCCCCACTCCTACAGATATTTCGATTGGGCGAAACCACGGAGCTTGGCGTGTTTGCGAAGAGGACGATTATGCCGATGACGCAATTTGGACCGTTTGTAGCTGAGGTGGTGAAGGAACGAATGTCTGTAACAAACCAGGGGTTCTTTTTACAGGTAAGATAGTTTGATGTAAATATTGTGTTGAGAGTTGACGGTCTATTTGGACTTTTAAAACCACCTCTTCTTTGGGGTTTGAAATTGAGGATTTTTGTTGCCAGGTTCGACCTGATGAACATGTGGACGAAGGGAGCCTTGATGGGGTTCCATTGAGAAATTCCCGAAAGACTCGCTGATGCGATTGTTTCGACATTGACGGAGGCGGGGAAGGGCGTTGTGTTGCTCAAATGAAAATCGTTTCAAACCAGAAATATTTTGTTCGTCGATTTTTCAGATTGATAACTACAAGGACACAAATGAATCCGTCTACCTCGAAGCAACAGACGAAAACAAATGCAACTGGATGATGTTCGTACGTCCGGCGGAAAACTACGCCGAACAAAATCTCGTCTGCTACCAACATCAACAGGACGTATTCTTCACAGTGACGAAGGAGATTGAGGGGAAACAGGAGCTCAAGGTCTGGTACGCGGCACATTACGCCAAAAATATCGGCATGAAGGTCCTGTACCCCACGGAGGAGGATATTCAGGGTAGGTGATGACGCCAGCAAGCATTTGCAGTGTCGTCTGCCATCCAACCTTTCTCAAAAACCTCATACGCCCTCGCATGAGTTGAGGCGCCAAGCACTGAGTCATACAGGCGCCACGCTAGTTTTCAGAACCTAATTGTAGGCAATCGGACGGCCGTCTTTGAACTGAATGTGGCCTCGCCAAACAAGTGAGAAAATACATCCTTTAGGGCAGTCCCTTGACCAAAGAAAGTGTCACAGTCGGCTCTCTGCCTGAGGTAACAATACATTGGGTTTATTTTACGTACCCTAAAGGAAGATTGTACCCACATTTGGGGGGGGGGGGCAATATTTAAGATCTAGAAAGATGTTGGTGATGAAAATAAGCTGGAAAATGCATCAAAAATTTTGAAAATAAAATTATGCGAAGTTGAAAAACGTTTTGCCCCCCAATTGTTCCCTCAATATGAATCGTAGCTGACACCCTGCACAGCACTGCTGCTTTCGAATAGAAGTTTGATGCCGTTTGAATGTCGAAGAACCTAAACTTTTGTAATATGATGCGTCTGATTTCAGAAATGGACGAGAGAGAGAATAAGTGGCCGTGCTTCGATTGCAACCGGAAATTCCGATCGTCTGCCCAGCTACAGAATCACTTGCTGGAGCACGAGAATGATGGCGAGGCGGCCGCGGGGAGTGCCGAGGATGATTTGAGCAGCGGCGAGGGCAAGGGGTCGAAGAAGAAAGGTTTCCCGCTCAAATCGAGCATTTTGAAGAAAAAGGTCTCAAAACCTAAGGTACGTCTGAGTAAAAAGTGATATCGCTCAGTCATGTTTTTCAACAAACTTGTTGTTAGGCGTGTTGGACTCCAAAGGAGCCTAGTGGTTAACACTGCTGGCTACCATGCAATAGGGCCCGGGTTTGATTCCCGGGAGAACCCAGGATTGTACAGGAGCCTCATAGCCTAGAGGTTAACACTGCTGGCTACCATGCAATAGGGCCCGGGTTTGATTCCCGGGAGAACCCAGGATTGTACAGGAGCCTCATAGCCTAGTGGTTAACACTGCTGGCTACCACCCAATAGGGCCCGGGTTTGATCCCAGGGAGAACCCAGGATTGTACATGAGCCTCATAGCCTAGTGGTTAACACTGCTGGCTACCACGCAATAGGGCCCGGGTTTGATTCCAGGGAGAACCCAGGATTGTGTAGGAGCCTCATAGCCTAGTGGTTAACACTGCTGGCTACCACGCAATAGGGCCTGGGTTTGATTCCCGGGGAGAACCCAGGATTGTACAGGAGCATCATAGCCTAGTGGTTAACACTGCTGGCTATCACTCAATAGGGCCTGGGTTTGGTCCCGGGGAGAACACAGGATTGTACAGGAGCCTCATAGCCTAGTGGTTAACACTGCTGGCTACCACGCAATAGCACCCGGGTTCAATCCCGGGGAGAACCCAGGATTGTATAGGAGCCTCATAGCCTAGTGGTTAACACTGCTGGCTATCACTCAATAGGGCCCGGGTTCAATCCCGGGGAGAACCCAGGATTGTATAGGAGCCTCATAGCCTAGTGGTTAACACTGCTGGCTACCACGCACTAGGGCCCAGGTTTGAACCCAGGATTGTATTTCTGGATGAACCAGCATGGCTTTCAAGGAAGTAAATTCCTGGCTCTTAGTCTTAACAACAAATTTGAGGCTCAATATGAGATAGATTAATGAGTGTCTGTCGGACAAGACTAAAAGGTGTGGTCCCTTGTACCTTAGTGTCCATGCCAGGGCAAGTAAAAGATCCCACATAGGTGGACAGTAGCCTCTGGTGGACTCAATACCTCCGGCAAAATCCCATAGGGTTGTGATGCCACTATACGAATTAACCCGCCTTGCTAAAAAAATTAGGATTCTATACCTGAGTTTGTCTTCGGAGACGACTTTGAAGCAGCAGAACATATATCGACCCTTGAATCCCTCCTCTGAAATTTTTCAGCATGATGCCTTACTCAACTGGAAGAAGAAGAAGAGCATGTTTTACCTTAGCAAATTAAAACGTCAGCAAAGTGAGGCGTCCAAACCAATGAAGTCCTTATTCAAGAAACGCGAGGGCGAAGGTGAGGGTGGCGGGAACGAATGGGTCTGCACGCATTGCGATTTGACGTTCGATAATTCGAATTTGCTAAATCTGCACACGCTAACTCACGCGGCGGAAGACGTCGGGCTGGAGGAGATCAACAAGCTAGCAGGAGTTGCGGTTTTCCCGACCGATTTTACTGGTGCGATTGACTCGTCGAGTGGGGAAGTTGAGTTGCAGCTCCCTCTGCAGGAACCTGAGGAAAACGTTGGAATATTGTCACTGGAGGCTGAAACGTCAATGGAATGTCCGCTCTGTAAGATGTCGTTCGTGTCGAAACGAGAGCTGATTGAGCATGCCAGCAGTCATGGGAAGACTAAGAAGAAAGATGTCGCCACCAGTAAACCGTATAAGTGTAAGTTTATGACCTCTTTCGATAAGATTTTGAATCAGAAACCAAGAATGTTAATCGACTTCAGAAGTTAAGTACCAGAATATTGTTTATAAATGAAATGAAATGAAATAAAATGAAATTTATTGGCCAAAACACAATCTTTGTATGACTAGAACTTCTCAAACCGTCAACATTCAGATTTTGATTCGTGTAACAATTTCGTTGTAATCGTGTTGATTTGTATGACAATTTTAAGAGGCTTTTATGGCCAGGTTCTCGTGGAATTTACAGTGTCACATAATGTAGGTTTACATAGAAGTCGCACAACACAATACAGGTTTACATAGAAGTTACAGCGAGACATAATGGAGGTTTACATAGAAGTTGCAGGAAGTTACAGTGACGCAAAATTCCCAAAGGTTTACATAGAGTTTGCATTACGTGGCACAATACAGGTTTACATATATTTACATGTAGAACTAAGTCACATCATCATGTAATTTTACATAGAAATCATGTCACATATTGTTGGTTTACATATATTTATGAGTCACATAGTGTTTTAACTCCCTGATTTCATTTGCAAATTCTGTTTCCTATCTCTGTTAGGTGAACATTGTTGGAAGTCGTTTAGCGTCCAGGAGCGTCTGACGAAGCATCTGTTAGTGCACGGAGACGAGGACACGAAGCCACTGGAATGTGAATACTGTCATAAGAGGTAACTAACGAGTAGTGTCGTCAGGTTTATGTACAATCATAAGAGGGTGGTTACGAAGGATATTTACCTGCCGCGTTCTGTCTATCTTTCTATCAAACAAATTGACTATCTGACAACCTTTAAGTCCTAACTGCATCATTTTAGAATATTGAGTTGAGAGCTGAGCGTCAATGAGGACATTAGTAGCTCTATAAACAACATTGGGGATTGTAATATAAGTAGGAGGAAACTGGAGACCCGGGAGGAAACCTACGTGTTGAAGAGAGTCACCCTGTCTATCACATGAGTAGACTGGGACCGACCGGGAATCGAACCCGGGACCTCAGAGGTGACAGTCGTGGATGTTTCCACTGTGCCACTCCGACAGCCCGATCTGCACCATTCTAGCCATCTTTTTAAACGCGTTGATCACATGGGGACCATTTAGCCCAAATGGCCTCGTTTAAAAGCAACTTTGACAACTTGGATTTGTTTACAAATCCCCTTTGGCACAGTCCCTTCTGTTTTACACCTTCAGGTCTAAGATAATCAGTATTGCCTGTTTGTTGATTCAGATTTATGAACAACTCTGCCCTTTCTTGTCATCTGAAGACACACTCGGAAAAGAAATACTTCGAATGCCCCATCTGCCGTCAAGGATTCGACCAGATAGCTGCGCTCAAGACTCACACGGTCGGCCACGAAGTGAACGGTATCTACACGTGTCCGGATTGCCAGAGGCCGTTTGAGGATTACCACCTCATCCGGAAGCATATCCGGGCGTTCCATTCGGACAAGAAGTATCCGTGTCCGGAATGTCCGAAGATATTCCCGCGGCCGGATAAGCTGAAGTTGCACATGCTGCGGCATTCTGATCACCGGGAGTACATGTGCGAGAGTTGCGGGCGCCAGTTTAAGCGCAAGGTAGGTCAACGCATTTTCAGAAATGTGGTTCGTTAAAAAATGTGCCACCTTGGGTTTTCAAACCAAAAGCCAGGGAAAGAGTCAAGGTGTATTAATATGCAAGACCACCCCAGAATCACTGCAGAAGAAGATGACGTTTTTTTTTGCCGAATCTGACATTTTCTTTGTTTTGGTTCCAGGACAAACTGAAGGAGCACATGAAGAGAATGCATACGGCTGAGCGCGAAGCTCGCATGATTAACCGACCCATACGCCCCGGAGGTTCAAAGAAATTCATACCAAAAGTCTCGCCCACGGACTACCATCGCTTCATCTATAAATGTCACATGTGCTTGCTGGGTTTCAAGCGCCGAGGAATGCTCGTGAACCATCTTGCCAAACGGCATCCGGAGACGAAAATCGACGCCGTACCGGAACTGAATCTGCCCATTTTGAAAACGCAGCGTGATTATTACTGCGCGTATTGCGAGAAGGTTTATAAGTCGAGTTCGAAACGTAAGGCACATATCGTCAAGAATCACCCCGGGGCTGACCTGCCGTTAAGTTCGCGTAAGAAGAGTATTATTCAAGAGATACCCGGTTTACCGAATCCGACCTACTCTCAGGCGGTCGGGAGTGTGACTACGGTACCGCATAACTGCACGTTTTGCCACAAGCAGTACGCCAGTAAGGCCAAGCTTCTGCAGCACCAGCGCAAGAAGCATTCTGGGATGGTGCCACCGGCGCAGCCGCGGCGCCGGACCGGTATGATCGGCGAAACGGTCCTGGAGGTCAAACTAGACAAAGGTCAATTTGATGAGAACGTTGACATCCAAGCAGCTGACCTCCTCACCCAAGCGATGAGCGAGCTGACGCAGACCCTCACCGACAATAACCGTCAACAGCAGTTTGCGGATTTCCAACTCGCGTCGCCGAGGATCGCTCCAGGTGGCGCCACCTTGGTTCAAACAAACGTTCAGCCGGGTTCCTCAACGATCGATATATCGCATCTCGGTCAAGCTTTAGTTCATGCTGCGCATTACCAGGTGGGGCAGCAAGGACAACTAACATCAGTCGCGTCCAATGAAATACAGCCGGGACAGGCGACCGTTGTCTTGTCAACGTCCGTACCAAATTCAAACGTGCAGACGATCACAGTTCCGACGTCTGCCCTGCATTCACTTGTCCCGAGAACTTGGACGAATGCAACACAGTTCCAGACTTTCCGATAAATTTGTTTACAAAATCTTGAAGCGACGTTTACACTGGTTGATTAGGCTATTAATGAATTGGCAAGGCCATGTAAATTAATTTATTGTTTCTCATCCTAACTGTTTCTCGAGAACAATTTAGTCCCTAAATTGCTGTTGTGTACTTTTGACAGGATCTGTTTGTGGTGATATGGAATGAAATATAGTCTTATTTATGTCCGGGTATTATAATTATATATTTGTATAAAAAATAGATTATGCTCTACATGTATTTTAGGATGTTGGAACTGTCTCATGAAAATTCATTGATTGTCTGGAGCAACTTTTTGTCTGGAATTTGATTAAAATGTTTCTGATTTATGTATTGTCACCCTGGTGAATCTGCGCCCCCACTCTCTACTGGCACGTCATATCTCCGTGGAGGAGTACGCCAGTTCTCCATGGAGGAGTACGCCAGTTCTCCTTGGAGGAGCATGCCAGTTCTCCGTGGAGGAGTACACCAGTTCTCCTTGGAGGAGCATGCCAGTTCTCCTTGGAGGAGCAAGCCTGTTCTCCATGGAGGAGCACATCAGATCTCCGTGAAGAAGCATGCCAGTTCTCTGTGGAGGAGCATGGCAGTTCTCTGTGGAGGAGCATGGCAGATCTCCGTGAAGAAGCATGCCAGTTCTCTATGGAGGAGCATGCCAGTTCTCCATGGAGATCAGTCTAATTTTGCGGGAAAAGTACCAAGGCACAAGAAAACCTGATTGATGGATTACTAAAAAATTAAGATGAAAAAATGATATTTCGAATGAAAAAAATTTGATTGGGTTGGGGTGGTATAAATTTACTTTCTGCGTCCCTGGATATTTTTCTGTGAAGTGTTCGCCTGTGAAATGTAATGTGCCTCATCATGTCTTGTCTAGTATTTGTATTTATAAATCTTTGGGAAAGATGATGGTGTCGAGTCTTGGAATCTTATTGTACTGTCGTTGTAAACCACATATTTGTCATCTTAAAATTGTCGGGCTAAACTTATTCCTTGCTGAAGATAGCCCCGTGACCAAACTCCGTCACGGATGACAAAAATCAAATTGTTATCACACCAGGTGGAGGAAGCCACTGCCACAACAAACCAGCAGCAAACAAAAGACATAGTCACGTATCACATGATCTTTTGTTCGTTGTGCCTATATTTGGTTTGTTTAGACCGCGCAGTGGCTTCCTCCACCTGGGCCGACCGAATCAAAACACCGATAGCGCTAACAGGGCCTAACAGAGAATAGTGTAAAGCATTTAACCATTACACTATACTCTGTTAGGTCCTGTCCGCACTATCGGAGTTTCAATTCGGTCGGCCCTGGTGTAAAAGGGTCTGGAAGGCCCCGGGCAGTGGCGGCTTTAGCACCACCACCTGGTCTAATGGTTTAGGCTACTGTGAAGCATATCTCGCATATCGTCCTGGCCAAATGTATTAACCATTAAATTTCAGTAGCAAACTCAATACTTAGTTTATAAATAAGTAAAAAAGAGCAAATTTACCAAATTTTAGTTTTGTACTGATTTCATGGTTTCTTGTATCATTTGATCTAGTCTCTGGTGCTGGGCACAACATCATGTACAGTGGAACCTCCCATAGCGGACACCTCTTTATTAAGGACACCCTCTCTGATAAGGATACTAGTTTTGGTCTCAAAGCTGTTGTTTACATTCAATTTGACCTCTCTAATCAGGACACCTCTCTATTAAGGATAGCACTTGTCAGTCCCGAGGGTGTCCTTAATAGAGAGGTTCTACTGTATATCTTGACAAGAGGTTTGAATTATAGCATGTCTTTTGTTATTGTAAATAAATAGTATGATTTATTCAAAGTACTCTCGTCTTCTCTTCATTATTTTGTCAGTTTTTGGAGAAGAAAAAGAGGATAACAATGTACAGCGGTCATTCTTCATAACTCAGACTCCCCATATACAGTCCCAGTCACAATTGACATACCCTCTGCTTGGCAAAACTACACACAACCTACGCCACAGTGCCTTGGGTATGCAACCTATTCACTGGTTGCGTAGAAAGACATTTTTGACAAAGACGCCAGGGCCAAAACAAATGTACACACTCGGAACTCATCAGTAGGCCTAAGCAAACTACGGACAACGCCATAAGCGACTGACCCAGTGTTCCAGGTGAAATGCAAATACATGTACATCTTGGTTGTAGTGTTCATTCAGTCTGTGTGCAGACTGCTTAAGTCATGTTTACAAGTACCTTGCCCATAACATTTGCACACTAGGGGATATCAGTGGCGATAGACGAATTGGAAGAAGTTTGTTTCGGCACTGACCAGTCATGTGTTTCACCTTGAACAAAGGACCGCCGTGTCTCTAGGCATTGTCCGAAGTCGGCTTAGGCCTTCTGACGTGTTCTGATTACGCGCATTTGATTTGTTTTTGGCGCAGATTCGTCTCCTTTGAATTCGTCTTTTTCTTGCATCTCGACATGCTCGAGTGGACTTGAGAAGTTTATGGTTGCATGATAGCCTTGTCTGTGACACATTGGACCCATGGGGATATACTTAAAATTTACGATGGACCCCTTGCCAGATACACATAGATCACGGCAGTCAAATCCTTGTCGCACTTCAAATCTCTACCAGAAAGTCAAGTGCGTTTTTTAACAAAGAACCCCATTGTGTCCCAATTGAACAAGGCCCAAGGCCTGTTGTGTAATCACCTAGTAAAGCACCAGGATTGGTAAGCATAGGTCATGACCCACCCACATTCATCAATATAAAATGACGAAAGAAAAGAACTTACCCAAAGTTGGTGGTTGTTCTCGGTCCTTCTTCAGTCTTTTTCAGGTCCACTATATCTTACACTCCGGACCTGTGGGCCGGCCTCGTCCCTCACCCTCAAGGAGAACCATAAGGATGACGCTATGGACTGCCCTGGGATTCTTCTATCCCTGGTTGTTGTCTGCTTTGCCTGTCTGACAGATCATGGCACCACAGGCAGAATGGAAGGATTATCCAAATGGCAACACATTCGGGAGTGAGTCCCACCGAGTGAATGGGATATACAGGTGCTTCATAGCCTTTTATAGGCCCTACCCTGTGTCAATTTCACTGGTTCCAAGGCCTATCTGGTTATTGACCTTGTCTGAATGGGCCCTTATTGCAGGGCTAATGCAATAAGGGCACATTCTTGGAAGTTGATTGTACTCTCCTTCAAAAGACTTGGCCTGCTGGGCTGCCGGTATTATTGCAGGACTCACCAAATGGCTCATCGCAGTTTCTAAAGTAAGTTTTGGGTTTATAGTCGGATATCTGCTACACCATCGACTCTCATCAGACTCACCACTTTAACCAGAGGCCCTGTTGTCCAAAGCCTGGTCAGTTGAGCGACTGGTACTAACTCAACACGGGTTCCTCTATACATGCTTCCCGAAATTGGTGGCTTGCATTGGAACTAACTTTTTCCCCTTGTCCGTCATCAAAGGCATTCAAGTGTGTTGGTCAACCATGACTATCTCCTTTGTCCCTCCACCATAAGGCCTAGTTTCCCCTTATGACATCACTATTTCGGACACTCAGCGCCCCATTTCTGGAAAGGTGTATAACTTGGTGGCAACCCATGGTTAAGCCCTCCAGGTTATGCTAACTTAGCGGTAGCTTAGCCTAACATAGCACACTTGGTGGCAGGCTAAGATAGCGATGGTTTGGTGCCTGCCAAACCAAATAGCAGAGATTTGAACTTCTGGGCCCTAGTCTATCCAGAAAACTTTCAGATAACCTGCTCAATCAGCATGGCTGTCTGGTTCCCATTTATAAACTTGGGTGGAATTGAGGGATGTTGGGGAACAGAAATGCCTGGAGTGGGATTCGAACCAGGTAAGGGACCTCTCGACTGCTAGTCCAGAGTCGGACGGGCTGAAGGGGTGGCATACTCTCTGAACAGATATAAGACTGTATTGACACAGATATGGGGAAGACTGGTCTCCTCAACCCTGGTAGGAAACCAGTCTAGGAGAGAGAACTCTGAATCCACAGTCTGGGCTCGTCAGCAAGGAAATGGCAACTAGACCAGGATAGGTAATGCCTATGAAGACCACTTCATTTCATTGTGGCATTAGACCCATGGTTCTTCTTTTATCTCCGCCACAGGACTGAAGTTATAGATTAGGTAAATTGAACACAGAGGGAGAAGAAGGGGACATAAAATAAGAAAAGACAAAAAGGTTATATTTTCATTGATTTGAACTGTATTGTCCTTGATTTCATGATAGCACAACATCGAATATTTCTCACAACAATCTAGGCAAATTATCACAATTTTTGGCAAAATCAAAAAAATGCCTAACAGTATGACCTTTAAGGTCGGGTTCACATAGAATTCACATTGGATTCACATAGAATTTACATTGGATTCACATAGAATTTTCATTGGATTCACATAGAATTTTCATTGGATTCACATAGAATTTTCATTGGATTCACATAGAATTTTCATTGGATTTACATAGAACTTTCATTGGATTCACATAGAATTTTCATTGGATTCACATAGAATTTTCATTGGATTCACGTTGTCACTCATCATGAGTGACTTGTCACGAAATATGTCATTAACTGACCTGGGCTTGAAAATATGACAACAGGGAAAAGTGACATTCTGAATCATCATATATATACAACCCTTTCTTGAGGTGGGATTTTGAAGGACTGAAACGGTGAATTAGGAAGCTGAAATTGGCATCTTTACACTCATTTGCCATGTGTTTGGTGTTTAAAATGTGATTGGAAAGTCACCCCCACAAAATTTCGTTTTTGTATCAAGCCACTGGAGGCAGCAGCCCACCTGGCAGTGTTCTAGTAGGCCCTGGTTCAGCCTTCGGCCCTAACTGACCGCTTTTTCAAGTTGGCGAGACCTGCTGAGACAACCAAGTCAAAAGACCGCATGAAAATTATTGCACTATTTAAAGATGGAATGGAAGAAGATTGGAAGAAAGAAAACACGTTTATTGCACAAATATTCAAACTCTGTCCTTTGGTGAAAGTTATACTCACACCAACAATAGGCTTAGGAATGCGACCTAATCACTTTAAAAATCAAAATGCCACAATTTACAATATACATTTAAAGACCTACAATTTTCATATGCAGCTACAAAACACAGATTTACATTAACATTTTACAGAATTTACAGAATGACTTTACACAATTTACACCAGAATTTACACTATGAACTTGCTAAGTGATCTATCAATCTCGCATACCAAGGTTTTTCAATATACTCCACCTCCAGGCGTTCGGAATCAATTCAAACCAGTTTAATTTCTGGCAAGCAATTGGAGTCGGCCACCAACTTCTTACCTCAATTACACCACACTGGGGATTTTTCTGGTGTTGAGGTGCTGGTGGCAAAACAACTCCTATTGCCACTGGAGTTGGCAGCCAGTGTGCTGCAAGCTTAAAGGGGGACTATAGGCAGGAATAGGAGGTTAAATTGGCCATCTTTAGGTGACTTATATACACCTTTCCAGAAATGGGGCGCTGAGTGTCCGAAATAGTGATGTCATAAGGGGAAACTAGGCCTTATGGTGGCGGGACAAAGGAGATAGTCATGGTTGACCAACACACTTGAATGCCTTTAATGACGGACAAGGGGGAAAAAGTTAGTTCCAATGCAAGCCACCAATTTCGGGAAGCATGTATACAGTAAAGGGCACTGGGTCACGTTAGATTTAGTGCTACAGATATTCCTTGCGCAAGCGTGAAAAGTTTTAACGTACTGTGAGAGACCTCTATTGGCAACTTTGTGTAACTTTATCTAGCCTACCAATACGTCTTTAGAGTCTCTTTAAGACTTATTCAAAAGATTGACATTAAGACCGAACCCTGACCCACACAGTTGACACTTCCTTCGGTTGATATCAATGCCTATGACAATGTACTATTGCTATCTACTCTATGTACAAGAATTCTATACACAAAGAAAAATTAATCTCAACATTTCAAGAATTGAGATGACACAAATTATATAAGGTAGAGTGGTACAGTTATATCCTCAGTACAAGTATAGCCATATTGTAGAGAGGCACTGGCAGTGTGTTGGAAAGAGCTTGTAGTATACATCAGTTTGCACTGTTAATAATTGTACCAGACTATAACTGTACCCATTTACCGTATACAATTATCATCCTGATCTCCAATGTCTTTGTGGACAATTTAGATCAACGGATATTTGCCCTGTCAGCTTTAAGCTACTAATCTTGCTGAGCCAGCAATAGTCATCAACCAACCTCACTACCATCACTCATACTTTCAAAACCTGATTAAATACGCTCCGGACACAGAATTCCACATTTTCCTAAACTGATAAACAGGCAAAGAGAAAAAAGAGACGATAAATATATATAGCATCTTTGAAACGGAATGGCGTACGTTACCCTTCATATTTACAAATATCATCGCATTTTATATGGAATATTCACCCAAGAGATCACAATATGATTATACATAAATAAAAAATGTGACCCGCTCTACCAAAACTAGGCGCTTGTCGCATCTGAACTTGACAGGTTGATACGGACTTGTTGTTCATTTCCCTATAGTAGACCTTTTGTGAAATGTGACCAAATCAGTTTGTAATAGATGTCACAAAAGGTCTACAATAGGGAAATGAACAACAACTCCGTATCAACCTGTCAATTTCAGATGCGACAAGCGCCTAGTTTTGGTAGAGCGGGTCACAAATAGCGGTTTAATATTTGACTGGCCATAGGAAACAAGGTCATGTCGCAAAGAAGATAAGCCTAAATGACACCAGGAGATAATGGAAGAAATTGATGTACACAGATTTCACATAAGGCAGATAACAGTGAAATGAACAAGCAGTCCGTCTCGACCAGCCAAGCTCAGAGCGACAAGCGCCTGGTTTCGCGGTCGACCAAATTGGGAAGTTGTTTAGGATGACCGACGAAATAAAACTAACAGCAGTAAGAAGATGATAAAATAGTTTGAAGTTATCATCAATAGAAATAAAGTAACTATCTATAGACTATGATGTCTCTCACGATATTACGATCAACACGTAATAAATTGAATTTGACTAATTTCTCGACTAGTTCTACCTAACAGCAGTATAATTTATGACAAACTTTTCATGGCTGAAACGTTAACAATCGAATTGAATTTACATTTATCTACATGTAAATACGTGACAAGAAATATATCATTATTGGCAACACGACTCTTCAACAATTCTAAAATGATTCTTGAACGATTTAACCATTCAGATCAAATTACGAAACAATATGGGCCGAATTCCTAATGGGTGTTTAGACTAAAACAGTGTTTAACTTCTCCATCAACAGTGTGTTTAGACTAAAACAGTGTTTAACTTCTCCATCAACAGTGTGTTAAGACTAAAACAGTGTTTAACTTCTCCATCAACAGTGTGTTAAGACTAAAACAGTGTTTAACTTCTCCATCAACAGTGCCAGGGCCTGCATATAGTTTTAATGAAGCTTGCATTTGCCCTGAAATAGATTCGTCTCGCGCTTAAACACCCTTCATGAACACAGCATCATATTGCCTCAACAATCAGTTGTACATTTCAGTGGAATTTAGTATACCACAGTCTATTCACAGTACATTTACATGTACAGTAAGATGTATTTACAGTACATTTACATGTCCAGTATAGATGTATCCACAGTACATTTACATGTACAGTAAGCTGTATTTACAGTACATTTACATGTACATCAAGATGTATTCACATTACATTTACATGTACAGTAAGGTGTACTTACAGTACATTTACATGTACCGTATTTTCCGGCGTATGACCCGCTACTTTTTGCCCTCAAACAGGCCCAAAAAGTGGGGGTGCGGGTAATATAAAGGTGCGGGTCTTGCGTGGATTCTGAGAGGGATAAGCCCCAACCCCAAAGAAAAAAAAGGGGACCAAACTGGTTACTTGATAAGGATTTATGTCCATCGTTTTCGCATTGTTTTCAACCAATATTTCCGCCATGATCGCATAGTTTGTGATGTCTCCGCTAGGGAAAACAAGTTACGGCCATGCTGGAATTGATCCACTTTGGTTAACAATTAAAAAAAACATGGCGGTTCTAGGATTTCAACATCAATGAATGGCTTACTATTTTTGGAGAATGCGGGTCTTGGAGCAGTGCGGGTCATAATCAGGTGCGGGTCTTGCGTGGCTTTAGGTAATGGTCAAAGGGGGTGCGGGTCATATGGCAGTGCGGGGGATAATCCGGAAAATACGGTACAGCAAGATGTATTTACAGTACATTTACATGTACATGTACAGTAAGGTGTATTTACAGTACATTTACAGTAGGGTGGGATAAACTGCTGTACAGATATACATCTACAGTACATTTACAGTGTATTGTTTAACAAGTGCAGGGGCATACAAGTACTACACCAGAAACGACAAAATTCAAATCGAAAAACGCGATCAGTGCAGACGTGGGCTTTCCCCATACTTGCCCTCATTTTGGAATCGATGTCACACGCATTCATCTCATACTGAACCTCAAACTTGTAATGAAAAGCCGGGAATTTCAGTTCCTTGAAAGCTACGCCGGTTCATCCAGAAATACAATCCTGGGCCCTATTGCGTGATAGCCAGCGGTGTTAACCACTAGGCTATGAGGCTCCTGTACAATCCTGGGTTGTCCCCGGGATCAAACCCGGGCCCTATTGTGTGGTAGCCAGCAGCACTAACCACTAGGCTATGAGGCTCCTTCTTTCAGATAAATAGCGACAAATCATTGCTCCTCGAGCTTGCCAAAACAGCACCATAGACCTATTTCCTTCAAGAAATGCTTTACAGAGATAAATGCTTTAATCCCATTCTTCACACAATTTGTTCCGGGTCCCCAAACCAAGTCACCTAAATATTGGTCTCCAATTTTAACCTTGTACATGTATATACAGTAGAACCTCTCTATAAACGACACCCTTGGGACTGACATATTAATATGCTCTCCTTATAAGAGAGGTGTCCTAATTAGAATGGTCAAATCAAATGGCAACAACTAATTATGGACCAAAACTAACATCCTTAATAGAGAGTGGGTCCTTATAAGGAGGTGTCTCAACTAAAGGACTTTCCACTGTACATAATGAAACTATTCATTGATATCTTCGACACATCTTGAAAATCTCGGTGGGTTAAATAGCACCCGGATAGCAATAATGAATTTTAGACAACGTTAGAAGAATAATCCAATTTAACTTTTTTACTAGGTCCTTGGAATATTCCTCAAGTCAACATCCTGCAATTGAACACGCCAGAATCTCTTTTCGTGGTATCACCGGAATATTTTCTTGGGCTCAGTCCCAAACACATCCTTGATTTTACACCGCGTCTTTGAATAATTCAACGTTTGATCTTCCATGGAATACTTCTCGAATCTTATTATACCGTGGAAATACCGCTCAACGGCTTTAGAAGACTGGGATCTTTTCTCGTGGGGTGTATATCAAGTCATCGTCCAGGGTCAGAACGACCTGAAAAGAATCGATTGAGACAGAAATTAGAGTGGTCATGTCAAAACTGGACTGAAATATCAGTGAGGTCGTGTGAAAACTCAACTGAAATATTAGAGTGCTATGTCAAATCTGGACTAGAATATCAAGAGTGGTCATGTCATGTCAAAACTGGACTGAAATATCAGTAAGGTCATGTGAAAACTCAACTGATATACTAGAGTGGTCATGTCAAAACTGGACTTGAATACTAGAGTGGTCATGTCAAAATTTGACTTAAATACTAGAGTAGTCACGTCAAAACTTGACTTAAATACTAGAGTGGTCACGTCAAAACTTGACTTAAACACTAGAGTGGTCATGTCATAACTTGACTTTAATACTAGAGTGGTCATGTAATAACTTGACATAAATACTAGAGTGGTCTTGTAATAACTTGACATAAATACTAGAGTGGTCATGTCAAAACTTGACTTATATACTAGAGTGGTCATATAATAACTTGACTTTAATACTAGAGTGGTCATGTCAAAACTTGACTTAAATACTAGAGTGGTCATGTCAAAACCTCCTGATTTTGAGCCCAGCTCTGACCACCACACCACTGGTCGAACTTGGATATATGAGCACCAAAACAGACTGGTTACCATGAAAGAAATGAACAGCGCCATCGCGGACAGGAAATGCCATATATCGTGGGCATCGTAGAAATCTAACAACATGCATTCCTGGTTGCCGAGGCGGGACTGGGCCGGGGATACCTGAAACAGACAAAAGATAAAAATATACCCAACTCCCAAATTTCAGGGTTTTTAGACACAACAAGTGAAATAGAACCTCTCAATTAAGGAGCTCAGGAATGACAAGTAATGTCTTTATTGGAGAGGTGTCCTGATTAGAGAGGTCACATTGAATGGAGATAACCAATTTGGGACTAAAGCAAGTGTCCTTTGGCAATGACATGTTCAAACGTTTGACGATGTTTTCAGACAAACGTTTGATCGTGTAGATCCGCCTTGAGTAATGATCTTACAGACCCGCCTTTAGAGTAACGTTAGACCTACCTCCCATGACGTCAGCTTGGCCAGGAAGAAATACAGTGCAAAGCCCCACACGATGCTTGCCAGGATGATGTAGATCAACGGAAGCAGAAGGATCTTTTCACGTGATCGAAGCTGAAGAATACATGTGCCGATCAGAAAAAATACACATGTCAATCAGAAAAAATACACGTGTCAATCAGAAAAAAATACACGTGTCAATCAGAAGAAAAAAAACACGTGTCAATCAGAAAAAATACACGTGTCAATCAGAAAAAATACACGTGACAGTCAGAACAAATACATGTGTCAATCAGAACAAATTCATGTGTCAATTATAACAAATACACGTGTCAATTATAACAAATACACGTGTCAATCAGAACAAATACACGTGTCAATCAGAACAAATACACGTATACAGTTTTAGCAGATGGCTAGGAGAAGGCCAGGAAATTAATGGCAATGCCTTGAAAGTGTCCGTCAATTCTGAAATGGCTACGGAGCTAGTCTATGATGAGAAGTCCTTTGGCTGTGTCAACAATCAGGAGGCCTAGTGTCACTGTTGTACCTTTTGAACATGACTTACCTTCATGATGATATAGAAAGCACAGTAGAGGAGGAGGTTGATGATGAATATTGCCAGCAGGTAGGATGAGAAGTCCTTTGGCTGTGTTAACAATCCATAGATGGCGCTGAAATAGACAAGAAACTCGATCATTTGAAGACAACACGATGGGACTGCCCTGCTTTTCATGACTGTAGTCACAGTGAGTTTCATAACGACCCAGACACTTCTGATTTAAGGTCACACATGGCTACTATGGGGCCACTTTTTTAGGTTTGGCCGGCCATTCCCCCAAAAAGCTGCACTTGTCTATGCAGACTGCCATTATCATCATGTGGCATCACAAGACATTACATCTCTGTTGTGGCGAGGTGTCACAGGGTACTGGCGACCTATTCCCATCATAGAATCTACCATGGCCCATCATAGATTCTACCATGGTCCCATCATAGTTTCTACCATGGCCCATCATAGAATCTACCATGGGCCCATCATAGAATCTACCATGGTCCCATCATAGAATCTACCATGGCCCATCATAGATTCTACCATGGTCCCCTCATAGAATCTACCATGGTCCCATCATAGATTCTACCATGGTCCCCTCATAGTTTCTACCATGGCCCATCATAGAATCTACCATGGCCCATCATAGAATCTACCATGGCACATCATAGAATCTACCATGGCCCATCATAGAATCTACCATGGTCCCATCATAGCTTCTACCATGGTCCCATCATAGATTCGACCATGGTCCCATCATAGCTTCTACCATGGTCCATCAGAGATTCTACCATGGTCCATCATAGAATCTACCATGGTCCCTCATAGAATCTACCATGGCCCATCAGAGATTCTACCATGGTCCCATCATAGATTCTACCATGGCCCATCATAGAATCTACCATGGCCCATCATAGATTCTACCATGGCCCATCATAGAATCTACCATGGTCCATCATAGAATCTACCATGGCCCATCATAGAATCTACCATGGGGCCATCATAGATTCCATGACAGAAACTTTTGCCCTCATGTTCTGAAACACTAAAGAGTAGATATCACAAGTTTCTCAAAAGTTTCATGAGCCTACTTACAATGAGAAATTGACCAGGTTGACCACAATCAAGAGAATCATTCGGTCCTGAAAAGAGGAAGAAACAATATATGCACTTAAAGAAAGCACTTATAACTGCTGCCAACTATGACAGGACCCAAGTTCAATCCTTGGGAAAATCGAGGATTGTACAGGAGCCTCATAGCCTAGTGGTTAACACCGCTGGCTACCACGCAAAAGGGTCCGGGTTCGATCCCGGGGAGAACCCAGGAATGTACAGGAGCCTCATAGCCTAGTGGTTAACACCGCTGGCTACCACGCAATAGGGCCCGGGTTCGATCCCGGGGAGAACCCAGGATTGTACAGGAGCCTCATAGCCTAGTGGTTAACACCGCTGGCTACCACGCAATAGGGCCCGGGTTTGATCCCGGGGAGAACCCAGGATTGTACAGGAGCCTCATAGCCTAGTGGTTAACACCGCTGGCTACCACGCAAAAGGGTCCGGGTTCGATCCCGGGGAGAACCCAGGAATGTACAGGAGCCTCATAGCCTAGTGGTTAACACCGCTGGCTACCACGCAATAGGGCCCCGGGTTTGATCCCGGGGAGAACCCAGGATTGTATAGGAGCCTCATAGCCTAGTGGTTAACACTGCTGGCTACCACGCAATAGGACCCGGGTTCAATCCCGGGGAGAACCCAGGATTGTACAGGAGCCTCATAGCCTAGTGGTTGCACTGCTGGCTACCACGCAATAGGGTCCAGGTTTGATCCCGGGGATAACCCAGGATTGTATTTCTGGATAAACCAGTGGGCTTTGAAGGAACTACAATTCCTGGCTCTTCGCTGTCCTTGGAATAAGACCGAGGTTCATTGAACCTGATGTCCATGCCAGGGCAAGTTAACGCCGTCAAACATGTATTCCCTTACCATGTATATAGGTGGAGCACAGTGTGGACAATCCGTCTTACACATGAGATAGATCCGCTTCACCAACCCCATGTCCAGCTTCCAGCGCCCCATGTAGTAGATCTTGGCACTAACTCCAATCGTCGTCAAAATGTGTACGAAGAAGAAAATCACCCAGAAGGCCATAGTGTCGTACACCTGAAAAATAGAGGGCGCTGCATGAAATTGGAGCCAATACAAGGAGCACTATAGACTATACATGTTCCCAGGACGTGATGTAGAACCCAAAAATCCATTTTTTAAAAATCGATTTTCCGTTTTTTGATTTTTAAAATTTCGTGAAAAAATTCTCAGATCCAAAAGAGACCTCAAAATCAGATTTTTAAACTCGAAAACTCCAAATTACGCTTTTTAATTGAAAAGGCAAATTCCGTGCTAATTTTCAGCTTTTTGTGGGGCCTAGTAATGAAGGAACAATGTGAGAACAAAGCAGTATCAAACACAGATGGTGGTCACAAGTGGGGGGTTAATTCCTGGACGTCAGGCGGCTGAGAACGCACATCAAAATGAGCCACACGTCTCAAATCAGCTTTGCGATGATAAATAGCTTGCCGCCATAGAATTATCGATTGCACAAAAGCAAGGGCCGAGCATCAAAACACTTTAGACAGTTTTTTTAATCAACACAGAAGCCAGCAGTGCCAAAGCTACTGCAGGGGAACTTCCATTAGCGGGAACCACTCTAAGGACACAGTCTATCGTGAAGAAAGCCATTCAATTCAACACACACCAGTTTTTCTCCTATAACCACTTTCAAAATGTTTCATTCATTATATCACAGGTCAGAGAGATGACTGATCTTGTCACAGACACCTGCGCTGACCCCTGCAGACAAGCAATTCTTGTCACATGCGATAAAAATTGCATATCGCTGCAATCAAAATCACTTGTACACTGCTAATCTCTACAGTGAATCTTCTAACTAAACCAGCGTGCACTTTCGAATACTCAAACCTTGCAGAGATAGCCTTGGCAAGCTATTCTATTGATATCACAGCAGCAAATCAATGACTATACTAGCATGGGGAATCAATTCCTGTTGCCAATCGACCCGCCTGATCTCTTCCCAAACAAATTTTAGAAGGATGCGCCAATCACCCATCCAGGTCATGATCCCGCTCAACACTGCTTAAAGTGATACTATGATGTGATTTACAACTTTGCTGAAATACGTCCGTTCTTAATTGTTGATCACAACTGTAAAGCTCAAATTTTCCATTTATGATTAGATTTATTATAAAATCGCTGAATGTAAACCACTGCGACCGCGAAAATGTTCATGATGTGACGCCATCAACGAAAACGGCATCGAAGCGAGCCGTCCGGGCGGGATTAAACCATTAATTTCTAGAAAATGTGCATTTCGATTCGAAAACCTTACCGATTTATGAGAAAGTGACGTAGTCATTTGTCAAAAACAGCTAAAACATTATATGGTGAAATTTGACACGAGTTACCCTTTAACTTCCACATCAGGCCATAAAGGAATTCTTCCATGGGGTACAGGACATGTTCGGTCCCTACATTCTTAATTTTACTGGTAGCAGAAGATTAGGCGAGTCGATTGTTACAGGAAATTTACTCCCCCGCTAGAACAGTCAGTAGATTGGGCAACGCGGCTTGTCAATCAGGATCTCTAAACACCACTCCACGCTAAACTCCCCGTGCAAAGTGATGGAATTACTTACACCAAAGACCCACCAACTCGCTGTGGAGCCTGGAATGAACTGTTACACAGGGACACCTTATACTTTCAATCACCAAAATCAAAACACGACACAAGAAATGAACAAAACAGAAATCATTAAGGAGAAAAGTTTTTTGGTCAATATTTGAAGAGAAAGAGAATATAACACCTGTTTTTTGTCACATTTTTGCCTGTGTAGAGCAAGTCTAAATCAGGCCCACTAAACGACAGACCACAGATCAACATAATAATAATAATAATAATAATAATAATAATAAAACGATATTTGTATGGCGCCGCTCATGTATATATCGCGGCGCCTCACAGAGATAAAAATAAATAGGCCTAGATACATTACTTAAAAACATTTTTGTAAAAGGTATTAATACATATTATAAAATGATTTTAAAAGTTGGGTTTTCAGACTCTTCCTGACATATATAACTTAACTATAAAATCTCACAGAACGATTTACGAATCGCACAAAAAATCGTGAAAATTGAAAACTTACGACTCCGATGACTGCGATGAATATGACCAGCGACAGTGCCAGGTACGCCGAGTGCGCCGACGCGTTGATGTCCGGATGTCGAATCTGATAGATCTTCAACATGCACAGCCAGGCGATCATGTACATGAAGGATGTATCTGAAATCGACAAAAGATCGATCAAGAAAGTCATGGAAACTGTGGAAAGTAGAAACGAAAGTCAAGTCACCAAATCTTCTTCTTCTTCTTAAGCCTAAGAAAGGTTTGAAGAACAGTTCTTCTTCAGCGGTCGCTCTGCACTTGGAAGTGATTTTCTCCAGGGAGTATTCCTCCTCCAAGGCGGGATGAGTGTTTTTATGTGCCACTATGGTTAGGCACCAACTCAAAACCTCACTTATCGACAAAAGATGACAGTGGAAAGGCAGAAAAGTCAAGTTACTCAAAGTTCTTCTTCATCTTCTTCAGTGTTTGCTCTGCACTCACAAGATGTGATTATCCAGGGAGTATTCCTCCTCCAAGGTGGTAAGAACACTTTTACGTGCCACTACAGTTAGGCCCCAACTCAAAACCTGACTTACCAAACTGGAAATCGGAGTAACTCGGGCAGACATGATAACAGCCACTAAGAATGTCCTCCATGACCAGCGCGATGCCCATGGCGTAGAATAGGCCTCCTTCAAGGCGCGAAGAGTGTTTTACGTGCCACTACAGTTAGGCCCCAACTCAAAACCTGACTTACCAAACTGGAAATTGGAGTAACTTGGGCAGACATGATAACAGCCACTAAGAATGTCCTCCATGACGAGCGCGATGCCCATGGCGTAGAATAGGCCTCCTTTAAGGCGCAGAGTGTTTTACATGCCACTACAGTTAGGCCCCAACTCAAAACCTGACTTACCAAACTGGAAATTGGAGTAACTCGGGCAGACATGATAACAGCCACTAAGAATGTCCTCCATGACGAGCGCGATGTCCATAGCTTTATAGAATAGGCCTCCTCCAAGGTGGGAAGAGTGTTTTATGTGCCACTACAGTTAGGCCCCAACTCAAAACCTGACTTACCAAACTGGAAATTGGAGTAACTCGGGCAGACATGATAACAGCCACTAAGAATGCCCTCCATGACCAGCGCGATGTCCATAGCTTTATAGAATATACAGTTAGGCCCCAACTCAAAACCTGACTTACCAAACTGGAAATTGGAGTAACTCGGGCAGACATGATAACAGCCACTAAGAATGCCCTCCATGACCAGCGCGATGCCCATAGCGTAGAAGAGGCCAAAGTGTTGGGGGATCCCGTAGTGCTGTTCGTAGTGATCATGCATCTCGACCGCTTTTTTGTGGAGAAGGTCCCTGGAGTGCAAAGAATATGATATTAAGAATGTCACATCTGATTGCGGAACCTTAATTTACAATCTCCTGCAGGTTATAAGCCCTCCACACAAACCACAAAATTAAAAAAAAAAAGCAAGATCTTTTATACTATACATGCTTCCCGAAATTGGTGGCTTGCATTGGAACTAACTTTTTCCCCCTTGTTCGTCATTAAAGGCATTCAAGTGTGTTGGTCAACCATGACTATCTCCTTTGTCCCTCCACCATAAGGCCTAGTTTCCCCTTAGGACATCACTATTTCGGACACTCAGCGCTCCATTTCTGGAAAGGTGTATAGTGCTTACGATGTAAAACATTCTCAAAGTATTTATTCCCCACTCTAACCTGAAACCTTTCAGTAGAACTCACATGAGCTGCTCAATCAGCCCTAAAACCTGAGTATTTCCGACTGGTACCCATTCTAAGTCCTGGGTGGAGTTAGGCATGTAAGGTAAAGAGGCATGCCTAAAGTCGCACACCAACAGTGGGGATTGAACCAGGGACCTCCTACTTCCTGGTCAGAGAACCAAGCCACTACAAGATGGAGCTCCTATACACCTTTCCAGAAATGGGGCGCCGAGTGTCCGAAATAGTGATGTCATAAGGGGAAACTAGGCCTGTGGTGGAGGGACAAAGGAGATAGTCATGGTTGACCAACACACTTGAATGCCTTTAATGACGGACAAGGGGGAAAAAGTTAGTTCCAATGCAAGCCACCAATTTCGGGAAGCATGTATATGACTGATATACACTGATAACCCAACCTTCTTCTGGATTCACTCTTTAGCAGAGGAGAGCGTCACAACGTAAAAAAGTGCCCGTACTTCCCCGCCTATCTTGCATGCTTCGACCATTCAAGGTGACGTCATCTCGGGCACACAGTGATGTCACCACACTTCTGCACGACGTCACATCACGCCAACACAGAACAGTTATCACACCCGGTGTGATTTTCGTTCTAGGGGGCAGGCGTACAGGAAGTTATTGGTTTGGTACCTACCGTCTCCATGTGAGGCCAAGGAAGAGGAGGCCCAGCATAATATAGCCAACATTACTGAAGACATTATTAAAGGCACTGAGGACCCCGAGGGGGCGGGCACACAGGAAGTTATAATAACAAATATCCTCATCGCCTGTGACATGGAGGACCTGGAATTAGAATCATGGTATTAGGGCGGGTAGTACACTACAGCTTATTCATAGCAGCCAAAAAAAGAATATGATGCCTTTTATTTCTAGGATGAAGGTTTATGAGGAAGAAATGAAAGATACCCAGTTGTTTCGTTCTCTATGCCAAGTGGGTAGCCCACAATATTTTGTTTCCTGCGCAAGTTTTTCAAAACAAGTTTTGTAACTAATGCTAGTGTCGAGTCTAAGGGGTTAACTGAAGGAGAAACACCAAACAACAAAATTAGGCCTAAAACCAATTTTGTTCTATTTTGAAACCAAGTTATCTTTTTTCAGATTTTGACAGTGTGCTCTTGAAAACTTCAACAGAACAGGAGAGAAGTTCTGTGGTATTTACAAGACGATTTCATCAGCTTGATGAGGTAATTAAACTTATTAACGAATGGGTTATACCAACCTTTTGATACGTGATGACCAGTTGTATCACGGGAAGACCGTAGAAGATTGCAATTGTGATAAGGTTCCAATGGTAGAGTTTGTATTTCTTTGAGAGGTGTTTTCGATCCTTCCTGGCAAGGTCTGATACATACAGGATTGTCTGAAATGGAAAGGATGATTTTGAGAAAGCCGTTTAATGGGAGTTGCATAGAATGGACAAAAAATTGATTGAGACGTATGATAGCGTTGAAACTCATCTTTGCTACAGTTTAAGTCCTTCGAAATTGACGTAGAATCAATGTTTCTTGGATCTGGTGTGAATGCCGTGGCCAGTATTTTGATTTCGGAAGTAAAATGGTACTGATTCAAAAGGCTTCTGATAGAGGAGATATCCAAGTGATAAACAAACGGAAAACAATCAAGTATTCTTCAAGATGAGATAGTGTAAAAGTTTTTGCAAAAAGGCTGGCGAATTTCGGTTTTCTTATAGATAATAGAAAATGTACAGAGAAGGTTTACAGTACACTGATATCCTCTATTGTCACTGATCAAAAACTTTTTTGTAAAATTTTATACTTCACAGGGAAAGGTGTATCAAAGAAATGAAAGAACTTCATTCTTCCATCTGTCATAATTTGCAATGTTTACGTCAGAGAAACCATCAACAAAAGAGTTTAATTAACTAATTATACTCCAATTATTTCAAAACAGAAACGGAAAATTGATCACTGAACTAATTCTGATACAATACTTCAGCATACTGTCTCAACTAAACCATGCAGGCACTTAATAGGTGTTCAGCTCAGAATCCCCCTACAAACCAATGTTTCCTTGGGGATAAAAATACAGCAAAAAAAAAACAAAATAAAGGAGCACAATATCATTTAAAAGCATATTAAGGATCAAAAGGGTACCAGCAACCCATGAGGCCGCACTGATTTTCACTTGGGTGTGCGTCAAAATGACGACAAAATACCGAGAAAATTGACATCATGTCTGGGATGCAGTACCCTAGTGACTGTCATCGCCACACAGCTTCGGCCGCAGTTTCACTGGTACCCGATTTAACAAGTAAATGAATACTGTAAGCAGTTAATATTTAGTCTAACACAACTTGCTTTAACCCACTAAGGATGCAGTGCAATCAAGGTGACTTTACTCTTGGAAGTCAATCTTTTTTTGTCATGAGTTTGACACCAAGCACTACAAAGAAATCTTAAAGGACAAACTAGGAACTAATTTTGCTTAACCCGTCAGCGCAGAGCTGGGTAGCCTCTCTTCATGGGACCATTCCAATTCTCATAAGTCCCAGTAAGACAATATCACAAGGCATTCAGCCTTAAGGATACTCCACATAAGGAACAAGGGCCTACTTTGAGGCAGACAGAAAAAGGCCTTGTTAACTGGTCTGATCTCTTGTTTCTTCAGGGTTCAGTCGGTTGCTAAAAAGACATTCATGTCTGACTTTAGCAAGACAGCTGTGCTACATATGAATGAATGAAAGAAATTAGCTTTTATACCGGGCCTTCCCAACTGAGAATATGTAGTGGGGTAGAAACTGACTACTCAATTTTCGATTCTATCTTGATGTAAGCGCCCTTGTGTTATTGCATCCGAAATGGGTTAAAACAAAATAAACAGCTAACTTTTGACAAGAGAAGAGACAAATAGATAGAAAATGACCTTCATCCCACTGTCGTCTGCCGTACGCTTGAAAGTGAAAAGGTAGTCATCTCATAGAAAATAGTTATATGATGAAAAGGTATTACAGGCTTTTTCATAAGTAAATTTCACTGACATTTTGGGTCGTAATGTGATGTAAAAATCCTCTTGGGTCCCAAAATTATACAGGAGAACCTCTCTATTAAGGACACCCTCGGGACTGACCAGTGATGTCCTTCATAGAGGTGTCCTGATTAGATAGGTCAAATTAAATTGAAAGTACCACTTTGGGAGCAAATCTAGTGTCCTCAATGGAGAGGTTGTCCTTAATAGAGAGGTGTCCACTAAGGGAGGTTCCACTGTATGTAAGAAAAATCTAACTGTGAAGAAACTGGCTCAGTAGTTTTTGGACAGCATCCTAAAAAGGCAGTGACATTTACTTATGAAAAAGACTGTAGTCAATGTTACATTTACATGTAAAGACTTTATATTCCATCAAAATAGCCTTCCCCATATCTTGGAAAATCACATGCAATATCAAGCAACCCTTAAAGGGACTCTATAGACAGCAGCTAGGCAGGCAAGATAAAGTTACACAAAGTCGCCAATAGGTGTCTCTGCCATCGCAGAGTATGTCATGACTTTTCAACCTTGTGCAAGGAAGAATCCAACATGACCCAGTGCCCTTACTGTGTATATAAGTCACCTGAAGATGGCCAATTTAACCTCCCTGCTCCTGCCTATAGTCCCCCTTTAACCTTAGCAAATGTCAAAGTAGATTAAAGCCTCAGCCCAAAGATTTCACATACAGTTGAGGTCAAAAATTCCCGAAAAATTTATCACAGATGAAGATTGAAAGAACCAAGCCTCAATGAAATTGTAGACTGGTGTGATGTGGGAATCATGCAACCGTAAGAATCATGTAACCAACCATCATGCCTCAGTAGGCCTAAGCCTTTGCCTCAGATCACCCAACCACTCGCCATTGTCAAGTCATTGTTAAGTCATTGTAAAGTCATTGATCAGCACTATTGTCCAGTCCTACATGAATGTTCAGTCCTGATTCTAACTGATTCCATATTACATGACTATGATCTTGGATAACATTATGACCATGGTTATGGTTACATGATTCTGATCTTAGATTACATAGCTCAATTGACTCACAATAAACTCACCAATTAATATAGGGAAGAAATAAACAAAACATTGGATTCATCACAACTGGACCTATTCATCGAGTGGCTTGAATGAATTTCAGCCTGACCATGAATAAGAGAAATCGACTGCTTTTCTGATTTCATGCAGCGACCACTAAACGCAACTGTCACAGTTACGATTGTCAATGCCCCCCCCCCCCCGTTAGCTCAACTGAGTGATAGAAGTACCCAGGACAACAGTGCCACCAGCGCCCTCTTTACCTTTGTTCTAATAATCTCTTTATCGCTATCAACGTCCCGTAAGACGTCGAAATCATCCTCGTCCACCGAGCTCGAGTCGTCCTCTCGCGGTGGGATGCGGTGCGGAATTCCGTTACTGTCCCGCTCAAAGTTAGCTCCTGCGGAAAAGAATATCGTTTAAGATCCAGGTCATTTTGGCTTTATTCTCTTGTTGGCCTTTCTAATCAAATTTGCTTTGTTGTTCACAAGTTTACTCAACTAACCTCAAGTTAACTGGTAAAATATTAACCCGTTTGGGCCGGATCGTGCCACATGGCATGATGGCCACGATTGAGCCACTGCCATTGTATTGAATACACATTGAAGTGTAGTGTGTAAATCTTAGTATAGATGGCTCTGCTGCAGCTCTGGAATTTTTGGAGGTCTGTGAAGCTCTACCCTGTTTTTCACCAGGTTTTTTTCTGCGGAGTCGGTGAAAGTTGGGGAAACTTTTTTTCAGAAAATAAAGTCAGGTCCCAAAGGGTTATTCAACTAACCCTGAGCACACTGGGAAAATATTAAAGTGCATATTGTCCCAAAATTTTGTTAGCTTTCGATTCTGTAACAAATTTCAATTTTTTGAACAAACGGTTTAGGCCTTTTACAAAGAGAAGAAGTACCTGTTGGATTTGGCACTGAGCCCATTTCTTTCTCTTGTCGATTGACTAAAATAAACATTGAAGAAAAAAGAGACAGTAAACATACTGGTGAAATGTACAACACTGAAAGTGAAGAAGATTTGTAGAGATTTGGTGCAAGGATTCCCAACAACATCATTTGGGACACACACTGCTTTCCTTAATTTTGGCTAATTCAACCGAAACATTTTGCAACTTTGTGAAAATCTCTGTGAAAACTGTTCCAAAGTTAATCATCTGTTAAGGATTGAATACTCACAATTCAACTACCACTTTGGAAATGTGTTAAACCAAATTTTTACAATATCTGGCCCAATTCTATTATTGGCACGCACAATTCTGTGATAACCAAACATAGGCAAAGGTTTGCATCATAGAATCTATGATGAATGATTATTATCATGGATTCCATAATGGCATATTCTACAATGGCCAATCACAGATTCTATAATGGCAGATTCTATAATGGCCAAGCACAGATTCTATAATGGCCAATCACAGATTCTATAACGGCAGATCCTATAATGGCCAATCACAGATTCTATAATGGCCAATCACAGATCCTATAATGGCAGATTCTATAATGGCCAATCACAGATCCTATAATGGCAGATTCTATAATGGCCAATCACAGATTCTATAATGGCCAATCACAGATTCTATAATGGCCAATCACAGATCCTATAATGGCAGATTCTATAATGGCCAATCACAGATTCTACAATGGCCAATCACAGATCCTATAATGGCAGATTCTATAATGGCCAATCACTGATTCTAAAATGAAAACATTTGTATAAAATGCCTCGTGCTTGATATTCGGCACAACAATCACATGCTATGTGGAGATAGGCCTCTAGGCTTGTATTGACACCAATGTGAAAAGATAAAATACAGTGCAAGAGACGAATTTGATTTATGATAATATGAAATGTATTTGGAGGCAGTTATTTGCAAAGCAAAAAAGATTGACGTTATGAAAATGTGTGATGGAAATACAGATACAGGGAAAAGACTTTCTGAAGGCCGCAACACACGGTGAAGATCGCTGATCAACAGTGAAGGCCATAGCACACAGGCCATCAAATGAGATGCAATCATCACATCAGTTATAGTGGAACCTCTCTAAGTGGACACCTCTGACACTCTCTCTAATGAGGACACCGATTTTGGTCCCAGATTGGTCATATTCATTCAATTTTACCTCGGTAATCAGGACACATCTCTCCTAAGGACAGCAATTCTCAGTCAGAAGGTGTCCTTATAATTGGGACCAAAATTAGCTATTTTTGTCCAAGTTTACCTCTATAATCAGGACACCTCTTTCTAAAGGACAGCATTTTTAGTCTGAAGGTGTCCTTTATAAAGACGTCCATACATAAAGTTTCTTTTGTTAAAATTGTTTTTGCAAATTTGTCCAATTTTTTTAAAACAAAGGAATTTTTCGTTGCTTTGAGAACTGCGATCATTTTGTGTGTGGGGGCCTTAAGATTCTTGAAGGGCATAGCAAAGGTGAAAGTCTTAGCCAAGACTTTGAAACTGATGTAAAATGTTCCCAGCTCATCATACCTTGGAAATTATCAAACCTAGAGTATTGTACAGTGTCGGAGAAGTCGGTGAACCCTGGAAGAGGGGAAATAGTGCAAGGGGCTGTGGGGTACAAGGACGATGAAGAGGATGAAAACCAAACACATCATAACACCAATGTTTGGGTAACACTGATCAGTTTTCGAAACTTTTTTGCGGAAAAAAACGGACGAAATTGTTCGAGCATATCTTGAAGGAGCTTCAATGCGAGATGTCATCAGTTTCATCAGACACGATCAAGGTATGAAGTGTCTGACGTCACTTGTGACATCACGCAACACTTGATCCGTCATGCGATCAGAGGTTTCGCGGACCAAAAACATAATTTTTGCGAGTGCCGTCGTCAGGCCTTGAACAAAGGTGGCAAATCTGATTGCTGTTTGCAAGAAGACTCTCTCTGTATATACAACATCACTAACAAACAACAAAGGGAATATTTTCACTTCTTATCTATCCCAAAACAAGAGGGTCAACCTCTGGATTATATCTCAGTGCCCTAACCCACCTGTGGGGCTCGTTGTCCCATAACTCGAATCCCCATTGGTGGTATTCAAAATTGGAGCCTCAGCTGAACCAGTGCCTGAAGAGAAAAAAGCCAAACATTCAGACATGTTAGAAATCAAAACAGAGAATAAATTCATTGAGACAGAATTTGGGCCGATTTTAGTTTTCTACACCAAAAGCTTGGCAACTTATAAGAAATCTGGAAAAGAACTTGGATATTTTAGTAAGCAATCAAAATTTACCAATCCAAGGGTACCCCACTGATGGGACATAAGACCTTCAATATTTATTACTATTAGATTTAGTACATCAATATTAAGGACACCCCTGATGAATGCTGTTCTATAATAGAGAGGTTTCTTATGAACCCTGTGGAATGCCAATCATAGTACATTTATAAGCTGTGTATTGTATATGAATGAGAAAACACAGAAAGAGTTTAAACATTTTGTAGAAATAAGCCCGATGACCTTGCCAGCATGCAAATAATTGCCACTTCATCAATTTTCAAAATTCAAAGTTCAAATAAATTCTGAGAGAGTATTAAAGCTAAGTTGCATCATGCTTGTAAATGACTAGCAAAAAAGCCTACGGTATATGATAGAGCTAGTCCGTAGCTAAATTATCACATTTGCACAAAATCTTCAAAATCCAATAACACCCAAACCCTACACATCAAAAGCTGTAAAAAGAGCAAATTATAATCTTAATAAAGCTAAAATATCAAAAAATCCTAATTCTCATCCTGTGAATGACTTTTCTTAGTGCTTAAATAAATATTAGGTTATCAACATTTGTCCCACGTGCAATGATGAAGACTTTGGGCAAAAAAAACCTCTGAAAAATAGCCTTTTCAAGGTTTTCATAAACTTACTGCTAACCTATGAGCTAATTTGGTCCGGACCATTCCAGACAATCTCCGTAACCACTACCAGGTGCAACCCCATAGATCCCCTCTCCCTGATTCAGAGAGTAAGGGTACCTCAATGACCATCATGCACTCATAGTCATACCTCAACTAAAGCACTGCGCAAACTAAAATCGCCCATTTGCAAAGTTCTTGTTTGCAAAAGTGCTTGACAGCCCGAAACTTTCACTAAACTGTGCTAAACTTACTACTTTTTAAGAGTGCTAAACTTACTTCTAATACAACCTCTAACACATAAAACAATGTGTTTTGACTGCTAAAACAGTTGATTATACCACTAAACTTGATCCCCAACACCCAAATTCATCCAAATATAGGTGGTCTTACTGTACCTTGTGGCATAATTTCTTTTTCAATATCAAACTCGTCAGGGGAACTATCGCTATCAGTGGGGGTAGGTGTACCTACAAGTCACATAAAACACGGCACTGAGAGCTGAGATTGTTATGGGGTCATCCGAGGCATGGACAGCATAAGCTGAAAGACGTGGAGCTGGAATCCATAAGTGTAAATAGGCCATTTTAATCGTGGACAAACGCGTCGTGAGCATACCCTGCTATACAGAGCATACCCTGCTATACAGAGCATACCCTGCTATACAGAGCATACCCTGCTATACAGACAGGAAGAACAGTCCACTTGATACGTCCTTTGTTATTTAGGGTGAAAAAGTGCACAATTTAATGCTGCTGGTTTACAGCTGATAAAAAACATGCCAAAATTTTACTGAGACACCCTGTATTACAAAAAATGTGATGAATGGATCTTCTGCATGGGAGTATAGCTGGTATGCTTGTACACATTGCTGTAGAATAACACGTCTTCTGCAAATCAATCGATTTAAGCAAATCTTACAGACCCCTTGAAAAATATAACTTGATGATACAAAGTTATTTTTCCAAGAGAGTTTTCAAGCTTAATTTTTTTAGACATTACACCCCCACTTTCTGAAGTGGACTGTTCTACTGCATAAACTGGAAGAGTCCATACAGGGAAATGGGGATGTAAAAGTCAAATCTTTCTGATGGTCACACACTTTTTTCATTTTGAAGCTTAATGCAACTGAATCCGTAAAGACAACAAGGGAAATAAAATAAGATTTGCTCAACTGAACTGCAACACAATCGAATATTTTCAGAAGCAAATTGACAATTTTAAGACTGCAACTAAATGTCTAAAATAAGCTTGGAAACATCGTAAGGTGAATTTGTACTCCGGTGGGCAACCATCACTGGCGTCAAATAAGTGACCACCCTCAAGTAGTTGTTGTTTGACCAGACTAATTCGGTGCCAAACTCTGCTAGGTCGCTAAGGCTAACACATCATCCATTATAGAAATGAAACATTGTAACGTAGGTGTTTCAGAATACATGACAATCATGCATGAAAGATTCGTGAACGAATTTCTGACATTGAACCATCGAGGACTAGAGTATAAATTCACCTTAAGGCCCAACTCCACATGGGCAATTTGTAATTTAACGCTCCAACTGAGAGGTATGGACTTGATCCAATAGTTCAACTGCCTCATTGTTAGCACACCACAATGCCTGTGTACAGAGCGTGAATCACAGCAAATGCTTATGTGGAGACAGGCCTTAGTGCCCAGGCCCAAATCCACATCAATTTGAGATTTCAGGCTGGATTTCATCAGGCACCAACTTGATCCAATAGTTCATTTGTCTCATTATAGGTAGGAACACACCACAATGCTTATATACAGAGCGTAAATCTAACGATAAATGCTTATGTGGAGATAGGCCTTTTTGCCCAAGGCCCCAATGTTATAGAAATTGAGAATCTTCCCACAAAGAGATCACAGAGAAAAAGATGAAAGGCATGCTGTGAACTGTAGTAGACGAACAACCATACCGAAACACTCGGCCATGCAACTGTCCGCTGTAAAGAGGATATGGGAAGGCCTTATTATTTATTATTCAGTTGGCAATCACTCATTGCTCATTATAAAATCACTCCAAAACACTTTATAGGCTTAAACTCAGCCATCACCTAATGGAAAGAAGGACAAGCTCCCTAAACTCTAGGCAAAAAATTTACTCTTAGGCATTACCAGGAATATGGGAAGGACTTATTATTATTCTGTTGGCAATTACTCATTGCTCATTATTCTGGTAAAATCACTCCAAAACACTTTATAGGCTTAAACTCAGCCATCACCTAATGGAAAGAAGGACAAGCTCCCTAAACTCTAGGCAAAAAATTTACTCTTAGGCATTACCAGGAATGGGTAAGGGGTTTTGGTTGACCAAAGGGACCACCATTTTGGCTAGAACTTAAAATCCTAAAGCAATCAGAACTCCTTCAAAACGAAGTGAAGGCCTATTTAAAACATAGGTAGATGTTCTCTGGAAAACAAAGAACTGACTCTCACCCTTGAAATTGGCTTTCACTTCATGTTGAAGGAGTTCTGATTGCTTTAGGATTTCAACAGTGAGACAGAATGGTGGTACCTATGGTCAACCCTCTACAGGGTGGCCCAGAAAGGTTTTCCCTTGCACAATAGAGTTCTATTGTGTATTCCTTGTGTGAGGGAAAATAATTCCGGGTCACCTTGTAGTTGGAGAATGTCTACCAAGTCACTCAGAATCTTCGATACTTTCGTTTGATACAATTATTTGCGGAGTGAGTGCTGTAAGAAAAAAATACAGGTTGTGTGACGAAACTGATGTCAACAAATTGGGCCCAACTTAGTAATGCCTATGTTATCAAGAATAAATAAACACAAGTCTTTTTGATTCTTGATAACATCTATCAAAGCCCAAACAATAAAACAACAAAAACATGCTTGATTCTGCATACCTAGCATTTTTGCACTTTCTGAAACCAAACGATAGGAAAGTTTTAAAACATGCAAACATTTACAGCACAAAAACAATAAGCTGATGAGAAAAAGAGAAAACCAGATGTCCCTCGCGTCTGGCTCGAAAGACGATGTTTGGGGTGAAATCACCGTGAAATAAGCCCAAATTATGGAAGGCGTCCCAGATGAAGTAATTGACAAGCCTGAAGGCATTTAACCAATGATCAGGAATGATGCACTCTTAAAGGCCTACTTCACTAAAAAATTTGAAAATTTGAATTTGAAATTACAAATTGTGAAAATACATACTGAATGCTAGCTTTAACAATGGTGATGTGTAGCATGTGATACAAATCACTTCTTGATTTTATCAAAAATAGATCAAAAGCGCAAACACACTAAATTTCAATCTAAGATCACCAAAAAAAAGATTTGAGACAGAAATTTTGAAGAGAAATTTGTATACAACATTAAATGCATCACAAACAGCAAATCCAGACATAAAGCGTTAAAATTTTAAGAGAAAGTACGATTTATTGAAATCATTTTCTGGCAATCTTGTCAGTTTTTAAATACACACCTTCCTCGTCCCTGACATCTTCTGGGCCTTTTCGCCGACGGTCGCTGAAAATAAAATTTGAAATTTATGTTTTGTAGCCCTAAACATCAAACTTTTGTTTCTTATTAATATTGAGGGGCAGCGGTGGCGCAGTAGAAGAGAGTCGGCCTCATGCTCAAGAGGTCGTGGGTTCGACTTCCGGGCGAGTCAATGCTTGGTTCCCCTACTGGTCTAGTTCAGGTGAGCACCTACTGGTTGCTCCTTGAAACCCCTGATTGATTTCTGTGGAGACAGGGGTAATAATATGATATCCCAAAGCGCTTTGAGCAGGGAAACCTGGAAAATCGCTTTATTATAACTCAATATTATTCATTATTTTCATAATTATTCTAAGAATGCAATACGATAATTTTAGATCTGCATGAAATTTCAACCAACAGGTCAAACAAGTGATTGAAACCTGCGACTGGCAATAAAAATTGCATGCAATTATTATTGCACGGAATGAGTAAATCGTTCGATCAGAAAAATCCCAGACTTACCATATATGATAGACGAGGGACACTAGGATAGATGCTACGTAGAACAGGAGGAACCAAGCCACGGCACCAAACACAGCCACATAATACTGATCAGCTGGAAAACAAAATAGAGAAAATTAGATGATACAGTCGAACCTCCCTTAGCGGACACCTCTCTATTAAGGACAACCTCTCTTATAAGGATACCAGTTTTGGTCCCAAAACTGGGTCACCCAAGGTCCTAACTCAGAGCGAGAGATCACATTTTACCGGTATACTTACTACTTATGCTTGGTTCGATAACTACTGTGATATTTTTCACCCGCTGGTGTTGGGCCTGACTCGAACCACCTGAAAGGAAGAGGAAGCCAAGATTATTACAATGAGAGGAATCGGATTGATTTGCTGCATAGAGAAGGAAATAGAATATCAGTTCGGCAAACGTCAAAACTCGGCAGCGATGCCGTCTGAGGCAACCGTTGCCGTAAAGTGACACTTCCGGTGAAAATTGACACCACAGCATTGAGTAAGTGTATTAGAATTGAACCTCCATCAGTTGGTCTGACGCCACATTTCAGTGGAGGCCATTCTGAAAATTGAGAATTTTCAAAAATGCGTGGATAGACTTACATTTCCTTGGGTAAATATTTAGATCAATACCAGCTGCCCCCTATTAATCTATAATGGAACCCCCGATCGGCAGCGCTCGGCCCCGAAGTTATCCCGAAGCTGAGGGATGCCGCGTGAGGCATCCGAGGGATGCCGTATAAAGCAACCGTTGCCGTTAACAGCAACGAGGGATTCCTCGAACGGCATCGCTGCCGAATTTTGACGTTTGCCGAACTGATACAGCTACTTCTATGTTGACTGTTTTGCTTTGCCAACTGGTATTTACCGATTGAGGCCTTTCACACTTAAAAATCGTTAAGTGAGTCTAATCACTGCAATCAAAAGCTTCAAGTAAACCGTGAACATCTTAAATCCCACTTTGGGAAATCCCAGCTAATATGATTACCATAACCACAAACAAATTTTCCAAATGAATGCACAATATAACCACGCCAATACGCTATTATAGACCGGGAAGCAGTCTAAATATGCCCTGCATCACCATTTATACGTGACAATGACGAATTCAGGTGCGAAAGCTACTCAAATTCATTTCAGGTCTTTTGGGTATTGCCCTGCATCACCATTTATACATGACAATAACAATTCAGGTGCGAAGCCACTAAAATTCATTTCAGATCTTTTGAGTAAACACAATTCTTTCTGATGGTTTTTGCAATCAAAGTTACAAGTATTCAAAGAGAGCACTACATGTAATTACACAGTTGTAAGCAGAGTGATTTCTCTGGGTTGACCATCACCCAGTCTGATTACATGTTGAGAATCAAATAAGCTTTACTCACTAAGGAACAAAAGCCAGTCCTAAACAAACACTGACCTCAACAAGGGTCAGTCTTCTCTCTGGGTTTGCATTGAAACAGCAATGGTATTCATTCCCAATCCACTGTCAACTTCGTTTTGCCATAAATAATTAGGAAGTGACTACTTGGCAAGCCCGGCTTACCAAACAGCGACTTTTTCTTGTCCTGAATGGAGAGCCGAACTCATTAATATTAAAGTAAAGTCTCCAGCTCGCCAAACAGGGTAGATTTTTTAACTGTTTGGCAAGCCCGGCTGGCCGAACAGGGTGGCTTTTTAGTGCTGTTTGGCAAGCGGCTCTCCAAACAGAACAAAAAAAGATGCCTGTTCGGCGAGCGGCTTGCCAAATAGACCCGGCCAAATAAATAACTCTTTCCTTGGAATGGCTTTAGCCACATTTGCACTGTACTCCACATGTATGCATGTCACGAATCAATATGCAAATCTCCTTCAATTTGATCTGCATGCGACATGCATATGGCACCATAACTCAAAGAACCCTGACAGACAAGGACAGAATGAAGCAAAGCACAAAACAACATGCAAAACTACTGTGACGGAATTTCTCAAATGCGTTCCAATAAATGGTGTGGGAAACCTAGGTTTGAACATTTTGAATTTTTTAGAGATGATACATGATTCCAAAGCTGACTGCCATTGTGATTTCACCTGGGTGGCTAACTATGACTTTAATTTTTCCCTGTCTGATGTCACAGTTAAGAGCTCCCCCTCTCTCCACAACCTGTCACCCACCTCTGTGTTAGACCCAACGTTTTCTGGACGTCTTTTGGCCACAAGGTCCTAGGAATCATCTTCTCTGACTTGAGGAGCCTAGTGGTTAACACTGCAGGCTACCACGCAATAGGGCCCGTTCGAACCCAAGGAGGGCCCCGAGTTCGAACCCAAGGAGAACCCAGGATATGTCTTCTGGATGAACCAGCTTGGACTTTTCACAGTCCTTTGAATGAAACTTAAAACTGAGTTTCCTTGTGTCTGGTGTCTATGTCAGAGCAATCAAAAGATCCCACCAAGTGAGAAACGAGAGTAGCTTGCGTGGACTCTACCTCTGGTCAGAGAAGATCCCACCAAGTGAGAAACAGGAGTAGCTTGCGTGAACTCTACCTCTGGTCGGAGAAGATTCCACCAAGTGAGAAACAAGAGTAGCTTGCGTGGACTCTACCTCTGGTCAGAGAAGACTCCACCAAGTGAGAAACAGGAGAAGCTTGCGTGGACTCTGCCTCCGGTCAGAGAAGATTCCACCAAGTGAGAAACAGGAGTAGCTTGCGTGGACTCTACCTCTGGTCAGAGAAGATTCCACCAAGTGAGAAACAAGAGTAGCTTGCGTGGACTCTACCTCTGGTCAGAGAAGATCCCACCAAGTGAGAAACAAGAGTAGCTTGTGTGGACTCTACCTCTCTGGTCAGAGAAGACCCCACCAAGTGAGAAACAAGAGTAGCTTGCGTGGACTCTACCTCTGGTCAGAGAAGATCCCACCAAGTGAGAAACAAGAGTAGCTTGCGTGGACTCTACCTCTGGTCAGAGAAGACCCCACCAAGTGAGAAACAGGAGTAGCTTGCGTGAACTCTACCTCTGGTCAGAGAAGATCCCACCAAGTGAGAAACAAGAGTAGCTTGCGTGGACTCTACCTCTGGTCAGAGAAGACCCCACCAAGTGAGAAACAGGAGTAGCTTGCGTGGACTCTACCTCTGGTCAGAGAAGATCTCACCAAGTGAGAAACAAGAGTAGCTTGCGTGACTCTACCTCTGGTCAGAGAAGATTCCACCAAGTGAGAAACAGGAGTAGCTTGCGTGGACTCTACCTCTGGTCAGAGAAGATCCCACCAAGTGAGAAACAAGAGTAGCTTGCGTGGACTCTACCTCTGGTCAGAGAAGATCCCACCAAGTGAGAAACAAGAGTAGCTTGCGTGGACTCTACCTCTGGTCAGAGAAGATCCCACCAGGTGAGAAACAAGAGTAGCTTGCGTGGACTCTACCTCTGGTCAGAGAAGATCCCACCAGGTGAGAAACAAGAGTAGCTTGCGTGGACTCTACCTTTGGTCAGAGAAGATCCCACCAAGTGAGAAACAAGAGTGGTTTGTGTGGACTCTACCTCTCTGGTCAGAGAAGACCCCACCAAGTGAGAAACAAGAGTAGCTTGCGTGGACTCTACCTCTGGTCAGAGAAGAACCCACCAAGTGAGAAACAAGAGTAGCTTGCGTGGACTCTACCTCTGGTCAGAGAAGATCCCACCAAGTGAGAAACAAGAGTAGCTTGCGTGGACTCTACCTCTGGTCAGAGAAGACCCCACCAAGTGAGAAACATGAGTAGCTTGCGTGGACTCCCCTCCTTGCTGAAAGGCCCTTGGCATAATGGTCAATGAGATGACCGCGTCCTGGTACATGTATGGAGAGAATCAGCGACAGATTTCGCCACTGGTTTAATCTCTGCTTTGCCCTAACGCGTAAATGTCACCTTATCGGAGAACTCGAGTCATCAAGTGGCGTAATTAATTGTCTCTGCACCATACTACTCTGAATTGAATAGCGGACATAAGACCAAAGTATAATGTCATTAACGCTGTGATTCAATTCACCATGGAAACGGACTGATATAATGTGGGCATTCTGAGAAGAATCAGAGCTTTGTTGGATGATGAATCTACAAGAAGGGGGAATGGGGGAACCTTTCGCGATTTTCCACGTCTTAAAAAGGGCCAAATTTCAGTTCTCCATAGCAATTTTGTCCAAATCCAACATTCTGAACATCAAGGTTTGAAATATTGTGTTATTTAGGTGGTTTTTTGGAGTTATCTCGATCCTATCCTATTACCAAATCCTATAACTTGGGTTTGGGTCAAAGATTTTAAAGATCAATTTTGGTGTCTTTAAGAAATTCGGTCACAGAGCTAAACTAATCAACAAAGAAGATAAGAACAGATATGAACGCAATATTGAAACAGAAATATAACAGCTGGTGGACAGAACACTATCCCCAAAAGCATCGTAGCTGGCACATTAATGTAGGAGGAAACCTACAACCGGTGCATCAACCAACAGAATGGAAGAACATGAGGCATTCAGCAGTGACAGGTATAGTTCAGCTATCCTGAAGCGGTTGAGCTCTTTCATTACCAACATGCAAAAGATAAAACGCGTATTCTTGCAAAGTTTCTTGAGATGCTCATCAAATGTCGCATTACTTGTTACCCCATGCCCTTGTGGTTGCCAAAGACCAGCATTCTCCGAGGTTTCCAAGACTAGCACCATCACAGGGGCAGCGGAAGCACAGTGGACAAGAGTCGGCCTCATGATCAAGTGGTCGTGGGTTCGACTCCCGGCCGAGTCACTCCTTGGTTCCCCAACTGGTGAGTTCAAATGAGCACCTTCGGGTTGCTCCTTGAAACCCCTGATTGATTTCTGTGGAGACTGGGGTAAAAATCTGATGTCCCAAAACGCTTTGAACAGTGAAACATGGAAATGTGCTATTACTATTATAGTGTGTAGTGCACCAACTCACAAAAAGTCTTGCAAATCCTGGGACTAATGCCATAGGGAAATCTCTACCCGTAAGTCATTTTCTTTATGATCACTGTACTCTTACTGGAGTTGTGGACTCTTATCGGGTTGTTAATGCGGGTTTTCTTGAGCTAATCATAGCAGTGATTCACACCACTGGGGATGGTGATCATGAAGTCATCCAAGGACTGACACCGCTGGGAAAGAAGATACTTATTTGTCTCCAATGGTAATAAATCAGCTTTCTTTGTACTATAACAAAATTCTTTCATCCAGACAACGGTTTCCGAAAGCCATGAAGCTTTTTCTGCTTCATTTGATTACTTCGTAGTTCATGGGATGCGTTTGGGATTTTTTGTTGGGGAAATTATAAGAATGATTTAACGCCCGAGAAGTGATAACATTAGGTC
This sequence comes from Lineus longissimus, assembly GCF_910592395.1. Lineage (NCBI taxonomy): Eukaryota > Metazoa > Nemertea > Pilidiophora > Heteronemertea > Lineidae > Lineus > Lineus longissimus. Next base: position 1,473,546 of record NC_088325.1, on the reverse strand, counting down.
AGGGATTAATGCCTTATGGACATTTGCCATTTGTCGCTAATGGAAGAGACTTGCTTTTTTCTTGGAAATTGTTCATATTATGACGTCTTTCTGTGAGCCCAAGGGATCTTTCAGTCTTAGATTCATAGCAACTGCCAAGTTTTTCATGAGGAAAATCAAATGCAACTTCCCTTAGCAGACACCTCTCTAATAAGGACACTGTTTCTATTGAGCACACCAGTTTTGGTCCCAAATTCTCAATTCAATTTGACCTCTCTAAACAGGACACCTCTCTATTAAGGACAGTGCTTGTCAGTCCTGAGGTTGTCCTTAATAGAGAGGTTTAACTACAGTAGAACCTCCCTTAGCGGACACCTCTCTACTAAGGACACCCTCTCTATTAAGGACACTAGTTTTGGTCCCAAATAGGTCATTTACATTCATTTTGACCTCTCTAATCAGGACACCTCTCTATTAAGGACAGTGCTTGTCAGTCCTGAGGTTGTCTTTAATAGAGAGGTTTAACTATACTTGTAATGGTAACAGCTGAGAGTGGCCACCGTTGAAAATCTGGATAAATGTTGCAGACGCGTTCTCCAAGGCAGAACTATAAATTTCTATCAGATTTCTTTGAAATGACTTTTTGGGCCTAAAGGTTTAGTAAAGGAGTCTCAATTTTATGAAAACCGGGCTAGGGGTACAGCACTAACTAAGAACAGGGATTTTACGTTGTGATTCGAGAACATGTTCAAACATTCTAGAAATGAGGACAGGGAGGAACAGGGACTCGTATAAAGCCGTGACAAGCCACAGTCGATGAGCAAGACAAGAAACTTGAAAACCTTAACCAGAACAAGTATTAACGCGTCATCATTATAACCACCTGATCTGACGAATCTATTATTATGCGGTGAAAGGTCCCCTGGGAAAAATAGCATAAACATATAAACATAAATATACGACTTACAAGGTCAAACGTTACAAAAAACATTGATGTTAGTTGCTACTTGTTCAGAAATATGACTTCACAACATAATGTCAAGCGTAATACAAAAACAGTGATGGTTGTTGCTATATTTCTCAGACAACAGGTCATGTGCGTTGAAGAAATTGAAACAATAAAGGTATTAACCAAATGAATATGAAATTTAAAGAATGTGTTTGAAAATATGACTTCACAACAAAATGTCAAATGTAAAAAACAGTGTTTTGTTGATATATTTCTCAGACAACAGGCCATGTGCATTGAGGATATCAAAATATACATGTGCATGTATGTGCCAAATAAAATTGACATTTAAAGAATCTGAAAGGAAATAATCCTTTGAAAATTGTTCGAAATTTTTATTTAAGACCTACCTGAAATAGGGTGAATGACTTCTATAAGACTACACTCAAAGTCTATCGGCTTAACTACAAAAACTACGTAAAACATCCCCTCTTTATAATCTTTTTTCTGAAAATGAAACGAAATATAAAAATACCCGGTACTCATTCTTGTGAAATAAAAGAAAGAAGAATGAAGCGTGCAGTTTATACAACCATGAAAATTAAAATCCTAATATTGGATATTCTTGCGATTAAAGTCAATATATTTCGTTGACGTGCAACTATTTTCGTGCGAAAGTTATGATAGCTTTCATCGTAGTAGTCGTAGACTAGTGTTAGCTGCCTTGGAGGAGGAATAGGGTAGAATGGGGTAATCGTAGCCCCGGTTTATTTGTAGCCCCAGTTTATATGTAGCCCCCTGCATTGCTTGATGCATGGGGATATCAATCAATATCTAGGCAGGGGCTACAATTAAACCGGGGCTACAATTACCCCATTCTACCTTACTCCTTGGGGGAATAACACCACCAAGTGAAGAAGAAGAAGATGAAGACTACGATTGGCCAGACTGTTTACCTGCACAGTAAGAGCAGCAGTTTTGGTCATCGTCTGGTACGTGCCGGTGAACTGAACGTTCCGATCTAGGTCGAACACGGGACACTGAAAAAAATCATAAACAGATCACAAATTTACATCAAGGCACAGTGGAAACATCAGGCTCTGTCACCTCTGAGGTCCCGGTTCAATTCCCGGTACACTCATGTGACAGAGAGGGCGACACTCTTCGACAGCATAGGTTCCCTCCCGGGTCTCCGGTTTCCTCCTACTTACATTACAATCCCCCAATATTGTTTATAGAGCTAATAATGTCCTCACTGACGCTCAGCTCTCAACTCAATATTCTTTTTGAATCTCAAACTTACAATAAATTAGCTATATTGGGCTGCATATTTTTAAACACCTTGGTTACAATGAACCACAGTTCACAGTGTATAATGCACTATGCGCGCACTGTGCCTTGTCTTGACGACAGCAGTAAAGGTCGGGCAACCATACCGTGGTAATGGTTAGCTACAACACCTAGCGTAAAGACATCGAACTTCTGAAGAAGAATGGTGGAACCAGGTAACTATTAACATTGATTGTGTGAAAACTAACTTTATATCATAAATTTTTCATGACCAGATGAGCATTTTTGCACAGTTATCATATCCTTACATGTATGTCCTGCACAGAGACGACAGTACATAAGCTGTCCGACGACGTCACTTTGATTAAAACAGAGTTGATTCCGGGAGGGAACTCGTACTCAAAGTACTTCGGTTCTGACGGAGAAACAAGGAAGCCTAATTCCTTGTTTGTTCTGGAAAGGAAGGAGAAATGTGACAAAAACGCAACAAAAATTGCCGCTCTGCGGGACACTACAGTGTTATAATCAGTGTTGTTATTCATTGCTCTCTGTCACTGCTAATCAGAAAAGATCACCCATGACACTGTCGCTGTCAGAAGTGGCTAGCTCATCGTGTATTCAACACGCTACCATTAGCTATATTAGCGCGGTTAATAATTTGTAGCGCTACCTTGTTGATGAAAAGGACGGCAATCGCTATTCGTTGAGTACTGTGAATATTGTATCAACTGGACCCCGAGGAATACCATATCACAGTCCGATCTTGTGCACTATATTGACTGTAAATAGCTGTTTACGTGTTCATTATTTACAGGGGCCAGACTAGTTTTTGTTGATGAAATGGTGTACATGAGCGCAATTGAGTGGACAAATGATGGATATGATCACTATGAATAATATTATATCATCTGGACCCCTGGGACAACAGCAGTTACCATATGGCTGGACTGGTACACAATATTAACTTAGGTGCTCAGATTTTCATCATTCATAGGGACCACACATATTTTTGTTGAGGAAATGGTGGACAATTGTGATTTGTTGATTGGCATCAATATTTAACTGGACCCCATGGAATATAGCAGTTTCTACACCGCAGGACCGAGCAGAACACAATATTGATTGTAAATAGCTGGTTAGGCTTTCATCATTTAAAGGGACCTCAATTGTTTTTGTTGATGAAATGATGATTGACAATGCATAACATTACATTAGTTTCTTAAACCCTAACACATCAAGATAGAATATTTTCTGGTCAGTGTAAAGTGCCTTGCTCAAGATCACAAGCGAAACTTACGTCAACGGGAAATTATCATCCAACAGAGAAGCATTCATTGAGAAATTTGTCAGTTTCTTACTTAGACGCTGACACATCAAAATAGAATTTTTCTGGTCAGCGTAAAGTGCCTTGCTCAAGGTCATAAGCGATACTTACGTCAGCTGGAAGTTATGATCCAACAGAGAAGCATTCATTGAGAAGTCTGTGGGTTTATTAGACGACGATGACACATCAACGTAGAATGTTTTCTTCTCGGTATGGAGCTTGGAGTGTTTCTGGACCGGACACAACGTCCGGCTGACTGTGTAGTAGTCATAACTGGAATCAAAAGAGGGCACTAGTGAAATATCATGCGCGGCAGAACTGTATTTCAAAGCCTGTCTGTCTCCAGCCATTTTACAGAAAATGGATAAAGTCAATTAGATTTTGTACTCAAAGTTGACATGGCCGTCTACCACCAAAATTCTTTCCATCATTACAACCTATGTCTCAATTTCATTAGAAGACTTAAATGATGAGCGTAAGGACAGATTTGATGACTTTTTAATAGTCAGCCAAAATTCCTTCCATCAACAACCTATATTGTCTCAATTTCATTAGAAGATTTTATATAAATGATGAGCATAATGCCCGCCATACACGATGCCATTTTATAGTATAGCAAATGCTATACCATTTTTCGTCCAATTTAATTGGATGCAAATATTTGCTACCCCGCCGTACACCATCCTAATTATTTCATAGCAAATATTACCTAACATCAAAAATGGGATCGTGTATGGCGGGGTTATAATTTAATGTAGGATTGACCTTTTATTGGCTAGTAACATCAAATGATTTTAATGTCAAGTGTCATGTCTTGTTCAGTGTATTGTTCTTATGGCCTATATAGGCCCTCGCACTTCTAGTTATTGGCCTACGTGCTGCCATAACTGGGCTTGGTGTAGTAATGTGAGCCTTGCTCATGAACGCATCCAGATATAAAGGGTTTCGTTACATCAGGGAGGTTAATAAGGCTGGTTTATACTTCATAGCGATGCGTCGCACGGTCGCACGGGTCGCATTGATCGTTTGCCTGGTCGCCCTGATCGCTGTGAAATCGGACATGAGTAGATGACATCATCCGCAACGCACGTAGTACAATTGCGTGCACATCGCGCTATCTGACCTTGATTTATTTCGAGCAATGAACCACGCGGACAGCCCGGCGCAGGCCAAACCTACAAATTCACGTATGAAGTAGACCCGATAGACACGAGATGCTCGTCGCGCCAAAAGCATGCAGGGTTAATTGTACAATAATAATGCTATCCCGACATACACCGTATGATTTTATTGTATAGCATTTAATTGTACAAGAAAAATAGGACAGAACCTATTCGTGTATTTCTTGCTATACTAAAAAATTTCGACAAAGTTTCCCGACATACACGGTCCAATAAAATGGTATAGCATTTGCTATACTATACAAGAGGCCCAAGGGCCTGGCGCTCAGCTGAGTTGTTGCTGCGTTGTTCGTATATATTACATTACTCGTCAAACTCTACTAAACTAAGGACTCAAAGCCTAAGGATAATAGCTTCTGGATGTGTAACAGTGAATTGCGGTAGACTGGCGCAATCTACTTCAAGCAAGCTCCACCCTTGCAATGTGTGCGCAAACAGATAACCTAACCTATATTGGACCATCAATTCTACACACAGCAACATGATTCATCCTCAGCTGTTACCATGATGATGATGATGATGATCCTTTTCGCAAATTGGTCGTCTTCTGTCTTTCTTCCATACTTTAGTGCCACCGGATGTAGTCTGCCCTTGTGGAGGGATCCTTTCAGCTCCGGGACACAAGAATCCATGCGAATTGAATCACATGGAGAGACTAGCCCAATCACCCGCTTTTGGCTGGGTAGAAATGGGTAAATCTCGCAGACTGGACCTTAAACTCTACTGCCGACGTGTGAGGCCGGTCTGACAGATGAGTAAGTGGGGTCCACCTAATGCAGAAGGCACCAGTTTCCCTAACTAAAAGGGTAACATTATTGCCTAAAGGCCTGTGTACACTAGTAAAATATTAGCAACATTTTTACATTTCCAGTTGCAACAAATGTTGCAAAAATGTTGCGTAGTGTGTACAGAGCAAAACGCGTCTTACAACATGTTGTAAAATTGTTGCAAATTAAATGCAATGCAATTCTTTGTTGCATGTTGTAAAAATGTTGCAAACTCTTCAGCCAATCAGAAATAGGATTTGCGTCATGTGATCTACCGGAGTTCATGTGACTTGAACAAGAAGCAGGTATAGCAACTCTCAAGTGAGTGTCTTGCTTCGTAGGGTGATGAAACCTTTTCTAGAAGTTTTTGTATGACGGCTTGTCAGTCAGCCGCAACTCCTTTAGGCTGCGTATCCATAGGCTGTTCCGTGCCCTGCACAACATTCCCTTTTTACCGCCTGGCGCGCCACACGGACAATGAACCTTCGTTGGTGTTATTGATCGTTCCCATAGGTTATGCCGTGTCACATTGCAGGCATATATGCACTGTGGATTGGGAATATAGGCCCATATTGGGATTGAACATGTCCATTCTTTTGCGAGGGAACAACACGGAAGCAATGTCTGAGGCGAAATTAATTCAAGAGGTTCATCAACGGGAACTACTCTGGGACCCCGAAACTGATGATTATCATAACAAGCACGACCCTGTAATTTGTTGCTTAAAAGTCAGGTTTTATATACATGTACATGTCAATTTGATGTTGCAAGTGAAAATACAAGTTACTTGTATTTTCATTTTCAATATTCATAAGAAATTGTCTTCTGAAATAATGACAGCGTGCGGATAAACGCGATTGACTGCTGCGAAATGAGGACTACAAAGGCCTACATGACCAAAAAGGAATATCCAATGGAGACGCAGGGCATAAGCCGCACTTACACCACCTGAAAATGGACCACCAATCTTGGTTCGGGAACCAATGCCGCACCATCGAAAATCCACCAAGCGCTTACACCAGCGCTGCAGCTAGTTATAAAATCCGGCTACAGATGGCGCGCAAACAATAAGCAGAACGCAGAAAGCCTTGGCAGAAAGCGCCATTTTGAAAGCGCCGCCTGGAGCCGAACCATCTAACTAGCTAATTGCCGATCCATTTGCGCGTACACCACGACAAAGCCGAGCTTTTAACAAGCCGGGCGATTTGGACCATCAAGCTTGGTGGGACAAATTCGCTCGGCAATTTGTATCGGCAATGGATTGCCGAACCAATTTGTCGCGGCAATGTGGTGGTGTAAGTGCAATTGGTCCACCAATATATCGTGGTGTAAGCGCAGCTATAGTGCCAGGTCACAAGGCTGTTACGCCATAACGCCACACTACACAAGGGCATACCCTATGGATACGCGGCCTTAACAGGCAGTGGTATGCCCCATCATCCACCCTCATTTTGATCCAGGGCCTGGTCCATATTCTCTTTGGTTATTTCGCCGCCTCTTCCGTCTCTCAACAATGACAGCTAAAATTGCTGCAGAAGCACTCAAAACACATCTTCTCTCCTTGGAATCATCCATTTTCCCTCCAAAATACCTATTTCCCTTTGTTCCCACTAAAAAGTTTGCAACAATTTACCAACATGTTGTAAAAATGTTGCTAATTTGTTGCTAGTGAACACAGGGCCTTGAAGGGCTTGTTGCAAAATTGTTGTAAAAATGTTGGTAAAATGTTGGTAAAATGTTGGTAAAATGTTGGTAAAATGTTGGTAAAATGTTGCTAATATTTTACTAGTGTACACCCTGCTTAAGTCAAGTGAAACTCTTAACAAACCTTAGCAGAATGCCACCATTGAAATGTTGATAATAATGATAGCAAGTAAAAACTTTAAACAGATAGACTTGATTTTTTTAACCAACTGCCACATGTGGTTTTCTTTATTTAGTAAATTTTGAGGTAAGTATTACAGAATGAAATACTTGAATACTAGAATTGCCTGGCTCTTCTGATGATTGCACTGGTGAACACCGAAGTCGATGGGATGTGCAAAGTCATAGCTCGATCCTCTCTCTTGGTCATCTTTGAGATGTGGTCACCAAATATGTTCAAATGCAGCTGCAGATCATTCCTGTCCTGCAAAACATGATGAGGAGATAACATTTTAATTTTGATAGAATAGGTAAGCTAGCCAAGTTTTATATCAAAATACAAGGCCAACAACAACTGATAAGGCGCTAGGGCCGAATGATCAAGGAAGTTCATTGATGATATGATTGGGAATACATTGTGATAAGAGTGATGAATCGGCCCCGTTTGAAGCATTGTGCTATGTACAGTGTGCAAGTGTCAGTGTGTATCAGCTATCGCATTTATTGTTTGTTGACATTTCAAATCGCTGGAGTCGATCCTCAATTACACTGTTTATGTACATTGGCAACCTTACCCGATGATATCAGAACGATGTTTATTATTGTCTTGTTTATTCACATTAGTTCTGCTATGTGACAAGAGTTATTTGTTGAGAAATCCATGATTTAAAGCCGGACTTTGACATCGTTTCTCAGACCAACCAAGCTGCATTTCGCAGATCGTTTTTCAACGATCGTCGACGAACTATTTCAAATTAATCACATCCAATTAAACAATCCAAGCCTTCCCTAATGTCATCAACATGCAATAACACAAGCAGCCAAATATTATCGCCTATGAAATTGTGAATTTAATGAGAACTTACCTCTGAATTGACAGAACGCGATCTATTCCATAGCATGGTCTCCTTACGTCTGAACTGCGCAGACTCGAGACGTGACGTTCGCTGCACGTGTGATTGGACGTGGGATAACTCGCGCGAAATTTAAAATGCTCTTCTTGGAGGGTGCTCACTAAATTGCGCCAGTAACACCACCTGGTGAGAAATTCATGAACTACGCCTATTGATAATGAAAGAGAAAGCTTTGCTCTATAAAATTAGATTTGATTCATGATCCCCAACTAAGAAATCAGCTGCTGGAAAAGTTTTTGGAAAATTTCGCTCGGTGCCACCTAGTGGCCAAACCGCTCATCCTGCCGGACCCACATTTGGTCTATTCAGGAGTCCTGAAGGGTCTCAACGCCTCAGAGGGAAAATCTATCGCCTATCCGCCATAGTTTTGAAACGTGCCTGTTTAACGGACAGACAGACAGACAGACAGACAGACAGACAGACAGACAGACAGACAGACAGACAGACAGACGGACACTCATTCTACCATTTACTCATATGAATAGCTCAGCTTTTCAGCTGAGCTAAAAATGGGATCGTGTATGGCGGGCATAAGGATAGATTTTATGACTTTTTAATAGTCTAGTCACGAAGGAAGGAAGTGACCTAAAAAATGTAGAAACTGTGTCACCACAAGTGACAGATTACATGTAACAAAAAGATAATCAATTTTTACGTGTCCATATAGTTTTGTGGATATATCTGCATGTAAAAACAGTATAAAAACACTTATGTGACCCGACACACAATAAGCAGATTCATGCCACAGAGAAGATGAGTCTAAATGACACCAGGAGATAATGGAAGAAATTGATGTACTCAGATTTCACAAAAGGCTGACAGCATTGAAATGAACAACCAGTCTGTCTCAACCTGATGAACTCAGAGAGACGTCTGCCTGGTTTTGCTGTGACGGGTCGATCTCGATGGCCTAGTGGTTGAGGTGTCTTCCTTGTGAACAGAAGGTCGAAGGTTCAAGGCCCCCGGGTAACCTCTTCCCGATGCGGCCGGTTGGTTAGCCGCCAGCTAGTTTAATATAGGGTACAAACTACCTTCTCACCAGGTGCCTGGCATTAGAGAGAGGAGTTTGAAAGTAAAAACTGTCTCATGAGCCAAAGCTGGCTGGCCCTTTCATTAGGGATGACACTATAATAAACAAACTTTACTTGACTTTAATAGCATTCCGCGACGTTACTATTTATAGCTCACAAGGTCATTTGAATAAGATACTGATGACGTTTTAGTTACGTGACAGTCGGACATCGACACTTATTTCTACGCATTTGAGCTTATTTCAAAGTCAATTATCTTTGACCCTGCATTGTTTTTAGCATGAATGATACCATAGAGTCAGAGAGAGAAATATTCAGAACAATTATGTAGTATTTCCAACACTCGGACATGTGCCAGATTGAATCTAACTGCCCTAGTTAGAAAGCCTGAATCCATTACGAAACCCCATGTTTGTCCAACATTGCCTGTAATTCAGCGGTGGGGAAATAGAGGGCAGCAGCTGCAGTGACGTCATCTTCGCGGAATGCTATTACGTGAAATATGTGACTCGCTCTACCAAAACTAGGCGCTTGTCGCATCTGAACTTGACAGGTTGATACGGACTTGCTGTTCATTTCCCTATTGTAGACCTTTTGTGAAATGTGACCAAATCAGTTTGTAATAGATTTCACCAAAGGTCTACAATAGGGAAATGAACAACAAGTCCGTATCAACCTGTCAAGTTCAGATGCGACAAGCGCCTAGTTTTGGTAGAGCGGGTCACATATATGAACACAGTAGAGGAATTGGAAGACAAAACTTACACATTTTCTAAGAAGAGAGGCACCTGCCAAGATAATATACTCCGTTCTTGGCGGACGACAAATAGGACTGGGAAGTCTGGACTGGCATGAGGGCTTGTCACACGAATTCGAACAGCAGTGGTCTGGAAATATAGGAAACAGGGTCTCATTGAGAGGGCAGTCGCAAATACAATAGAACCTCTCTATTAAGGACACCTTTGGGACTGAAAAGTACTGTCCTTAATAGAGAGGTGTCCTGATTAGAGAGGTCAAATTGAATGGCAACAACCAATTTGGGACCAAAACAAGTGTCCTTAATAGAGAGGTTGTCCTTAATAGAGAGGTGTCCCGACTCCAAAGTATACCGCAAAATCACCATTCTCTGATAAACAAGCAAGTGACAAAACCTCAATAAACCACCTGAATACATGAATAGATAGAATCCTATCCCGTTGAGAAACATGAATAAATAATAGCCATTTTCATCATCGCTACTCAGGGGAACGTTTTTATCTGTCTTCATGACGCTCAAGCTAATATGATGAGTCAGCTAACAGGAGGCTAGCAGTAAAGACTAGCAGTAAAGAGGTTGCTGGTTCAATCCCAACTGTCAGCGTGGTGCAGTGGTTGGACTCTCGACTAGCAGTAAAGAGGTCGCTGGTGCAATCCCCACTGTCAGCGTGGTGCAGTGGTTGGACTCTCGACTAGCGGTCTAGAGGTCCGTGGTTCAATCCCCACTGTCACCGTGGTGCAGTGGCTTGGGCTCTAAACTAGCGGTCTAGAGGTCCGTGGTTCAATCCCCACTGTCACCGTGGTGCAGTGGCTTGGACTCTCAACTAGTGGTCTAGAGGTCCCTGGATCAATTCCCAGGTGGAGTGGTGCAGTGGGTCAGACTCTCGACTAGCGGTCAAGAGGTCCCTGGTTCAATCCCCACTGTCGGCAAAAGACTGTTGGGAAGTCTCTTGGCCAATGCCTTCCTCCACCAAGGAGTACAGCTGGGTACTGGTCAGAAATGCTCAGGACATTGGGGGATATGAATAAAGACGAGCAAATGCTTTTACTTCAATTTTGTACAGAAAGGCCTAGTGTATATGTACATGAAGTTTTAGATAAAAGCATTTGCTAGTCTTTATTCATATCACCCATTGTGCTGATTGAGCAGCTTATCGGAGGTCTACTGAAAGGAAGACAGACACATAACCCCGATGGGCCAGGTCGACCACGACACAATCAAAGATCTACTTGAGATGCCAGAGGGGAAAGGACCAAGGCATTTGCCTGAGTCGTTACCCTCCTGGTGTTGAAAGCAAGGCAAGGCAACATCGAATACAGAAGAAGAAGAAATTGAGCTAGCTTGCGGTAGAGAATAATTCCATCGAGGCTGATGAATTAATAATGGCCATTCTCACTATCACTGCTTGAGGGAATGTTTTTATCAGTTACCATGTCAGCAGGCTTAATATGATGACTGCTGCATATACCAGATTTCTGTCGTCTGGCACAATGTCGGGCAGTGGCACAATGTCGGGCAGTGGCACAATGTCGGGCAGTGGCACAGTGTCGGGCAGTGGCACAATGTCGGGCAGTGGCACGTCAGGCAGTGGCACAGTGTCGGGCAGTGGCACAGTGTCGGGCAGTGGCACAGTGTCGGGCAGTGGCACAATGTCGGGCAGCGGCACAGTGTCGGGCAGTGGCACAATGTCGGGCAGTGGCACAACGTCGGGCAGTGGCACAATGTCGGGCAGTGGCACGTCAGGCAGTGGCACAGTGTCGGGCAGTGGCACAGTGTCGGGCAGTGGCACAGTGTCGGGCAGTGGCACAGTGTCGGGCAGTGGCACAGTGTCGGGCAGTGGCACAGTGTCGGGCAGTGGCACAGTGTCGGGCAGTGGCACAGTGTCGGGCAGTGGCACAGTGTCGGGCAGTGGCACAGTGTCGGGCAGTGGCACAGTGTCGGGCAGTCGCACAGTGTCGGGCAGTGGCACAGTGTCGGGCAGTGGCACAGTGTCGGGCAGTGGCACAGTGTCGGGCAGTGGCAGTGTCGGGCAGCGGCACAGTGTCGGGCAGCGGCACAGTGTCGGGCAGCGGCACAGTGTCGGGCAGTGGCACAACGTCGGGCAGTGGCACAGCGTCAGGCAGTGGCACAGCGTCGGGCAGTGGCACAGTGTCGGGCAGTGGCACAGTGTCGGGCAGTGGTACAGTATCGGGCAGTGGCACAGTGTCGGGCAGTGGCACAGTGTCGGGCAGTCGCACAGTGTCGGGCAGTCGCACAGTGTCGGGCAGTGGCACAGTGTCGGGCAGTGGCACAGTGTCAGGCAGTGGCACAGTGTCAGGCAGTGGCACAACGTCAGGCAGTGGCACTGTGTTAGGGATTGACCATAGGCACTACCATTTTTGCTGGAACTTGACATCATAAATCATTCAGAGCACATTCAAAACAAAATGAATGCCAATATCAAGGGTGCAGTGCATTTTTAAAAGCCATCTGTGAGTTTTCCACGGCGTGTACATCTGATTACAAATCACGTCTGCTACTAAAAAGATCAATTGATTTTCCAGACCAGAGTGCATATTCTCCCTGCTGTTTGCTCAGAGATCTTGTGTACCGAAACAAACTTTTAAACGCAGCTATACTTCTGGCAGTGTCCTCACATGCATACAATGTAATTGTGAGTTTTCTAAGACGAATGTCTGAACACAGATCACGTCTGCTACTGCAGTGATCAAGTATTTTCAAGACCGTAGTCTGCATTCTGTCTGCTATTCTGCAAAATTCCTAACCTACTTGATTCACCAAGCAGCGGCATCTGTTTGAATATAAATTAGACTCGGGATGATCGAGTGCCTTTTGAGATTATCCCGTTCACTATTGAAATGATCATCTCGTATAACAGGAGCATTCCATAGTCGTACTCTTAGCTGGTGTGTGTTTCTAGAACACGGTGTGCAGACAGGCCACAGAGTCTTGTCAGTAACGGGTCAAAACATTGGGAAAGGGTACAGGCAGAAGCGGGAGAGAGAAATCCAAAGAGGTCTCGAAGAGACCGAAAGGTAGAATAATAAATAAATAAATATAGAATTTGTAAAGCGCCTTTCCAGGTCACCCTGCTCAAAGCCCTACCTCCTCTATTTTTTGAAGTGAAGATTGAACAAGTGTGTTTTAAGAAGGGATTTGAATTGGGTGAGGGTCTCAGCAGCTGTAATTGCGTTGGGGAGTCGATTCCAGAGATAAGGGGCAGCCACGGAGAAACTGCGATCCCGTACTTTGATTTTGAGCGAGGTACAAGGAGACACTTTGAACAGGATGACCTGGTAAGGCCCCCTGTACATTGTGAAGTGCATTGATCTACAGGGGGTGAATTTGTGAAGTGATAAAAGTCTGGAGTTTCTTGACATTCTGTCCCTAACACCTACGGGACCTCTGCAGATTCTTTCTCCCCTTTCTACCTCAGCGCTTCATGGACATTTTACAATCTTTTAACCCCTTATAGGCCCTTGAAATGTTCAACAGGTGACATGACTGTGCTTGGAACCATGAAGATGCAGCCTCTCAAGACCAGCCGCAGTCCAATAGGTTACCATGCAAGAAACAGCAGTGATACGCATGACCGACTACGTTCAAACACAAAGAAGTACAGTACAGTGGAAGAGACTTAGCCTCATGCTCAAGAGGTCGTGGGTTCGACTCCTGGCCGAGCCAATGCTTGGTTCCCCTACTGGTGAGTTCAAGTGAGCACCTACTGGTTGCTCCTTGGACCCCTGATTGGTTTCTGAGGAGACCGGGGTATAATACGGTATCCCAAAAGCGCTTTGAACACATCCGGACTCTCATGCGTTCGTGTCACCACTATCGGGATCCAAAAGAGTGAGTGATTTAGCGATCTCAAAACATTCCAGGTCAAGATATTTGAACAGGGAAACATGGAAAAGTGCAACTGAGTATCATCATCATCAATACTGTACTATCCAGCCACCTGCCTCCAATCTTGTATTCACCCTCCATGTTTACAAGGAGAGGTTGTCGCCCACACAAGCTGTCATGAAAGACACGGCCTCTCAATGATCGATCGACAATCACGGAAAATACCGCAGAGCACCGGAGTGTCATCAGCAGTCACGTCTGCTGGCGTTCTTGATTGGTTTTGACGTCTGCTGTTGATGGAGTCACACTATCTGAGGACGACTCTACCCAGGTTTGATTTTGATATTTTTAACGGATGACGAAGGGATGGTGCGCTGTCTCATAACTAGGTGGTGTTCGAAAATAATGGGTTTTTAAAAATCATCAGCCGATTATATTAGAGTGGAAATTCTCTTAGCAGACACTCCCATAGTAGGACAACCTCTCTAGTAGGGACAGCAGTTTTGGTCCCAAATCATTGTTTCTATTCAATTTGACCTCTCTAATCAGGACATCCCTCTTATAAGGACAGCTTTTGTCAGTCACAAGGGTGTCCTTAATAGAGAGGTTCTCTTGGACTTCATCCACCTTCTATGACAAAATGAACAGTATTTAATAATATTAGTCCATACAGCTGAAATTTTCCACAATGGGATATTCACACAATAATATCCAGCAGATGCAAGCTGAACAAATTCTACATCATATCATTTGATCCGGCCGCTACGGACTTAACCCTCTTTGGCCCATAGTCGCCACTCAGCAACTACAGTGGAACCTCCCTAAGCGGACACCTCTACATGACTGCAATGCTGAAATTTACGTCCAGTAGTTAGTACGTAGTTACGCATTGGGAAGTTTCAAATTCAATTACAACTTTCAAATATTTAAGAAACGGCATACAATGTACACGTACATGTATTGTAGGCCTTTAACCAGTCAGGAGCAGATGAAATGTCAGGCCTAGAGGTATTTAGCATTCCTGGATCAAGCTGAACAATAGATGCAACTGGGCCACAAAAGCCAGTTATCGGGATGGAGACACATTCTTTAGAAGCTGTTACATTCATTCTGTCTCTACAGAGCCCCGCGACTAAGAATTTTTGTCACAGCAACCCATGATATGCGACGTCATAAGTATCTCATTGACAGTGGCCATTGCAGATGCCTGAAAGAATAGAGCTTGGCAACAACCTGGGATATAACATGTATAACCTGAGTGATGACACATTTAGCCCGCAGACATACCATCTTTGTATCACTCAAGTGACAATTATCTCAGGTTGCTGCAATAAATATCTCATCGCGGGTGCTTGGCACTGACATTTCCTTCAGCTAGGGATTTGTTCAGCTCGTACGCAGTGACAGAACATAGAGATGCAGCCATTTTCCCCAGGGTCTACTGCCAGACAGATTTAAATGCCAGTTGCTGAGGGAATCCAGTACCCTTTGAAGCAGGGGATCGTCTGAAATCAACTTGATGAGGAGGCAGCAGAGTGCAACTGCAAGGATCCATAGAATTTTCACCAATTTAGACTGCATGGACGTAGCTAGCCGGGGGGAGGGGGGGCGGGGCACCAAGACGAATTTTTGGCCGGAAATTTTCAAAAAGTGTCATTTTGGCCCCCCCAGATCGCCTTATACCCCCCCCCCCCCCCCAAGACTAAGCAACCCTGACATGTTTGCACCCAACAACTCCTGTTATCCAAGTCTGGCTTGAACCCTAAGGCTCAAAACATCTTCACGAATCCCTACAAAAACATCCCCAGCCATCAGAAATTAGAAGCTGACAAAATGCTCTGATATGTGGACAAAACCGCTCTCCGAGACAACCTGTTCAAAATATCATACGTCAAATTCCCATGTTGCCATAGCCACCATCACTGCAATGATGGATATAGGAGTATTTATTTTCCACCCCGGTGCACGGGTTCTCGTAACGGGCTATGCCAAATACCGGTATTGGATTGTGGGTACACCCAGGATAAGACTAGCATGGTTAGCGTATTGTATATAGCCATATCAGGACCTCTCCTCTTATTAAAATATTTGTGCCAGATATGAAGCTGATAAAATCAAAGCATAGTTGATCTTTATTGCAACAGCAGCAGCTGCCAACTGCCTAGCGATTTTTTCAGATGCAACCAAAAATATTACCTCACTGCAATAAAACTTGCTTGTCCATGAAGTATGACTTCCAGGCGGGTTTAAGCAGTACAACACTTTACTTGTGTACGGATAATCCCAAACGCTCGATTCTGCCATAGCAATTATTCTGATAGTCTCACAATATTTTATCGTCCCGTCGGTACTACCAGGGAGCTATCCATTTCATTTATCGACTGATGGAGGACCATTATCTATTCTACATGTAATCAGTTAGCATGCCAAATGCTATTACGACTTTATTGCCATTAGCATTGCAGTGGCGAGCTAGCAGCTATGAAAATAATTTCAGAGGAGCGCTACCCTTGGACTGGACAGCGTAAAAAAATCAAGGTGATCGCTGAATCTCACCGTTATCTTATAGCGTGCCACCAAGTCGGCTTAGGCAACCGCTACGTCAGGGGAACCTTAAGGGCTCTGTTATGGGGTTCCACCAAGTGTACAATGTAAGCAGCAGTCACTAACACTCTTAGGAAGAAAGGTTTTTGAGATGACTAGACAACTTCATCGGAGCCACTTGCTATACATGCTTCCCAAAATTGGTGGCTTGCATTGGAACTAACTTTTTCCCCCTTGTCCGTCATTAAAGGCATTCAAGTGTGTTGGTCAACCATGACTATCTCCTTTGTCCCTCCACCATAAGGCCTAGTTTCCCCTTATGACATCACTATTTCGGACACTCAGCGCCCCATTTCCGGAAAGGTGTATACAGTTCATTTCGTGATAGACCTTATGATTTCAATGTATTTATGCTGCTCATGGGTTACTCAGAAGACCTGAGGGGGTCAACCGGTGACGTTGATAAAAACTTCATCTAAGGTAAATCATAAGCCTAGGATCGATTGATCACAAAATGAACAGTTTATCAAAGGTTTTCAGCTTCTCAAAAACCATAACAGGTAAAAGGTTTTTTGGTAAAATGAATGACCCCAAATGGTTATGAAATTGATATTTTGAAAAATCTCTCCGGGTCAATATTTCTGTTGGGGTAAAACTAAAAAGAGGAAAAAAACCTTTATTTCTCAGAGTCAGAGTGTACCATTTGGTACCAGTGTCACAGTGTCACAGCTATAAAGAAGGCAGTACAACAGAATTTACTGGTCAGATTGAGAGGCAATTATCCCAGTGTGGCCAACGGGCAAGGAGGCTCATAAATATTGCAGAGTTACTGGTCTGGCAAAGTCAGCTGGGATTGAAGTAATGAAGAGACACCAAATCTGTCTGAAAAACACTATATTTTTTACGAAAAACTCTTATTTTTTTACATCAGGGAGGGCAGTAGCTACCTCGGCCCCTGCTAAAAATGGCCCTGCCGAATATTTTCACCTCTCATGATTTTCATAACTTCAAAAAGAATCCTCTGATCTGAATGCTTTGATTTTGGAAAAACAGGCAAACGCTCTCCTCTCAGCTATTTCCTTTCTTTGTCCACCACAAGTTCTATGCTGGCAGAATCCCTGACAGCCATAGAAAAGTTTGAGTATTTTCTAACAGAAAACAGACCTTAAACATGAGGCTTGCACCAGTGGAAGTGATTTCTCAGAAAAATTACATTGTCAATTTCAACTTTCACGTTTGAAATCAGAGTCATACAACTGATGAACCCAAATTCAGCCTCTCATCTCCAACATTTCAGTTGCATCCTTTACCCTCTAGACTAAAAGCATTCTAAATATTCTATTTAATTGTCTAACATACCCATAACAATAAAGGCATGCAATTGTATTTTAAAACTGCTATGGGGATTTTAAATTCGCCATCACAGGGCAGTCCATACCCTCATCAAGCTCAGTGAAATTTGCTATGCAGCCCAGTCATTGCGGTTCATAAACCAACCCAATAGTGAAAATTTATCGATATGTGGCAACCTGTTTGCCTTCGTTCTGTACAAGCTGATGCTAGCTCTTGTCGGGACTTGAGATATCATGCTAGGATATGCTATGGTGACGTATAGCATGAAAACATCAATAGTAGAACCATACACTAGTGCATCAGGACATCACGTACACAGTTTGAATTTTAGCACTGGCAATGAGCGAAGCTTTCGCTAATACAGTGAAACCTCCCTTAGTGGACACCTCTCTATTAAAGACAACCTCTATTAAAGACACTAGTTTTGGTCCCAAATTGGTTGTTTCCATTCAATTTGACCTCTCTAATCAGGACAGCACCTGTCAGCCCCGTTAATGAAGAGTTTCTAGCTTTACATGTATGTGTAATGAATGACTCAGTAGGCCACAGAACCACAGCTGGTCTCATGTAGTTATCAACGTAGGCATTATTGAGAGGAGGAAGTTATGACACAAAAACCTATACAAGAAACAACTACAATAGAACCTCTCTATTAAGGACACCCATGGGACTGACAAGAGCTGTCCTTACTAGAGAGGTGTCCTGATTAGAGAGGTCAAATTGAATGGAAACAACCAATTTGGGACCAAAACCAGTGTCCTTTATAGAGTGGTTGTCCTTAATAGAGAGGTGTCCGCTAAGGGAGGTTCCGCTGTACTTGTAACAGAAACGTTAATGCTGACTGATGACTCTCGTCACAAACTATGGGCTGGCTGAGTGGCTTAGTGGACATATCAATGACAAAACTGTCATCTCTGAGTCTGAGGTCCTGGGTTTGATTCCTGGTCCATCCCGGTACACTTAAATGACTCATGTGTGAGAAAGTGTCACTCTCTGTGACTGAGAGGGTAGGTTTCCTCCGGGGTCTCCAGTTTCCTCCTACTTACATTACAATCGTCTTACAGTGTTTATAGAGCCAATAATGTCCTAGTTAACACTTGAATCAATATATTTTTACCTGTGTTGCCGTAATCTGATATCTCAAGGTTCAAGTGCAACAAGACTTTCAAAGTAAGTGGGTTATTTGTTTCTTTCCCATTCCTCCAATCCATATTTTATGTATGTATGTATATACCATATTTAAATTTAAGCGCCCTTTTCAGATTAAATCCGTACAAATGCGCTTTTACAATATTTATAACAAAATTATAATCGAAAAAGATGGGTCTTGAGCATCGTTTGAAATGATGCAAGGCTCTTTGCCTGCCGGACCTCAAAAGGGAGCCCATTCCACAAAACAGCTGTGGAGAATGAGAAGCAGCGCTCCCCATATTTGCTCCGGGCCCTTGGAAGTACTAGTCTATTGTCATCAGCCGACTGAAGGTCTCTTCCTGGCCTATAGATATTAAATGCCACTGCCAGTGCCAGGGGGTGAAATACGTAGGCAAGGTAAATTTCCAGGTCAAAACCACAAAAAGTTCTGTCTTTTGGGTTTTTGAGTTGGACATGTCCCCCCACCCCTCTTCTGGAGAAAACACGGCAGACATGGTATACATGTTATTGTTAGTAGGCCTACATACTATTATAGATTCATGCACTTGATTGGGAACAACCTTTACATAGTGTTGACTGTCATAATGTCACGATGCATTTCAGCTGTGGCGGTTTTACATTACTGTAACGTGATGTGACGTCTTCGTAAACCTTGTCCCCAATCAAGTGCATCGATCTATAGACTTTAGGGTATACAAATGTTACAACCAACTCCGGGTGTTTCAGCTAGATAGATATAGAAGTAGAAGTCTGAAAATGTGATAAATATCGCGGCGAGCAACATCACATGGCAATAAAGGCAGGCGAAAGAGGCAAGGTTACGTTGAAAACATCTATAATCCTTCTTAAAGATTGAGCTCAGTGTCTGATGATCATCTTGACCATCAAGCCTTGGATCCACTCCGGCTCCGCCGACCCAGAGTCCATTACACCAATGAGGGCAGGTAACGGACCGATTAACTCTGAAGGTTCAGAATGAGTGATGATGAAATCTAAAGCCAAAAGAAGTTAAGGTTTTGATGATGGTGATGATGATGATGACAAGATTGAAGATGACATTTTTTTATTTGATTTTGGAAGGACACTCACCTTATTCGCAATTTCATCATATGGGAAGGTATAAATGTACTCTGTTCCGGCCAAAACAGTGCCATTATATACCTGATCAAACTTAGCATTGACTGCAATCTGTGGTAACGAAACTGGATTTGTTGAACTTGCTCCGCGTTCGCCATATTTTCTAGGATCACTCAACACTCGTGAGCGATCAGCGCAGCCTCCCAAATCCACTGCTAGCATCAACAACAACAGAATATCTCCCAATTTACTCATCTTAAAAGTATCTTACTACAATAATGTTACTTTTGGTGGACATCCATCACAACATATTTGTGTTTGTCCGAGGAAATTTATTAGTTTTGCCACGACATCAATCAAAAATCGGAAAAATCGTCTACAACCAAAACGCAATTTCGCTAAAGTTACGATGTCCACCAATTTTGTAGGGGAAATCAAACATGGCCGTTCGTCGGTGAAAATGACGTCACGGCGTGGAATTCCGTTCATTATCATGTCAGTATCTATTTTAAGATCATACTCACGTGTTGTTGTTTACGTTTTGGACTTCTTTTTTCGATAGCCGTACAGATTTTTCTCATTGATTTAACGTTTGAATGGCCTTTTTTAAAAGTTTTTAAAAATCGAGGTCAGCAGGGTCAGAGTCACTCAATCAATTGTTTTGACTCGGGCAGGGTCAAAAGAAAGAGTTGTTGGCGCCGATTATGTCAGTAATATGGCGTATTTCTGCCCCACCCGTGAGATTTGCTCTCGTCACGTCATGAGCACATTTAACTGCCAGTGAACCGTGTTCAATATGTACCGGCTACCGCTATCTCCATCATCACCGACGAATCCCCATTTTTGGCATCAATATATTGAGGCCAAACTGGGGATTGAGACCCGCTTCAAATGGCACAGATTCTAGGCTCATAAAAACGCCAAAGATCCCTCTGCACATGAAAACTAAGACCCGGGCGTCAAAGTAAATAGTATTTGGAACGGGCTGGACACATTAATGAACATGGAAACGGCCTGCGTCTTAAGAACTACATTTTTCTGGAGGGGGGGACAAAACGGACCCCGTCCGCACTGTGTAGTGTCACCTTACTCGCGCGCCGCGCTTGTAACCGAAAACGTTGTTTTTCACGCTTCGACAGTGGCGCCTCTATCGGGAAAACCTGGAAAGTGAGTGTTCAAAAGTCATAACCCTAATCCAGAGGAACATGACACCAGGTGGCGCGCACTCCTTGGGACACATTTTACTGGTAATTTAGCCCCTGCAGGTCTGTGACACCGTATGGTGTCGCCCCCTATTATCAGATTCTGTTGCGCAAAGACGACCACCAGTGCAGAGCGGGATGGGAAATAACGACTGCTCCCCGCGATAGCTGGTGGCCTGCTTTCGTTCGCATTTGGAGACAAATTGTTCGGTTTTCCTCGCAATGTTTGTGGTGGCACGCATAATTATGCGACGTTAGGCCAATATTCCTATAAAGTAAGTAATTGAACGATCAACTCGTATTTCAGAGCACGTTTAAACCGCCGATCTGTGGGGTTATTCCTCATAATATCTTTGTTTGGTGTGTCTGTCTGGACCAACCGGTTTCTGGGTCATGATGATGTTTACATTACAGCATACATGTTACATGTGTTACAGTGCATACTTTGCATGTGCACTGCATCGAGAGCTGTGACCTTCCAGTATTTAGAACTTTACAATCGAATAAGCTAGACAGTAGGCTAAAACTCTGGAGCTGAGGCAGTTCATAATCATATGCCACAAACTGGAATTTTTAGCTTTTTTATGGGACATTCTTTAGCTGGCCATTTTGAGTTGTTTACGTCTTCGTGACTAGACTAGAACCTCTCTATTTAGGACACCCCGGGGACTGACAAGTGAGGTGTCCTGATTAGAGAGGTCAAATTGAATGGAACCAATTTTTGACCGAAACTAGTGTCCTTAAATAGAGAGGTATCTGCTAAGGGAGGTTCTACGAGAACCTCTTTGTTAAATTTCAAAGTTTCGATATCTAGTAGCCTATGGAGAATTGAAGACAAATATGTCATAAATCTGGTGGCTCTTAGCTCTAGTTCAATTTCCTTCTTTGTCAATTTCAGCCTCAACATCCAGATCCAACAAGTGCAATTGTTTGGCTGTGTGCCTTTCAACATGTCATCAATTCACACCCCTCCATCAGCGTCGCGTAGCCTCGAAGCGGACGTTCACTCCGTAACGTCGTCGTCTCTCGCATCCCGTGCCGACAGCGCCATCCATAGTATGTATTCCGAAACGCAAAGCAGCGTCGACTCCACGACAGACACCCTGTACAAAAGTAAACTGGACATGTCCGGGATGTACTTAGACGCTGGGTCCATTGATTCAGAAAAGGAATCGGGACTCCTGTACGGCGAGCAACCCACTGTCGATTCAACGATTCCCCAACACCATCTATCGACGAGGGATAATCACGATAAACCCGACACATCGAGTGACATGGTGATCGAACTCCAAAACAAATCGACGGACGACGACGATGACGAATTTGAAGAGGGAAACCAATCGGACGGCAACGAGAATCCAAACGGCGCAGAAAAGGAAAACGGACAGTTTTACGTATCGTCAGAAAGTTCCAATTATTCGTATTATTGTTTAGTCTGCGGGGACAAGGGTTCTGGGTATCACTACTCCGTGTATTCTTGTGAGGGGTGCAAAGGTTTTTTCAAGCGTACGGTCCAGAAGAATCTGACCTACGTCTGTAAGGAGAAGAAGGAGTGCGTCATTAATAAAATGACGAGGAATAACTGCCAGTATTGCCGATTCATGAAGTGCTTAGAAGTCGGCATGAAACGAGAAGGTAAGGTATATTTTATTCGCGCGAAATCGGCTTTTTAGCGATCCCGGTCCAAGAAACTGTTGTCCTAAGACAAAAGATGGCACTGGTAGTCGCACTCGTGGCAGTGTACGTGCAAAAGCTTGAAAAAGGGCCGCCAGAGCAGTGTTCCCCACAGCAAATTTCTTTGGCCAGGTGCTGTCAAGCATTTTTGATTGAACTTTGAATTCAATAGGCCTTTTCAAAGAAGATGAATCAGCCAAAACAAATCAAATGCGCACACTCAGAACATGTCGGAAGGCCTAAGCCGACTTCGGACAATGCCTAGAGACACGGTGACCCTTTGTTCTGGGTAAAATGTGTGACTGGTCAGCACCCAAACAAACTTCTTCAAAAAGGTCGCTGCAATTCTGTCCAGGTTGGCAGCAAAATCTGTCCGGGTGCTCCAACAGAGAAACTATCGCGTTGATATTTGCGTGATGAAATGAAAATGCACTTTTATTTACTTAGGCTCACTTACTTTGGCTCATTTCAAGTTTTAAACAAGCCAAAATAAACGAGTTTAGAGATGAAACGTTCCATGGTGCACCATGCAAAACTCAAAAGGAACCAAATTGAATGGGACTTAAAGTTAGATGGTGAATAATGTTACATTTTGTGCCATAAACATATTGACCAAATCCTGCAATGAATATCACAAGTAAAGTTGATTTCATATCAAGTTTAAAATGCTTATTTCAATATTTGGCTCGTTTAATTTGGCTTGTTTCATTTGGTTGTGTCAATATTTTTTTACATACCATGTCCCAATGCAGAACCAGACCATCTCTGGGGTTTGTTTTTGCTGCACAGATCAAGATGAAGGGCAATCGATAACCAACTTCAGACAACATGCCTGTACTTGAACTCACTTCGGGGTTTTTACGAGTGCAATGATGTCAGATGTTGACACAAGTTTGACTGAGTTCTGTTGTAATTTGCATACTGTACGTACTCAATGTACATTTAAAAAATTTAGATATGAAAGTTAAAGTTTGGATTTGTAGTCTGATACCGTGCATAAATATGTTGAGAGGTCATCTGAGTTAGGCTCTATTGGGTTAACATGTCTGTTCTATTGCATCAATGTACCACTCCTCATATTCTTTGGACCCAATGTCTAACTGTCTAACATTCTTCAGACCCAATGTCTAACCATCTAACATATTCTTTGGGCCCAATGTCTAACTGTCTAACATCAATTTTGGACCCAATGTCTAACTGTCTAACATATTCTTTGGGTCCAATGTCTAACTGTCTAACATCCATTTTGGACCCAATGTCTAACTGTCTAACATATTCTTTGGGTCCAATGTCTAACTGTCTAACATCCATTTTGGACCCAATGTCTAACTGTCTAACATTCTTCAGACCCAATGTCTAACTGTCTAACATATTCTTTGGGCCCAATGTCTAACTGTCTAACATCAATTTTGGACCCAATGTCTAACTGTCTAACATATTCTTTGGGTCCAATGTCTAACTGTCTAACATCCATTTTGGACCAAATGTCTAACCATCTAACATATTCTTTGGACCCAATGTCTAACTGTCTAACATCCATTTTGGACCCAATGTCTGACTGTCTAACATTCTTCAGACCCAATGTCTAACATTCATTTTGGACCCAATGTCTAACTGTCTAACATATTCTTTGCACCCAATGTCTAACTGTCTAACATCCATTTTGGACCCAACGTCTAACTGTCTAACATATTCTTTGGGCCCAATGTCTAACTGTCTAACATATTCTTTGGGCCCAATGTCTAACATTCATTTTGGACCCAACGTCTAACTGTCTAGCATATTCTGTTTTCACAGCTGTGCGCGAAGATCGAACCCCTGGTGGCAAACATAAGCATAAGAGAATTCGATTGGACGATGGCACACTGGTACCGTGCTTCATCTTGGACCCAGTGCAAGACAGCATCGATGAAAAGCTGCTCAAAGAGTTGACAGAGTTAAAACCTGACCTGATACCCGAGGTTGAAGGTAAGTTGGGCACGAACGATCGATTTTAGCTCAGCTGACGAAAGGTCATGCTCAAGCTCAAGTGGCATGTTTTGTCATTATTTGTCCAAGAGACTTTTTAAACTTAGGATGTATGCATGATAAAGGCAGGAAGGTAATATGGTGGGAGACCTATGTACCTGGTACATTCCATGTTGTGTACATTGACCCTGTATTTCAGCTGAGCGCCGGGCCCTTGGGCCTCTTGCTTGTTTCTGCGACCGGTGATTATCATCATTGCCACCATTTGTGACAAAAAGATCTCTCATCTGCGGGTAAAATTGTTCAACGTTTGGTTTGATATTTGTCAAAGGTTGCTGCGACCACATACTCCTGTTGCGGACACCAGCGATGACCACCGCAGACAAGGATTTTGTCACATGATCACAGCTCCTTTGATATCAGGGCTATTTAACGTACAGGGTGTATGAATGAGTTATGGTAGAAGCATTTCTCGGCATTTTTGCTGAATGTTGTGACGGAATAGAATAACAAATCTTGCACAATACAGTGACAATTTCATGTTTATCTTCCTGATAAAGTTCTTTAGTGAATCATCCCCGGATTATGACATTTCTTGATGACTCACTATTTCTTATTGTATAGGTGGCGCCTCCGATCTTGATAACATGACCATCAACGACCTTATGCAGTATGGCTATGAAGAACTACGGCTAATTATCATGTGGGCGAAGAAGGTGCCAGGTAAGGACCCCCGCTTGCAAGGTGTTCGTCTCGTAGATTGTTGTCGTCGACGGACCTCTGCTGACGCTGATGCAAAACAAGTTTTTTCTCTTGTGAATAAGGCTTATTTTGACAGATATTGTTCAGTACTTAAGCTGAGAGGGTAGAGTTGGAGTGTCACGTGGTATTACTTCATATTCAAAATGAACTTGTCTTGTAGGATTTACTGTCTCAGGATTGGCGAGTAAAAAGTGCTCATCAGAAACCAGGAATTTTCTATCCGGCCTAAAGTCAACATGAACAGTAGAACCTCTCTATTAAGGACACCCTTGGGACTGACAAATGCTGTCCTTTATAGAGAGGTGTCCTGATTAGGGAGGTCAAATTGAAGGGAAACAACCATTTTGGGACCAAAACTAGTGCCCTTGATAGAGAGGTGTCCTTAATAGAGAGGTGTCCTTAATAGAGAGGTGTCCTTAATAGAGAGGTGTCCTGATTAGAGAGGTCAAAATGAATAGAGACAATCAATTTGGGACCAGAACAAGTGTCCTTGTTAATTAATGAGGGTGTCTGTATAAGAGAGGTGCCCGCTATTATGGGAGGTTCCACTGTATAACATAAGTGAAATATTCTGTTCCAGGTTTTCCACAGCTGGCACTTGAAGATCAGATGGCCTTGCTAAAGAGCTCCTTCATGGAGCTTAATGTATTGCGTTTGGCATATAGGTAAGTTACCATGGTAACAAGAAACTTACCGGTCGTTATGGCAACGGGGTCAGTAGGAGTTGTTGACAGTGCTGCCTGGGTCTCTTTCCTGTCCTTGGATTTAAATCCGTCAGACTTACCAGCATTTTTTGTTTGTTTTGCGCAGAAGCTTATTTTGTTGTTGATACCATTTTAAAAGTCAAGTTTTCAGTTTCGTGGACTTAGATCTTTGTCAAGCCAGCAAAAACCCAATGACATGCAAAAGCAGGGCTTTCCAGCTACTGTAAGCAGGTTCTTGAGGCTGCTGCAGGGGGCACCAGAAAACCGACAGGCTGCCCCTGGGGCCGACAAGCAGTCTGTTTCAAAAAAAAAATTCAAAATTTGTTTTTCTTCACCATTTTTCTTTTGGTTTTTGACTCCCAAATCACATTTTAACCACCGAACATGAAAAGGCCTATTACAGCCTCAAATTCTTCCTTATAATGCATACAATCGAATCCCAAAAAGTGAGTTAGCCGGAGGTCCCCACACATTCTTCGAGGCTTTATCTCTTCATCAGAGACCATCAGCGTAGGCCCCGCTCTGAGGAGAAGTTGGAAAGACCTGTACAAGGTATTGACTGCAGTGGCCGATCTGCCGTTGACACTGTAAAATAGCTCAATTGGCACACACGATTTGTCAAAAGCAGGATGGTCGTGTTAAAGTTCAGCCAATTATGTTCACCAGCTGCATGGAAAGGTTTCAAGTCCGGCTGTATTATGGAGGTGTTATCTTATTCTTGTGTGACATTTTGAATTACGTAATAGTAACTCTTCTGTCTGCATTGGGTGCTTATGTATGTTGCTAAGCGGTGTATCTCGAATTGCAATTAGTGGGAATCTTTACCGTTTTATTGTATGAAGATTTTACAGAATTCTTTACTAAAAAATAATCGGTAGCAGACGTTGTTTGCGACTGTCTGCCTGTGATATGCAGGAACAGAGAAAAAAATTCAACGTTTGAATTTGCCAACACCGGAAACGAAAATCGATTGGATAGCTATTTTTGTTGTTGTATTGTGGGGAAGTCGTTACCAGGGTTATCCAACATGTACTGCAAGCAGTTTGTTTATGCCAAGGAAAGCCAGGGGGGGGTCTACGTGTAGGACCCGAGCCTCCACCCCCCAGTCAGATACCTAAGAGGCCGTTTACACATTAAAATTTCCTCTAGAAAGGGGTCATGAAAATATAGTGTAATCTCACTTAGCAGACACCTCTCTATTAAGGACAACCTCTCTATTAAGGATGCTAGTTTTGGTCCCAAATTGGTTGTTTCCATTCAACTTGACCTCTCTAATCAGGACACCTCCTACTAAGGACAGCATTTGTCAGTGTGGTCCCGAAGGTGTCCATAATAGAGAGGTTCTACTCTACATTTTTGATGGTGGTGAAAACGTTGAAATTGGCTGCAAAACCAGTAGTGTGAACTTCAATTTTAAGGTGCAAAGATTTCAACTAATATATTGAACCCTGAAATATCTGTTGCTAATACAGAATAACCCGGAAACCCCTCAATATAGAGTGTTGTTTTTCTTTTGAACAGGTCTCTGGATACACCCGACCAGGTCCGCTTCTGCGAGTTCATTTCGATGTCGTCCGAAGATTGCGTGAAGATTGGCTGGGGCTTCGACCTCATCAACGCCACCTTGGATTTCGTCAACAGGCTGAAGGATGTCATCGTGGATAGGACTGAATTTTGTGTGATCAACGCACTGGTTTTAACTTATCCAGGTAGGTTCCTTCATCTTCTTCAGCAGACGCTTCAAACTTCCAGTGTAGAGAGTATTCCTCCTCCAAGGCGGAATGAGCAGGTTCGCATGCCACTACAATTAGGCACCAATTGGGTTTATTGGTCATCATAGAGTCTATGATGGGATTCGGGTGTAAAACATGATTTGTGATTATCACAATCATGGGCCATCAATCATTCTATGATGGAAACTTTTCCCTGTGCAGTGTCTAAAAATGGCTGAAATAAAATTTGGCCTGAATGCACTTAAAGGTCAAATGCTGAGCTATTTATCCTGTATTTGTGGTGAATTTTCATAATATGCTATCTTAAAAAACATAATAAACCGAAAGGAATTTAAAAAATAGTGATTTTGCCGAAGCAAATTCACGCTGAGACTGGGCGGTTTATTTGAATTTCTTTATTCCATGCGATGTTTATGCAAATAAATTTACTACATTTGACATCTAAAGGTAACAAAAGGTTATCATGATGTACTTTGATTAAGATTAGGCCTATCTTTGGCATTTAACCTTTAAACGCTTTTAAAACTATGAATTTAACTAAATTTGTTTTCGTTTGATTACAGATGCACCTGGTGTAAAAGACAAAGGAAGCGTCACGGCTTTACAAACAAAAATCCTCAACTGTCTCCGCCGATACACAATCAACACATACCCGACAGAGCCGAGACGTTATGGGAAGTTGTTGCTACGGTTACCGGCTCTCCGAACGGTCAGCGCCAAAGCCGCCGAGAAATTCCTCAGCATGACTGTGTCCGGTACGGTGAAAATGACGAACCTCGTTAAGGAGATGATGCTTTGAACGCCACCTATTGGTGTAGTGTATATTCGGCAGTTTTCAAATGGGCGATTTTGACTTGGGAGGTCGATGGTGATGTCACAATTGCATCGGTTTGTGGTGCTGGTAGGTGTGGTTGGTCTATGTGTCAATACCTATGAAAGGAGGTGCAAATTTTCGTACCTGGGACGAGGTGGTTGGAACGAATGCTCAGTAGGCTGCTGGGCAAATGTAAGGGTCGGTTCGAATTGACCAACCACGAGACAGTTTGTAACTCGAAGTGGATGCTGAGATTTTCTCTGTTTTGCCGGGGAGGTGACCATCTTTGCCTGCGAGGGAAAACAATTCCATTTGCCCATTGGCTAAACTCATCACAGTTAGCTCAAATAACATTTTGGGAATTGTGGCAATTTCAGCCTTGGGGCCAATTTCCTCCCCCCGCCCCACCCACTTTACTTTGTGGTATGCCAAATATGATGAGTAATTGCTTGTCAAAAAAGTGTCAAATTAGAAGAAAATGGAATTCATATTGTGTTGGTGGGAGGTTTTATTGGAATGATTTCAACATTTTAAAGAAAATGTTCGTCTGAACTGGCCGCTTCTTGAGCAATTTAGCTAGACTCACGAATGACACATTGAGTTGAGGGAGACTTTAGTTGGCAGTGAACGACAACAGGTGGCGCTGAGGCCAGATTGAGTTGTACAGACCGCCACCCTGTGATGACATAATGAACTAGAGTGTATAATATAATAAACACTTAACGGTGGCCATAGGAATCCCTATCCAAGATGGTGGATTAATCCATTTTTAAGATTGTGCTTTATATTTTTTATCACAAGGATTTTTTCAATGTATGCGATACATGATAACAAGGATGGGCTGAATTTGCCGGCAAAAGTCGTCTGTGGACTTTGATGTTGAAGTCGCGATAAGAGTTACAAATAGTTGCTATTTAAGGTGTTATATTGTAAATACTTATATAAAAATATTGAATATGTATCATTGTATCCAGGTGAGGATAGATGTTAGCAAGGTGGAGATTTGGCACCACATTCCCCTCGGGTTTGCCTCGATTCGAGGTAGTATTTCCTCGAAATATCATCCTATTTCCGAGCTAATTTGCAGAAAATGCTAAAATTTCACGTCAAAGTCACATTCAGATGGCTCGAAAATACTTCCATCTTATAATGATCCAATAAAAATTCCGTAGCAAAAGTGTTTGGAGAACTGTGATGTCATTTCCACGAAATCCAACCTCGAACTGAGGCATGCCCTCGGTAAATGTGGTGCTGCCCTCGGTACATGTGATGCCAACTTTCCAGGGTGATGAGGACACTTCTTATAATTATACCAATTTCATATAGACTCAATCATGGTTATCCATCTTGTTCATGGGTGTAAAATCATAAAAACATTTTCCTTCAGAATTTGGCCGCTAAGTCACAATCATGTTTTGTCCGTTCTGTTAGTATTCAAATATCGTCCTTCATGAATTTGCCGCAATCATGAATATCAGTAGTTTGCCGCTATTGACCAATATTTTAGCTCCACCCGGTTTTGGTGAGACAATCAATACCGACAGTGAGGTATCAATTTCTATTCTAAAACATCTCAAATTAAACAACGAATAATGTGGTTTTAAATGCTTTTTGACTGCTTCCACATTTTGCAGCAACCCAAGCGGTAATGGTTGCCTAGCCCAAACCGCTGAATTCAAAACAAGGCTTCATTGGTGTGTCGTGCATTTACACTGTAGAATGGTTCATTCTAAACCCAGTTGTTTTAGAATAGTCCATTAAAGTTTATTATTAGGGGTACTGGTAGGCTTTGGTTGCACAATGCTTTTTGAAGCACCCTGTATCCCAGAGACTTCATTTATAAATTGAAAATGCATTATGCTTTTAATATATAGTCTGCTGTCTTATCTAGCTTATTTGAACTTGTGGAAAATTTGAGACCGTCAAAAAAAAAATTCCATTATTTTTTTCTTGAATTACTGGTACCAATAAAATCACAAAAAATTTCGCCTCGGTGCTTTTGGAGATGAGGTTCATCCAAGCACCAACTTGATAAAATAGTCTCGCTTTGCGTGTGTGTGTGCGGTTGGTCAGTGATTGCCTGAGGTCAGAGGTCAAACGATAGTTTGTGTTCAAACGTCTCGAGTCGAGGTGAGTCCGCCGTCCTGTTTTGATATGAAGTCGTGATAGATTGTCCGATGTTTAAAAAAAAGTATCCTGGTTTACTTATCAATTGACTTGTTCAAACCAGTTAATATATTTGTGTTTCGTTGTGTTACAGTGCTGAAAAAGTCATGTCATGTTAATTTTTTCACTGTGGGTGACGTGCATAGCATGTCATGTGCAGATGATGTACATGTCATGTGCAGATGATGTACATGTACAGTGCATGTCATGTGCAGATGATGTACATGTACAGTGCATGTCATGTGCAGATGATGTACATGTACAGTGCATGTCATGTGCAGATGATGTACATGTACAGTGCATGTCATGTGCAGATGATGTACATGTACAGTGCATGTCATGTGCAGATGATGTACATGCACAGAGCATGTCATGTGCAGATGATGTACATGTACAGAGCATGTCATGTGCAGATGATGTACATGCACAGTGCATGTCATGTGCAGATGATGTACATGCACAGAGCATGCCATGTGCAGATGATGTACATGCACAGAGCATGCCATGTGCAGATGATGTACATGTACAGAGCACGTCATACCCTTCTAAAATATTTATTCATCAGCTTTTGGTGGCAACCTCTCTAAATACGCCAAACACACTCGGGGAAATTCAATTTTATTGATTGATAGTGTGTAGGTATTTGGCTCCTGAAAATCCGCAAATAGAAAAATTGGCACGGAGTTTTTCTTTACAAAACACGAAATTCGTCCATGAAAAAAAAGGAATTTGGTGTTTTGCACATTTTGAGGTGTCTTTTGGGTTTTGAGCATTTTTTCATAGAATTTGCAAAAAAAACAAAAAGGATTTGCAAAAAATGGATTTTTGGGGCCTCGTGTAGGTATTTATTTCAAAGATGTTATGAAGTTATGAAAAGATTGTAATTCATCTATTCAGAATGAATGTGGAATTTTTATAAAAACATGCTGATTTATTAGGGTTGTACGCTGATCCTAAAGTCTCTAACTTGAAAGGAGCAGACCTTAGGAATGACGCCTAGTGTAGATAAAACCGCATGATGTATAAGGCTTGCAAGATAAAAGGTGTTAAATTCCTTTGACCGGTGAAGTTGTCAAGATTGTTGAATTACGAATGAAAAGTAACTAGGCATCTCTTCAAGACAATAATGGCGACTGCCTGATTAAATTCTCGGAACTTTTGCCCACATTTCTGCCGTCTGTGTCTTCTAAATATAGCAGAATGCTCAGTGGGCTATTGGCGTAACTACGACGGCTGCTGCGGGGCCGGTGGTCTCTGCGGTAATCATGGTTAAGTCAAGTGATTAAATCGAGTAATGAAATCAAGTTCAAGGTGTATGTGTATGTGTATGTCCTTATGATATTATTAAGTCAAAATCCTTGTTAAAGGCATATGCCGTTCGTTAAAAATTTGAAATTTGTATTTGAATTTGAAAATTTCCAAATGCTTTCAACTGGTTTGAAATGGCAGGGTATAGCGCTGCATGTGCACTCCTTGGGCCTTGGTTTCTGAAGAAAGGTTTCTAGATAAGCCGTGGGAGTACATGTATAGTTAAGCGCTTTGATACAGGTTACACAACACTCTAAGATTAATAACTGACATTTCATTTCTTTGTTTTAATATGCTTTTTAGACAAGACGTGCCACCAAAGGTGTCAGGCTTACTCTAGATGCTTACATGCTTGTTGTCCATCATCCTAAGATTCAGTTTTTTTCATATCGACAGGCGGAGTACAGTAGAACCTCTCTATTAAGGACACCCTCGGGACTGACAAATTAAGGACGCCCTCTGGACTGACAAGTGCTGTCCTTAGAGAGGTGTCCTGATTAGAGAGGTCAAATTGAATGGAAACAATTTGGGACTAAAACTAGTGTCCTTAATAGAGAGGTTGTCCTGAACTGAGAGGTATCTGCTAAGGGAGGTTCCACTGTACATGTATATTGAAAACCACTGGTCCAAGGATGGATGTCCTGTAGAGCGCTGAGAGATTGTTTATATTCGAGTATCAGCTGCATGTATTTATGTTGAATAAAATACACTGTTGCTATTTTTATGTGACCGTGAAGAGATTCCCATTGGCTGTGTTAACGTGAATTTTGGTTCCACACGCGCGCATCGGGAAAATTATATTCTTTGCTCAGTGTCGAACCAGCCCAATCGCAACAAAATGCTCAATAATCATACCTGTACTTGGTATACAAGCACTGACCCTCAATGTATTGACATTGCTCAGCGTCCACACAATGCACATCAGTATGGACTTAGGATACAAAGGCAATACCGCTGGAAGCTCAGTGGTATACCAGATGCATCTGGCTAATGTGCATTTCGTAAGGGATAATTTAGGTATGTATGCCTCTGGGGAGGTCCGGAAAATCAGAAAAATGTGCGCACGTACTTAAAGGAACCCTATAGGCTGCAGCTTGGTATGCTAGAGAATGTTACAATAAGATGCCCATAGGGGTCTCTTCCATCTCATAGTATGTCGAAACTATTCACGCTGTAACAGGAATGTATTTAGTTCTGAATCAAACTTGACTCAGTGCCCTGACTGTCAGGGCACAGGGTCAAGTAGACTGTGCATATAAGTCACCAGAAGATGGCCAATTCAAACCCTGCTCCTGCCCATAGTTGCCCTTTAAAGAAACAGTACTTGTGCAACAGATTCTCATGTAAGAATAGCCTGCAAGAAATAGTTCATGGTCAAGTAAGAATAGCAATACTGGTTTCGCATAAAATAAGGCATTTGTGATACTGAATACTGTATCCTATCTCTGAGGGGTTCGTTTCATAGCCATCCTCATCGAAAATGATAAGATGTTGAAAAAATGTGTCTGTTATTATTGTGATATGCGCTGTGAGCATTGTGAGCAGCATGGCTAGGAAATCGACAGTCCCTTGGAGATGAGTTCACAGTAATAGGGTCGAATTTGTTGTTGTTGTCTTCAACCTAATAAAAATGTATATCTTATAAATAAATTTGTTTTATGTATTTCTTGCCCTGGAAAAGACACTCGGGTACAAGGGACCACAGCTTTTAGTCTCATAAACAGACCCTCGAATTGAAGAGACAGGAATTTCAGAACCTCAGAAACCACGCTGGTTCATCCAAGATACAAGTCTGGGTTCTCCAAGAATTGCCCCCTGACCCTTCTGCATGGTAGCAGGCAGTGTTAACCACCAGGCTTCGCGCCTCCTCAGAACCAACTTGAGTTGAATAGTTGTGACTGTCTCCACTGCAACCAGGTACTCACTCCATTGCAACTGCAGCAATGTGAAGACCAACTTGAATCAAATGGTTGTGATTGTCCCCACTGCAACTGAGACAATGTAATTAAGGACACACTTTGATTAAATGGTTGTGACTGTCCCCACTGCAACTGAGACAATGCAATGCAAGGACAAACTTGAATTTTGTATTTATTAGGGGATAGATTTTTGTAAGTTTCCCGAAGTTTTCTAGCTTCTTCCCAGGATTTGGAAACGCCTACTGCCTATGTGCAGTGGGTGCAATTCAAATGCGCCCACTGAATTGCATTGTGGGATGTTGTACTGTGTACCTCAAATTCACTGTCCCTTGTGACCTGATAATCAATCGTCTCATTTGTCCTCTGTGCTGCTGAGTTAGAGGTTGAGTCTAATGGGCTGGCATGGGGCTCATCACACGAACTTGAATCTACCAATGCTACAGAATGACACTTCAGATAGTGCTTTACCAAGGGACACACTCCACAGCCAAAACACATTTAGCAGCTGAGATCAATATCAATGAGCCTCTAGTTATTTTGCGACAGCACGATGCTGCCACCTATTTCAAAATGATTCAACAATTGGGACTCGCTGAATTCCGAATGGGTGACCCCGTAAGCCCTCTTTCCAACCCGAACTGCCAAGGTATGAAGAGCTCGGCGAGCTGCTTTTTGTGACCATGATTTTGACATTAAATATGAAAATAGATTAAAAATTGATAAATAGGATGAAAGAGTGAATATATGAATAAAATCCTGGTGAAGAAAATTGTGAATAAGATGCTCCAAATATCATGAAAACAGTGTTTGAATGATGAGGTACCCATTTCGTTAGGTCATTTTCAAGATGGCAGCCCCCATGTTTTCATGTGCATCCGTGTACATTTACGTGTATTGACTGCACATTTTCCTACACGCCATGTGGAATTCGCTTGGTTGGAATTCATGAGTGTAGGGCTCCTCTGACTGCAGAATTTCGCAGGCCATGGTCAATGATGGTTTCATATTTGCCTATTAATGCCTAATGATGATTCGTTTGGCTCATTGGGCCTATTGCCTGCATGATTCTGCAGTGCTGCATGCATGACCACAGGCCAGGTATGATGTGGTGTGAAATTTGTGTGCCAAAGGGAAGGCAAATGACATGGTAGATGGTAGAAAAATGAGGAAAGCTGAGGACAATAGAACCTTTTACAATAGGAAGCCCCTGCTGCGAGTGCTGGTCCAGGCAAAAACAAACCGAAATGTAGGCACAACATCATCAACCAACAAAAGAATGTGCTGTGCGACCATGCGGTCTTTTGTTTGTTGTGGCCAGCAGTGGCTTCCTCCGCCTGGTGTAAGGGCCTCTTGGCCTATTTCATAATTTGGGCATATGGCTCTGGCCCATCCTCGTGGCTAGCTTAGGCAGCCACAAAGCATGTTTTTGCATCTCTGTGCCTTGGCCCTTGGTGCATGTCTCCAAATGATTATGATGTTTTGCCATTGGCCAAGTTGGTCAAGGTCACAGTCTTAGAATTCATCAGACTTATTTTTGTTAGATGTCGGCTCTACCGATAAAAATCAATAGCGAGTTGCGAATTTGCAAACAATTAACTAAGCCTATGTATTGTAGATGATGATACAGAGATCCAACTCTCAATCTGAATATGTGGAAATCTCTTTCTGATACACCTTGTTGCCAAACTTGCAACAGAATTTCAGTAATCAATAATTCTGTTGTAAATCATTGTTCTGAATCTAACTTTGCATTGTTTATTTCTTCAGATGCCGGGTATCAGTGTCAAAGACGTGAACCAACATGAATTCACCAAGGCACTTGCTGCCTTTCTGAAGAAGTAAGTTCCATGGCATTTTGTTTGTAATATCAGGGAGAAATGATATCATACTAGGGGGGCGTTTCTCCCAGACCAAGGTGGCACCATTCAAACACAATTGTGACCCGTCACAGCAAAACCAGGCACATGTCGCTCTAAGCTTGGCAGGTTGAGACGGACTCTCTGTTCATTTCTCTGTTGTCTGCCTTTTGTAAAATCTGAGGACATCAATTTCTTCCATTATCTCCTGGTGTCATTTAGGCTCTTCTTCTGTGCGACAAGCGCCTGGTTTTGCTGTGATGGGTCACAATTTTGGAAAAGTCACAACCAAATTTTACCAGACATGGTGGTTTGCTCAATTCCAAATTGGTTTTGATAGCAGGACAGCCACCATTGATTATTCAAAACACAGTGTCAAATGATGATTTTGTTTGCCGCAGGCATATCTCAAAATCTAAACGCAATTCTGATCCTAGATTCCTAATTTTAGGTCTGGCAAGATGAAAATCCCTGACTGGGTCGACATCGTTAAGTCGTCAATATACGCTGAATTGGCCCCTTACGACGAGGACTGGTACTACACAAGGGCAGCTTCCACCGCCCGACATCTGTACATCAGAGCGCCAGTTGGTGTGGGTGCTTTCACAAAGATATATGGTGGTAAGTCAGTAAGATGTGAAAATCAAGTCTGTAGTGTATGAAAAATTGAGTGCCTGGCCTCTGAAAATAACAGACACCAAACTTCTAGTCGGCTTCAAAAGTAAATGTCACCGTCCTTTCAGGCAACTCCGGTCCCAAAATTAGATTTAAAATCATACTTTGAAGGCATTCACCAAGTAGTTTTCACTCGGCAACCCGAAATATCAACAAATTTTGAACTTCATACTTTCATTTATAATTTTGATGATTTACAGGTCGACGAAATAATGGAACTGCCCCGAGCCATTTTTGCCGCTCCTCCCCGTCAATAGCAAGAAATGTTCTCAAGTCGCTTGAGAATCTGAAACTTGTGGAGAAGGATGCTAATGGGTGAGTATCGAGCCATTCCTTTGCAGCTTTTGCCTCTTAAGATCGGGGGTGATCGTTATGTACATGAACTGTACATGTACGTGCACTGTCAAGCGATAAATTTCTTTTGATTTAATCCCTGTGAATGGCGCAGTGAGTCGCATTCCTTTTCGTGTCCTGTGCAAATTTTTGAAATGACAACACCAACAGCTTGCCAGCAACGAAAAAAATTGTTCATGAATAAAAAAATGGTGATTTTAACACATGCAGCATAGCAACAAATCAACAAACTCTGACAAATGACATCAGACAGGATGTATAATCGTCATCGTTTTGGCATGATTGTTCTTTTCTGGTTAAAAAAATCTTCCTCTACACATGCTTCCCGAAATTGGTGGCTTGCATTGGAACTAACTTTTCCCCCCTTGTCCGTCATTAAAGGCATTCAAGTGTGTTTGTCAACCATGACTATCTCCTTTGTCCCTCCACCATAAGGCCTAGTTTCCCCTTATAACATCACTTTTTCGGACACTCAGCGCCCCATTTCTGGAATGGTGTATATGAGGCCAGAAAAGAGAGTTGACTCATTACTCCTCCTAGTGGGTTAGATGTGTCACTATGCCATTGTGACTTTCGTTTCGTGATATGTAGATGATGATACAGAGATCCAACTCTCAATCTGAATATGTGGAAATCTCTTTCTGATACATACTACATATTGTATTGCCATCCCTACTGAGATGGTCAGAAATCAACATGCACAGTTTGGGGAGAATTCCACAAACGGTCATTCCTTGTTGAGTAAACCTTTTGTAGTGGTCAGTGTTAATCTTGTACCCCCCCCCTCCGTCACATTTTTCAATGGGTTATTCCAGACAAGGATAAACCATTTTCCAGACACACATGTGGGGGCAAGGAACTGGCACATGTGTCATTTCTCTGCCTGCCTCTTTGTTACTTTGGATAACACAGACACAGTGCTGCCAAGGCCAGGAAATGTGTAAAAATTGCACCAAAGACCGCATTGCCCCAGGAAAAGTCCGGTTTCCAACAAAAACGTCTTGATTCTGTCAATAGTCGTAGTTCCACCTATCATAAAACCCCCGTGTTTTTTCAAGACCCATGTCTTCGCCGTGTGTCAAAAAACCCGAGCGCACTTACACCTATCAGTTGTGTTAGATAATGGTTAATAGCCCCGGCGATAGGTGCGCTGTAGGTAGGGAGCTCTCCTGTGTTTCTTTCCCGTTGGAGGGGGCACAATACCAAGGCAACTACACCGTGCCATCTGTCGCCGGATCTTAGAACTTGCAATTGCCGTGTCTATTCAGATTCCACCTATCAAAAAACCCGTGTTGAACACAGGTCTAAATTAGCCCCCGATTAGCCCCATCGAGCTCGATGGGGCTAATAGACATGGGGATTTGACACACGGGTCTATTTAGACACAGCAATTCATAGGTGCAAGCGCAAGACACAGGTGGAAGTACGACTATTGTATTACCTTCTTCGAGATCACTTTGAGAGTGTGTTCAACAATCAGTTTTCTAGTTGCATTGCTCATTACCGTCACCTCCCATTTCATTTCAGTGGACGACGATTGACCAGCCAGGGCCGGAGGGATCTTGACCGAATTGCAACACAGATCAAGGCTAAGTCACGAAAGCAGCAGGTGGTCGTGCAGGCTTAGATATTTATGTACAGAAGGAAGTTGTAAAATAAAAAAAGAAAGAAATTACAATTCTGTTGTTGGTGTTAGTTATACATGTATAGTGCTGACTTACCGGCAGTGAATGTCAATCCTGAAGTCTCCAACCTTTCGCCACCGACCCAGTAGGGCAGGTAATCCGTCAGACGCACACTCGAGCAAATTGCTCGACACAAAGTAATTGAATGACGGCCTGAATTGATATTGCCACCCAACCTTGCGTTATGATCGGGTACCCTTCTTCAAGACAACACGCACAGTTCATTTGTGTCTGGTCAGCGTGCCTGGAACCGCCCAAGGAATGAGCGTTGTTCCACCACTGACGATGGCTTTCAGTGCGGGTCTCGTGACACACACGAGCTGTTCGTGTTGTTTCAGCGATATGGATGTGTTGGAAAGGAAGGGGATGCACGGAGTCCCAAGACCACCAATACTGTGTGGCAACAGCTGTTCTGTTGGTCGATCAGGAGGGGAGTTTATTGGCATGTGCTTTATTGGATCTCATCAGGTTAAGATGTCGATGATGACTTGGTTTTCAATGTCCGGAGTTTACCTCGGACCAGTGTGACTGAAAGTACCAGCATGATTTAAGTGGTTGTGACTGTCTCATCCCCATTACCCCTCGAGCTATGTGGGGACGAACCTGAATCTTGAGTCATGATCCCATTGCAATGGAGGCAATTTTTGGACACACTTGTATGGTTTTGGCTGCTGCTGCCCCATTGCAAATGAGACCAGCTTGAATTGAATGATGGTAACTTGCCCTGTCCACATTGGAACTGAGGAATGTATTGACATGCTTTTATTAGGCCACTGGTCAGTGAAGGGACAGACACAGTGATGGATGAAACCGTCCTTGTTTATTTCAATATCCAGCCATCCCTGTCTGTATTTGTAATCTTATCACCAACTCCCCAATGCTAATTGACCACGCCCCCTCAAAAGCACGTGCGTTTCTTTATTTACATCACGTGACAAGTCACTTCCTTGTTAGTTCTCTCCTCTGCCGCTTGGTGCGCAGGAAGGTCAAGCTGTACATTTTCTCTATTTTGACAGCTGCAAATACCCCATGCAAATACCCCCAAAACCGCCGAAATTCAGCCAGATTTGCAAAATAAATACACTTCTATCAAAAGCCAATAAATGTCGACTATTCTTAGCCGTGTTTCATGTTCGGGGAGGGGTGCATTTGGGGTTTTGAGGGTGTCAAAATGGGCAGCCTGCAGCAGCTCTGCAAACCGGGTTCGGAGTTCCCATTCCCACTTCGGGCATGGTGGTACCGGTGGTAAGGATAAGGGATCGAGAATGTCACTCCTGGATAACGAGGAGGATTTCGCTGGCCATAAGTTGGAGGATGCTGGGGATGATTACGGTCACGAAGCTGTAAATAACACTCGAATCCGTGGAGTTGACATCTTGAGAGATCCTCATTTGAATAAGGTAAATTGACAGCCTAAATCCACTCCTCATATACTAGTCTAAGACGATAAAAGAAAAAAAACTCTCATAGCAGAAATATTCCGCTGTACAGTACAGCAATTGATGGGGAAAAACCAACAACTTGACATGCATGATGATTGATGTCATGCAAATTCAGTCCTGACGTCTGACGTAAAAAAAGAAGGTCTGATTCAATCGTTTTCTGTGTCACAACTTGTGATGCCTACGGTCCGGTAATTTGACCATCAAGGCTTTTGCATACTATCCAGATTCAAAACCTTGGCATGTAGGGCCCCTTTAACCTGTTTTCTGCTCTGGAACAACGCTCTTGATTAAAAATTCGTTATCCTTCAGATGATTAAAGTTGACCCTTTTTTTTTTCCGTTTAGGGAATGGCCTTCAGTCTTCGTGAGAGACAGGTAATGGGAGTTCATGCTCTGTTACCACCCAGAGAATTCACTCAGGAGCAACAAGTTCAACGTGTCATGGCTAGCTATGATGCGTGTGATTCAGACCTTGAAAAGTAAGAGGGATAATGCAGTTGGCCGGGACAGGGGTTGGGCAGTACGGGGGGGAGTCACTAAGAATGAGATGTAGAACCAAATTCCTTGACCCCATCTTGCCGGGCAAACAAGCATGAGTAGTTTGTGCTGGATTCTTCCTCTGACCAGAGACAGATTCACTTGGCAAATAAACCGAATTGGTGCCCAACCATAGTGGCAACCAAAAATGCTCATCTCGCCTTGGAGGAGAAATACTTTTGGGAATAACACCTCCAAGTGTTAATCCAACCCTGGTGTTGAATAAAAATATCAATTAATCAATTCAAAAAGTCTCAAGTATTTTGAAAACATTTGGATATTAAAAAAAACCTGAATTTATCCCATTACAGGTATATAAACCTAGTCGGACTCCGAGAGAGAAACGAGAAGTTGTTTTTCCGTGTGATAACACGCCATATTGATGAGATGCTGCCTATCATCTATACGCCAACTGTCGGACTGGCTTGCCAGAAATATGGCATGATATTCCGGAAACCGAGGTAGGTCATATTTTTCTGTGTCCATTTCGAGCCACCCAATATAATTCTTAAAGGGGTTTTTGTGGACAAAAGATGTTCTCATGAA
Source organism: Lineus longissimus (assembly GCF_910592395.1). Taxonomy (NCBI): domain Eukaryota; kingdom Metazoa; phylum Nemertea; class Pilidiophora; order Heteronemertea; family Lineidae; genus Lineus; species Lineus longissimus. The sequence goes on along the minus strand of NC_088325.1, from coordinate 1,432,172 downwards.
AAACCGGGGTCAATTAATACTTTAAAGACCAACACTGTTCGTTAAAAATTTGAAATTTGTAACAGAATTTGAAAATTTACAATTGCGTAAATAGGTTTCGAATATAAATTTCAACAATGCTATTATGCAGACAGATATACAAGTACAGTAGAACCTCTCTATTAAGGACACCCTCGGGACTGACAAGTGCTGTCCTTAATAGAGAGGTGTCCTGATTAGAGAGGTCAAATTGAATGGAAACAACCAATTTGGGACCAAAACTAGTGTCCTTAATAGAGAGGTGTCCGCTAACAGAGGTTCCACTGTACTACAAATACAAAGTTTCAGCAAATTCGTATGCATAATATCTGCCCTACGACATTGTGTATAACTGCATTTCTATTTTCCTGGACTACCAGTAATTACGGACGGCGTGCCCCTTTTAACGTCCATTTAATCAAATGCAAAACATTATATTACCACTCATATCCTCAGGATTTCAACCGAGAAGTCGAATTGCTCACTACAACTCCCAAAACTATGGTGGGCCATCTCTTGCCTTGTAACATCTTGCAAGAAAGAGCTGAGAAGAAAACTGAAAATTATCCTGTTTACAGCCATCATTTATACTTGGTAATAAGCTGCAGCAATATCGATTACCTTTTGTACCTCCAGGGGTCTGTTCCTGACCATCCATGACAGGGGGCATCTTTACGAGTTGCTGTGTAACTGGCCAGAGAAGGATGTCAGGGTAAGTAAAGAATAATTTCATGGTTGCTTTGATTGCAGAAGTGCTGAAACATTACTGTTAGACGGGCAGATCTGGCGGAGAGAATTATGTCTTGCTGGCCCACCCTATCAGGCAAGACAGATCCTTGGGAGATGCCTTGCCAGCCCTGTAAGGCTAGACAGGCCTTTGGGAGATGTCTTGTTAGTCCTGTGAGCTCAAAAGCCCTGATAGGCATTCTATACAAGAGCGGCTTACTCTTTGGAAAGATTACCAGCTGAGGAGGGTATATGCCTTCTCCACAAGGCCATTTGCCAGGGTGTCCCACCCTACCTTGGCAGCTACCGCACTCGCTTGAAGGCAGCCCCCCTAAACCTTGCTCTAGAAGTATGTAAAGGTCACACTACCTTACATTGCTAGCCACCCTACCTTGTGTTGCACATTCAGGCAAAGCTTTTTGAATATCATGTGTACCACCCTACCTTGAGAAAACCCTGGAGAACTCTCGTGGTTGTAAAATAAATGTAGTGTTCATGCATTCTAAGTACATGACAAGGTTTGTTTGCAGGAAGGTTGTATATAAGGCAAGACAAAATTAATATTTCCTCTAATCGTAATACAGTTGAACATCTCGTAGCACATACCTCTCTATTAAGGACATCATTAGTCAGTCCCAAGGGTGTCCTTAATAGAGAGGTTTTTCTGTATATACGCGTCAGGCGAATTTGAGAAATTATAAACATTTCCTTCCTTTCTCTCGTGACAGGTTATAGTCGTAACTGATGGAGAGCGAATCCTCGGTTTGGGTGACCTTGGCGTGTGTGGTATGGGGATACCCGTCGGGAAGTTGACCCTCTGCACGGCCCTGGCCGGGATCCATCCGCATCAGTGTCTGCCGATCGTACTCGACGTAGGCACCAACAACGAGCAGTACCTGAACGATAAATTCTACGTCGGTCTTCCTCACAAGCGAATTACCGGCCAAGAGTATGACGATTTCATCGATGAATTTATGGAGGCTGTTGTCAAAAAGTAAGGATTGTTGCTTCTGTCAGCCATGAACCTGACATTTGGAAAATTTTAGAAGAGATTCATGTGATAAATGGTACGTCAGGTACCATTAGTGCTTAGAGATAGCATTTCCAACAAATGATCGATAGGGTTTGCTGTTGAAATATTTGTGATAAAGACAAGGTCATGCATGAGATTTGAAATCTGTGAGTCTAAAGGCTTTAATGTTTGCCTTTCCCTTCCAAGTGTGAATTTGAATTTTTTTGTTTCATTTGAAATTGTCAATCTCTGCGACAAATCTCAGATTTGAATGTCTCTTTACCAGATATGGACAGGACACTCTGATTCAGTTCGAGGACTTTGCCAACCATAACGCGTTCCGGTTCTTGGACAAGTATCGGGACAAGTACACATTTTTCAATGACGATATCCAAGGTATATTCGCGCCCTATCCAAGATGGTTTATATTTCGATCCCGATGGCCTAGTGATTAAGGTCTCTGTCTCGTGAATGGAAGGTTGAAGGTCCGACGCCCGCTGGTAACCTCTTTCCGATGTGGCCGGTTTTTTAGCCGCCAGCTGGTTAAATATAGGGTACAAACTGCCTTTACGCCAGACGCCTGGCATTTGAGTTAGGGGTTTGGAAGGAGAGCATCTCCTATAATGCAAAAAGCTGGCTGGCCCTTTCATTAGGGGTGATACATTAATAAACTATTTTTACTTTATTGGGTTTCGTGCTGCAAAATCTATTGCAGGGATCAAAGTTCTCGAAAAAACCCTCATTTGGAAAAAGAGGCTGAAAATCAGGTTGCACTCGAATACAAAGACATTGATTTGGGAAGCCCTCATTGCATTGATGGTTCATCCTATGATGATATCCTACTTCACCTTCAGGCACAGCGTCAGTAACAGTGGCAGGTCTACTCTCTTGTATGAAAATCACCAAAAAGAAACTCTCCGACAATACGTTTTTCTTCCTTGGTGCGGGAGAGGCAGCCTGTGGTATTGCAAGCCTCCTGACTATGGCCATGGTGCGGACTGACGGCCTAACAAAGGAAGAGGCTGCCAGTAGGGTCTGGATGATGGACATTGATGGATTGCTTGTCAAGGTGAGGGAACACGTTTTGGTTGTGTCGCAGGAAAATGTGTGTTTGTTCCCATTGCAATGTTACATTATAAAAGTGTTGGTCATGAGATTTCCAATGAATGGTCATGTCAATAGGTTTACTAATGGTACCAACGGAAAGAGCTGATTAAGGGCTTTCTAATGAATGGTCATGTCAGTAGGTTTACTAATGGTACCAGCGGAAAGTGCCGATTGAGAGCTTTCTAATGAATGGTCATGTCAGTAGGTTTACTAATGGTACCAACAGAAAGTGCCAATTGAGAGCTTTCTAATGAATGGTCATGTCAGTAGGTTTCCTAATGGTAGCAACGGAAAGAGCTGATTAAGGGCTTTCTAATGAATGGTCATGTCAATAGGTTTACTAATGGTACCAACGGAAAGTGCCAATTGAGAGCTTTCTAATGAATGGTCATTTCAGTAGGTTTACTAATGGTACCAACGGAAAGAGCTGATTAAGGGCTTTCTAATGAATAGTCATGTCAATAGGTTTACTAATGGTACCAACGGAATGTGCCGATTGAGAGCTTTCTAATGAATGGTCTTGTCAATAGGTTTACTAATGGTACCAACGAAAAGTGCCGATTGAGAGCTTTCTAATGAATGTTCATGTTGATAGATATACAAATAGTACCATCAGAAAGCGCCGATCGAGAGCTTTCAAAGAAATGGTCATGTCAATAGGTTCAAAAATGATTTCATCAGAAAGTGCTTATCAAAACTAAGAATGCTTTGTTTCATTTACCTTCAGAACAGACCAAAAGGTGGCATCACAGGTGAGAAGGCGCTGTTTGCCAAAGACCTCCCGCCGATGGAGAACTTGGCCGAAGTAATCAAGAAAATCAAGCCGAATGCGATCATCGGTGCGTCGGGTGTCGGCAAGGCGTTCACTCCCGAGATCATCCGTGATATGGCAACGTTTAACGAGCGGCCGATTATCCTTGCCCTGAGTAACCCGACGAGTAAGGCGGAGTGTACAGCGGTGGATGCTTATACTCATACTGATGTGAGTGCATTGGAAATATGTACAGGGTATACAGTCACCAAGCTGTCCATTCTCCTTGCACTAGACTGGAACTCTTTTTATTGAGGATGTCATTCTGTCCCTGCTTAAAATAATGGCATCGACTAGGTCAGTTCTTGATTATAAGACTCTAATGGCCTCCAGTCACCCGAAAATTTGTGACACAGTTGAAATAATACATCGGAACATTTTACAGTTGTCACATTTCCCTGGTCACAGGCATAAGATGTATCTTTATTTCATTTCAGGGTCGGGCAATTTTTGCAAGTGGCTCTCCATTCGGGCCTGTGACTCTGAACGGCAAGACCTACTACCCGGGACAAGGGAACAATGCCTATATTTTCCCCGGTGTGGCCCTTGGTACTATCTGCTGTGGAATACGCCACATCCCTGACGACATGTTCCTGATAGCTTCCGAGGTAATAAACGAAATCTTTAGATGGTCTGACCCAACTTCTGCCTGTGCTTCTTTGGCCACTCTCTCCAGGTGATTCAGCTCCAGACCTCACCTCTGCCTCAGTTGATCTTCTCCAGGTGGTGCGTGGTCTGCCCCTGCTTCTTTGGCCTCTCTCTCCAGGTCATTCAGCTCTAGACCTCGCCTCTGCCTCAGTTGATCTTCTCCAGGTGGTGCGTGGTCTGCCCCTGCTTCTGCCCTGCTTCTTTGGCCTCTCTCTCCAGGTCATTCAGCTCCAGACCTCGCCTCTGCCTCAGTTGATCTTCTCCAGGTGGTGCGTAGTCTGCCCCTGCTTCTTTGGCCTCTCTCTCCAGGTCATTCAGCTCCAGACCTCGCCTCTGCCTCAGTTGATCTTCTCCAGGTGATGCGTAGTCTGCCCTGCTTCTTTGGCCACTCTCTCCAGGTCATTCAGCTCCAGACCTCGCCTCTGCCTCAGTTGATCTTCTCCAGGTGGTGCGTAGTCTGCCCTGCTTCTTTGGCCACTCTCTCCAGGTCATTTAGCTCCAGACCTCGCCTCTGCCTCAGTTGATCTTCACCAGGTGGTGCGTGGTCTGCCCCTGCTTCTTTGACCACTCCCTCCAAGTCATTCAGCTCCAGACCTCGCCTCTGCCTCAGTTGATCTTCTCCAGGTGGTGCGTGGTCTGCCTGTGCTTCTTCGGCCACTCTCTCCTGGTCATTTAGCTCCAGACCTCGCCTCTGCCTCAGTTGATCTTCTCCAGGTGGTGCGTGGTCTGCCCCTGCTTCTTTGGCCACTCTCTCCAGGTCATTCAGCTCCAGACCTCGCCTCTGCCTCAGTTGATCTTCTCCAGGTGGTGCGTAGTCTGCCCTGCTTCTTTGGCCACTCCCTCCAGGTCATTCAGCTCCAGACCTCGCCTCTGCCTCAGTTGATCTTCTCCAGGTGGTGCGTGGTCTGCCCCTGCTTCTTTGGCCTCTCTCTCCAGGTCATTCAGCTCCAGTCCTACAGTCCTAACCTCTGCCAAAGTCTCAAGTGGATCTTCTCCAGGTTGTGCATGGTCTGCGCCTGCTTCTCTCTTTCACAACAACTTTGATATCATTCGAACAACTTCTCTTCATTGGTACTCCTTCTTTTTTCAGACCCTCGCAGATATGGTCACCCCAGCTGATCTCGAAGCCGGCCGCATCTACCCCTCGATGAAAAGTATTTTGCGAATCTCACGTTCCATCGCAGCTCGAATTGCTGTCTGGGCATACAAGAACGGAATGGCCGCCGAATACCCGGAACCAGAGGATAAGTTGGAGTTCATCAAATCTCAAGTTTATTCGACAAGATATGAGAGTTTTATTCCAGAGATATACGACTGGCCAGTTTTCGAATAAAGTTTGAAAAGGATCGTTTTACTAGCTGATTTAGATGGATCATTGAAGTTTGGCTCACACGGTGAATAGTTTTGACCAGGTTAGGAAAAAGAAATATAATTATTGCAGAGTCAAACACAACCTGGCCCCTGACTTCCCTCTATACAGGAATGCTGTAAACTTCGTAAGTGTAGGGTTGGCACAGGCCGATCTACTGTCGTTGTGCGTATATCCTTCCTTCACCGCCGATAAACTCCCCCTGATCGGCCGTCAGAACGGCTGTTACTACATTATTGATAGTTTCCATGCATTCCCTTCCTTTCCCGCACGTCCATGTCGCAACAACACTAACATTACACTCGTGGTTGTCCCACGAGACACGCACTGAAAGCCATCGTAGTGGAATGCAAGGTGTTCAATGAGTTCAATGAGATGCTGACCTATTGGGTTGGCGGTGAAAGGAGGCGACTTTAGGATTGACATTCATTGCGGTAAGTCGGCATGACTGGCAAGATTCACTTCTCTTTTGAGAAATGTTATCAATTCGTAAAGGAGCTCACTTTATTCATCCTCAAGATCGTTTAAAAGGTTATCATACTCTTATTTTTAAAACTAGTCGTTCGAAGAGAGATAAATCAAATAAAGAAGTAATCAAACTTCATCATTTAGATGTATTTGTTGGTGCTTTTGTAGTACTTTTACTCTATAAAGTTTTCATTCTACTATGTAGATTTATTATTTGGTTCGAGACATACTGTGCACTTGCTATTTTTGGTGCTTTTGTGTTACTTCTATTCTAGTTTTCATTTTATGTAGATTTACTATTTGGTTTCAAGACATACATTTTATCAAGTATAGATTAATCCATACTTGATTTTATGTAGATTTAGTGTTTGGTTTCGAGACATACTGTGTACATGCTATTTAGCCCGTTTTGGTGCATCTGTTTAACATAGGCCTACTAAAGGCCCATATTACACATAATAGGCCTATATACAGGCACCCTTTAACCAGCTAAATATTTTCTACATGGTATATTTAGCTCAGCACTGCATTTGGTCACATTCCACTCCTACTTTGGCCACCATCTTGTCAACTATACTGGTACCATATCTGGTTTGGACAAAATGTCAGCACAGCTGAGTGTTTGGCCCTTGGGCCTCGTTATCTTATAGACTTTATACCATATCATACATGTGATGTTAGCTGCTACCTTCTAAAAAATGGAGGTGTTACACCTGACCAACTCAATGAGGAACCTGTACAACAAAACCTGCCAATAGGGGGCCCTGCAGGCAAGTGGACAATGATTGTAATGAGAAAGCCATTTCCCGGGTCAATGATTATTGAATATTTCATCCCTTAATTACTCTACATGGGGAAATAGCACCAAAAACGTTGTTTTATTGGTCCTTAATTCTATTTTGATGAGTTTTAGGGAGAAAATCCACAAAACTTAATTTTAATGGAAAATGCACTGGAAGTGTACCTTTTAGTACTGGTGCTGCCACCTGGATTTTTAGTTCTGCAGGTTCCTCATTTTCTCTGGAGTTAATGAAATCTTATCTTATTTGTTATCTTTATGAGTTAATGTCTAGATTCTATCCTGAATGTTTGTTCTGAAATCAGGTGATTTAGGCTGTTAGTTGTTCTGTACTTACTGTGTTGAGAGTAATCCGGCCCAAGTTTTGTAAAACAAGTTATAACATGGCTTTGTCTCCTTATGTCAAGTTCGTTAGACTTAACGCCACGTAAAAGTTAAACGCCTTGCAAACAAGCGATTTTTGTTGCTGCGACTTATGATAATAATCGCAATGTGCGACAAAAGATCTCTCATCTGCAGGTAAAACCGGCAATTGATGGGTTTGGTATTGATTGCAACTACCATTTCTTGACACCGACACCGGCGATAAACACCGTGCACCAGCAATTTTTGTTGCAGGCAATAACGACCGCATGTCACAGTGAACTAAATCGCTTGTATGCGGGCGCTATCATAACTAACATGGTTTGAGAACTGGGGCCTGGTTTCTAAGCTTCCAGTTTGTGACATTAGGCTTCGTGTTCAAAATTATATTATTATAAAATTTTATTTCTTTTGCTCGGGGAAAGTTTCTGTTTAACCATTAAATACCATTGTAGATCTTGACTTTGTTGAAAGTTGTCGTTTATGTTTTTGAAAGTATAATTTTACTTTTAGGACTGTTTTTTGCTTCTATTGAAATAGTGAAATAGTGTGACACTCAGTGTACATGTATCTAGTTTATAATTACTCAAACAAGCACATATTGTGCGATTATGATTGCTGCTTTGTGCAACAAAAAGATCTCTTGTGTGCAAAAGAGAACACTTCCTGAATCAGCCAGAAGCAGGGTTTTGAATCTGCCATTAGAAGTAACATATTTTCTGCTTGAATACGCCCAAGGCTGGTCCATTCTAAATCTGGTGTTTTGTATAATGTTTATGAATATGTGATATAAGGTTTATTTCTGATGTACGTGTTTTCGCTTTTTCTGTTTTGAATGCAGGATATTTTGTGCCATGTCACTTTGGATTACATTATTCATTCATCAAGGATCGAAAGTTGACGACGGAATCGTAAATGGAATTGCGTGAATGAACGACTCATTTCATGAAATCATTAAAAATGATGTTTTTTCTCCAAAATATTGTTAATCGGTGATCTGTGGTTCATTATTATAATCAAAAGCAGCCATTGTCGTGTTCAGCTTAATAATGCAGCGGTCAATGGTAGCCCTGTTCCTCCCCCTCCCCCCCCCCCCAACTCAGGGGTCAACCTTGCTTGAATTGGGGGTTGATTTCTTGGCGGGATGGTTTTTCCCCACTGATCAAATCCCCTTTGATCAGGAAATCTGTAAACAAATAGTGTCGAAAATCTGTTGTCCCCAGCATCACTTAAAATGGAAAGTTCCTCACAATCGCTGAAAAATAACAATTGAACCCCTATCAATTTCATTCCTCGGTGAATAATTGTACTTTGTCGAATCCCACCTCCTTAAAAAGTGTGAAGTGTCAATTTCACTGAGTGTTGATTGTCTGCGGGGAGGTACAGGTTTTTCATTGACTGCTGCATAATTTTCATGTGTGAAGTTATTGTTGAAACTAGACTCATGTGTGTATTCAATTATTTGTACCTATTAATTGTTAACAGTCATTTTATATTAACGCCTGTGCACAATTTCTG